>NC_045770.1:81855639-82480014 GCF_008692025.1 Phocoena sinus
CTAAAATCTCTGTTATGATTGAACAACATCACTGTCTTGTAACAAATAAAAGGAACCAAACCAAAACAGAGAACAATGGGAAAAATAGATGAAGAAAGTAAGGGAGGGAGAGAGGGAGAAAAGGTGAAAAGAAAAGAGGGAGGGAGGAAGGGAAGGGAAGAAAAAATTAGATTCTTTAAGCAGTAGAGATTCATTTTTAGACAGCGGAAGGTATTTTTATTCTCTCTTTGCACATTTCCTTACAAATAATATAATCCCTCAAATCCACTATTAATATGACATCAGGGACAAATTAAACATATAAACCAAGAAGTCATTAGAATGGATTGATAGGGTTTTGTCTCTGGTGAATTGCCAAACAAAAGAAAAGCAAGCAAGAAACAAGTCTCTCACATTCCATTAAAAATGATTTATTATTTATTAAAGGATTCTAGATACGGATTAACCTTCTCTCACTTTTTTTTTTAGCAGGGGGAGGGGCGGTTCCTGCTTTGAATCCAAAAGTGCTCTGATAAATGAATCAAAAGCTATACAATTTCTGCTTAGTTTCACTTCTGTCTCCAGGTACTGGGCTATCATTGTGTTTTATTACTTCTACTGTTTTATTTCTCTTCTCACTAATAATCCTTATTGAACTATAGCAATACCCATGGTATCTTCCAGAGTTCAGAGAACTGAGTGTGTTTCCCACTTCCTCTAAAGAATGGAAAATGCTACGGAAGAAAACCTGAGCTAGTGTCTGAAGCCAATTCTTTCAGCCTCATTAAGACCAGACTGAGGCTATCTATGCTGTGAAAGGGCCACGTGGGCTCCTTAAAGTGGATGTTTGGCCCATAAATAAAAACAACAAGCAACGCTTTCTGGTTTTCTGCTTGATGACTTTCCAGCTTATGATGGTACATGTTTCACCCCTTCTCTTGAGTCCAGTTCACACCTCACCCCCTGACCAACAGGGCCCCCACTGACCTCTCCTGCCTTTGAACTCATGTATTATCTGTTCCATCCATTTGGCACTTGCATTGGTATTTTCTTCTATGAACATTTTTTGCCATCCTATGTGGACTATCAGTGTAATTCATAGCCCACCAGAAAGAAACAAATCTTGTTAAGCAGCTTCCCATGCAAGGCTCTGTTTAAGTGGTCCTAGGGATGAGAATCATGACTAATTGTCAGGTAAGGTCTACGTCTGTCTATAACAATGTCCAAAGAGATTCTTTAAGTCGTGACTTTACAAAGACAACAACAACAAAAAGAATGGCAGCTGATTCAGTAATTCGTGTTTACTGTACATTAACTATGTAGCAGGCATTGTTGACACAGATATAGAGGACATAGACCCTGCCCTGAAGGATCTCAGACTATTGAGAAAAGAATCAAATAAATAAGGATTATAGTAGAGGATACAGTAAAAGAGCATTCTGAAACTAGAACTTAGAAGGATTTTACTATATTGTGACTTATAAAAGGCATTGCAGAGACGTCCTCTTTTAGCATCCTAGAGTCTTTCCTATGAAGAACTACTGAAAAGTAAGCCCTTAACCCAGGAGGGTCTCATCTGGCTGAGTGGTCCTCCCAGTTTTGTTTAATTTCTTAATTTGCCCCACATTGATCTCATCTCATGCTAAGCTACACAGGGGTATCACTTTCTTATATCAAGGCCATTATTGAGTAAAGACAGCAGTGTATTTTATTCTCCGTCAGAAATTTCCAAAGTTTAGATTTAAAATACAGAAGCATTTTTCCACTGTATCACACAGCTGGTAAAAGGCTCGACAGCAATTATCAGATTTTCTCTCTGTGTAGTGCTAGGTCTTCACATCTCTCCCTGAGCATGTTATGTTCTGAGGGCATCTTGCCCCTCTGCCTCTGAATTTCTTATCCTGAAGCTGTCCCAATGGAAGGGACATTGTTTAGTTCTTTGGGTTGGGGGAGGGTGATTGAGAAGGAATGCTGTTGGGAGAGTGGCTTCATTAATGTCCTGGCTATAAAAAATGGCTCTCCCCACTGTATAGAAAAATGAGTACTAAAAGAAATTCCTTTGTAATATTAGTTTACATTGTCCTACCTACCCTCCCCCACTGTAGTCATTTAGGGGTATTTTGGCTCCTTAGTGATGGAATGATGGGAAAGCTATATTTTATACTCCTTTCTAACAACCTCACTTTTACTACATCCCAGCACCTAGTATAATGCATAGTTGGCACTGAATAAATATTTAACAGACTGGTTCTTTTTTTTTTATTTTTTATTTTTATTTTTTGCGGTACGCCGGCCTCTCACTGTTGTGGCCTCTCCCGTTGCAGAGCACAGGCTCCGGACACGCAGGCTCAGTGACCATGGCTCACGGGCCCAGCCGCTCCGCAGCATGTGGGATCCTCCCGGACCGGGGCACGAACCCGCGTCCCCTGCATCGGCAGGCGGACTCTCAACCACTGCGCCACCAGGGAAGCCCCTTAATTATTTTTAATTGAAATTTCCATGACAGAGTCTTTAATGCAAGTTTTCATCGTACAAAAACCCATTTTTATATCCATCATTGCAAAGCCTAGGCATGCACTGTCCATTACGGCAGCCACTAAGCCACATGTGACTAGTGAACATTTTTAATGTCATTCATTCAAGTTGAGATGTGCTATAAAGTGTAAATACATATCATATTTCATAAACTTAGTATGAAGAATGTAAAATATCTCATTAATAATTTTTACACTGGTTACATATGGTATGTGATATTTTAGGTTAAATAAATCATTAAAATTAACCTTACCTTTTTACTTTTAAAGAAATGTCATCAGCATAAAGTTGAAAATTATACATGTGGTTCGCATTATATCTCTACTGAACAGCTCTGCTCCAGACAAGATCAGACAACCTTTTTTAAAAAACAAATCCAAGTGAATTGTGCATTTTCACAATAAGGGCCAGAAGAAAAAAATCCAGGTTGTGATCCATTTGTGGCAGTGCTCAGTCAATATACCAAAGTGATAAAAAAATCTGGGGAAACTGAACCATGTTGGAACCTGAGATGAGATGGGAAGAAAGACTTGGAGGTAAGCTTCAGAGTTGCCATGAAGACTTCTTACATCTAGTCTGTCACTGATTTGGTTGGTATCTTAACAACCTGCCTTGGAGTCCTACAGAAAGTTATTGTAGGATACATCGTCCTACTGGTAGTGAGAACTGTTGGGGCTTCCTGCAGTGAAATGGGAGTAGAAACATTGTTGATGATGATCTTAAGTTACAATTACAAGAAGTAAAACCTATTCATTGAAGCAAAGTTAGAGGTACACCAAGCAGGTTAATACAAATGAAAGCTCTCTATAGTTTCAGAGCAGATAGAAGATAGTCATCAATCCTGTAAAAGCATTTATGTTTCACTTCCCTTGCATTAATTGCTATATTTTTCATTAAAAATCATCTTTCCCTGTAGAGAATTTTCTTGGGCAAAGAAAAAAGATCCTTTATTTTAACTTAAAAAAATATCTTGATAAATATGATGATTCATTATAGTAGTGATTTGTTCACTTTACCTTAGAACAGTCTCTGAATTCTCTGGTACTGCTGTGGACCAATCACTTTAAAATCTCTGGTACTGTTTTCTCATTTGTATAACAAGTATAGCAATGCCTTCTATGTTTACTTTACTTAGCTATCCAATGGGAAGTTACAGTCTTCTAATAAAAATTAAAGGTGGGGGGGGGGGTGCTTCCCTGGTGGCGCAGTGGTTGAGAGTCCGCCTGCCGATGCAGGGGACGCGGGTTCATGCCCTGGTCTGGGAAGATCCCACATGCCGCGGAGCGGCTGGGCCCGTGAGCCATGGCAGCTGAGCCTGCGCGTCCGGAGCCTGTGCTCTGCAGCGGGAGGGGCCACAACAGTGAGAGGCCCGCGTACGGCAAAAAAAAAAAAAAAAAAACTGAGGGGGAAATATCAGCATGGATATTTGAAAGAACTTGGGGTGAAATTAATCCTGATATGAAAAATGCCACTTTCTGACTTAGGAAAGTTGCCTAACCTCTCTGACCCTTGGTTTCTTCTTTTCTAAAATGCAATAATGATATAGAACTTACAAGATCACTGGAGGATTATATGATGCTCTTAATACAGAACCTAACACATAATAAATGCTCAGAACAAAGCAGCTGTTATTTAGCATCCATGTGCTCAGCAATAAAGCTGATATTCTGATATGTGTGTATATATACCTATAGATAATCAATATGTCTAAATTAGGTATATAGATAGATTAAATGACTGGGAATGCCCCCAACTCCAATTAACTTCACAGAAGAGACCTGCTTGTGAGTCTCATCTCAATGGCATTTTTTTTTCCATTTTTCACTTAAGATTAAATAAGCCCATTGTAAAATATTATAGGTTAAATGGAACTTTGCACAAAATGGTAGATTTGCTTAAATGAACTTAAAAGTAGGAGGCATGAAGGTAGGTGAATATAAGAAGCTTCCAAGGAAAATGTTCAAATTCTTTTGCTGGATTTTAGATAATGCCCTGGAGGAAAAAAAATCTTCACATGATTAAGACTTCTAAGAACGTCACAGAGTTAATCACATGGACCTTCTCTGGGCCTTCTGAATTAACCACAAAGAAGTTTTAGTATCACCCCTAGTCTTAGGAAAAAAATCACCTCTCTCCTGAAAACATTTCTTATTGTTTCTCAATAGAAAAAGGAAGGAAGAGAAATAATAGAAGAAGGAAGAAAGGAGGGATGGAAGGCAGGCAAGAAGGGGTGAAAACTAATCAAAGATCCCTGGTTGGATCTCTATTCAGACATTTCCCATTTTCTTCCTTCATTATCTCTACCAATGACAGTCTAGCGCACCTTAACCGGAATTTTTCCTCTGCCAGTAACATGAGAGATTAAAAATAGGTCATTGTTCTTTTAGAAGTCAGCTCACTTGTGAAGAAGTTAAAAAAAAAAAAAAGAATTAAAAATCCAGCTGTCATGCTAATTGGATCCTTAAATCGTTATTTCAGCTAAGTTCTCAGCTCAGTAAATGGCTTTTGTAGACCCAGGCGATGGGCCATCCCCGTACCCTGGTTATCAAGCTGGATATACTGCATGCTTCCCATTGTTACTCTCCTTAACTATTCCAGGATTGAGATTCCTGGAAACCACCTTGCCTGTCAATGGAAACCACACCCTGAGTCACATGTGGACCCACTCCCCCCCCACTCACAGCTGGTTCCCAACTAACTGCACAGTGAGGAGGAAACAGACTGCTGGGTGTCTTACTTCTCCCTCCCTATGCCTGAAAAGACAGGGAAGACTGAACAGTCCCCTTGTAGTTTTTGCTGAGTCCACCCTGCTGGTCAGTATAGAACCAAACAGCCTCACCTGCCTGATGAGTGCGAGTCAGACTATGTGTTAAGGGCCTCTGAGCCAAGCCAGCAGTGTCATTGTTATAATTTTCATAGTTTATAGCAATAATAATAGTATTTCACATTTATGTATCACTTCAAATATTACAAAGTGTTTTCTTTTACTACATTATCACATTTAACTGTGCTTGAGCCAGAATGGAGATGTAGAAAGAACTGTGGAGATGAGCAAATCCATGTTTAAACTCTAGCATTGCCAATTATCAGCTGTGTGACTCTGTGGCAATTACATAACCTCTCTGAGCCTTGGTTACTCATGGGTCAAATATCTAAAGTTATTGTGAGGATAAAATGGACCAACATATGTAAAGTTTCTAGATACATCTCTAGGTCCAGGGTCATATTATAGTCACCCTAGCATCCCTGAGGGTTCAGTCTCAGGCAGGAGGAGGAGGAAAGGGAGGAGGGAGAGCTGGGAAAGAGGGGTGGGAGAAGTAGAAAAGAAGTTAACCCAGCTAATGAAGTATAATATTTACCACTAGCAGAGTGTTCACTATCTGTGGTGAATGCTACTCCCTCCTGTGTGTTATCTAATTTACTCTTGCAATAATTCTGTGACATGAATATATTATTCTCAATTTAGTGATATGGAAATTGAGTGGAATTTAAGGAACCTGCCTAGATTTGCACAGTTGATAAGTGGAGGAGCCTGGCTTAAAATCCAAATCCATCTGAACAAATAGCCCATGCTCATAACAGTGTCAGGTCATGGGAACACAGAACTCTCTCCCTTCAGTGGGAAGTTATAACAAAATAAAACTATAGTTCTTTTTTTTTTTTTTTTTTTTTTTTGTGGTACGCGGGCCTCTCACTGCTGTGGCCTCTCCCGTTGCGGAGCACAGGCTCCGGACGCGCAGGCTCAGCGGCCATGGCTCATGGGCCCAGCCGCTCCGCGGCATGTGGGATCTTCCCGGACCAGGGCACGAACCCGCGTCCCCTGCATCGGCAGGCGGACTCTCAACCACTGCGCCACCAGGGAAGCCCTATAGTTCTTTATATAGGAATATGAAGTAAACAGTTATGCTTTTGCATACATTGCCTTACCATAGCAATTGCAAAAAGTAAGCAAGACTCATTTTCTGAATCCTACAGATAAGAAATTGAAGGTGTGGGTAATCGGCTAAATCTCACATAGGTAAGAAGTAAAGTCAGGACTTGAACCCTGCTTCTCTAACTCGAAGACCAAGGCTTTTTCTCAGACACACTGCCTGTCATGCAAGGTGAGACAGACCTGGTTCTGATGGATTCTGTTCCCCAGGAATGCAGGAGTCTTTGCTACTGCACTGATTGCTCGGAAACCCCTTCAGCATGACTTTAGTCCTGTTTCCCACCTACATACAGTTGAACTATTCACATTAATAGCACGAAAAAGTTGCAGATGGCTGTTTCCCGGTCTTCAAGCAACCATGAAGAAGAGGAATATTCTACTTTCTTAGGACCTGTCACCAGATGTTTAATATTGATAGATATATTATCAAAAACAATGTATTTTCCAACATCACAAGTGTATGTGTGTGTGTGTGTTCACATGTGTGTCACAGCTGAGTAGTAGACATGTGGGTTGTGAAAGTGTCGTTTCTAATCGTAATTTTCAGAGGAAAAAATGTAACTTTTAGAGACATTTGACTTAGTCCAAGGCAGCAGTTTCGGGCCATCTAGACCCAGCAATCCTTGGACTAAGTCATGACATTGGTCCCATCTCCCATCTCATAGCCTCACACTCTTGCCAGCCTACTTCTTCCCAGTGCTCGTGCCGCCTTGTCCCACCCACGTGCACTATCCACCTTTTACCTACATGGGAGACCACTACAGAGCCCACTAAGAATGCCTTTGCGAGGCATGCAGGGTCTTCCCTTCTTTTCCCTTTAATTCTTATCCTAAATCGTTCTGTTCTGCTTTCCAGTCCCTAGGTCCTGCTGCCGGACAGTGCGTGTTATCTTTCTTTTGCCTTCCAGATCCACACTTTACCCTTGACCTCCTTGGCCTCAGTCCCAGGTGGCTGATTTGTATGGTCTACATCAACATGTGACTGTGCCGTCTGGCTTCCAATTGGTTTGGCCAGCGGAGAGCTCCATCAGGATACCACAGGGAAGACAAAGAAGTCCGGGCATTCCTTCCTCCAGCTTCCTCCCCGTGGAGTGTCCTTGGACCGGTTCAGCCTCAGGACTGGTCAACCCTCCTCTCGAGGGGCCTTGTCTGTACTACTCTCTCCTTTACACTCTGTTAACCATTCCTTGGGCAGTATCCTTTTGGGCCTAGGGTAGTATAAGTTCCTCTGCTTTGACCTGCCTTGGGATACAATCTTTTGTGGTTTTGCTTTATCCTGCACACATTTTTATAAACAGGTCGTCCTTTATTACACCTTCTTTAAATTAGCCTATTTTGAATATACATCTGTTTCTTGCTGATATGTTGACTGATACATGTACTAACCCCATTTTATATACTACCTTTAAAGTCTCAATCTGTCATCAATCTTACACCGATGGCTCAAACTGAGGCCCACTGGATGACTGCAAAAATTCCCCATATAGTCTCCCTGGTCAACCTTAACCTTTCCACTGCATCCTATACCACACAGCCTGAGTGATCTTTCTAAATTAAAATCTGATATTATTTTCCTCTTTAAAGCCTTTAGTGACTTCCCATCTCCTTCAAGTTAAAGTCCATGTCTCTTAGCATCCAAAGAGGTACACCTACCTACCTCTTCCTCTGCTTTCCACTTTCCCTGCCCTCTTATTGTGGGTCCCACTCATTCACAAAGCAGACCCTGAAACAAGGACTCAGGTAAAAGTAACTTAGTTGGGAGATGCTCTAAGGAAGAACGAAGGACAGGGAAGTGAGAAAAGACCCTGAAGTGTGCATTAAAAAGCCAGGCAGCTTCAGTTCAATTCTACTGAAGGGCTCCTGTGAAACTGTGGGGAGTAGGCCTCAGGATTCCCCACCAAGGGACCAAAACGTTAACCACTGACTCCCTTCTTCCATTGGTTGAGGGTCACTCTTGGGGTTGTTAACCCCCAAACACACCCAAGTTGCACCGATCTGCAGTTGAGCAAATGCCTCTGCTGCCAGACAAAGTCCCCAGGTGGAGAAGCAAAGAGTCTCAAGTGTTTAAACTGGGAAATTGTCTACAACAGCTTCCGGTGAAAGCAAAGGTAAACTTAAGGATGTGGGTTGATACATTAACAGCATCTATTACACCCACTCTGCTCTGCAACATATTCTGTACCTTAGAAACGCCTAACTACTCCCTGTCTCGTGCACTTTTGTCTTTTCAAGAACTTCTTTATTCCATTTCTTCAATCAGAAAGTCCACTAGTCCCACCTCTTTCTCATACAACTCCCAAAGCCCAACTAAAATATTACCTTGGAACAATACCCCAGAAAGAACAATTTGTGTTTTCCTAAGTTCCTAGATCATTTGTTTATAATTTTATTTTAGAATTCAGACCCATAAACTTATATTACATGATATTTTATTTCTCCTCCACCATATTTATTAAGCTGAATGAGCTTAGCTTAGTTTTGTTGGCATCTTTGAGCCTCAGTTTCTGTATCTGAAAAATCAGAAGGATACATACTCCACAGTGTTAAAAAGTTAAATGAGCTGGCATAGACAGAGGGTCCAACACCATGTCTGACCCCCGTAGTAAATGATCCAAAATGTTTAGTTCTCTTCACTCTATTTAACCCTTTGCCTTGTTTTCATCTCTGTATCTCAGACACCTAGCACAATCCCCAGCACACAGTAATCCCCAGCATGTATCGTTACATAGTAAGAATGCCTTGATAGCACTAAATTATCCCATGATATGCCCATAACAACTCTGTTACAGGCAAACCAAGGATGATGGATCTTGAAAAATAACTTCAAAATTTTAAACTGCAGGCAAATAAATGTTTTGTATTGGGAAAAAGAAAGTGATATGTCTGTAACCTTATAGTCCCTCCCATTATGTCATGGGTAGAAACTCCACTATGGAGAATTTCAACTAACTGTAGTAATGACAGGCAACTGGATTCCAGGAGTTCTGAAATGATCTGACCTGTGGAGAATTGTTTAAAATGAAATTGTTCTTCCTCAGTTTGAAATGGTCACTTATTCCTTCTTCTGAAAAGCAATTTCAAGTACAGAACAGGTTAACTAAAATGGCATACATTTTAAAAACTCAATATAAATGACTGAACAGATCAAAGTGAGAAGTGACTTTGCCCTGAGAGTATGATGAGTTGACATATGTCCTTTTAAAAAAACTAAGATTTGAGTAAAAATGTTTTGTTAGAAATACGATACGACTCAGGGCCTTAAAACAACTTAGAGGAGGGAAACCAACAATGCTTGGGGAAGGTTCCTTGAGTCATTTTGTTTAAAATGTGACATCAGTATTTTAGAAATCATGGCAACCTGACAGTCCTCTTAGTGTTTGATTGTGAGCTCTCGGCTGCCCTCAACTCCTAGGGTATCAACTGAGGTTCCCCGCAACTCTAGGGGAAGCAATTTGTTTTAGCGTAAAGTATAAACTGGTTCTTAGGAGAATTCAACCATTGTTGAATGGAAGAATGAATGACTGAATAAAATAATGACATTAAGAAAATCATTCTTGGACTCAGTTTCTTTGCACATTTAGGAAGAAGGTTAGGTGATGATCTCTAAGGTACTCTCAATTCTATGATTCAAGTAGAAAGACTTCTCTAATGACAGATGTTTCCTCCTGTCTTTGAGAGAGACGAGAAGGCAGGGATGGATTTCATTTTCCACAGGGTAAGATTAGTCATGGATGTTGAGAAAAAGGTGATTACCCATTGAGCTGAAATCAGAATAAAAACAGTATAAATGATAAATGAAAGTCTGTGTGCAGGACAAAGAAAAAAACAACTTTAATAAGAAATTTGGTGTTTGTGGCAGAAGTAATCCATCGATCTCTCATGTTAATGAATCCTGGAAAGGCAGGAGTACATAGCTGAATGGTGTTTACGAGTATAGATTTGGAACTACATTCACTTGGGTAAGATTCTGGTTCTGCCCCTACCAGCTGAGCTGTCTTTAGCAAGTTACTTGAACTTTTCACATCTAGTGTTCTCTACTGTAAAAGAGGGAGAAAAATAGTATGTTCTCTAGCAGGGTTCTTGTGACTATTCAACAAGTTAATATATGTAAAATGTTTAGAATGGTGCCTGTCATGTGATGTGTGCTCAATAATTACTAGGAATTATTATCATTAGTTCTCCAGTGCATCCAATTTCCATAAAACATCAGAGAAATAAATCATAAACACTTTTTCAAAATGTATCAGTATAGATCAATAAATTCAGACTTAGCTGGAAGAATGTGCTTGAGAGAGAGTCACCTTGTTATAAATTATTATTAATCATGACGATAATGATTACCATTTATTTATTGCCTACCCTGTCTTATAGGAGCTGCCCAAGGAACTCTATATTTTCATTATTGCATCCTACCAACAAATCTACGAAGGAAAATATCATTATATAACTTGAAAAACTGGGGCTCAGCTATGTTAGTAAAAAGCCTTGTATAACAACTTTGAATCCTGAAGAACCAGAGCTCAAAATTATGTCTAATAGCTCTGGAGCTCATTTATTTCCACTTAAACAAACAGAACACTATACCCATGAAATTAAAGTTTAACTGGATGGACTTCAAGAAAAAGCAATGCAGAAATAGAAAAGATAGGAAAATTACCAGATGGGTTAAAGACTAAATATTGAACCTGGTTGAGGATGACCAAGAACATAAATGCATCCCAACCTCCCCATTTTAAAGATAAAACATCTGGACTAGAAGAGTTTAGCTAGTTACTTCTCTGACCGTTGAGTGTCTTTTAACTCTGTATGGTCAACACAGCTGGAAGAAACTTGAGAAATAACACAAGATCAAGGGAAAAGATATGCAGCGGGGGACAAAAAGGTAGAATGAAGATAGTTAAGATCCCTCAGGAAACTAAGGAAAGAGAGGTGTGAAAGAATCTGGCTGCAAGTCAGAATCCACAGCAAATCACTTGATTTCCTAGGTAATTAGATTATGGAGAGAAGTAAATGACAGATGACACCGGCTAGGGTTAGGGTTGCTGCAGTAGAGGTGCTGGGAATGATCACATAAGGAATATATATTTTCCAAATAAGTATGCTACAGCTCTGTCAGTTATCTATTGCTATGTAACCAAACTTCCCAAAATCAGAGGCTTAAAGTAACAGCCATTTGTTTGCTCAAGATTCTGCAGTTTGGGCTGGGTTCGCCTGCGCAGCTTTCGGCTGGTCACTCCTGGAGTCCCCCATGAAGCTGTAATTACGTGGCAGCTCGACTGGAGCTGGATGGTCCTATGTGGCCCCAGTCACAAATCTGTTGGTTATCTGGGGTTGTCAGCCAGAGAACCTTGGTACGCCTCTACATGGTCTCTTCAGCAGACCAGCCCAAGCTTTAAATATGCTGGTAACAGCATTCGAAAGGATAAATTTCAATGTTTCAGCACTTAAGAGGTTGCTGCTTGCGTCAGTGTGTTGGTGTCCAATCGATCAAGGCCAGTCATAGGATGAAACCCAGACTCATTTTAGGAGGGAACTATTCAAAGGCATGGATACTGACAGGCATAAAATTAATTGGGTATCGTTGATACAGTAATCTGCAACCATGGCCAAAATAATAAACAGATGATATAGACATAGATAGATATAGATATAGATATAGATGTAGATGTAGATGTAGGTGTAGGTGTAGGTATAGATATAGATATACAGATATAGATATAGATAGGAAGTGGGGGAGTGAGCTTAGTTGACATTAAGAGAATAGAGTTTAAGGTGGAAAGAAGAATAAGTATAAATACCCTAAAATTGGAAGATGCTTATTAGCATATCAAGAAACAGCAAGGAGGCCAGCACTGCTGGAATCAAATACATAGGAGAAAAAGTAGTGTGAAATTATTAGCCAGGTATGCAGTGATCAGATCATATAGGACTTAGCCTTAGTTCAGGGTCCTAGAAGCAAAACCTAAAACAAGAATTTGTGTGAAATTGATTTACTGAGGGAGTCCTTTTAAGAGAAGGAAATGAGGTAAGCAGTACAGGATAAGGGGAAACCAAACCAAAGCAAAACAAGAATGTGGGCTCAGCTAGAGACTAGCTTCAGCTCAATGCCATAAGGAGCCCTGGAGAATTAAGTGCACTACAGAGTTTGTTCCAATTTGTAGCAGGATAAATGGCCTTTTGTTCCCTCATGTCATTAATCATTATCAATAAGCTGCTCCTGGGAAGAAGAGGGGCGGGGGGGGGGGGGATGTAACTCCCCAGGTGAGGCAGCTCCTGTACCACCAAGGGCAATTCTCAGGAGAAGTGGCAGCTGTGATCAAGCCACCATCAGGTAGGTACACCGGCCTGGTAAATGATAACTGGGTGAAGCACTAACAGCATCTACCACGATCCACCCCTTGCACCACTCAGATCCACTCGCTTCTCACATGAACTTCACTCTCTCCAGACAATGTTCATCCAGGATTCCAATTGGTCACAATGTCAAGGAAAGTTTATAAGAGAAGGGTTAGTGCTGCTGCTGTTGATCCCATGGCTGGAACTGAAACTTATCATCTCCTTTCTCCATCACTCATGCTGGATTCCCCTGCTGGCTCATCCAGCACTTCCACTGGACTGCTAGCTTGCCCGGCAGGGAGGCCCCCATCTATGAGCGATCTGAGTCTGTGGTTACCATGCTCTTCTCAGAACATGGTTGCACCTGCACATTCCAGTATAAAATGTGCATGAGACTGACAAGAGATGCCCCGGCAACTGCCAAAAGTATGTAGCAACAACTCTATCTCTTCATGATAATCAAGGTCAATCACTCCACTTTGCCTGCTGACCTACAAGCACAAGGTATCCAATCTAGTGGCAGTTGTAACTTTAAGTTTAGTGGAACTCTTACTGTATCCACTAGAAGAAGTATTGTTCCTCTCTGGGACTCAGGACCTTTAGATCAAGGATCAGCAAACTTCTTCTTTAAAGGGTCCAAGAGTCAATATTTTAGGCCTTTAAGGCCCCATTTAGTATCTGTCACATATTTCTCTTTTTAAATATATAACCCTTTAAAAATGTAAAAACTATTCTTAGCTCATGGAGCTATGAAAAAACAGGCTGAGGGTAGGATTTGGTACATTGGCCCTGGGCTGCTGACCCTTGCTTAGACCCACAGACCCTAAAGTTTGGGGACAGAAAACAGAAATTACCTAGATGGGTCTCTGAGAGTGACCATGAGCAGGGCCACTCTACTTCTACCTCTAAGTTCTTGAATCCATATATTCTACTTATTGGAGACACATAAATAACAGCCTTATGAGAAGAAACACCTGCTATTGGGTCTATACTTAGCTTTGACTCTGTCAGTGTGGTTACCTCATTCATAATCCACTGTGCAAGCACTGGGGTACCTGGGGTGATCAAGAAGAGATGCTGGCTGATGTCAACTGGCCAAGACATTTTGTCCACCTGAATATTTAGTGGCACTGATTGCTCTCTGGTGGCATTCAAATGCAATTGAGAGGTTGCCACGTTCTGAATTTGCCCTTAGAATTGCGTAATATCAAACAGACCAGCTTCCTCTGAGCTACCAGGCTCCTCCATTCTTGTTGTTACACATTTTGAGAAAGATAAGGGGGGTGACGCCCAGGTGTGAAATTTTAACTCATCAAACTAAAATGTCATAGTGTCCCTCCTGTGTCCTTTCCTTACCCTCCACCTGCAGCTCCCTTAATTCCCCTTCCACCCATAGTGTTGTCTGATAAAATACAGGATGGGTAGCTAAATCTGAATTTTAGATAAACAACAAATAATTTTTGACTTGTGTATGCTCTATCCAATATTTCTGATATACGTCTACTAAAAAAGTACTTGTTTAGCGGAAATTCTAATTTAACTGATCATTCTGTATTTTTATTTGCGAAATCTGGCAAAGCTATGTATCTAAATATCCCTACTACTGTTGCCCTGTTTCATGCCCTGACATTCCTCACTTTTATTCCAATTCTCTACTCATATTTCAAATTCTCTTAACCATGTGTGGTTTCCTAAACATACTTTCACAGCCCTCTACCTCTGCCTGCCCTTGATATTCTCTCAGCCCAGAGTGCCCCCCGCATCCACTCCTATATAGAAGAAAATCCAACTCATCCATGAAAGCCCAGCTCAGACATCATACTTCTGTGAAACTTTCCCCCAGTCTTCCTGTCAAGTTTAATTGCTTTTTCACTTTTGCTCCCACAGCAATATATTTATCTATAAGACAAAATGTATTTCATTCAGCCTTATATTTTCATTAGTTGTTTGTATACTTTCCTCTCCCATTGAAATTTTAGCTCCCCACCAATTTTTCCTTTATTATTTCACCAAAGCCAAGTAAAATATATTGAATATAAAAGATAAAAAATATTTTTCCATTTCTATTGAATTAGACCACACGTCAATATTATCTGGACTAAACATGAAACATGGTTCCACTGGCAACAATTAGCATTGATTGTAAAAATGAGAGTCTTTTGGATGGTGTTTTGCCAGTTTGAAAGACAGTTTTGGAGATGGTCTAAAATCCATGGCAAGAGCAGTTGATATGAGAAGGGCCAACAGTAAATATTTTTTTAGAGTAGTAATTTAAAAATCATACTATATTAATAACAATGTAAAAACTCAACATTTGAAAGTACAACCATTAATAAAGTAAAATGATTTGGGAAACACACAATAAAGGGTATGATTATTTCATAGTCACATGCCAAACCCATCATACCTCATTTTAGAAGCACCATTACTGAAGGTAAAATTCCTGGGTTTGTTGTATCCCATGATCACATCAGCTCGTCTCTGCTACATGGTCTTAAAAAAATCAGCTCATCTCTGCTACATGGTCTTCAATCATGCTTAACTCTTCATCAGTAGTATTAAGTATCCCCCCTGATTCTAAGAAGCCCTGCTGGAAACTCTTCAAACCAATAACAGGTTATAAGCAGTATTACATTCATAAGTCAACACATCTGGACAGGCATGAAAAGAGCAGGAGTCCTAGAATATAAAGGATGTAGGGGAGAGTTCCAGCTCCAGCACTTCCTAACTCGATAACCCTGGGCAACTTCCCTTCCATGAACTTTTTTATTTTTGCGGTACACAGGCCTCTCACTGTTGTGGCCTCTCCCGTTGCGGAGCACAAGCTCCGGACGCGCAGGCTCAGCGGCCACGGCTCATGGGCCCAGCCACTCCGCGGCATGTGGGATCCTCCCGGATAGGGACACGAACCCGCGTCCCCTGCATCAGCAGGCAGACTCTCAACCACTGCGCCACCAGGGAAGCCCTTCATGAACTTTTGTGTCCTGATGATCATCAGTTCTTCTGGGGATCAAGTACAGTAATCTTCAGTAAAAAGAGCATATGAAAGACATTTTTTTAAAAAAGGAAATGCCAGTTGTATTTGGAGGTTAAATTAATTTACAACAAAAAGTTCTATCACCAAGTCTCAGCCCTTTGTCCCTAGTAGTGCCATTTTGATAACTTCGATCAACCAAGTAACCTGGTGGGAAGAATGTTTCCTTTAACATCTATGTCCATGTGGCAGTTGGTCAATTGTTATGACAAAAGTGTCTCCTTGTGGATTTAATAGTCAGCCCTATACCTGCTTTTGAGAAAGTGAGGTATGCTAGTCTACATTTCCAATGGCAGTAACTCCCCTGAGCTGGGTGGGATCTTGGTGCCAGCTCTGCAGTGAGGAGCGTGGTGCTTTTGCCTCTAGCAGCTTCCTGGAGTTTCATTCCTTAGGCCCTTCTTAGATGACACTTGTTAAGATTCCTTGAGAATGGAGTGAAGGAGTTCTGTTTATAGCAAATGACAGGCCTCCTTCACCAGCTTTGCTGAGGAAGGGAGAAAAGAAAATGATTTTTTTTTTTTTTCTTCTGTCTAGTAGTGGAGACCAAAAAAAAAAAAAAAAAAAGGGATGTCATTATTTTGACTCCTGGCTGCCAGGAAGAGTTTCTCACAACTCTAATCAACAGAATACTTTTTTCACACAGAGTTTTGTAGAATGGTAAATGCATCCAACTACTCAGGTTCAAAATAGGTCACCACTTTGGTGTCAAATTGCTTTGGGGGTTGGAAAAGATGGGTGGGGAATAGATTTTTGTGGCAGGGTATACACTGGGGACTAGGCCTATATCTGCTATTATCCTCTTTTAGAAATTCTGATCATCTACAATAATATCTCTGTACAGATTTGATCTAGCCCCACTTCAGCCCGAGAGCCTAGCATGGTGCCTTCAACAGCCTGGAGGCTCAATAAATATTTTTGTACAAATGAACAAGAAAGAAATAAACAAACATCACCCAAGGGGGAAAAAAAATCAAAGATGTAAGACCCTCTCCTCTCTGTAGGAGACTTTCTCCCCAGACAGACAGACATCTGGTGTTTCAAATACTGGGACCTGACCTTGGGTCATGTCTCTCTACTTAGGAGGCTTACCCTTGTTTAAAGTGCAATTCAATCACTTACTGGGCATAAAAATAGTGACTTTTAATTTTATTCACTCCTACATGGCCTACACAAATAGAGGAATAACTTCTACATGATTATAAAAACAATGAATATTCTAAAACAAAATTGGCTTTGTTTGAAAAGAGAATCAAGACCCCACTCAAATACATGCATAACTGTCCCTCTGCAGCCACTGGCTTGTACCCCTTTTCCCAATATGCTTATAAGATTAAATGAGGCAACACAGATTTAGTGTGCCCCACTTGTTTGTGAGAAAGAAGTATCCTAGCAATCATCCCTTCAAATGAGTACACCTTGTTGGAATCAGGGTCTCTGTCTACCTAACTTCCAGCTCCTACCACCTAACTTATTTAATAATAAGAATTCTCCTTTCTTCCTACCACTGACAGTTTCTTTGGTTTAAGTGCTCTCTGCACTATATGCCTCCATCTGTTTATTTTATCCTATCAACCTTTATTATCTATTACATGTCAGACCTTATACTCAGCCTTTAGTGTAAGATAAAAGGGATAAAGAAATGTGACCAACAGTCTGTTAAGGGCAAGCAAAATAGTAAAAACCAAAACAAAAAGGTCCTTAGGGTAGATCTCATGATTTCTTAGGCTTTGTATCCCAGTGCCTATCTCACTGGCTGGCACATGCATCGTAAATGTTGATGGAAAGAAATGCTTCCTAAAAGACATAAATACAAGTGCCCCTTGTATTTAGGGTCAGTTTCAAAGAAGCTGAGGCCTGAAGGATGGGTCAGCAAGTAGATGAAGAGGGGAAGGGCACGCCAAGGAGAAGTGACATGTGTAAAGGGAGGAGGAATGATCGCTGGGTGCTGATGGGCTCAGAGGGTGGACAGTAATTGGTATGGCTCGTGTGTTGATATCAACTTGTGTTGGGAATCGTAGCAGGAGATGAACAGGAGAGGGGTGGTAGGAGACAGAATCAGGGGCCTTGATGTTGTCTTAAGCAGTTTGGACTGTATTACTATTTAACTTGCAACATGTGACTGTTGCATATCCCAGGTTAAATCACAATCTCCTTGGGGCCAATTCCTATGTAAGAGTTTATTTGTTGAATTCTAGATGTATGACATCGTGCTATTCACAGAAGGAAATCATCATCATCACCACATCACTACTAACACTGTCACCATCACTGTCACCACCATCACCATCACCACCATCATCTAACATTTTCTGAGTTCTTAGTGTATGCCATGTCCTGTGCTGACCTTTCAAATGTCACAAAACCCCCACTGGGGTAGGTACTGCCCTTGCTATACACATGAGCAAACATAGGCTTGTGGAAAATTAGGTAACTTCTTCAATTCCATATGCTTACCAAATGTCAGAGCAGTTAAGATTTTTAATTAACTTTAACTTCAGGCTTTATCCCCCTGCCTCTCTTGATAAAAATCTGTTGATTTATTGAATTCATAGATTTCCTACACCCCCAAATAGTTGCATTTGATGATCCATATAACTCTATTTTACTACGGTTTCTTTTGTTTTCAGCTAACAGTGTGATGAGGTGTGCAATGTGGACAGACATTGTATCAGGTCAGCCTAGTCATCTTCCTTCTGGACTAGGTATGAGCCCCACCTCACCTACCCCCATCACTCATATACGTTTATTCTGGTAAATCAAAGAGTGCAGAAGTCTGAGTACATTTCACCAGCAATGATAAAGTTTCTCTCCTCTTTACCTTTCCCTAAATTGACAGGTATCATTAAAACCTCCTCCATAAAACTTTTTACCAGCTAACTAAGTCCCAGTCTCCATGGGAAGAATAAATGAAGGCACATTTTTTTAAGTGTATAAACTGAATCTTCAGAGGTACAGCGTTGGAGGTTGCCATGGAAACTTTTCTCTCTCCTTCCCACTGTTTTTGGCAAGTTTTTTTATTAAACAAAACAAAAAAATTTTAAATGCCCTCATTAGCCCCATCTCCATTTCCAACAGAGTCAGATCATTTCTTCCAAATGTCTTATGGCCCAAGTCATTGGCTCACAATACACTGAACACTAAGAGAAATATGTATTTTGATTCCCCAATGTTGAGAACTAAGGACTGAATTCATTCACTCACTCAATCAGTACATGTAATCTAGGACTCCCTCTCTGTAAAGCTCTAATTTAGGCCCTTTGTGAATATAAACTTGTAAAAAGGCCCTCACTTCAAAGAGTCCATCATCTATGGTGAGAAATAAAATAAGTACATGGCTCTGATTTAAGGCAGCATATAAGAGAATTTCAAAATGACATAAGGGTTCACAGAAAAAAGCATTCATGTCCAGCTAGTGCCAGCAGCTAAGTCTTCTTGGAAGAAGTAGCACTTAAATTAATCCTTGAAAGTTAACTACAAATTAAAGGGCATGAGGTAAGGTTTAATTATACTCCATCTCCTAAGTCAGGCTGAAGAGCCTAGTCTTTACTTACTGAAAAAGCTATTTTTGAGTCACAGTGTGATGTGATATGATGCAATATGATATATCTGGATAATAAATCTGAAAGGATCAACCAGTGTTGGGATATGATAGTGTTTCAATTCTCATATATCAAGCTTCAGGTAGAAAAGATTGTCTCTCTGCAAATTAATTGACAAGATAGAAAAAAAGTCACATGAATATTTCTTGTAGCAATGCTAAATGAAATCCTAGCCAAGAATGAAATTAAACCTCTTATAAAGCACAATGGAAGAGTTTTCAGAGGAAGGCACCATGGTTCTTTCTTGATAAACAATGACTAAACTCTTCTATAGGCAAACTAGCTGTATTCTTCATTTTCCTCATTATTTTCTTTGGTCATAGATTTTGTTCCACATTTTTTCAGTGGTGGAGGTTAGAAACCAGAAAATACTCCTAAATAAGGAATGCTTAAAGTCTGCTCTCCCTGCATTGTCATTTCATTGAGGCAAAGGGCAGAAACTTATTTCTCTTGGGCCTATTAATTCCTGCCACTTATCAGTTACAAGCAAATATTTGTGCATTATGGTAAACTGCTTCTTGAACACTCAGCTAAGATGCTGAGACTAAAAAAAAGTATCATCCTGCTAGATCGTGAGAACTCCTAAGAATTTTTACTCTAAAATTTAACCCAAGAGCTATGACTTGGGTTAAGTCAGCAGTTCTTAGCCTAGCTCTCATAAAAAGAAGTATTTTAAAAAAGAGGAACATAGATTTTCAAGAGCAAATTTTTGCTATTTTTAAAGCCTAATTGAAGTTCTCCATACGCATATGGCAAGGTTGGAAATTTCCTTGATTTTCACTGGATATAATCATCTCAGTGTGGTCACACTGCTTATATCTCATACTGATAAGGAGCTCTATCTGGCAGCTGTTTAAGTCCCGGGTTAATTAAAAATGGGAAAACAGATTAATTATTACTTAATATATGCAGTTGGTTTGATAGCTACATTTTTTTTTAGAACGTGAATCTATAGGAGACACAAAAATAAAGATGAAATAATCCATACGTATGAAAATCTGGGACCCAAAAAATTCTTGTGATAGTTCAACTAAATGTCTATTACCTCTGATATCAGATTAAGAAGAATTCAACTTTCACAGGTACTGGAAACAGAACATGGGAAAGGAAAACTGTGAGGTAAAAGGGAGGGGGGGAAATAACTACAGCAGACCTTGATAAAAGGAGGCCAGGTTTTCCGACCATAATGATATGAGACTAGATATCAATTAGAGGAAAAAATCTGTAAAAAATACAAACACATGGAGGCTACACAATACACTACTAAATAACCAAAAGATCACTGAAGAAATCAAAGAGGAAATTAAAAAATACCTTGAAACAAATGGCAATGAAAACACAATGACGCAAAACCTATGGGATGCAGCAAAAGCAGTGCTAAGAGGGAAGTTTATAGCATTGCAATTCTACCTCAAGAGACAAGAAAAATCTCAAATAAACAATCTAACCTTACACCTAAAGCAATCAGAGAAAGAGGAACAAAAAATCCCCAAAGCTAGCAGAAGGAAAGAAATCATAAAGATCAGATCAGATATCAATGAAAAAGAAATAAAGGAAACAATAGCAAAGATCAATAAAACTAAAAGCCTGTTCTTTGAGAAGACAAACAAAATTGATAAAACATTAGCCAGACTCATAAAGAAAAAAAGGGAGAAGACTCAAGTCAATGGAATTAGAAATGAAAAAAGAGAAGTAACAACTGACACTGCAGAAATACAAGGGATCATGAGAGATTACTACAAGCAACTCTTTGCCAATAAAATGGACAACGTGGAAGAAATGGAAAAATTCTTAGAAAAGCACACCCTTCTGAGACTGAACCAGGAAGAAATAGAAAATATGAACAGACCAATCACAAGCACTGAAATTAAAACCGTGATTAGAAATCTTCCAACAAACCAAACCCCAGGACCAGATGGCTTCACAGGCGAATTCTATCAAACATTTAGAGAAGAGCTAACACCTATCCTTCTCAAACTCTTCGAAAATATGGCAGAGGGAGGAAACTCCCAAACTCATTCTACAAGGCCCCCATCACGCTGAAACCAAAACCAGACAAAGCTGTCACAAAGAAAGACACTACAGGCCAATATCACTGATGAATAGTGATGCAAAAATCCTCAACAAAATACTAGTAAACAGAATCCAACAGCACATTAAAAGGATCAAACACCATGATCAAGTGGGTTTTATCCCAGGAATGCAAGGATTCTTCAATATACGCAAATCAATCAATGTGATACAGAATATTAACAAATTGAAGGAGAAAAACCGTATAATCATCTCAACAGATGCAGAAAAAGCTTTTGATAAAATTCAACACCGATTTATGATAAAAACTCTCCAAAAAGTAGGCATAGAGGGGACCTACCTCAACATTATAGAGGCCATATATGACAAACCCACAGCCAACATCATTGTCAGTGGTGAAAAACTGAAACCATTTCCTCTAAGATCAGGAACAAGACAAGGTTGCCCACTCTCACCACTGTTATTCAACATAGCTTTGGAAGTTTTAGCTGCAGCAATCAGAAAAGAAAAGTATAATAAAAGGATTCCAAATCAGAAAAGAAGAAGTAAAGCTGTCACTGTTTGCAGGTGACCTGATATTATACATAGAGAATCCTAAAGATGCTACCAGAAAACTACTAGAGCTAATCAATGAATTTGGTAGAGTAGCAGGATACATGATTAATGCACAGAAATCTCTTGCATTCCTATACACTAATGATGAAAAACCTGAAAGAGAAATTAAGGAAACTCCCATTTACCATTGCAACAAAAAGAATAAAATACCTAGGAATAAACCTTCCTAAGGAGACAAAAGACCTGTATGCAGAAAACTATAAGACACTGATGAAAGAAATTCAAGATGAGACGAACAGATGGAGAGACATACCATGTTCTTGGATTGGAAGAATCAATATTGTGAAAATGACTATACTACCCAAAGCAATCTACAGATTCAATGCAATCCCTGTCAAATTACCAAATGGCATTTTTCACAGAACTAGAACAAAAAATTTCACAATTTGTATGGGAACACAGAAGACCCCGAATAGCCAAAGCAATCTTGAGAAAGCAAAACGGAGCTGGAAGAATCAGGCTCCCTGACTTCAGACTATACTACAAAGGTACAGTAATGAAGATAGTATGGTACTGGCCCAAAAACAGAAATATAGATCAGTGGAACAGGATAGAAAGCCCAGAGATAAACCCATGTATATATGGTCACCTTATCTTTGATAAAGGAGGCAAGAATATACAATGGAGAAAAGACAGGCTCTTCAATAAGTGGTGCTGGGAAAACTGGACAGCTACATGTAAAAGAATGAAATTAGAATACTTCCTAACACCATACACAAAAATAAACTCAAAATGTATTAAAGACCTAAATGTAAGGCCAGACACTATAAAACTCTGAGAGGAAAACATAGGCAGAACACTCCATGACATAAATGACAGCAAGATCTTTTTTGACCCACCTCCTAAAGAAATGGAAATAAAAACAAAAATAAACAAATGGGGCCTATTGAAAATTAAAACCTTTTGCACAGCAAAGGAAACAATAAACAAGATGAAAAGACAACTTTCAAAATGGGAGAAAATATTTGCAAATGAAGCAACAGACAAAGGATTAATCTCCAAAATACAGAAGGAGCTCATGCAGCCCAATATCAAAAGGACAAACAACCCAATCCAAAAATGGGCAGAAGACCTAAATAGACATTTCTCCAAAGAAGATATACAGATTGCCAACAAACACATGAAAGGATGCTCAACATCACTACTCATTAGAGAAATGCAAATCAAAACCACAATGAGGTATCACCTCACACTGGTCAGAATGGCCATCATCAGAAATCTACAAATAATAAATGCTGGAGAGGGTGTGGAGAAAAGGGAACCCTCTTGCACTGTTGGTGGGAATGTAAATTGATATAGCCACTATGGAGAACAGTATGAAGGTTCCTTAAAAAACTGAAAATAAAAGTACCATATGACCCAGCAATCCCACTACTGGGTGTATACCCTGAGTAAACCATAATTCAAAAACAGTTATGTACTACAATGTTCATTGCAGCACTATTTACAATAGACAGGACATGGAAGCAACCTACGTGTCCATCAACAGATGAATGGATAAAGAAGATGTGGTACATGTATACAATGCAATATTACTCAGCCATAAAAAGAAACGAAATTGAGTTATTTGTAGGAGATGGGTTGACCTAGAGTCTGTCATACGGGGTGAAGTAAATCAAAAAGAGAAAAACAAATACCGTATGCTAACACATATATATGGAACCTAAAAAGAAATGGCCTGATGAACCTTGGGGCAGGACAGGAATAAAGATGCAGATGTAGAGAATGGACTTGAGGACAGGGGGTGGGGGGAAGGGTAAGCTGGGATGAAGTAAGAGAGTGGCATGGACATATATACACTACCAAATGTAAAACCGATTGCTAGTGGGAAGCAGCCGCATAGCACAGGGAGGTCAGCCCGGTGCTTTGTGTCCGTCTAGAGGGGTGGGATAGGGAGGGTGGGAGGTAGACGCAAGAGGGAGGGGATATGGGGATATATGTATATATATAGCTGATTCACTTTGTTACACAGCAGAAAGTAACGCACCATTGTAAAGCAGTTATACTCCAATAAAGATGTTAAAAAAAAATAGAATTTGCCCAATGTAGCACAGAGGAATTTTAGGATAGTGAAAATATTCTGTATAATACTATAATGATGGATACACATCATACATTTGTCCAAACTCACAGAATACACAACCCCAAGATGAACCCTGATGTAAACTATGGGCTTTGGCTGATTATGATGTGTCAACCTAGGTTCATCGATTGCAATGTGTACCACTCCATGGGGGTTGTTGATAATGGGGGCGGCTATGCACATGTGGGGGCATAGGGAAAATCTCTGTATCTTTCTGTTAATTTTGCTGTGAATCTAAAATCGTTTTTAAAAATAAAATCTTAAAAAAAAAAAAAAAAAAAAAAAAAGGAGGCCATGAGTACCTAGGGCTTTGGGTTCCTGAGCAGCAAAGCAAGTTTGGCCTCTTTCACAACTTAGTGTTAAGCTGGCTCTGGTCTGAGGCACGTATTTGCAGATCATTAAAATAGCAGCATAGAGGTCGGCGGGAAGATGGCGGAAGAGTAAGACGTGGAGATCGCCTTCCTCCTCACGGATACACCAGAAATACATCTACACGTGGAACAACTCCTACAGAACACCTACTGAAGGCTGGCAGAAGACCTCAGAGCTCCCAAAAGGCAAGAAACTCCCCACGTACCTGGGTAGGGCAAAAGAAAAAAGAAAAAACAGAGACAAAAGAATAAGGACGGCACCTGCACCAGTGGGAGGGAGCTGTGAAGGAGGAAAAGTTTCCACACACTAGGAAGCCCCTCCGCGGGTGGAGACTGCGGGAGGCGGAGGGGGGAGCTTCGGGACCGCGGAGTGGTGCACAGCGACGGGTGTGGAGGGCAAAGCGGGGAGATTCCTGCACAGACGATCGGTGCCGACCGGCACTCACCAACCCGAGAGGCTTGTCTGCTCACCCGCCGGGGCGGGAGGGGCTGGGAGCTGAGGCTCAGGTTTCGGTTTTGGACGGAGCGCAGGGAGAGGACTGGGGTTGGCGGCTTGAGCATAGCCTGAAGGGGTTGGGGCGCCACGACTAGCCGGGAGGGAGTTCGGGGAAAAGCCTGCACTGGCCGAAGAGGCAAGAGACTTTTTCTTCCCTCTTTGTTTCCTGGTGCGCGAGGAGAGGGGTTTAAGAGCGCTGCTTAAAGGATCTCCAGAGAAGGGCGCGAGCCGCGGCTAAAAGCGCGAACCCCAGAGACGGGCGCGAGCTGCGGCTGAGGGCGCGAGCCCCCGAGACGGGCGCGAGCCGCGGCGGGAAGCGCGAGCCCCAGAGACAGGCGCGAGCCGCGGCTGAAACCGCGGACCCCAGAGACGGGCGGGAGACGCTGGGGCTGCTGCTGCCGCCACCAGGGGGGCTGTGTGCGAGCACAGGTCACTCTCCGCGCCCCTCTTCCGCGGAGCCTGTGCAGGCCGCCACTGCCGGGTTCCCGGGATCCGGGGACAGCTTCCCCGGGAGTACGCACGGCGGGTCTCAGGCTGGTGCAGCGTCACGCCAGCCTCTGCCGCAGCGTCACGCCGCCTCTGCCGCCGCAGGCCCACCCCGCACGCAGTGCCCCTCCTTCCCCCATCCCCCAACCCCCGGCCTGAGTGAGCCGGAGCTCCCGAATCAGCGGCTCCTTTAACCCCGTCCTGTCTGAGCAAAAAAACAGACGCCCTCCAGCGATCTGTGCGCAGGGGCAGGGCCGGGTACAAAGCTGAGCTCCTGTGAGCTGTGAGAGCAGGGAGGAGAGGGGGAGGTCTCTCCCGGCAGCCGCGGAGGCGGCGGATTGAAGCTCCACAATCAACTTGATGTGCCCTGCATTGTGGAATACCTGAATAGACAGGGAGTGATCCCAAATTGAAGAGGGGGAATTTAGGAGCGAGATCTGTGATTTTTTTCCCTTTTCCTCTTTTTGTGAATGTGTGCATGTATGCTTCTGTGTGAGATCTTGTCTGTATACTCTTGCTTCCACCATTTGTCCTAGGGCTCTATCCGTCCATGGTTTTTTTTTAAAAAAAAAAAAAATTTTTTTTTCTTTTTTAATAATTAATTTTAATTGTAATAACTTTATTGAACTTTACCTTCGTTCTTTCTTTCTTTCTTTCCTTCCCTCCTTCCCTCCTTTAGACAGCGAATCACCCCAGGTTGAGGGGGTGGTCTCTGGGAGCAGGATTTATGATTTTTCCCCCTTTGCCTCTCTTTGTGAACGTGTATGTGTATGCTTCTGTGTAAGATTTTCTCTGTATAGCTTTGCTTCCAACATTTGTCCTAGGGCTCTATCCGTCCATGGTTTTTTTAAAAAAAAATTTTTTTTTCTTAATAATTAATTTTAATTGTAATAACTTTATTGTACTTTACCTTCGTTCTTTCTTTCTTTCTTTCCTTCCTTCCTTCCCTCCTTTAGACAGCGAATCACCCCAGGTTGAGGAGGTGGTCTCTAGGAGCAGGATTTATGATTTTTCCCCCTTTGCCTCTCTTTGTGAACGTGTATGTGTATGCTTCTGTGTAAGATTTTCTCTGTATAGCTTTGCTTCCAACATTTGTCCTAGGGCTCTATCCGTCCATGGTTTTTTTAAAAAAAAAAATTTTTTTTTTTCTTAATAATTAATTTTAATTGTAATAACTTTATTGTACTTTACCTTCGTTCTTTCTTTCTTTCCTTCCTTCCTTCCCTCCTTTAGACAGCGAATCACCCCAGGTTGAGGAGGTGGTCTCTGGGAGCAGGATTTATGATTTTTCCCCCTTTGCCTCTCTTTGTGAACATGTATGTGTATGCTTCTGTGTAAGATTTTCTCTGTATAGCTTTGTTTCCAACATTTGTCCTAGGGTTCTATCTGTTCTTTTTTTTTTTTTTTCTTTCTTTCTAAATATTTTTTAGTACAATAGCTATATTATACTTTATTTTATTTTTACTGTATCTTCTTTCTTTCTGTCGTTTTTCCTTCTTTCCCTCCTTCCTTCCTCCCTTCCTCCCTCCCTCCTTTCTTTCCTTCTTTGCTTCTTTCTTCCTTCCTTCCTTTCCTCCTTTCCTCCTTTCCTTTTCTTTCCTCAAACTTCTACTAATTCTCTCTACATTTTCTCCTTCTTTCCCTTCTACCTTCCTTCCTTCCTCCCTCCCTCCCTCCTTTCTTTCCTTCTTTGCTTCTTTCTTCCTTCCTTCCTTTCCTCCTTTCCTTCTCTCTTTCCTCAAACTTCTACTAATTCTCTCTACATTTTCTCCTTCTTTCCCTCCTTCTTTCCTTCCTTCCTCCCTCCCTCCCTCCCTCCCTCCCTTCTTTCCTTCTTTGCTTCTTTCTTCCTTCCTTCCTTTCCTCCTTTCCCTCTTTCTTTCCTCATACTTCTACTAATTCTCTCTACATTTTCTCCTTCTTTCCCTCCTTCCTTCCTTCCTTCCTCCCTCCCTCCCTCCCTTCTTTCCTTCTTTGCTTCTTTCTTCCTTCCTTCCTTTCCTCATACTTCTAATAATTCTCTCTACTTTTCCTCCCTTTTATTCTGAGCCGTGTGGATGAAAGGCTCTTGGTGCTCCAGCCCAGGAGGCAGGGCTCTGCCTCTGAGGTAGGAGAGCCAACTTCAGGACACTGATCAACAAGAGACCTCCCAGCTCCACATAATATTAAACGGTGGAAATCTCCCAGAGACCTCCATCTTAACACCAGCACCCAGCTTCACTCAACGACCAGCAAGCCACAGTGCTGGACAACCTATGCCAAACAACTAGCAAAACAGGAACACAAACCCACCCATTAGCAGAGAGGCTGCCTAAAATCATAACAAGGCCACAGACACCCCAAAACACACCACCAGACGTGAACCTGCCCACTAGAGAGACAAGATCCAGCCTCATCCAGCACAACACAGGCACTAGTCCCCTCCACCAGGAAGCCTACACAACCCGCTGAAACAACCTTAGCCACTGGAGACAGACATCAAAAACAACGGGAACTACGAACGTGCAGCCTGCAAAAAGGAGACCCCAAACACAGTAAGATAAGCAAAATGAGAAGACAGAAAAACACACAGCAGATGAAGGAGCAAGATAAAAACCCACCAGACCTAACAAATGAAGAGGAAATAGGCAATCTACCTGAAAAAGAATTCAGAATAATGATAGTAAGGATGATCCGAAATCTTGGAAGTAGAATGGACAAAATGCAAGAAACAGTTAACAAGGACCTACAAGAACTAAAGATGAAACAAGCAACGATGAACAATGCAATAAATGAAATTAAAAGTACTCTAGATAGGATCAATAGCAGAATAACTGAGGCAGAAGAACGGATAAGTGACCTGGAAGATAAAGCAGTGGAAATAACTACTGCAGAGCAGAATAAAGAAAAAAGAATGAAAAGAACTGAGGACAGTCTCAGAGAGCTCTGGGACAACATTAAACGCACCAACATTCGAATTATAGGGGTTCCAGAAGAAGAAGAAAAAAAGAAAGGGACTGAGAAAATATTTGAAGAGATTATAGTTGAAAACTTCCCTAATATGGGAAAGGAAATAGTTAATCAAGTCCAGGAAGCACAGAGAGTCCCATACAGGATAAATACAAGGAGAAATACGCCAAGACACATATTAATCAAACTATCAAAAATTAAATACAAAGAAAGCATATTAAAAGCAGCAAGGGAAAAACAACAAATAACACACAAAGGAATCCCCATAAGGTTAACAGCTGATCTCTCAGCAGAAACCCTACAAGCCAGAAGGGAGTGGCAGGACATACTGAAAGTGATGAAGGAGAAAAACCTGCAACCAAGACTACTCTACCCAGCAAGGATCTCATTCAGATTTGATGGAGAAATTAAAACCTTTACAGACAAGCAAAAGCTGAGAGAGTTCAGCACCACCAAACCAGCTTTACAACAAATGCTAAAGGAACTTCTCTAGATAAGAAATGCAAAAGAAGGAAACGACCTATAATAACGAACCCAAAACAATATAGAAAATGGGAATAGGAACATACATATCGATAATTACCTTAAATGTAAATGGACTAAATGCTCCCACCAAAAGACACAGATTGGCTGAATGGATACAAAAACAAGACCCTTATATATGGTGTCTACAAGAGACCCACTTCAGAACTAGAGACACATACAGACTGAAAGTAAGGGGATGGAAAAAGATATTCCATGCAAATGGAAACCAAAAGAAAGCTGGAGTAGCAATTCTCATATCAGACAAAATAGACTTTAAAATAAGGACTATTAAAAGGAATAAAGAAGGACACTACATAATGATCAAGGGATCGATCCAAGAAGAAGATATAACAATTGTAAATATTTATGCACCCAACATAGGAGCACCTCAATACGTAAGGCAAATACTAACAGCCATAAAAGGGGAAATTGACAGTAACACATTCATAGTAGGGGACTTTAACACCCCACTTTCACCCATGGACAGATCATCCAAAATGAAAATAAATAAGGAAACACAAGCTTTAAATGATACATTAAACAAGATGGACTTAATTGATATTTATAGGACACTCCATCCAAAAACAACAGAATACACATTTTTCTCAAGTGCTCATGGAACATTCTCCAGGATAGATCATATCTTGGGTCACAAATCAAGCCTTGGTAAATTTAAGAAAATTGAAATTGTATCAAGTATCTTTTCTGACCACAACGCCATGAGACTAGATATCAATTACAGGAAAAGATCTGTAAAATATACAAACACATGGAGGCTAAACAATACACTACTTAATAATGAAGTGATCACTGAAGAAATCAAAGAGGAAATAAAAAAATACCTAGAAACAAATGACAATGGAGACACAACGACCCAAAACCTATGGGATGCAGCAAAAGCAGTTCTAAGGGGGAAGTTTATAGCAATACAAGCCCACCTTAAGAAGCAGGAAACATCTCGAATAAACAACCTAACCTTGCACCTCAAGCAATTAGAGAAAGAAGAACAAAAAAGCCCCAAAGCTAGCAGAAGGAAAGAAATCATAAAAATCAGATCAGAAATAAATGAAAAAGAAATGAAGGAAACGATAGCAAAGATCAATAAAACTAAAAGCTGGTTCTTTGAGAAGATAAACAAAATAGATAAACCACTAGCCAGACTCATCAAGAAAAAAAGGGAGAAGACTCAAATCAATAGAATTAGAAATGAGAAAGGAGAAATAACAACTGACACTGCAGAAATAAAAAAAATCATGAGAGATTACTACAAGCAACTCTATGCCAATAAAATGGACAATCTGGAAGAAATGGACAAATTCTTAGAAATGCACAACCTGCCAAGACTGAATCAGGAAGAAATAGAAAATATGAACAGACCAATCACAAGCACTGAAATTGAAACTGTGATTAAAAATCTTCCAACAAACAAAAGCCCAGGACCAGATGGCTTCACAGGTGAATTCTATCAAACGTTTAGAGAAGAGCTAACACCTATCCTTCTCAAACTCTTCCAAAATATAGCAGAGGGAGGAACACTCCCAAATTCCTTCTACGAGGCCACCATCACCTTGATATCAAAACCAGACAAGGATGTCACAAAGAAAGAAAACTACAGGCCAATATCACTGATGAACATAGATGCAAAAATCCTCAACAAAATACTAGCAAACAGAATCCAACAGCACATTAAAAGGATCATACACCATGATCAAGTGGGGTTTATTCCAGGAATGCAAGGATTCTTCAATACACGCAAATCTATCAATGTGATAAACCATATTAACAAATTGAAGGAGAAAAACCATATGATCATCTCAATAGATGCAGAGAAAGCTTTTGACAAAATTCAACACCCATTTATGATAAAAACCCTCCAGAAAGTAGGCATAGAGGGAACTTTCCTCAACATAATAAAGGCCATATATGACAAGCCCACAGCAAACATCATCCTCAATGGTGAAAAACTGAAAGCATTTCCACTAAGATCAGGAACAAGACAAGGTTGCCCACTCTCACCACTCTTATTCAACATAGTTTTGGAAGTTTTAGCCACAGCAATCAGAGAAGAAAAGGAAATAAAAGGAATCCACATTGGAAAAGAAGAAGTAAAGCTGTCACTGTTTGCAGATGACATGATACTATACATAGAGAATCCTAAAGATGCTACCAGAAAACTACTAGAGCTAATCAATGAATTTGGTAAAGTAGCAGGATACAAAATTAATGCACAGAAATCTCTGGCATTCCTATATACTAATGATGAAAAATCTGAAAGTGAAATCAAGAAAACACTCCCATTTACCATTGCAACAAAAAGAATAAAATATCTAGGAATAAACCTACCTAAGGATACGAAAGACCTGTATGCAGAAAATTATAAGACACTGATGAAAGAAATTAAAGATGATACAAATAGATGGAGAGATATACCATGTTCTTGGATGGGAAGAATCAACATTGTGAAAATGACTCTACTACCCAAAGCAATCTACAGATTCAATGCAATCCCTATCAAACTACCACTGGCATTTTTCACAGAACTAGAACAAAAAATTTCGCAATTTGTATGGAAACACAAAAGACCCCGAATAGCCAAAGCAATCTTGAGAACGAAAAAAGGAGCTGGAGGAATCAGGCTCCCTGACTTCAGACTATACTACAAAGCAACAGTAATCAAGACAGTATGGTACTGGCACAAAAACAGAAAGATAGATCAGTGGAACAGGATAGAAAGCCCAGAGATAAACCCACGCACATATGGACACCTTATCTTTGATAAAGGAGGCAGGAATGTACAGTGGAGGAAGGACAGCCTCTTCAATAAATGGTGCTGGGAAAACTGGACAGGTACGTGTAAAAGTATGAGATTAGATCACTCCCTAACACCATACACAAAAATAAGCTCAAAATGGATTAAAGACCTAAATGTAAGGCCAGAAACTATCAAACTCTTAGAGGAAAACATAGGAAGAACACTCTATGACATAAATCACAGCAAGATCCTTTCTGACCCACCTCCTAGAGTAATGGAAATAAAAACAAAAATAAACAAATGGGACCTAATGAAACTTCAAAGCTTTTGCACAGCAAAGGAAACCATAATCAAGACCAAAAGACAACCCTCAGAATGGGAGAAAACATTTGCAAATGAAGCAACTGACAAAGGATTAATCTCCAAAATTTACAAGCAGCTCATGCAGCTCAATAACAAAAAAACAAACAACCCCATCCAAAAATGGGCAGAAGACCTAAACAGACATTTCTCCAAAGAAGATATACAGAATGCCAACAAACACATGAAAGAATGCTCAACATCATTAATCATTAGAGAAATGCAAATCAAAACTACAATGAGATATCATCTCACACCAGTCAGAATGGCCATCATCAAAAAATCTAGAAACAATAAATGCTGGAGAGGGTGTGGAGAAAAGGGGACACTCTTGCACTGCTGGTGGGAATGTGAATTGGTTCAGCCACTATGGAGAACAGTATGGAGGTTCCTTAAAAAACTACAAATAGAATTACCATATGACCCAGCAATCCCACTACTGGGCATATACCCTGAGAAAACCAAAATTCAAAAAGAGTCATGTACCAAAATGTTCATTGCAGCTCTATTTACAATAGCCCGGAGATGGAAAGAACCTAAGCGCCCATCATCGGACGAATGGATAAAGAAGATGTGGCACATATACACAATGGAATATTACTCAGCCTTAAAGCGAAATGAAATTGAGATATTTGTAATGAGATGGATAGACCTAGAGTCTGTCATACAGAGTGAAGTAAGTCAGAAAGACAAAGACAAATACCGTATGCTAACACATATATATGGAATTTAAGGGGAAAAAATGTCATGAAGAACCTAGGGATAAGACAGGAATAGAGGCGCAGACCTACTGGAGAACGGACTTGAGGGTATGGGGAGGGGGAGGGGTGAGTTTTGACAGGGCGAGAGAGAGTCATGGACATATACACACTAACAAACGTAGTAAGGTAGATAGCTGGGGGGAAGCAGCCGCAAGGCACAGGGATACTAGCTCGGGGCTTTGGGACAGCCTGGAGGGTTGGGAGGGGGAGAGTGGGAGGGAGGGAGACGCAAGAGGGAAGACACATGGGAGCACATGTATATGTATAGCTGATTCACTTTGTTATAAAGCAGAAACTAACACACCATTGTAAAGCAATTATACCCCAATAAAGATGTTAAAAAAAAAAAAAAAAAAAAAATAGCAGCATAACTGGCAAACAGCAAGCTCATCACATAAATGGCTTGGACTGACAGGTTAAGTGGGAAGAAATCTCAGAATTATTCTGCCATGATGGTTTGTGATACAGCTTAATAGAAAGGTCCAGTGAATTAAAAATCCAAGCTGGGATATCAATTAAGTCTAGTAAGTTCTGATTCTGAACTCCAAAACAGGAAATAATAGATTCTAATCACTGCTGACTTAACTGTGTGACCCTAGGCAAGTCAGCCGCTCATCTTATAAAATGGATACCATGCATTCTTGCCTCCGAGTCACAGCAACACAGCGGAGGAAATTTATGAATGATTATCCTGAGTTCTGAGGAAGATATTTAGATTCTTCCTGGCTCGAAAAGCTAATGGCTTTTTTGCCTTGGGGAACTTATCTTAACGGATATTTCTTCAGCTTTACTAATACCAGGGAGGCCACCTATATCTTGACTTCTTCAGGGCCATATCATATTGCTGTTACAAAGCAAATTATAAAGGGTAATTCACAGTGTAAATCCATCTCCTTTCAAACACAACATTAAAAATGACACCAGCTTCCTTAAATTTATGTTGTCATTTTCTTTCTAAGAGCTCTTAGAAAGAAAGTATCCCCCACCCTTTAGCTCATTTTCACCTCACAGCATCCCAAAGAGAGACTCGTACTAAAATCTCCAACCCCCATTACAGATGGGGAAATTGAGAATCAGAGGTGAAATAGAGGTGAAATGAATTTTCAGTAGAGGTGAGATTAGGACATGTATCTCTTGACTTTCTGCCCTGTTGGAACAGCTTGCTTGGTAGAATTCAACTGAGAGACACAGAAAGAAGCACCTCTCACAAAACAGGTCCTTCATCAGCTTCCTAAAGTGTCTTATATTTGCCCTCACCCTATCTCTAAGGCTAGACGATAATTATGATTGTTGCAGCTAATAGATATTGAGTATGTACCTCGTGCCAAACAGTTACAACACATTTAATTTTCACAACAGTCTTAGAGATGTGGGCAATGACATGTAGCAAGGTTAAGTAATTTACCAGAGTTTACACAGCTGGTGGATTAGGTATTAAAAGTCCTTATTAAAGGACAAATGTGTATCTAGGTAAGTTGACCTATGCTGGGAGTGGTAGGGTGGTTTACAGGAAAAGGGTGAAACTCTGAAGTCAGGCAGATCTGAATTCAAAAACCTAACCCAGTTCATGAATCGTGAAACACCTGGCATGTTACACATGAAAAACAAAGTGAGGGACTTCCCTGGCGTTCCAGTGGTTAAGACTCCACGCTTCCACTGCAGGGGGCACAGGTTCGATCCCTGGTTGGGGAACTAAGATCTCACATGCTATGGGGTACGGCTAAATAATATAAAAATTTTAAAAAGCAAAGTGAAACGTGAATTGTGTTACTCCCTGCTTGAAACTGTTTTCTGGTTTCTCATTGCTCTAGGTCCCTGCATGTTTCACTTTTCCTGCCTCTCCAGCATCACCTCCTATCAGTCTCCTCCTTGCTTACTTGCTCAGATCATGTACCACCACCTTTCTGTTTTTCAGATGGGACATAATGTCTCTCTTATCTCAGAGCTTTTTCACATCCCGTTCCCTTTGGAATGTATCCCCCACCCCACCTCTTACCTTGCATCAACCGTTAAGCACACCCAGCATATATCACAGGACATTTACCTTAGTCTAAACTTCATTATTCCACAACTCTGTATGGCATTCATTACTCTTAATGCATTTTACACAAAGACACTGAAGCTCAGAGAGGTTTAATCAGTTGCCTTGGGTTACACTGCTAATTAGTATCTGAGCTAAAATTCAAACCTAGTTCTAACTCCAAAGTTTGGCCTCTTTGCACTTAACCAAAACTGCCCCCGACTTTATCCTCTGAAATCAGGGATGTCCAGTCCTTTCCTGGGGCCCATCAGTTCACCGCTGAAAATTAGGGCATCACAGGCTATAAGGCTTAGGTCTTTCTCACAGTACTGGACTGAAGTCAGACACTGCCAAGGAATGCATGAAATCCTTCAAAACCCATCCACTTGGCCCACCTATGATATGTCTGCCAAGTGGTCTATCCCAATGCTATTCCAAAGGAAGGCCACAGGGCTAAGTAACTCTGTTCTATTCTTCCTCCTGAATGTAATAATCCAAAGGGGACTTCTGATAAAATCAGGGTCACTGAGATTGGATTGTTATGAGGATTATTACAGCCAATCAACTTGAACTTACTTTGAAAATCCCACAGTGTTATGCCATTGGTTCACTTATTTAACACATTTGGAATGAGGGACTACCACACCGTGCACACTGCCTAGGTACTCAATACACTATAAGGAATAGGCAAGACTTGGGCCTTGCCGTTTTGCCATCTTGGGGGAAATCAAACAAGAAACAAGCAAAAAATATATCAATAAGTATTTGCAAACGGTGACTGTGAAGGAAACATACAGAGTGATGTGATAGGGAATAATGAAGGGGGTGGGGTCTACATCACAGGATCTCTTCCTGGAGCCTGGGACCTGATGGGTGTGAAGAAGTCTCCACATGCAAAGATCTGGAGGAGAAAATTCAAGCTAGATGGGGATTACAACTGCCAAGGCCGTGATTCAGTAAGGAGTTTGAAGTACTCAAGGTATTGAAGGAAGAGAGGAGTTTGGAGCAGGAGAGTAGAAGGAGAAGACATTCATTCAGCCGTTCATATGCTTCTACTGAGCACCAGCCATTTGCCAGGCATTGTTCCAGTGCTGGAGATAAAATAATGACAAAGAGTCAGAGAAGCTCCTGCCCCTCTGTGGTTGACATTCCAGCAAGAGTTTGGAGCAACAGGTAGGCTTCAAGCCTTTGGGGTTTTATAAGGCATAGAAAAGAGTTTGGAGTTTATTGTAATTGGAATGTAAAGTCAGGAAGTAACTTGATGTGATAAATATTTTAAAAGCTTACCCTGGTTTCCTCTGTGTAATGACAGCCAGAAGCCTCCAGAATTACTGCTGTTGTGATTTTGATTATCATCAATAATAAATATCCTGGGTCTCTCTTGCTTACATTTTTGAAGACAGAAATCTTGTCAACACAGTGACAAAATTTCAAACCACTAGAGGGAATCGTTTACAAAAGGACACCAACAGAGCACGGTGCTGTTTGCTCTCAGAGGCTTTTTCCTCCAAATAATTTCTAAGCTAAAGTTAATTGACATATTAGCCAATAATGTTTATAAGGCAGAAGCCCCCTGATGTAAGTTGAAAGAAAGTAGAAGAAACAGTGCCCATCTGTAAATACAGGGATAATTTATAATCAATCATATCCCTTTCCTCTGTAAGCCTCTTCTATCCCTTTCTAATCACAGACTACTTTAGAATGTGAGGAATAATCAAATTCCATTTGATTCATCTATGAAAGGAAGAAGGGAGCTTTCACATCCTCTTGCAAAACAAGTGGACTAGCTCCCTGGTTCCTTTGTCCTTGGGAAATATTGTTCTCTCCTGAAAAAAACATGGGTTTTAGACTGTGAAGTCCAGATTCATATCCTGATTCCAGTATTATCTGTTACATGTGGGTAACTTACTTAGCTCCTCAAAAATGAGGAGTTGAAAACAGGTATTTAAACATAAACTTGTACATGAATGTTCAACTTGTACATGAATGTTCATAGCAGCATTATTATACACAATAGCCAAACAGTGCAAAAAACCCAAATGTCCATCATCTGATGGACTGGATAAACAAAATGTGGTGCATCTATACAATGGAATATTAGTCAGCCATCAAAAGGAATGAAGTATTGATACATACTATGACATGAATGAACCCTGAAAATATTACCCTAATGGAAGGAAGCCAGACACAAAAATATATATATTATATGGTTCAATTTATAAGAAATATTCAGAATAGGTAAATCCATAGAGACAGAAGGCAGAATAGTAGATGCCAGGGGCTGGGGAATGACTGATTAATGGGTACAAGTTTGCCTTTCTGGGTGATAAAAATATTTGGGTACTGAGTAGAGGTGATGACTGTGTAATACTGTGAATATACTAAATGCCATTGATTTGCATACTTTATTATTATTATTTTACATCTTTATTGGAGTATAATTGCTTTACAGTGTTGTGTTAGTTTCTGCTGTATAACAAAGTGAATCAGCATATGTATGCATATATCCCCATATCCCCTTTCTCTTGAGCCTCTCTCCCACCCTCCCTATTCCACCCCTCTAGGTGGTCACAAAGGACTGAGCTGATCTCCCTGTGCTATGCGGCTGCTTCCCACTAGCTATCTATTTTACATTTGGTAGTGTATATGTGTCAATGCTACTCTCTCACTTCGTCCCAGCTTACCCTTCCCCCGCCCCTGTGTCCTCAAGTCCATTCTCTACGTCTGCGTCTTTATTCCTGTCCTGCCCCTAGGTTCATCAGAACCATTTTTTTTTTTTTTTTTTTTAGATTCCACATATATGAGTTAGCATACAGTATTTGTTTTTCTCTTCTGACTTACTTCAATACATATGACAGACTCTAGGTCCATCCACCTCACTACACAGCCACTATGGAGAACAGTATGGAGGTTCCTTCTAAAACTAAAAATAGAACTAACATATGACCCAGCAATACCACTACTGAGAAAACCATAATTCAAAAAGAGACTTGTACCACAATGTTCATTGCAGCTCTATGTACAATCACCAGGACGTGGAAGCAACCTAACTGTCCATCGACAGATGAATGGATAAAGAAGATGTGGCACATATATACAATGGAATATTATTCAGCCATAAAAAGAAACAAAATTGAGTTATTTGATTTGCATACTTTAAATGGTTAATTCTATGTTATATGAATCTTACCTCAATTTTTAAAAAGTGGGAGTCCCAGGAGCCAGGAACCTTCCCCATTTTGAATAGTTATAGCCCAAATTTGGCACAAAGGTTATGTTTGCAAACTGTTTCATGGAAATCTAGAGTTACCCATGAGCCTTTGGAATCCTGGGATAACTATCTTTTCTGCTTTATACCTCGATATCCCATGAAAGATTTAATATCTGCCTTTTATAGGTTTCTTTATAGGGGAATTTTTTTTTAATCCCATATTAAAGCAAGCAATCTTTATCTGCTTTAAATCAAAGAGGTTACAAAATGATAAGCTAAGGACTTAACTTGAACGTAGGAGTCTACATTTTATATTTAAATTATCTCTAATGTTTAAAAGAATTTGACACTTCAAAGAATCTAACAGATTAGCTTTATGTTCACTGAGCAATTATTCTTAAGACATTTTCTGTCTGAGAAGAATAATGGTATTTAATCTTGGTAAATAGTTTTAGATTCACCGTATGGAATTTATTAGTTTTTCTGGAATTGTTTAAGTATAGGGAACATTTTGGTTATTAGTTGTACCTTTGAACTGTTTAAAAAAGAAATAGGATAAATTAAGTTTGAAATATTTGAAGCAGCTTTTAATAGACCAAGTTCGTAAATGAAACCAAACTAATCAAAATGATCATCAGAATTTGCTTTACTTAAAAATGGCAGAAACTAACACACCATTGTAAAGAGTTTATACTCCAATAAAGATGTTTTTAAAAAAATAGAATAATAAGATGAACCAGGACTTCTAAGGAAAACAAAGTTTCTGAATTTATAAGTTTAATAAATTGAATATTACATTAAAATAACCAAAAATAGCCTTTTCTATGCACAGAAATCATCTCCAAGGAAATCTAAAATTCACTCTGATATTTTCCATTCAATAAAGCCATCCAGGGACTTCCCTGGTGGCGCAGTGGTTAAGAATCTGCCTGCTAATGCAGGGGACATGGGTTTGAGCCCTGGTCTGGGAAGATCCCACATGCCATGGAGCAACTAAGCCCGTGCACCACAACTACTGAGCCTGTGCTCTAGAGCCTGCAGGCGACAACTACTGAAGCCTGCGTGCCTAGAACCCATGCTCTGCAACAAAGAGAAGCCACTGCAATGAGAAGCCCGTACACTGCAACAAAGAGGAGCCCCCGCTCACCGCAACTAGAGAAAGCACGCAACAATGAAGACCAACGCAGCCAAAACTCAATCAATCAATAAATTTTTAAAAATAAACAAATAAATAAAGCCATCCACACTCTAATCTTCAGTCACTAATGCACATATATCACCTTCCTTACCCAGCCCATACTGAACTTTTAGAGCTTAACTCTCAAGCACAGTGTAGTATAGTACAACAATCTAACTGTACTCGTGGGTCCCAATGACTTTGCTTCTCTTTTCTCAAAACATAATTTATAGCAATCTTAGTTTCCACTTGCTAGGGATGCCAAAAAAAAAAAAGCAAAGAAAAAGAAAAAAGTGCTTCCACTTTCCCCTCTTCTACCCAGACTCCAAAAACAGTCACCATTAAATGATCATGGCATACTGTCCTGCAGAGCCTGGTTATTGCCTCAGAATCTTTCCCAAAACAACCTTTCAGGTAACTGTCACCAAATTATCGGAAATAATGCGCAAAATGAAATCTGTTCATCACCCTCGGTCTTCACTCCTGAATTATTTTGTCAGCCCTACCTCTCCATCCCACACTCCTTAAGAAATAGAATAAATGTAATACTACTCTGCACCATATCTGATATATGTGGTTTCCTGGCCCGGCTCCATTAAGAAAGTAGCTGCTTAACAGCACCTCTGATAGATGTTCACAATCTATTCCTAGGTATAGAACCCATTCAAACTGACTACTGAGAATATCCAAAGATAGATAACTCCAAAATGGAAACTTTCCTGTGGCAAAAGTCGAGAGAACAGAACAGTCTCTTTCTAGGGGTCACAGATAGCAACTTTTCCATGGCAGGCCATCTCCAAATTGTCCTATATCCAAAGAATTAAAACAGTTCATAATATCATCGCACTTTCCAGGCTAATCAAATGGAATCATCTTCAGGACCTACCATTCCCTGGACAGTCTTTGGGAGGAATAGAGTATGAAAGTTCTACTCCAGTGGCATATTATGGTGTGTTAATCTATTATCAGGATGCATTACCAGTGATTCTTTTGAAACATTAGCGAGTACACTGAGGTTTACTAAAGGTCAACTACATCATCAAATGAGTTTCCAACTGACAGGATCACTTAAAAATTATAGAACAAGGAGTCCAGAAGCAAATTCATTAATGGATTTTATTTTCAAGACAACCCCACTGATGTTCGGTTCCCAGAATACTCAATTCTGCACAGTAATTCCAGATGCTACCAGGTTCGCAACGCCTTTCCTCACACTCAACGCCCCACTCCGCCACATGCACACATGGCTTTTGTGTCTATTTCTGGATGGTTCTTTACCTCTATATCTTTTTGTCTCATAATGTCTTCTTTATTGCATAAGTCCTTCTCAGATTATAGAAGTATGAAGTGATAGAACCAGTACTGTGACATGGTGACCCAAAAGTGGGACATATTCAAAATTTTCTTTCTAGAACATCTGGACACATGGCAATGATTTGTTTATAGCTCCTACTATCTCTTTAAGAAAATAATGTTTTATTTACGTAATTCTGTTTGTTTATGTAATTCAATCTAGTATTTATGTGCATTTAGTTTAGAAACAGATATATGGGAATGGTTTTCAGAGCACTTCAGCTGGAGAACTGCCCTTTAAAAATTAGAAATTTTTTCTTCTGGCCATGATGGAGTAACTGGTACAGGACTTGTCCTCTTGCCGTAAACAGCTAGAAAATTAGACAAAATATATATTCCAATATAGCACAACAAGAAGGGCAGAACTGTGGTCACAATAAAAGGAAAATAGGATGAACCCTAGAATTATCTAGGCTTTCTGCCTGGAGACACTTTCTGGTCCATGGCTTAGGGAAAAGAAATTCAAAAAGAACTCTGCATTCTCACTTTGTTGAGGAGACAGAAATCAGAGCTGGGGAGTAGAGGTGGCTGAAATGTTTGAAGCAGAGTACCAGTAAACAGAACACTTCACAAAGAACACCTTCCAAACACTGCAGACAAGCCCCCTAGAAAATCTGGCTTACTGCTAAGCTGCACATGCTTAAGTTGGTCTTCCATGAGGCTGGGCGCAGAACAATTACCAGCGAAGGAAAGAGTACCAGGAAACTGCAGGCTCACCAATTCCCAGAGCTCTATTCCCAGAGCTCACACAAGGGTACAGGATATTGAGTTTCCAACAGAGTGGAAAGTCCTCATTGACACATAGGGTACATAGTAAAGAGACCCCAGAAAACTCACCCCTTAGTGTTAGGACTAAACTATCCTTAGAAGACACTATCCTTTCTATAAACCTGACATAACAAAGCTTAAAAATTAGCCTTATAAGGATAAAACTGATTAGCAAGTAACTTTATGGCCTGCCACCTTAGGAGAGAAATAGAAGATATAAAAAAGAATCAAATGGAATTCCTAAAGATGAAAAATAAAATATTTGAAAAAATGTACTCAATTGGCTTAACATCAGATTAGGGACTACATAAGAAAAAACAGTAATCTGAAGATATAGAAATAGAAGCCATTCAAGTTAAAGCAGTTATTTTTTAAAAGGCTAAAAAAAAAAAAAAAAGAGTTAATACCCAGCGACCTGTGGGGAAACATCAAACACTATAAGAGCCATGAAATTGGAGTCCCAGGAAAGAAAGGAAATGCAGAAAAAATATTTGAGGCAATAATCCCTAAAATTTTTCAATATTTGGTGAAAACTATAAACCCATAGTGGCAAGGCTCTCAATGAACACCAAGTGGCAGGGGGAGGGGGAGGAATCTTAGCAACAGCTTTAGAAAAGGAAACATTATAAACAGGGCAGCATCAATGAGAATGGTTGACATCACATCAGAAAAATAAATGCAAACTATAAGACACACACATATATAAAACATATCCTTTAAAATAAAGGTAAAATAAAGATTTTGACAGATTGAAGCCAATAGGACTCATTATCAGTAGATCTGTGCTATAAAAAAATAGCAAATCTTCCAGCAGAAGGAAAATAATACCAGATAGAAATTGGAATCTATAGAAAGCAAGCAATAGTCATCAGAATGATAAATATGTGGGTAAAATATAATTATTTATCAGTGTGATACAATCTCACTAGGAATCCCAGCAGGCTTTTTGTAGAAATTGACATGCTGATTCTGAAATCTACATGGAAATGAAAAGAATCTAGACAATTCAAACTAATTTTGAAAAATAACAAACATGGAGGACTATACTCAATTTAAAAGCTTGCTATAAAGCTACAGCAATCAAGAGAATGTGAGACTTGTGAAAGAATAAATATCTAGATGAAACGGGAAAAAATGGAGAACCAAAAAATAAACCTGCGCACATACATGGTTAAGGATGGTGCTGGAGAACTGGATATCTATTTGGGAAAAAAATCTTGACCTTTACCTGACATTACACCCCAAAATTAACTTGAGCTAGATCACTGACCTAAAATTAAAATTAAAATTATGAAACTTTTAAAACAAAACATATAAGAAAAATCTTACCAGCTTGGGGCAGGCAAACATTTCTTAGGAAATAAAATGCATTAACCAGAAAAAAAAAAGATAAACTAGACGTCTTCGACACTGGACACCTCTGCTTTTTAAAAGACACCTTTCAGAACATGAAAAGTCAACCACAGACTGGACAATATACTTACAATATGTATATATAACAAGAGACTTAAATCCAAAATATGCAGAGAACACATACTACGCCATATTAAGAAAAACAACCCAATAAAAAAGTGGACAAAAGATTTGAAAAGGTGTTCCACAAGGTTTGATATACAAATGACCATTAAGCCCGAGAAAAGCCGCTCAATATCATTAGTCATCAGGGCAATATAAATTGAAACCACAATAAAATAGCTCTGCATACCCACTAGAATGACTAAAATGAACAAGACATAATACCAAGTCTTGGTGAGGATTTGGAACAGCTAGAACTGTTAGGAATATAAACTACTACAACCATTTTGGAAAATAGTTCAGCAAATCCTTATAGGATTAAATCTATAATTATCATGTAATCCAGACATTACATTCCTAAGTATTTACCTAAGAAAAATGAAAAAAAAAAAAACCCTCCACTTTAAGACTTTTACACAAATGTTCATTACAACTTTATTCATAATTCATGAATAAGTGAACCCATAAACACATTGTGGTAGACCCACACAACACTATACTACCAACCAATTTTTAAAAACCAAATTACTGATACATGCAATGACTTGAATTAACCGGAAAAATAAACTGGCTGAGAGAAATAAGCCAGACACAAATGAGTCCCTAGTGTTTGATTTCATTTATAGGAAATTCTAGAGCAGGCAAATCTAATCCGCAGTGACCTAAAGGAGAATGGTGGTTGCTGAGGCCAGGAGTAGTGGGGATTGAGTGCAAAGCAGTATGAAGGACCTTTTGAGAGTAATGGAAATGTCCTCTATCATGATTGGGGTGGTGGTTATATAAGCGTGCATATTTGTCAAAACCCACAGACTGCACATCTAAAATGGATGTATTTTACTGAATGTAAATATGTATTTGATAATTAAGTAAAATATTGTTCAACCTCCTGTGGAACCCCAAAATATAAGATAAAAGAAGCAGAGATTCAATGTCTGATATGGTGCTAGAAGTCTTGCAGACTCACCCACTGGAATTCCCCTTTACACAGTGTCCCTTAAGGAGCCACAAAGTATAACTAGGACTCAACGGAATAAAAAATGAAAACCTACACTCCACAGTATCTATTTAAGGAGTGGCCATAAAGAAATTTACCGATTTTTATGTTATCATGTACATATTTCTCTTCAACATGAATAATTAATAGCCTATATAAAAGTACAATTAATATGAGAAAGATTATTTTTTGAAAAAAATGTGGAGTGATGATAAAGATCCAAATACCTGCCTGCAGTGTTTTCTCAACAAATGAAATCTGAGCTGTGTTCCTCTCAGCATCCTGGGCAAGAGCTACTTACAAAGAAGGAAATACTCCTGATGGATAGTCTTTCTTTTAAGGGTGGGTATAACCTGGACCACTTCCCTAGCTCTTTCTTTCACAGTTGAATTGCACCGATGTCTGCGCTTCACATTTAATAAAAAATGTGGTTCTGTGTCTTCCCATTTATTCTGGACCGAGCAAGAGACAAGTTCAAACAACCCTGACATAGGCATGGCAAGGACAGTAGTGCCAAGATAATTTTCCAAAGATGTTGAAATTTACCAATGTCGGTAGAATTCGGCTTTTATCTCTCTGTTGCCAGAGCTAAAACTTCCACTGGAGTCAACTCTTTATACTGACTGCTGTATGAAATAATTCTTCCTTCTTTCCATCAAAATTCCTCAGTTAGAAGCACTCAGTTGCAAGCAAAAGTGATATTTCAAATAAATACCAACCGTGATGGTAATATAGTAAATACGTGACTCAAACATTTAAATATACATTTCCTTTTATGGTGAAAGTAAACTATTTTCTGAGTGAAATACTTAGTTCATCAAATCTTCCAATTATTTCCAAACCATTTGTTGACTTTTATGAATTGTTGATGTGATTTTGTTTGACAGAGCTGTCACTAGTTAAGTGATGGCCTTGTCTGAGCCATAATGTATTGTGGTAAACCACATCCACTCTTCCAACAACTTCCCCATTAATTGATAGTCATTCTATGACTTGTGGTCTAGATAAGTAGAGAATTTCTGTAAACTCTCCAATACGGTTATTTGATAGTTTCCCTGCGAACTTTAGACCACTGTTCTCTGAAGCCCCAGGACTCTAAGCTGGGGGAAAGAAGATAAAGGAAAAGAAGGCCCCCATTAGCTGTGTTGGTGATGTAGCATAAGCACTGCCTGGCCCTGCCTGTAAGAAATAGTAGGGAAACGCTAGTGGGCCACTGATCTTTGCGTTCTAGCCCCCTCTTGTAAGACAGTCCCAGCAATCCAAAAGCACTCGTCCCTCACCAGCCATTCTCAGTAGAGATTAACCAGGAGAGCAGAAGCAGTGAAGGGAGATGTTTTAAAGTTCAGCACCTCCTATTCTTACTCCCAGTGTAAATCAGGACCTGCCCTGCACGGAGCCCTCTTCCAGTCCAGGCAGGCATGACCTGTAGAGCCAAAGTTACTTAACAGACCACATGTGATCTTCCAAAAACACAGAGTACTTCTGGGAAACTCCAGATCACAGTTGTGCTACTTTCCCCACCTAACATGGAGCTGGCAGAAAGTGCTTCAATAGTTTTTCATACATTACCCTAATAAGAAAGACAATTCGTCAATGATCATTGCAATATCCTGCGATGATTACCTTGAACTAATTTCTCTACTTATCACAATCATTATTGCCAACAGATGAAGAAAAATGCCAACAAGTGTCATACTGATGACTACTTTGTGAATACCAATCGCGATTTCAAATAGTAGAATATTCAACCACCAATGGCTTAGGCAATAAAGACTTCACATACCCTCAAGAGGCCCTGCTTTTCATTTTTTCTGCTCTGGTATCCTCAGAAGGCTAGCTGTTCTTCCTTGTGCCTGTCTCCTCAGAGCCATACTGTGGATTCCATAATTCTGAGTATCACCCTGCCAGGAGTAAAGAAGGAAGGGGGAAGGAAGGGGCTGAAGCCATAGTGACAAGAGATATTCATGTGCACCTTTCTCCTTTTTATCAGGAATAAAAAACATTTTCCGAAAGCTCCTCAGGAAATTTCCTTCTATCCAAGAGAGTTTGAGGACAGAGTTATATGTAAAACAGGTCAAGAGGAATGAGATCTTAATGTCTTTTTTAGACCAATTATGACTTATCTTCTTGAGCTGGTGGGGGGGGGAAAGGCTAACTTCCCTGAGATCTAGAACTGTCTACTACCTGTACTAAATGAGGGTTCTGTTAAGGGAAGAAAAGGTGGAAGCTGTTGAATGGCATCTGCCATAATTGGATTTTATTTTGAAGATTTATTTACAACTACTATTAGTATGACCATTATTATTACTACTAGTATTAGTACCATCATCTTTCATTGAAGGAGTACTCTTTGCCAGGAAATTCACTACACTAAATACTTTACTAGTATTATTTAATTTAATTTATACAATAATCTTCAAGGACTGAAAAGGCCAAAATAATTTATATAGTTAGACAGTGTTTAATTTAATCTAAAGCGTGCATGATTCCAAAACCCAAATCATTTCAGGTTCATGTGACGATCCATATTTCTACACATGGGTGAATCTTTAAAACAGCTCTCTTCACAGTTCAGTCTTGGCATTATTCCTATTATTTAATTCCAAGCAGAAGGATGCTCACTGAAAATAAATGCAACTCGTTACCCTACCTTTGCACATAATTGGTTTTAAATTGTGTCAAGATGTGCATTGCCTTTATTAAGTCCTCTAGAAAAAGGAATTTCAATGATGCTATTAGGAAATGATGGTAGCACAGGAGTTCTCTTCCTGGGAGATTAAACAAAATAGCACGTGTGAGCTTTACTAACCCAAAGCCTGGTGCAGAGTAAGTGACCAATGAATGCTAGGTGAATGAATGAGATTCAAAGACTCAGAATATTGCTCATTTGGATGCTGCTTCTGGTGCCTAGAAAGGCTTACAAATATGTGTGATGCTAATCAGCACAAGGGGAAAAACAGGAAATTATCTTTGGGCAAACTTTGAAGATCACAGACAGGCACCTGGATTTTAAGGTAGTAGATATAGGTCGGTTTGGTGGCTGTTGACCAAAAACCAAGGTTTAATACATAAATTCCCCTTGATCTTCATTTTTTCACACCAGTATTGAAACTTTCAAAGACTATTCAGAGTGATCTGGATTTGGATAAACTGAATACATTTTAAAATACATGTGATGATGGGCTTCCCTAGCGGCGCAGTGGTTGAGAGTCAGCCTGCCGATGCAGAGGACACGGGTTCGTGCCCTGGTCCGGGAAGATCCCACGTGCCGCGGAGAGGCTGGGCTCGTGAGCCATGGCCGCTGAGCCTGCGCATCCAGAGCCTGTGCTCCTCAACGGGAGCGGCCACAACAGTGAGAGGCCCGTGTACCACAAAAAAAAAAAAAAAAAAAAAAAAAAAAAATACATGTGATGTTGAGTCATGTTATTTTAAATAGCGTTAATATTTTTCAAGTATTTATTTAATACTGGATGCCATGCTAAGCAATTAAATGCATCTCATTTAATTATCATGATAACCCTATGAGGTAGACAGTCACTGGAGTTTTAGGTGGCTCAATAAGTAACACAAATGTCTTACAATGTCTGGGCTCTGAATTAGAAGATAGATAGACGAAACAATGCAATGGAGATCAAAATCTTATTATCATATATCAGGCTGATCCAAGAACATGACTTTAGATCTGGAGCAAGTGGCCTCACCCTGTCTCAGATAGCAATACACCCCGGTTGTCCCCTGGAGGGCCAGAAGCCTTCAGTGACAAGACCGTGAACTGGCCCAAGCACACACTCCCAGAAAACAAGAAGATCTACAAGAAGAACCCTCAGAGGGCTGAGAGGTGCATGCAGGCCTCCTTTTGCATATTCACCAGTCAGAGAAGATGCCTCTCTTAGGTCTGGTGCCCTGAAAAGAGAGATAGAGATTTATCTGCAGGAAGTTTATTGGGGAGTTTCCTGGGGTTCAACACCTGTGGGCGCTGAAGGAAGCAGGACTGGGCAGCGGGAGGAGTTGAACTGCAATGCAACTGCAACCGAGGCCTCTGCAGATCTCCCACGAACTCTGGAGCAAAGGCCTTGCCCAGTTGCCTTGTGTTAAGGCAAGAGGGCCAGGCCTTTGTACCCCTACATTAACTAGGGGTCACTGGATGCAGGCTGTGCCTGGGAGGTGACATAACTTGGGCAAGGCCAAACCTTTCAGTTACAGGCAATTATTTTTTATTACTGCAGTGTAACTCAGCTGTGGCCTGTGGACAGTCAACACCCTTGCAGGTGAAGAATTGAATGAATTGGTCCTAATGGGGGAGACTTGAGCAGAGCAACACAGCATTCATTAGGTGAGAAACTCATGGCAGTTTTCCAGTGGAGCTTCCTCCATGTGGAAATAGAAAACAAGGAATAAGAGAATCTCCAAGAACAGGCATCACGACTATACCTATTTTTTGCACATGAATAAAGAAATTAATGAGAATACAGGCAGATGGTAGAGATGGGAATTACAAATAATCTGAACTCACTCTGTTGTATTGCCTTTTGCTACAGAGCTTGTAGCAAAAGTAGTCTAGAAGGAAATATGCGGAGATCTTAGACTTACACTAATATATTATAAACAATATCACATGAGTTGGAAACATTTGGATCATGATGAAAATAAAAGGAAATTGTTTAGCACAGTTTACTTTGGCCAATAATAGTATGTATATAAGCATATGTCTGAATATTAGTACTAACTTTATTTGAATTTTATATCCTACTTATGCTGACTCTTGACAGTTAAAATAGTTGTAAGAAAGTTCTCCCTTTGCACAGAATCAAAATCTGCCTTTCTGTACCTCACACGCACTGTTTATAAATGCTAGTTGTGCATCCCAATCACCCGTGGAGCTATTAACAAAACAGATGTCCAGACCCTACCACAAACCTACAGAAAATCAGAACCTCCGGAGTTGGAATCCAGATTATGGTTTTTAGGTTTTTTGTTTTTTTGTTTTAAGTCTTTCAGTTAATTCTGTGCATTCTCCTGGTTAGGCACCACTGCTCTGGTATGACACATATTTAACTTATTTTTAATAACACTGAATAGACATTCAGAGTGTGCATAATACATTAATCTCCTCTTACGTATTATACATGCAAATGTGCCAACCTAAATTTCTGGGTCAACCAAGCATATTCTTTCAGGCAGTACTCTGAAGTTGTGGTTCATAGATTCAACACCCTACTACCACAGCTCAACCCCCAGTGCTACAATTTAAAAATATATTTTTTGCCTTTTAACAACATAATACTACATATATTACAGACACTATAGATCTGGTCTAGGCTTGTCAACATCTGTGTATATCAGGTACCATAAACATGGTTCTAATATCTAAAAGAAGTGGAAAAGGGAAAATCTGAAGTACATAGCTAAATACAGCTTATACCTTCACGACTCACAGCAGTTCTTAACTATTTTTAAATTGTGAGTCCACAGCCACTCTATCTGATACTTTAAAAGCATTTAAAATGCTTACTATTATAACCAAATTATAGTCACACTAACACATTCTAGGTATATTTAGTGATTGTTGGACAATGTGAATATCCCACTATAATGTAAGCTCCATGAGGATGGGACTTTATTCTTTGGTTCCTGACAGCACCTTCAACATCTACAACAGTGGCTGGCACACAGTCCATGTTCCATCAATATTTTCAGTTGAATGAATGAACATCAGAGTTGACTGTAAGTGGAAAGCAATTTATAGAACTATTAACTCAAACCCAATCAGTTCATAAACAGAGGGGTCATGGTAGCAGGGATAGACCATGGTATTCTTCGGATGACAAAGAGGCAGGGGGGTCTAAGTGTATTTGTATAATCAGATAAAGTCAAGAGCAGACAAGGAGAAGGCTGAGGTCAGCTGCTGCAATGAAAAGTCATGATCTCTCACTTACATCCCATATCTGAGCAAATTCTCATGCCAGAGTCCATTGATTGAAGGAGAGGTTGTCTTCTCTGGAGGAGAAAGTCTGGAACCAAATCAAGTATGTACGAAGGGACTTGCAGATATTTATCATAATATCTATACCCTGGGAGGGGAAAATACACAGACCATTCCAGGGTTGATGAATACACAGACCATTGCAGGGTCTGAGCTGTTACTAATATCTGGAACCAGAAACATAAACATGGACTTTGGTTATACTGGGTGCTCATCTAAATAATAAATTGAATCTTGGCCCAAGTCCACCTCACAGTGGATCCAAAGGGTGCATGGACTCACCCTGTGGTTACTTCCCCAGTCCCTGAATGCATAATTGGGATTAGTGTACTTAGCAGCTGGCAGAATTTTCACAGTGGTTCCCTGAAATAAAAATAAGAAACATTATGGTAGCAAGTACCATGAGGAAGCCCCTTAAATTACACCCATCTACTTGCCAAAATAATAAATCAGGAGCAACTTCGCAGCCTAGGCAAAGTCACCTATAATTTGAGCTACTACCAAGGACTTGACTCATAGTATGGCTTCTTTTTTTAATTATTTATTTTTGGCTGCATTGGGTCTTCATTGTGGTGCGCTGGCTTTTTCTAGTTGCGGCGAGCCAGGGCTACTCTTCATTGCAGTGCGCGGGCTTCTCATTGTGGTGGTTTCTCTTGTTGCAGAGCATGGACTCTAGGCACGTGGGCTTCATTAGTTGTGGTGCACGGGCTCAGTAGTTGTGGCTCACGGGCTCTAGACCGCATGCTCAGTAGTTGTGGCACAGGGGCTTAGTTGCTCCGCGGCATGTGGGATCTTCCTGGACCAGGGCTTGAACCCGTGTCCCCTGCATTGGCAGGAGGATTCTTAACCACTGTGCCACCAGGGAAGCCCTAGTATGGCATTTTAAAGCTTATATATGGTGGCCAAGATGGCAGATCTATAGGAAGGAAGGAGAAACCATATCCAGAGGATGCATTAATTCCAGCATCAATGAATTTTTTCCTCCTTCAAAATGGAAAGGATCTGATATAATTAATCTGCCACCAAAGGACTGGTTAGTCTCCCTGAGGAACAGTGAGATATCAATTAGCATTGATCTCTGATACTGGCACCCAGGCCATCCAGGAGAAGCTGTAGTTAGATCAGCCTTGATAAAAGGGAGCCTATAATGTTTAACTCATGCATTGCCTCTATCCGTTACCTGGATTCTCTGTTCATAGACATATTAAGAAAGTTCTAGGATGGCTAAGGACAAAACTGACTAATATCCATAGAGAGGTTATACTAATTCTTGTATAGGACATCTTCTTTATGTGTTGTCACCAGCCATCACTTTTAAGGCTGTATGATGATTTAATTGGGATAAACTGTTGAATTAGGGCACAAGTTCGAGGCATAAACTGTATCAGACACGTCTTTTGCCCAGCTCACATCCCTCCCACCCACGTTTTCACTCCAGCCATTGTTGCTATAGCACTCAGGGCACTCAGCTATGAGTAGGTGTAATCTGACTGCGTGTTACTTCAACTGTGTCACATAATTCTGTTTTCTGTCCTGGAACTTCTTTAAACCGACCACTTCCACTACCTGCAGGATCCCTCTTAGCTATTCTGATGTGCATACCTCAGTGACAAGGCGTTAATACACTATGGGGCAAGCCTTGATCAAGGAGGGAAAGGAACCTATGGATAAATACTTTCTTCTTCTGCCTTGCAGGCAGACAATTCTGAGGAGCTCCCTGCACAACTCAAAAATCCTCCAGCAAGATCAAGCCCCTGTTGTCCACAGCAGACACCCGGAGGTAACACCTTCTTAAAGGGTCCTTCTATCCTACTTCATTCTATCACTCTTCCCCTTCCCCCAATCCTGTTCCTCAGGGTCATCTCCTAAAATAAATAACCATCATGGAAGCCTGTGTTTCTGGCTCTGCTTTTCGGAAGAACCTAGACTAAGACTTAGTCCTTTTCTAGTTTATAGAGAGAAGTTCAGTAAGAGGGCACAAGGCCCTGTTCAGATGAAAGGGAAGAGGTCAACATTAAAAAGGAGATAGTCTACAAAAAGGAGAGAAAATGTATTTTCCAACTTTCAAATTTTGCTTCGGGACGATCCTGTGAATTTTATTTGTATGTCTACAGAAAAAAAAAAAGGTATTCCATGTGTAAACATTGGGAAATTAAATGAAAATATTGCTGTAAGCACAGATTCCTTGATATGACCTAAAAATATGGAAGTACCCTTTAATATTTTTTTCTCTCTATTCCCTTGGCCCTCTTCACGTATACAAACCCTGCCCACAAATCCTATCTTTGTAATAGAGCTCATACCCACTTCTTCCTTTACTTTTCCAAAAGCTATCCCACCCTGCCTCATTTCAGGCTCTTAGTATTTTATACCTGATCTTTATTACTCTGATGCCTCTACACTACTCTAATCATATTTCTAAAATATCCTGCTCATTTTGCTGATCTGAAGCTTCATGGCCTTCTCCACTTCAGAATAATGTAAATAGTCATTCATGCAAAAAGATATTTATTAATCATATATTAAGTGTCAGGCACCCTAGCCTGAGGCTAGGACTAAAATGCTGACCAAAGCAGATGTCATCTTTTTCACCTACATTGTTAATATTCTCTCATATTACTCCTCAAATCTTCAGCCCAATTCAATTAAATGATTCTCCAGTCCCAGGAAACATCATCTTCCAGTCTCGATTTTAAGTGTTGCTGCTAAGAACCACTCCCTGTCTTCCCTCTGCTTATCTTAAGGTCATTGTTTACACCTAATATGTACCTGTTCTCCAGATTCTGACCAGATCTGTCTGCCTCTACGTACTATTTCCTTGCTGTGAATTTTAAATTATACTCACTGTCCTTACCTCTCACCTGCCCCTTACTGTGTGCCCAAGCACCTGACAAAGACTGATGCTTTACACAGAAGCATTTGTTATATATACTCTTAAAACTTGAACCTGGTTATATTCTATTTTCCCCATTAATTTATAAATTAAATATAATCTTGGACACAGGTTCATTTTACATTTGCATGAGAGTCATAATTTTACCTTTCTAAAAGCATCCTTTTACATGATATAAAACCCAATATCTGACTTCCCTGGTGCCACAGTGGTTAAGAATCCGCCAGCCAATGCAGGAGACACGGGTTTGAGCCCTGGTCCGGGAAGTTCCCACATTCCGCAAAGCAACCAAGCCCATATGCCACAGCTACTGAAGCCCGTGTGCCTAGAGCCTGTGCCCCACAACAAGAGAAGCCACCACAGTGAGAAGCCCGCACACCACAATGAAGAGTAGCCCCTGCTCGCCACAACTAGAGAGAGCCTGCAAGCAGCGACAAAGACCCAAGGCAGCCATAAATAAATAAATTAAAAAATATATATATCTCATACACTAAAGCTTCTCCTTTGCCCCTGCTTGGGACCTGCCGTGGGTTAAGAAAAAGGCTATGGCGCAGGGGTTGAGGGCATAATGGACCCTTCATTATTTGCCCATCTTGTTCCTCTATTCCTCCTCCTTATCCACCAGGACTCCTCTGACTCCACAAGCAGTGAAGTAGGGAAGGGAGAAGAAGTTAAGGTCAGGAAAGGCCTTGCTTCACTGCTATGGTTACTCTCTATATCGGGGCCCTCAGAGTTGGTCAATTGGAAATTTGTTTTATATTGAGACATTTGGGGATCCTCAGAGACCCTCATCTGGAGATTTCTCACTGCAGCATCCTAGATGTGGGTGACATCTTCTCTTGTTTCCCATCTTCAAATGGCCCACCCTTCTGTGGGGCCTCCTTGCCCCTCCAGTTGTTCTTGTTGGGTGCTGTGTCTTTGGACAAGTCCCTCCTCCTGCTTCCTTTTGGGGTCTACATAAGCACACATCCATTTCCCACCAAACTCTGCAAGTGCAGGCCTATTTTCTTTTTTAGCTGCCACAGACCACTTCAGGCAGGTGTCACATGCCAGGCCTTACAACATAAAAATCCCAGAAAACAGAAGCCAGGCCCTCTAAATGATTCTCCTAGAAAGCCCTCCACTTGGCTTCAAAGTTAGGAAGGCCTATTCATCACTCCTTCTCAAACGGATGCAGGAATCACTCAGTACACTTATAAGTCTCTCCCAAAATAGTCACATTGTGACTGCTGTCAAGAACTCTTAGCTCTCTGAGAGTCTATTACACAGCCTGGACTTGATATGGGCAAAGAGCTAATCCTGGCAGGAATTTTTTTTTTTTTTTGCCACTCCCAATGCATAGCCTACATTGATAGTCAAGCGCTTCAATGTAGATTTGGTTGTATTTAACAATTTAACATCTATTCTTCTCACTTCTGAGAACTCAACTAAGACTCCAAGACAAGATCATTTTAGCATCCCTTCATGCATGCATAAATACATGTCGTTTGTTTTTAAAATAATGGATAATGGATACTCTACATATGGCTCTGCAACCTGCTCTTGTCACTTAACGTGTCTTTGATAACTTCCCATATTCCACATTTCTTTTGGTGAACAATTTTCGGGATAATATAATAATGGCTTAGGGATATCAAACATACATATACCTCTCTGGTCCATAAATAAGAGAAGTCATTAGAAAATTCTGCAGACTTCAGGACTTTTCATGAGTGTCATAAATGTCACTGGTGAGATTAAAAGCTCAGCTACTAACTGTGAATGTTAGGATTCTCATATGAGTCACACGGGGAAAAAGTTGTAAAAATATGAATCTAAGACAACTGAGTTTCTAGGCCATAATGAGCCACATTGTAAAAAATGTGGATCAAGGTGCAAAGCTATGGATTAAAAAAATACCAAGATTGTGTGTATTCTGAATTGCAACAAAATGGGATGGAGAAATAATAGTTATTCACCATTCTAAGTGTTTTGTGTATATTTATCACTTAATACTGACACAAATTAGCCATACTCTTCTCTAACTTGTCCCCTCATTGCATGACTCCAGTCAAACTAACATCTTCAGGACTTTGCGTGTGCTAATTCCTCAACCTGGAATGCTCTTCCCACAGAGATGCATAGCTCCTGTCTTTACTTCACGTACTTTGTTATTGTCACCTGTTTTAAAGCACTGCGCAAAATAACACTCCTATCCTTGTAGCACTCACTACCCCTTTACTCCACTTGCTTTTTTCCATGCAACTTATGACTATCAAACATATTTGCTCCTCTTTTCCTTGGATAAAAAAAAAAATGAGAAACTCCTAGTGGTTCAAAGTGACCTCTGCAGTGAAGTCTTACTTTCTAGGGGGGAATGATCAACCTCAGAGGGGCTGGGGTCTACATCCAGGACAGCAATGGTGGCCACAGCTGTATTTTTCAAATTCTTTCTTTTGTAGCAATTTGGCTTTAAGAAGGACACTCAGCATATTGGTAGGCAGCAACACTTAAGAGTGCCTAAGCACAGTGACCTGGAGATTCACAGTCTCTGATGGGCTGAGAAACCTCCTCAGTTTTCTTAGGGAGAGTGGGAACAAAATACTCCTTTCTCTTTTCTTTTTCATTAAACACTGATTACTTTAATTGATTAATTTAATTAAGCTTTAATGCATTCACCAGTCTCCAAGAGTAGAATTCCTTATACCCTATAGGGTCAGGGGACAAACTGCAACAGCAGCCGGGCAGGCAACATCTAAGAAGTTTGCCTTTGAAGCAACATTTAAGCCTTTTAGGTTCCATGGCTTCCGTGAGGAGGGCACCCCGTGTCGCATCACTATAGTTCCCCAGGTGATACAGTGCCCAGATTTTTTCCAGAAATGCCCTCTAAAAGAGCAATCCAGTGCAATAATTAGCTTATGGGGAGAAAAGAACCCAATCTGACTGAATGACTCTTCCACTGATTTCAGTGTTGTTGAGTCAGTGAATCAGAATTGCCTCCAACACATCCTTCTGGAAGAAGACTCTCCCCACTCTCTTCAAGGATACTTTGCCTTGCAGGTTAGCCAGTCAACCTCATCTCTCCTTCCTGGGCACGGGTTAGGGCATCAAACAGTACCCAATGGATCCAGTTATATATCCCAGAGGTGGCTTATCCTTCCCTAAAACTAAATGAATCCAGGTATATCATAGAGGCATATACCTTAGAAATCCTCTTACAATTTAGGTTGGAACACCCATACATCATATGGCAGACACAGATAAATCCATGACAACTAAAGCACAAGCATCAGCCATGGCTTCCCAGGGAGCATTTCTGGTGAATCCAGTTAATAAGTCAAGAACAAGCTAGGGGCATGCACCTTCATCAAACACCAAGTCACCCTGTTCATTGCACCACTGTCTCAACTGCACCCACAGAATTTTAATTTATAAAGGTGACTTGGTAACAACAGAGAGAGGTCAGTGACACTGAAAGAAGAGTTTATTACTTACTGTTTAAGAAGAGGAGGCATGCCACATAATGCAGGGCTACATGAAGAAGCATCAACTGTAGTCAGAAAGCGGAAAGAATAAAGGGAGAGCTTGGTCCAGAGCCTTTATTACTATAGTGGTGGGAAATTGTCAGGTGAGGACATTCTCTATTGGGCAGGGAATGAAATTCAAACGTTGGGGTTTGTGGTTGGAGGATTTATAAAATGATTTTTAAGGGTGGACCACAAGGGAGATGTAAACAACTTTGACTATTAGTTTGGCCCTGCAATGTTGTGATTTATAAGAAATATGTATTTGGTCATTCATATTACCAAATGTATATTTCTCATATACATTTGGTCTTTATCCACAGTTCCTGGCTCACAGCTCCCAAAACCCAGGTGCTTGGGAAAGCACCTAAAGATGGGGGTTGGAGCAAAACATGATTAGAAGGTTGGAACTTTCAGTCCCACTCCATGACCTCGGGGGAGGGGAGAGGGGATGGAAGTTGACTCAGTTGTCAGTGGCCAATGATTTAATCAATCACACCTATGTAATGAAGCCTCCATAAAATCTCAAGAGAATGGGGTTCAGAGAGCGTCTGGGTTGGTGAACACGTGTGGGTGCTGGAAGAGCAGCACACCTAAACAGAGCATGGGAGGTCCTCACCCTTTCCCCATGCCTTGCCTTACGCATCTCTTCCATCCGGCTGCTCCCAAGTTATATGTAAAATGTTTCTCTGAGTTCTGTGAGCCACTCTAGAAAATCAACCAAGCCCAAGGGAGAGATAGGAACCTCTGATCTATAGCCAGTGGTCAGAAGTACAAGTGACAACCTGGACTTATGACTGGTTTCTGAAGAGGGGGTGTGGAGCAGGACTAACCACAGCCTTATGGGACTGAGCCCTTAACCTGTGGAATCTGATGCTATCTCCAGACAGAAAGTGTCAGGATTGAATTGAATTGTGGGACACCCAGATGGTATTCTGAGAATTGCTTGTTGGTGTGGGGAAGCCTCCACATACACATGTTGGAATTGGGTCCAGGAACCTAATGTAAGCCCTGTGACCAATGGATGACAAGTCATCAACTACAAAATCTATAAAAGTTGATTAGAACATAGAAGATCCAGTGAAAAGCATTTTAAATAATAGTCATTAATTACCTCATATTCCAAGAGCTCTGAAGGTAAAGAAATTCCAGAAATGGCTCTGAAATACCACCAAGGTCAAGGTCCCTCTATCTTATTACTCTGCCATCCAAAACAAGCCTCAGCATGTTGATTTCTTCCCTCACATTTGTCCTATTCATGCTCACAAAATTACTGCTATATCTCTAGGGCTCACATTCTTGTGTTGCCTCTAGTACATGTTTTCATTGGACAACTTCATTGCCAGAAATATAAAAATCTGGTTAGCAAGGCAAATGGTGTGAATGATTGCTGAATAGGCAACCAGTGGTACCTGCTATAACCAATGTGCCTGAATTGTATCCCTATCACCAAGTAGTTTTCAATGCCTGAGGATCTAGATGATCTAATCTTTGGATAAGGGATAAGGACGGTGAAAATGAAATTGTCTTCCATGTACTTAAGATGATGAAGTCCATAGAGCTATATTTGAAACAGAATCCTAATTCCTTTTCTAAAATGGTATACAGAATGTGTGAAATTGTTAAAATTTAGATTTTTTTGCCTGAATTTACATGACAAAATAATTAATTGGGTTACTTCATTGAGAGCCACAAGAAGTAGTAAATTTGATGTCAGAAAGAGAAAATACAGTTTAGTGGATTAATTTTTTCAGTCTTGACCAATAATATTAAATAAAGGATTATCCTGAGTAATAAAAGGATGCTAAAAGCAGTTTAGATTACTATCATGAGGTTTTAAATGAGTTCCCATCTATAATTAACTTGGAAATCTACTATAATTTTTGTCTCTTGTTCAGGCATGCCATATTCCCCCTAGACTGTGAGATTTTGTTTGTTTAATGCTATCTTTCCATAAGGGCCCAAAACAGTAACTTGTATAATTTATATACTTGTATATCATCCAGAGAGATGATATTTTCAGTAGGAATGATTCCCTCATTGTAAGGATTTAATGGGGTTTATTAAATGAGAATGTAGATTAATAGAAACTTTAAGAACACTTTCCTCTGAAACTTGCATAGAAAAGAAAGTCAGAAGAGACGTTTAATCATCTTCAAAGAAATAAAACAGTCACTTAGCTCCACAGCAGGGAGAAATGCCTTCCCCCACAAAAACGTCTACATTTAAATGTAAAACCATATAGCATTTCAATTCTTGAGAACTGCTCAAAAAATACTGAGTGCCATAGGAAAAAGTGAGTCCTATCCTAACTTAAAACAGTTCATATGCCAAAATTTACAAGAAGAGAAAAGGTAAAACTCAATTTAAATTTCTACTCGTTGTTTCAACATAGTTGCTCTGTTATGGCCCAAAATATTCCAACAGCTATTACACCACTGGTATAGAATGCAATATGCCCTTTATGCAAACCGTCTGTTGATGAATAGCAAATGGAGGAAAATTGAAGACAAATTTTAAGAACAATGAAAAGGAGTGTAGTTGTTTCATACTAAGTGTAATGGGTTTGTATCACATATTTAGAGTGTATCAGTTAGAGTCCAATGACAAAAACAAAACCTATATTAGGCATTTAAAGAAAATAGAACTGAGGATTCTGATCAAGATGGCAGAGTAGGAGGACGTGGAACTCACCTCTCCCCACAAACACATCAAAAATACATCTACATGTGAGTAATTCTCACTGAAAATGAACTTGAGACTGGTAGAAAGACTCTTATACAACCAAGGCTATAAGAAAGATACACACAGAATTGAGTAGGAAGGGAAGAAAAGTGATCAGGTCAGGACCTGTACTGCTGGGAGGGGACACAGAAGAGAAAGGGGATCCTCCCTGGGAGGGGGCAGTTTGAGCCACATATTGGATGCCCCAGCCCTGGGGTGCAAGAATGGGAAGACAAGTCCCCTTAGCTGGTTAGAAAACCAGTGGGACTAACAGGAGGACTGTAAGAAATCTAGACTCCACTCCATTACTGGCACTTATGGAAGCAGCACATCTAGGAAGCAGTCTAGGACTCTGACTGGAGCCAGGGCCACCACAGCCCTGGAGCAAGGGTACCAGTGCTAGGAGGGGGGAGAGTGCACACTTAGATGGAATGGAGCCAACTCAGACCTGACCCCCAGGGCTTCTGCTCCAGCAAATTGGGACCCACCCCCAATACAGTGGTGCAGGCCACTGAGCAGAGGAGAAGCCCCAGCTCATACCTGGCTCTGGCTCTAGCCCCTCCATCTCCAGCCCCATCTCCTACCAAGGTGGTAGTTGCTGGAACACCCTGGGGAAAGATATGAATCATGCCCACATCAGATCCAGCTCTCCCACTAAAGCCACTGAGCACATACAGACTGTATAAGGATGGTTCCACACAAGAATATTCCTTCAAGAGCACAAAGGTAACTGTTTCACCTAATTTCATAGAGACAGAGAGAGTTAAGCAAAATGAGAAAACACAGGAATTTTTTTTCAATTGACAGAACAAGAGAAACCCCCTGAAAAAACAACTAATGGAACAAAAAAATATAATTTACCAGATAAAGAGTTCAAAGCATTGGTCATAAGAATGCTATTAGGGAAAAGAATAGATGAACACAGGGAGAATTTTAACAAGGAACAAGAACTGAAGAATACAATAACTGTGATGAAAAACATACTAGAAGGAATTAACAACAGACTAGGTGATATAGAAGAATGCACAAGTGATCTGGAAGATAGAATATTAGAAATCACCCCATCAGAACAGCAAAAAGAAAAACAAATATTAAAAATGAGAACAGATTAAAAGTCCTCTGAAACAATGTTAACTGTACCAAGATTCACCTTACAGGGGTTCCAGAAGGAGAAGAGAGAGAGAAAGGGGTTGAAAATGTATTTTATGAGATTATGGCTGAAAACTTCCTGAACCTGAAGAAAGACACAGATATCCAGGTATAGGAAGCATAGAGGGTCCCAAACAAGATGAACCCAAACAGACCAACACCAAGACATATCATAATTAAAATGGCAAAAATTAAAGATAAAGATAAAATTTAAAGGTAGCAATAGAAAAACAGAGTCATATACAAGGGAACCCCCATAAAGTTATCAGCTGATTTTTCTGCAGAAACTTTGCAGGCCAGAGGAATTGCCATGATATATTTAAAGTGCTGAAAGGGGAAAAAAAAACCCTGCAATCTAGGATACTCTACCCCACAAGACTATCATTTAGAATTAAAGGAGAGATAAAGAAGTTCTCAAACAAGAAAAACTAGTACTATTCAACAATACTAAACCTACCCTAAATGTTAAAGGGTCTTCTCTAAGTGGAAAAGAAAAGCCTATAACAAGAAGTAAGTATCAATAGGAAGGAAAAATCCCACTAATAAAGGCAAATGTATAGTAAAGGCTGAGAATCAACCATTTAAATAAACTAGTACAAAGATTAAAAGATAAAAAAATAAAAAGTAAAATCAACTATAACTACAATAACAATAAAGGGATAAACATGAAGATGTAAAATGTGATATCAGAAACCCAAAATATGAAGGAGAGGAGTAAGAAAAATGTAGATTGAACTTAAATGACCACAAGTTTAAAATGAGTATGAATATATGAATGCCATGGTAACCATGAATCAAAAACCTACAATAAATACACAGAAATTACAGAGAAAGGAACACAAACATACCACTAAAAAATCATCAAACCATAAGGGAAGAAACTAAAAGAAGAAGAAAAGAACAGATAAAAACCACAAAAACACCCAGAAACCAAGTAACAAAATGGCAATAAGTACATACCTATCAATAATCACTTTAAATGTCAATGGACTAAATGCTCCAATCAAAAGATCTAGGATGGCCAATTAGATGAAAAAATAAGACCCATCTATGTGTTTCTTACAAGACACTCACTTCAGAGCTAAAGACACACACACAGACTAAAACTAAGAGGATGGAAAAATATATTTCATGAAAATGGAAACGACAAGAAAATGGGGGTAGTAATATTCATATCAGACAAAATAGACTCTAAAACAAATTCTATAACAAAAGACCAAGAAGAAAACTGTATAATGATAAAGGGATCAATACAAGATGAGGATAGAACACTCATTAACATATATGCACCCAATACAGGAGCACCTAAATATTTAAAGCAAATACTAACAGATATAAAGAGAGAAATTGACAATAATGTAATAATACTAGAGGACTTTGACATCCCACTTCCATCAATGGACAGATCATCCAGACAGAAAATCAATAAGGAAACAGTGGTCTTAAAGGACACATTAGACCAGCTGAATGTAATAGATACCTACAGGACTTTCCATCCAAAAAGAGCAGAGTACACATTCTTCCCAAGTGCCCAGGAAATATTCTCCAGGATACATCACATGCTAGGAATAAAACAAGTCTCAACTAATTTAAGAGGATAGAAATTATATCAAGAATTTTTTTTTACAACAATGGTATGAAAGTGAAATCAATTACAGAAAGAAAAATGGGGAAAACAGAAACACATGGAGACTACACAACATGTCACTATAAAAAAAAAAAAACAGTGGGTCAATGAAGAAATCAAAGAGGAAATCAGAAAATACCTCAAGACAAATGAAAATGAAAACACAAAATCTATGGAACGTAGCAAAAGCAGTTCTAAGAGGGAAGTTTATAGTGACACAGGCCTACGTTAAGAAACAAGAAAAATCTCAAATAAACAACCTAACCTACCATCTAAAAGAATTAGAAAAAAGAAGAACAAACAAAGCCCAAAGTCAGTAGAAGGAAGGAAATAATAAAGATCAGAGAGGAAATAAAATAGAGACCAAAAACAAAAATATACACACACACAACACACAATAGAAATGATCAATGAAACCATACACACACACACACACACACACACACAACACACAATAGAAATGATCAATGAAACCAAGAGATAGTTTTTTAAAAGATAAATTAAACTGATAAACCTTTATCTAGGTTCATCAAGAAAAAAAGAGAGAGGATCTAAATTAACAAAATAAGAAATAAAAGAGGAGGAATACCAATATCACCAATATCACAGATACAAACAATCATATAAGAATACTACGAACAGTTATATGGCAACAAATTGGACAACTCAGATGAAATGGACAAATTTCTAAAAGTATACACTATATTATGCACTAATAATGAACTATCAGAAGGAGAAAGCAAGAAAATAATCCCATTTAAAATCACATCAAAAAGAATAAAATACCTAGAAATAAACCTGACCAGGGAAGTGAAAAACCTGTATTTGGGAAACGGTAAAACATCGATGAAAGAAATTAAAGATGATGCAAAGAAATGGAAAGATAGCCTGTATCTACAAAAATATTCAATCACTATGTTGTACACCTGAAATTAATATTGTAAACCAACTACACATAAATAAATAAGTAAGTAAATAAGGACTTTGCAAAAAACAAAAATTTACTATAGGGGATTGATTACACAGGTGTTGGAAGACTTAAAATGCAAAAACACAAAGATAATAACTGTAGAAAATGACTGCCACTGCCTTGGATTAGGTAAGAAAATGTAGGAGTTTAGATTTATCAGAACCTAGTACTTCAAAAAAGGAGCCTCACAAATGTGGGGCTCAGATTTATGAGAAAGGGATACTACCCAGTATCTCAGGAGCTCAAGGAAGAAGCTTGTGGTGCTAGAGATTCTCTCCTCTTTTCCTCTAACCGCTATCCTTTTTCTCTTCTTTTCTTTCCTTGTCATTATTCACTAAATACAATAAATTATTTGGGAAAATTAATCTCAATGTGAAATCTTTAGAATACTATATCAATTTTTAAAATCAACCTCATTTGATTCATTACAACTTTTATCTTTGAGGACATCCAGCACTCAATCAACCTTAAAGAGTTATCCCTTGCATCTAGCTATCTCAAATGAGATCCTGATTTTCCTTTTCCCATCCATGCTTTCACTCCACATGTACACAAATCTGCTTCAACAGATGTGTTCCCCATCTCAGTAATTGTTGCTTCCATTCTTCCCATTGCTCATACCTAGAAACTTGGAGTTACTCTTGTCTCCTCTTTTTATCTTATACTCTAGATCTAACCTATTTGAAAATCCTACAGCTTCTATCTTCAAAATATATGGGAACTCTGCTCAATATTCTGTAATAACCTAAATGGGAAAAGAATCTGAAAAAGAATAGCTACAAGTACATGTATAAGTGAATCACTTTGTTGTACATCTGAAACTAATACAACATTGTTAATCAACTATACTCCAATATAAAATAAGTTTATATATATATTCAGACTCATGACACTTCTTATACCACTTTCATTGCTACATCAAAACTATCACCTGTGTTCTGGTTTACTGTAGTGGTTAGGTCATTTCCTTGATTTCATCCTTACCCTGCTATAGCAGAGTGATTCCTTCAACATGTAGAGCAGATTACATCTGTCCTCTGCTCAAAACCTATCCCTTTCATTCAGTATAAAAGGCAGTCTTTGCAATACCTACAGGTCCTGTACTTTCTGGCTCCTCATTGCCTTGCTGATCTTATTTGCTATTTTCACTCCCTCTGTTCTAGACACGTCTAATTTTTGTTATTTCTCAAACCCATCTTACATGCTCCCACCTCACCTTCAGGGCTTTTCATTTGCTTCCTTTTGCTGGAAAAATCAACCTCTCCTAAATATCTACATGCCTTACACTACTGCTTCCTTCAAGCAGTATATATTATACAGTAATATAACCTTGCCATCATTATTAATAAGCAATTATGGAATGTGCATTTTATACAAACAAATTAAACAATTAATTTAATTAACAATTAAATTTTGAAAAAACCCTTTCCTTGAAGTGCTAATAAAGGATGTGTAATTAATGTGTTCTACTGGGGAATTTTGGCTTAATCATATTCACCTTTGAGGAATAAATCAATAATTATAAATTAATTTTTTCCCATGCAGAATATTGGAATCAGCAATTAAAACAAAGGAAAAATAAAAATAGTTTATTGGAAATTAGGCTCAAGGGATAAAATACTTTTATAAGACATAATTCTTTTATTCTATGGAATTCTATGGGTGTGGAAGTAAGTTTAAACCTAAAGGTGATATCAAACAGATATACACAGGTAGAATGATATGCTTTGTTGAAATATAACTCACATACCATACAATTCACCCACTTAAAGTATTCAATGTTTTTTAGAATATTCAGAGTTCAGACTGAGAAATAGCCATGCACAATATGTATATCAAATATTCAACCATAAACAAAATCAATTTTACATTTTCATAATCTCAGAAAAGAAACCCCGTAGACATTAGGGGTCATTCCCATTCCTTGCAATTCCCTCGGGTCAAGGGAAACACTAATCTACTTTTTATCTCTGTATATTTACCTATTCTAGACATTTCATACAAATAGAATCATACAATATGTGATCTTTCATAAATGACTTAAACTTAGCATACAGTTGTCAAATTTCATCCATGTTGTAGCATTCATTCTTTTATTGTTGAATAATACTCCATTGTGTGTATATACCATAGCTCATCTATTCACCAACTGGGCTAATGAGTTGATTCCAGTTTTACCTATTATGAATAATGTTGCTATAAACATGCTTCCATACCTCTATCATATATATGAAATTGCTGTGTAACTCTGTGTTTAACCTTTTGAGGAATTGCTACACTGTTTTCTAAAGTTGATACACTATTTCTAAAGTTGATATACTATTTTACCTTCTGGGGAGAGCAGTGTATAAGGGTTCCAATTTCTTCACATTTTCACCAACATATTTAATTGTCCATATTTTTTATTACAGTCACCCCAATGGATGTGAAGTGATATTCTATTGTACTTTTGATTAGAATTCCCCCAATGATTAATGACGTTGAGCATCTTTTCATGAGGTTGTTGGCCACTTGACTATCTTTTTTGAACAACTGCTATTCAGATCCTTTGTTCATTTTTAATTGGATTGTCGTTTTACTATTGAGATGAAAGATTTCTTTATTTATTCTAGATACACATCTCTTATCAGGGATACGATTTGCACATTTTTTTCCCATTCTGTGAGTTGTCTTTTCAATTACTTGATGATAGCCTTTGAAACATCAAAACATAATGAAGTACAACTTATCTGTGTTTTTCTTTTGTCTCATGCTTTAGTGTCATATCTAAGAAGGTTTTGCCTAACCCAAGATCATGAATAATTATTTCTATAATTTCCTCTAAGAGTTTTATACTTTTAGCTTTTACATGAGTCTATAATCTATTTTGAGTTAATTTTTTTTTTATGGCATGAGAAAAGGGTCCAATTTCATTCTTTGTATGTGGATATCCAACTGTCCCAGAACGATTTGCTGAAAAGACATTTTTCTACTGAATCACCTTAGAATTAGTGTCAAAAATCAATTGACTATAAATGTGAGGGTCTATTTGTGGATCATCAACTCTATTCCACTGATCTTAGGCCAGTATCAGACAACCTTAATTATGGAAACTATATAACAGGTTTTCACGTAGTGTGGCTCTCAAGTTTTCTGATTCCGTGCTTATCATGATTTTAGTTCTTCCAGGCATTGTTGAAAGGGGGTAATTGAAGTCTCCAAATGTTATTATTATAGTTATTGTATGAGCTCTTGTTAAATCTACCTATATGTAATTATTATTTCTCCCTTTAATTATGTCAGTTTTTACTTCATGTATTTTGGAGCTCTGTTGTGTGTAAATATAATTGTAAATCTTTCTGATATACTGCTATAAATACATAGATTTAGTATTCTATCCTTCTTTATCTCTGGGGAGATTTTTGTTTTAAAGTCTATTTTATCTTATTCTAATATAATCACTCCAGCTTTCCATAGTTGCTATTTGCACAATATACCTTTTTCCATCCTTTTAATTTCAATCTATTTGTATCTTTGAATACAAAGTCTGTGTCCTGTAGACAGCACATGTTGGATCTTTTTTTTAAAATACAGTCTGACAATCTGTGCCCTTTGATTGGATTGTTTAGTCCATTCACTATTAATGTTAATACTGATATAGTTGGAATTACATCTGCCATTTTACTTTTTGTTTTCGTTGGTTCTTATTTTCCTGTTTCTTTCCATGTCATAATTTTTGGTTAAAAATTGGACATTTTAAGTAATATTTTGCACAAACTGAACATATACCGACACACAGGCTTCCAGGATTTGTTATTTTCTTATTTCTTACTTGTATAGTGAATTGACTGTACTAGTTAATTGAGTGATGTCTATTTCCCCCACAGTGTGAAGGCTCTCAGGTCACTCCTCAGCACAGCCTTGAGTGTGAATGCAGTCACCCTGGGGTAATAGTGGTTTTAACAGGATCTTCTCTAACTGTCTATCTTCTTGACCTCTCTATGAAGCTGCTTGCCTCTACCGGCATCACATCCAGCTATTTGGCCCTGCTAATTGCCAAATGATTACCCTACTGCTTTCAACAATGCCCTGGGTATACAATGTCCTTGGTCTGCAGTCTAATCCAATTAAATTTGGAGCTCTTTTCAGTGGTAGTTTTTGAGGCCAGTAATTAGTGTTTGTTTTAAACGCAGGAAGGCTCTTAGTTATCTCTCTTCTCAGTTCTCTACGGTAAACTATCTGGTCCATAGTTTAGCTTTTTGCTCTTATGAAACTACCCACCTTCTAATTGTTTATCATCAAAATCTCCATTGTTTTCTAGAGCACCCTTAGGCTTAAATTTCCCAAATTTCTGTTCCAAATAAAGTGAACTCTTTTAGGGAGAGCCTTAGAGTTAGCTGTCTGTTCTTATTACCTTTGTCTCAAACTGGGCAAAATCTCTGAGCCACTACTCTGGAGCTCGGGGCAGGGACAATGGCCAACTTCCTAAGTGACACTTTTGCTTTACTAGCAGAGTTTTAGGTGGAGGAAGTAGCCTCTGGTCTTCTCAGATTGCTTCTCCTAGTGTGGAACCTCTGCCCTATGAGCAAGCTGGGGTAAGGGTGCTCACGGCTCTAGTATTCTCAGCCTACCCCTTGGCGTAGAACCTCTGCCCTATGAATGAGAACTGGGTGGAGGAAGGGAGACTCCAACCCCTCAGCCGCTCTTGCCTGGAACAGAGTCTCTGCAACATGGATCTGGGAAGGAATGAGAAATGCTGGTGACCTGTTCCTCCAGGGGAGATATCATGGGAGAGTAAGTCCCATCCCCTTGGCCATATCTGTTCCCAGTGAAGCTGCCATTATACTCAGCTGGAGGAGAGAAAGCTTGCCATGGCTCAAGTGCCACAGACTGTGACTGTCCTTACAAAAATTTTCTCAAATAAATGACTGTTCTTAAAATAATGTTCACCATTTATGGTTGTTTCACTGGATAGCAAGTCCATGGAGCTCCTCATGCCACCATTCCAGAAGAATAATTACCAACAGTCTTTTGGCATTTGTTCCATATGTGTTGTGATCAAATCTATCTATTTCCAGTGACACAGTGATGGTCTAGCCCTCAACCACATTATTGAATCATGCTCACAGGAACTTCCCAGGTGCCCAAGACTTGTAGATAAGCCTTGCTTTAAAAAATAATAATAATAAAAAAAAATAAAAACAAAACAAAACAACAACTACATCAAAAACCAAACAAAAAAAAACTAGAATCTCTTGGAGCATAATAAATGTTGAATTGAAGCAGTTGGGAGAGAAACTGCTCTGACAAGTCATTTCCTTATTTTTTTTTAAACAGAAGAGAATTATACAAATGAAATACTGAAAAACATCCTGCAGAGTGGCAATCTTTTTTTTTTTGCTGTACGCGGGCCTCTCACTGTTGTGGCCTCTCCCGTTGCGGAGCACAGGCTCCAGGGCTCCAGACGCGCAGGCTCAGTGACCATGGCTCACGGGCCCAGCCGCTCCACGGCATGTGGGATCCTCCCGGACAGGGGCACGATCCCGTGTCCCCTGCATCGGCAGGCGGACTCTCAACCACTGTGCCACCAGGGAAGCCCCAGAGTGGCAATCTTTAACTGCAACCCACAACTGTCTAAACCTATCTGTGACAGGCAAAGACTAAGACATCCACATGACTGGCAGTATTTATCATGCAAAGAAATACTGAGATTAGCCAGATGACAACAGCCATTTTCCAAAAAAGGTATTTAACTCCTCCAAGATTTAACAATAATGAATAAATTTATCAAGCTGAAATTTTACAAATCCTGGGTTGTGATGATTTCTTAAAGAAGTGGAGTGTGTTTCATAGACTGTGTTTCCTTGACTGGTTGCTCTTAAACCAGACCTATGAATCATTTTGAGGAGCCAAAGGGGTTAAAAATAGAGTGTTGCAACCTCTACTTGCTGCCCATATTACAGACTTTGTATTTGTATTGGTGAAAAGTAAAGCCATTGAATTCTAAATCCAACATACAGAGCTAAAAATAACTCAAAGTGCATTTCTGCTCAAATAGGCAAGTAAAATTGGCACAAAAACAAAGACAACTATTTCAAACAATGCATTAATTCTAGCAATTCTGAATGGTCATACATTCTCAACTGTGAAAGCTTATACTACTCATCTTTCTAGGACAAGAAGACAGCATTCTCAAACATAATATAAGCAGTGGGATTCTGTATACCATTATCTCATTCAAGGCCTGCAAAAATTTAGACTTTTGATGAGGACTCCAGAATGTTATGCAACATAAATTGATTTTTCAGGAGAAGAAAAAGTTTATAAACTGACTTAGCACATCCATAGACAGGCAGCTGTTTTTTTCAGTTGGATCCCAGATGCCCTGACAAATAAAATAGAATCTGGGGAGAAGGGATGCCTCCTTAAACTTATTTTAATATGTGTTTCTCTACTTTAAATTATGGGAGTTTGGGATTGACATATATACATTTCTATATTTAAAATAGTTAACCAACAAGGACCTGCTGTAGAGCATAGGGAACTCTGCTCAATATTCTGTAATAACCTAAATGGGAAAAGAATTTGAAAAAGAATAGATACATGTATATGTATAACTGAATCACTTTGCTGTACACCTGAAACTAACACAACATTGTTAATAAACTATACTCCAATATAAAATAAAAATTTTTTAAAAAACATAAAAATATAGTCACTTGAAGGTAAAAAAAAAATATACTGTCATAAACTGCAAGAATCTTTTCAGTAAAAACATTTCAATTGCAAACAAGCAGCCACTTTATGTAATCTGTACTGATAGGCAATCTTCATAAGGGCTTCATGAGGGCTTTTTTCACAGTTAAAACAAATTAATGGGAAATCTAACCCCTCCAAAGGAAGTTTGAGGAGGAAAAGGGACATTTCTTTTCTTTAAAAAATAAATTATTTGAGTTCCTTACTTAGATTCATGGACAATATTTTGGGAATAGATCAGACTCATGATTCTTTCATTAGTTTTAAAAAGATTTAAATTATTCTCTACCTGTGTCTTTGTGTGAAAGAGCTGGAAACTGTAACAAACATAGTTTTTGTTTTGTTTTGTTTTGTTTTGTTTTGGTACGCGGGCCTCTCACTCTTGTGGCCTCTCCCGTTGCAGGGCACAGGCTCCGGACGCGCAGGCTCAGCAGCCACGGCTCACGGGCCTAGCCGCTCCGCGGCATGTGGGATCTTCCCGGACCGGGGCACGAACCCGTGTCCCCTGCATCAACAGGCGGACTCTCAACCACTGCACCACCAGGGAAGCCCACATAATTTTATTTAATAGCAAATAATGGCCCTTTGTCTGTTTGATGTAGAGCAGTGGTTGAATTTCTCTACTCAACAATATAAATCTTAGCTTTTATTATCAGACACAAAAGCTTCACCAAAAACCCAAATACAGGAGTTCAGTGTTTGGATGTTCCCTTTACAACTAGCAGGAAAAAGAAAATTGCATTAGGACAACCATTAACTTTTCAGAGAACTGAGAGAAAATGGGCTCATTCAGACTTTCTTTATCAAAACTTCTTTCACAGAAGTATGTTAAAGAAACTTTCTAAACCTTAACTAAAGACTTCAGAAACTGACTTAATTAAAGGGAATGAATCTAGGCCTAGATTCACAGGTAATTCTTCCAGGGCTTACTTTTGGCACAATATTCAAGCAGGAGTGTTCTTTCTTTTTAGTAGGAAGGCAACTTAACATCATAGAAACAGCACTGGCATTTACTATGGACTGATTTGTGTGTCCCCAAAATTCATGTTAATGCCCAAATCTTAAATATGATAGTATTTGGAGATGGAGCCATTGGGAGATAATTTGGTCATTAGGGTGGAGCCCTCATGATAGGATTGGTGCCATTATAAGAGACAGATTTATTCTCTCTCTCTAATTCTCTCTCTCTCTCTCTCTCTCTCTCTCTCTTTCTCTCTTGCTTTGCCATAGCAGGACAAATTAGAAAACACCCATCGGTAAGCCAGGAAGAGAGTCCTCACCAGGAACCAGATTGACTGGAACCTTGATATTGGACTTTCCAGACTCCAGAACTGTGAGATATACTGCCTGTTGCACAGTTTATGGTATTTTGTTATAGCAACCCCAATGCACTAATACAGTGTTGGACCCCAAAACATTTTAATTTAAATTCCAGCTAGGCTCCTTACTAGCTGCATGATCTTGGGCAAGTAACTTTATCTCTCTGAACCTTAATTTTTTCATTGTTGAAATGGAACAATAAGTTTTTCCATGTTTAAATTAATTTGCTGCACATATGTAAATTAGCAAAATACTTGCTGTATACTAGTTGATCAGCAAATTTTAGTTTTCTTCCCTTGCTTATTAACATTTTCAACCTCTCTCATTATACCTCCATTCAGAAGCCTCCTCTTCTACCTTTATTCATTCTGTCTTTATTCAGGAGACAGTACAGTCAACTGCTGATGGCATAACAATTATTAGTAGAATTACGTGTTATATGTTCCAGATACATACTTACTTTTGAATAGTAGCCTCTGCAACAATGGCTAAAACACAAGCAACGATGGGCATTTTTAAATGGGTCAGTTTTAAATGCATAGAGAAAAGCCACTGAGTCCAAAACATCAAACAGTCATTAGAATCATTAATGTTTATTACCTAAGTTGAATATAAGAACAACCAAACTTGGGTGGAAAATATATATAAATCCTCTCCTATACATGACACAAAATTCTTCCTTTACAAAATGCACATGGACACTATTGTGTTCTATAAGACCTTACAGAAATTGACCTTGACAATTTCTTTGACTCATGCTGACCATACTCCAGCTACTAGTCTTCTTCTGGTTGTCCTTTTTCTTTTTAACATCTTTACTGGAGTATAATTGGTTTACAATGGTGTGTTAGTTTCTGCTTTATAACAAAGTGAATCAGCTATACATATACATATATCCCCATATCTCTTCCCTCTTGTGTCTCCCTCCCTCCCACCCTCCCTATCCCACACCCCTAGGTGGTCACAAAGCACCAAGCTGATCTCCCTGTGCTATGCAGCTGCTTCCCACTAGCTATCAGTTTTACATTTGGTAGTGTATATATGTCCATGCCACTCTCTCACTTTGTCACAGCTTACCCTTCCCCCTCCCCGTGTCCTCAAGTCCATTCTCTAGTAGGTCTGCGTCTTTATTCCCATCCTGCCCCTAAGTTCTTCATGACCTTTTTTTTTTTTTTTAGATTCCATATATATGTGTTAGCATACCGTATTTGTTTTTCTCTTTCTGACTTACTTGACTCTGTATGACAGACTCTAGGTCCATCCACCTCACTACAAATAACTCAATTTCATTTCTTTTTATGGCTGAGTAACATTCCATTGTATATATGTGCCACATCGTCTTTATCCATTCATCTGTTGATGGACACTTAGGTTGCTTCCATGTCCTGGCTATTGTAAATAGTGCTGCAATGAACATTGTGGTACATGGCTCTTTTTGAATTATGTTTTTCTCAGGATATATGCCCGGTAATGGAATTGCTGGGTTGTATGGTAGTTCTATTTGTAGTTTTTTAAGGAACCTCCATACTGTTCTCAATAGTGGCTGTACCAATTTACATTCCCACCAACAGTGCAAGAGGGTTCCCTTTTCTCCACACCCTCTCCAACATTTATTGCCTGTAGATTTTTTGATGATGGCCATTCTGACTGGTGTGCTTCTGGTTGTCCTTTAAGCACATCAGGCTCATTCACTTTTAGGGCCTCTACACTTACTCTTCTCCAAGGGCTTTTCTTGGCATCCACATGATTATTATTCAAGTCTGCTCTTTTCCTTCCTTCCTTCATTCAACAAATATTCACAGCATGCCCATTATGTGCCAGACACTGTCATAAATCCCTGAGTTTATGCAACTTACTTTCTAGTGGAGGAGATAGATAATAAGCAATAATCATATAAGTAAACTTTGTAACATATTAGAAGATGATAAGTGCTTTGCCAAGGAAATCAGGTTAAGGCAATCAGAATTGGAGGGTTACAATTTTGATCACTGAAAGAGTGACATAAGCAAAGACTCGACAGAGATGAGAAAATAGACATTCAGATCTCTGAAGAAAGAACATTGCAGGTAGGGGTATCAGCCAGCAGAAAGGCTTGAGTCTGGAATACAATGAGTAAAGGAAGTAAAATAGGAGATGAGGGATAATGGGGAAGTTGGGGAGACATAGGGATTCATGAAGGATGCAGGACAGAGAATTGATGTGATATGATTCACCACTTTAAAGAATCAACCTAGTTGTTGTGAGCAGAACAGATTAGAGTTTCTCAACTTTGGCATTATTGATATTTTGGAATGGATAATTCTCTGTTGGAGGTTGTCTTTGCTGAGAATCACAGCTGAAAACACTTAAGATTTAACATTATTTTTCCACCGCCTGAGCAAGCCATGTGTATACTCTCTTTAACAAAGTTGGAATACTATGATTCTATGATGAAGATGGAAAGAGATGAAAACTGCATTTCGAGGGCTCAAACAAACTTGAGGCAAACCTTCCTGGTTAGAACGGGGAACGGGGGAAAGAAGGTAGCAAAGGTCTCTTTGGATATCTCCTTGACCAGTTTGCCCCACATTTTTACCCTCCTGTTATTTGTTTTAGTCACTTATATTCTATGGAGAGTTTCCTTGAGTACCTGGGTAATATTCTATTTCTGAGAAATAGTTCACATTCTATTCTACATTGAAATTGTAATCATTGCATTCACCTTACTTTCATAGATCAAGGCTAAACGTAGGGGTCTCTGAATTCAAATTAGTAAGGCTGGAGGAAGGATGCCAGTAACGGAAAAATCCATATTAAAGAAACAATCACCTGCTTATTATCCATAAGTGCAGTGCCTCAGTACATCAGGGCCACTGGAGGCAACGCCATTGAACACTATATTGTAGACTCACTATGCTGAAGTTCAAGTTCACAACATGAGTATGGGGACCCTAGAGAGGTTACCATTAACTAACTGGGAATAAGAACTTGGGTTTTACTACCAATCTGCTTTCACAAGAATCATAAGAGATTGGAAGATGAGATTAATTCATTCATCCACTGAGAGCCCCCTTGTTCCAGGCAGTAAGTAAAGCACTGAGCAAAACCGAAGGTCTCGTATAGTTTACTGTGATTATTATGTAGGGGCTAAATCTAATCTCAGGAAACAAAGAAAGCCTACCCTGAAGAAAACATTTAAAATGAAATCTGTAAGTTGGGCGGGAGCTAAAAGGTGAAGGATGGGGTTCCAGAAGGAGAGATAATCAGAGGTCAGAATAGTCCCATGCCAGGGAATTGAAGGAACTTCATATGTTCTCCATAAATGAAAATTATTTTAGTGCTTATCATATGATCTTAATAAATTCACTTAATTGATCTCCTTCTAAAATGAAGGAAGTGGACAAATAAGCTTTAAACCCTCTCAGTTTAATCTTTATTAAGAGTCTATTAAGTACTAACAGGAGGATTCCTGGAACAGGGAGATACTCAGTAGAATTTGTAGCATAAATGAATTAATGAATGAATTCTTTCATCTCCCAATCTCTTGGGTTTATTGTGAAAAGAGATTGTAGTAAAACCCAAGATTCTTATTCCTAGCCTGTTACCAGCACTTGAAGCCTCTCTGGGATTGGCATGGTCATACTGTGAAGCTTGAAGTCAAGCATGAGGGAGTCTACAGTACGGTGGGGCTTTTCCTCAAGCATCTCACAGCACTTGACCTGGTGTTTTAAGGTACTGCCCAATGGACAATGGGCATTTCTTTCATGTGGATCTTTGCAGTATCAGCATCTTGCCTCCCAACCTTACTATTCTGAACCCAGACACCCATAAATTTAGCCTTGATCTATGAAATATACAGTGAACACAATGACTGCAAACAATTTCAATATAAAATGGAATGTGAAATGTTACCCAACAATAGACTGAAGATAAGAACTGTGCTTTTGTAGATTAACTTGACAATGTTATTAAAAAAAAGATTTGAATCACGGAAAGACTGGGGGCAGAAAAAATATATGATCCACTTGAATAACCACAGAGAGATAAAGAGAACCTGAACCTGAGAAAGTCACCAAAATGGAGGAGATGGGATAAATTTTAGTAAAATTGCAGAGCTGAAATCAATAGGACAGAACAACTGACTCACTATAAATTTGGAGGAAAATGGGAAATATACATTTTAATTGTATCAATTTGTTTTTTAGGTGGTGAAAAAATTAAGGCAGGTTTTAAAAATCTGCTTCTTACCACTCCTCACCACCTCCTAAATCCTCCCTTCACAGAAGTAGAAGGATTATTGAGGGGAAATTGTCTGGTTGTTCTCTTACATCAAATTAATTTTCTTCATCACCCATATGCCAATCGTTACACAGACTGTTCTAAATTTTGATCTGGTGCATTATTGATGAGCTCTTAAAACGAGACTAGAACAAACTCTCCCACTCTCTTTCTGGAAAAAAAAAAAAACAACTTTATACAAAAATGAACTGGCAATTTTGACTAACATGAACCATCCAACAAATCAGTAAATCATATTTATGGCAGACTTTTCGCCAAACCTAATATTAGTTTATTAGATAAGTGTACTGGAGGACCTGCTGTATATACAGCTGTATGCTAGACAACTGACTTATTTGACATTTAATTAGATTTCTATTAGCACCCCATGACTAGCACTCTCAGGTTGTGAAAAAGGAAAAAAATTGCCCTTAACTAATTACTAAAGATGTCTCTTACTTATTAGTACCTCAGACTGGGCAGGTCTAAATTCCTCTCAGGAAAGAATTTTATAGTCTAGCACCTCTGTCTTTTAGAGTACATTGAGAGATTTTTCACTTCTCAATGTTATTTTTTATTCTTAGTTATTCCTTGTCAAAGTAGTTTTGTTTTTTTTTCATGTAATTCTCTGTGCCTGAATTTGAACATTTGAAATTAGAATTCAAGTTCTGTCAACATAATAAATTAAATAAATAATGCTGATTTTGAAGTGCACAAGATGAAATCCAGCCTGTTTTCATATACCATATCTGCTAACTGACAGGCATGACCAGCCAAACTGCAAAGGAAAAAATGATTACGTTTGTGGAAATAATCTTAACTGAGATCAGAAAAGTAAACAGTAATTAATTCCTTTAAAAATTAATTTTCTAGCCTTAGTGAGGGGTTTTTAATCATTTAATTTTTAAGTCATTGGTGACTCAATTTTAAATTTACAAATAACTGTTATTGCAGAAGCAATATACGTTTATAGGAGTTTTGTTTTGTTTTGTTTTTTACAAAGGGAAGAAGAGGAAGATGGAGAAGAAAAGTACATTCACTATCACACTACCCAGAGAAAGTTACTGTTAATATCCTATTTTGTGTGCTTCCAAATCTTTTTTTAATGATCGATCTTTTTTTTCAAACTAGTATATACTCATACTATACATGCTGCTTTGTAACCTGCGTACTTCCCTGAATAAAGCACTGACATGTCAGTAACTATTCTACAACATGTTTTAGTGATTAAATATTATTTAGAAATTATACGTTAATTGTATACACCATGATTACTGTAGCCTATCCCCAAGTGTTTGGCACTCAAGAAAATATTTTGTTTCTAAAATATAATATATGTTATAATAAATAGACTTGTACATACATATTTGCAAATCATTTGATTGTTTTCTTAATATAGCAGACATCATCACTGGCTTGTCCATATCTTAAGGAGCATATAACCTGTTTCCAACCATTACTATCTGCATCTTTATGGCTGAGTGCTTTCTACAGAAATGTGGAAGTCATTCAGCTCAAGTCCACAGCAGGCTGGAAATCTAAAGAATTAACACTCTCAGAAGCAGCTCTCCACCAATGACTTTTGAGAGTTGGTGTATAAATACCCCAACTCCCTCTCCCCTTAGGTGAGATAGTTCTGAGGCATATGTTATACCATTTCCAAGAGTTTCCCCACAGGATAAAGCTCCAGCAGCCCAGTGTGGCTAATGTATCCTTTATTGGCTATCTTATAAATGATCGTATTTGAATTTTTACCTCTGATATTGTTTCTGTGTGAACCTAAGACACTAGAATAGATGCCATGAAGTGAAATTGCTAAATTAAAGGAAAATATATTTTAAGATCTTTGATATATATTACTATGCTGCCCTCTTTAAATGCTTTACATTCCACCATTTACATTATTTTCATCATGATCTTGCCAAAAGGTAGCTATATCATTTTTTTTCTTTTTTTTTTTTCTTTTTTTTTCTTTAGGTTTAAAACAAGATTGTGGGTGCTTTTGCTAGTGACACCATGCACATTCATTATCTAAATCTAAATTATATAACCTGTCTGCATTCCTACTGCTTCACCTAAGAAACAACAACTTACCTGTCATCTTGCATAGAATGGAAGTATAAACTGGCATTACTATGACCTTGAGCTTTTCAGATAGAAGCGCTATCCAAATATAAGGGACCACTGTTATTAAATCCAGTTTCAAATACCAACAGGCATTCCTAGGAATAAATTAGCCTTTTATTCTCCCTAACAATTCAGTCATTCTGACCATTTTTGTGATCTCATCCCTAAAACTGATTAAGGGCAATTCAGACTTCATGGCTTTTTAAAAGCATTCCTACTGATGTATCATTATCAACTCTGAGAACTTTAAAATGCTTCTGAAGACACAAATGCCAGTCTATGCAACACAGTCTAAATTGTGCTAATTCCCTCATTTATAGACTTGGTCTGCCTTTGTCTTGATATCTCTGCATCAATGACTCTGATTGGCCAGGCCAGCTGTTTGGACCATTATTGTATTATTGCTAATCCACTTTCCTCTTTTTTTTTTTTTTTTTTTTTGGGGTACGCGGGCCTCTCACTGTTGTGACCTCTCCCGTTGCGGAGCACAGGCTCCGGACACGCGGGCTCAGCGGCCATGGCTCACGGGCCCAGCCGCTCCGCGGTACGTGGGATCTTCCCAGACCGGGGCACGAACCCGTGTCCCCTGCATCGGCAGGCAGACTCTCAACCACTGCGCCACCAGGGAAGCCCCACTTTCCTCTTTTAACTGTCACAGTTTCCAAATCTTGGCTGACTGCCTCTCCACTCAGGGCCAACATCTTTTATCATAAAACTTGCGAACTGATTAAGCTTCAACAATTGACAGCACAGAGAAGTCAAAGAACTTGTAGATTCACCTGCTCCTCCAGCACCCCACCTCACAGCCCTTCTGAACTCTTCTCCAGCAGGGGTCTCTTGTAAGTAGCATGTGCTTCGCTTATCTTTGACACTGCCTTATGGCTAAGAAGGATGCATAGCTTGCAGAGTTGACTGGCAATACACACGCATCCTCCCACCCACTTGAGATTTCCAACCTCAGTGTAAGCCCAAGAAAGTCAGAAGGTGAAGTTTCTGTCTCATTTTGAAGCCTTTTGACTAATCAACAACACAAATATGGCTAATGACAATATTTTTCTCCTAATTATTGAGTACTCATGACTATCCAGAGACTATGTTAAGCACTTTTCAAGTGTCATCCCATTTAATTCTCACAACCATATGAGGTACATACTGTTATAACCTCCATTTTATAGATGAGTGACCTGAGGCCTTGAGTTATTCAGGAACTCACTTCAAGGCCATATAGCCGAAAGGGCTGGGTTCCAGATTTGCACACAGGCAGTCTGAATAAAGAGTCTGTGCTCTTAAATACTATGCTAAATATATAATAGATAAAATTAAAAGGCAATAACAAACTGGGAGACAACATTTTCAATATATTATCAGTCTGACTGTGTAGAGATTAAAAATGCGGGCAAGCTGCGGAGCGGCTGGGCCCGTGAGCCATGGCCATTGGGGCTGTGCATCCGGAGCCTGTGCTCCGCAACAGGAGAGGCCACGGCAGTGAGAGGCCCGCGCACCACAAAAAAAAAAAGACAAAAATAAAAATGCGGGCAAGAGGCAATTTATGGCAGAAATATAAAAGTTAACAAGCATATAAAAAATCCCCCTAAATGAGTAAAGAGACTTATATATATATATATATATATAAAGTTTTACCAAGCATATTGGCAAAATTTTTACAAACAGTAATATATAGTGTTGGCCAGGGTGTAAGGAAAATGTTCGCATTCATAAACCATAAGGATGCAAAGTGTTCCTTATTTTTTTGAAGAGATTTGGTCTTAGAAATTGCCTATCTTTTGTCCCAGCAACTTTACTACTAAGATTTTATCCCAAGGAAATAATTGTGGATGTATACTAAGATTTACCTGTAAGGATTATCTTTATAACATTGCTTATGATACTGAGCAGGGACCTGGGGGGCTCCTGGGCACAAAGCCTTTCTGTGTCCCCCATTTCTTTGATTATAGGAAACAGCCTTCATTCAGCTTCCATGACCTTCCCTGAGTTCCAATGGGCAGATTCAAGCAGTTGTTAATTAGGGAAGGGAGGGGATGTGAGACCAGGGAGAAACAATGAAGAGCAGCCTTGGGGCAAGGCCCTGGTTCCCCTTCAACGGATATACACTACAATAACTTTGAGCTATTTTGCAGATAATGAAACCCCTCCAGGTGGGAGAAGTTAACAATTAATGATGGTATGCTGCCCACAAGCTTGTAGACCCCAGACCAGTTGGACCTGAAGGTTGATGATGCTGACTCCTACTTACTTTACAACTAACCCATCAAAAGAATGTCCATGAGCTGATCATGCCCCTTTGAACAATCACTGTAAAACTTCTCACTATCTCCTCCGGGGCGAGGGGCACATAATTTTTTGAGGCAGGAGTCCGTTGTGTCCCCCCTTGCCTGGCAAAGTAATAAAGCTATCCTTCTCTACTTCACCCAAAACTCTGTCTCCAAGATTTGATACGGCACCAGTGTACAGAGAAGCTGAGCTTTTGGCATCCACCATTTCTAACGGTGAAAAATGAAAACAACTTAAGTATCAAAAATTAAAGGTGGTTAAAATAAGAAATATCCAAATAACAGAATACTACTCATCAGTCAAAAATGATATGGTGAGGGCTTCCCTGGTGGCGCAGTGGTTGAGAGTCCGCCTGCCGATGCAGGGGACACGGGTTCGTGCCCCGGTCCAGGAAGATCCCACATGCTGTGGAGCGGCTGTGCCCGTGAGCCATGGCTGCTGAGCCTGTGCATCTGGAGCCTGTTGCTCCGCAACGGGAGAGGCCACAACAGTGAGAGGCCCGCGTACCGCCAAAAAAAAAAAGAAAAAAAAAATGATATGGTGAAAGAATATTAATGACATAGAAAATTTTATGATCGGTGTTGTTAAAAGCCTTGCAAAACAGTATGTACAGTGTAAACTTTATTTCATATATATGTATCAAAAGATATATGTGGAAAGATATATACCAATATGTTAACAGTAGTTATAGCTGGATAATAGAACTGTGGATGATTTCTCATTATTTGTGTCTTTCACATTACATAAACATTCTACAATAGCATTTATTATTTTTATACCTAAAGATGCTATTTAAACTAATTACAAAACAAGTTTCTTTTGCCCCAATTCTAAAATGGACCAACTGTACGTCTCTTACAGGAGAGGAAATATGGTACAGTTAATGTAGAGAGAGAGTGGAGCAAGTTATTTGCGTCCCAGTTATCTATAGGAAGCCATCCAGCTCTTGCTTTGGGGTGGGGCAAACCTCCATCTGTGACAGCTAATTAGTGATGATAGCTGCAATCTGTAACTTTGCTGTTTCATTTAAGTGAGAATTGTCTCTTCTTTGTAGAGTGTCAGCTTGTTTTAGGAACTACACACTTGGAGGTTATCATTTAAAAAAATTAAGGTTCTGAATTTAAACTAAAGGTTTATCAAGCAAGTTGCCAAATAAATAAAGAACAAAAGAAAAAAGGAATCAAGGAAGGAGGGAAGGAAAGAAACATAGGAAATTCATTTTAGTTTAATCCTCAGATCACAAATAACAGTATGGGGATTGATTTTCAAGGATGTTTAGTTTCACTTCATCATACAGATGAGAAACTGAAGTCAGAACAAAGGGGAAAGCCCCTGGTGTTTTGGCAAGGTGTAGACTCAGGTAACAAGGAAGCAAATACTGAAGGGGCCACTTAGAAAAGCTGGCTTAACTCTGGGCTAATTTTGCAGTCTTTATTCACTGCTAGGAAGCCTGGAGGATTTCCACCAATATAATATGGGTGTCCTAATGGCCGAAGCCATCTTTAAATGTTTCATTTTCATCTGTGAAGTCAGTGTCTGAAAAGGCAAAACCCTTAGTAAACTGCTCTCTCTTGAAATTTGCCCCGTGATGAACTTAACAGACATCTAAGTGAATGCAACTCAATGGCAACCTGACTGATATCCTGAAAATGAAAACCTCAAATTGAAGAAAAGAAAGAAAGAAAGGTAGAAGAAAAAGTCAACATGGAAGATGAAATGCAACTTAAAAGAAAACTGAGATTGAAATGTCTTTTTGTCATGTACTGAGGACTAGAATCACGAGAAGAAACCTACCCACAGCACTCTGTGTATATGTCAAGACATCTAGGCAGCCTATTGCTTGTTGGACAGCTCCAACTTGTATAAAGGAATGCAGCGGAAAGAGCTGGGAGTTTGTAGTCCAAGGGATCTAGGCTGAAATCCTAGCTTCTCCAATTGACTTGAGCAGGTGACATTCCTTAACTCCAGCTTCCCTTATATGTAAAATGGGGACAATAATGATTACTTTATGAGATAGTTATAAAAATTAAATGACGGGCTTCCCTGGTGGCGCAGTGGTTGAGAGTCCGCCTGCCGATGCAGGGGACACGGGTTCGTGCCCGGGTCCGGGAAGATCCCACATGCCGCGGAGCGGCTGGGCCCGTGAGCCATGGCCACTGAGCCTGCGCGTCCGGAGCCTGTGCTCCACAACGGGAGAGGCCACAACAGTGAGAGGCCCACGTACCACAGAAAAAAAAAAATTAAATGACATAAGTGAAAGCATATGCTTAACACATCATAGGTACTAAATAAATATCTCCTGCCTTCCTTCTAGTCTCTTCCTATTGGTCCTAGTTCCACCTAAGGTTCATTATACCCCCCACTAAGTACCTATTCTCCTCTCCAGCTCAATCATTCTATTTCAAACGTTTTTCACTCCTGTTCTGAAGCCTCTCCCTCATCCCATGGTATACTATACCATGTTCCCTGTAGATACATTATAAGTTTTCAGTGACCATCCTAAATTGTGGCAGCAAACACTCCCCTCAATACTCAAGCATGGTTGCTCTTGAAAAGGAAAGATTAAGATTCATTTTTAATATAATGTTTTAGATCAGTGCAGCCTCATATCAACAGGTAGGTATGTGTGTGTCCACAGAGTCATACTGACTCACTGAGACAAAAAACCACCTCTAAGATGTTTTAATGCATGATAAATAGCTAATATTTAGAGAGTGCTTTTTATGTGTCATTCACTGTTCTTAGTCCTCTATATGAAGTGTTAATTTAATTATCAATGTAGTCCAAAGTGGCAGTTACCATTGTTATCCCCGTTTTAGGGATAAGAAGACTAACACAGAGAGAGGCTATTTTTCAACTTAAGTTAAAGAGCTGGAATCTGAGCCTGTGCAGTATGACACCAGAATTTCTGTGTCTAAAACAAGATAATTAAAATGTCGCATAAAGATGCCTCATATCCCCTTAGGAAAGAGAAAGAAGTTCTCGCTCCTGATATGATATCTGTATAGGCCAACCCATAAACCCACACATTATGAAACAGAAACGCCAAGGTTCACACAGCAGAGTCAAAGAATAGGAAACATATTCCCTAATGACTAAAGCCGGGCATAGGTAGGGGGAGTAGGGAAAAACACTTAGACCAAAGTGGTTGTGTCTTTTCCATCAGAGGCAGCAAGAGTAGAACTTGAACCCTTCAAACCCCAGGTTTCTACAGAGGTGCCCTGAAGTGGTCAGTAAGTGGAGGATCTGTACAGGCAGTGTCTCCAAGGTTCAAAACCCAAATTCAGCCTCAGGAGCCCCGCTCTCTTTGGTTTCATCATATACTGGGCTTCTCCATAATATTTCATTTGAAGAAGTAGCTTTCTCGTTTTGAAAAAACTGAAAACCACTCGTAGACTTAGTATCTGTTTAGGATCCAAGGCACCAGTAACCTCATAGGATTCCCTTGCAACCCTGGTCATGTCCAGTACTTCCTCTGAACATTAACTTTAACCCAGTCTGACAGCGTTATTATAAGGAACAAACATGGCACTTAGGAGAAGCTCTTTTAACTTACTATTAATTATAATAGCATTTGGCACATTAAAAATACTAAAGAGCTGTGCCAACATGAGCAATTTCTTCCATGACCCATCAGCAAGAATACTTATGACTCTTGGCTACTCATGAGAGGTGATAATGTTTAAACAGAATGGAATTTTTAGTCAGAATCAGCTAGAATCAAATCCTAACTGATTACTGGGTCCTATGACCATGGGAAAGTTAATTCAGCTTCCTAAGCCTTTGTCCCACACTCATAAACTGGGGCTTCTGACAACAGGGTGGCTGTGAAGACTTACTTCAGTGATCCAACATGTTTTCACTCTTTGAACAGGGCACAGGACATTCCATAAAGGGACGCATTGATGGCCTGTTAGCATTCTAAAGGCTCAAGGGGCATACAGACTTCAGACTCACTCCTTTCTAGAGGAGTGTATCCTGAGCACCCACAACTGATCTGCCTTTGCTAACGGGCATAAATATTCTGTAATTGCTTCAAAGTGTACTGGTGACAACATGGCCAACTGTTCCCTGTGATGACTCATGCGTTGCTCTGAAACAGAATGGGTGCGTGCTAGGGGAAGCTGTGAAACTCTCCGGTCTGAGTCACTGCAACGCCGCAGGCTTCGAGCGCTGATGTTCACGAGTGCCTTGAAACTCCACACCCATGTGTCCACTCTTCGGCTGAAAGACACCGTGATACTTCTTACCTTAGTGAGACAACCCAACTTAAGCCCCCCCACCTGCTACATCCTCTCCTGCCTACTGAGAGCCCAGCCATCCCATATCAGGACCAGCTCAAATGCCACACTCTCAGCAAAGCCTTTCCAGATGACCCTCGTCAGCACAAATGACTCTCCTCATTACCTCCACCCACAAAACATTAAAAGCCCATCGATTTTTTGTTCATACACACCTAGCATTTCAGTGTGACCGTTTTCACTTGGTCTCAACCAAACTGTTTTAGATCATAATTTGTTGACAGCAAGAATGTTATTTTATTTATTCTGTATCCCCTCAAACTGTAATGTACACAGTGAGTGTTTAATCCACAATAAAGTGAAATGAAAGCATAAAATATGTCCGACACTTTAATCTAGGCTTTATAATGATATGCTTGCTACCTCATATAATACGTAAAAATTGAGAATGTTGACAATGACTTTTAATCAGTTCTCATGGATTTTAAAATTTAGTATTTTATGTGAACGCTTAACCTTTGGTTAAACTGATAATGTTTAATTTTTAATGAATACTATAAAAAGAAAATAAGAAATGTTTTAATACAGTCATTTTAATTTATTTTCCCCATTAAAAATTAGCTGATATATCTATATGTTTCTAAAATAGTAATTGGTAGAGCTTCTAGCAATCAAGGAGTCCTGGCTTCTTCTGAATTTGAATAGTATATTCCTACTGAAGAATTTGCTGTCATCACTGATTTAAAGTCACTAAACTCAGCCTGTTAACCTCCCCCAACAGCAGTTCCTGCTCTCAATATCCCTGCCTTTGTCAATAACATCATACCTGTCTAGTGGCTCCAAACTTTTGAGTCAAGTGCTATGAAAAATAGAAAGCACTGCCTAAATATAGCCTAGTATATTTTTACCTACAAACATTTAGCAGTTCCTGTCAAAATTTTGTGCAAAGTGTTTTCTTCTCATCTATCTCTTTCTGTCCATTCTCCTGGACACAGAATTCCCCCTCCCCCCAAAGTATCCCCTCACACCCGGTTTACAGGAGAGGTCTCTTGTCAGCCTCCTTGACTTTCAGCTTGCTTGATCTGATCTATTTTAAATGTAGCTTCAAAGCATTTCTTCCTTAAATAGCACCTTCATAACATTGCTCCTGTACTTAAAAACCTTTTATAGTTTGTGAGTTCTTACAACTTCACAGCTAAACTCTTCTCTCTGATCCTGTGTAGGCACCTTATTTTCCACTTACTTCTCCAGTTTGACGAGGTTCTGACCCATTTCACCAATCCACAAGGAAGGTGATTCACTTAGCTCCCATGAGCAAAGTGAACTCTCTGTGCCAAGCACTGTGCAACAGTCTGCATGAATGAGAGACCGCTGACTTTGAGGATGTCACAATCAACCAGGGAAGACAGAACACAATTAGACTATAAATGTAGAGTTATGGTGCTTAAGTGGACATAAAGTGCAATGGGAGTATAAAAGAGTAGGCTAGCAAAACGGGTTGCACAGATTAGAATGACCTTATACCAACGTGGCAGAGTCCTCCATGAACTATAGAAAATACAGAGCTGTCCACTTTCCACCTTCTACACAGTCCTTCACTCATAGTTTGCCTTTGTCCAATCGACTTATCCACCAATGGTTAACTCAAGTCCCAGTACTACATGGTGAGTCAGAAGACACTGTGTTCCCCAGACACAGACCCTGAGACAAGGATTCCAGTGAAAGTAATGTATTAGTGCTATGATCTCAAGGAAACTCTGGAAGAGAGTATATTATATAAGGAGCATATTATCAAGTAAACTGCCCCTATGGGTAACCACCACTCAATCCCAGAGGGCAAATCCTAGTAAAACAGTATAGAACACACACCTCAGAGTTATCCCCTGTGAGGAACAAGGGAGTTGAGGTATTGATTCACCAACTTCTGTCACTCACTGGTTGAGGCTTCAGGGGGTATTAATTCTTCAGCTTTTCCAATATGGCAGAGCAGCCTCCCCAGTTGAAAATCCTCAGGTGAAGAGATGCCAGTGGAGGTAGCTGGGAGTCTGCTCTTGGAATCCTGATTTGGCAAGGCCAGGAGGATACGATCTGGTACCAAGAGATCCCTCCACACAAATCAGCTATGAGCTTTTAATGATGGTGCTGCCACTGTTTCCTATTATGTACGTGTCTATGAGGAGGTCAAGTTTTCTGAGTCTCAGTTTCTTCATCTTTAAAAGTGGGGGAGGTATTATTAGTGATTTTTCAATTTTAAAATAGCAGAACCACTGATCCCCAAAGAAAATCTGGACAAGAATTCTTACTTGTAAAACAAGCAAAAGCAGAATTGTTCAGGTCGAAGTTTTGGCAAGGAGTCTCAGCTGAGAGACATCTTCCTGGATACCTATAGTTTCCAGAGAGCATGAAGCAAAATACTCAGCATCACTGGATAGGATCTAAGATCTCCCTGGCATCATTGCATTTCCTCCCCCTTTAATGCTCTATGATGATTAGTACACAACCTGGATCCCTGCCAGGGAAAGAAAGGCACTGAGCATTCACTAAACACTCATCATGACTGATATTGTATATATAATCTGTCTAATGATGGCTCAAGCATTTCTATATGTGGGAATAGTGATTAGCAATTAAGTCAGAGTATAGCTTGTGGCGCTGCTGGGGTTCTCGAAACTGTGTTTGAATAACAAAGCAATGATTCATTTGATTTAGACTGCACAACCTATTTGCACTGACTTGGGGGTGGGGAGAGAGAGATTTTGGGGTGACTAGCTTCTTTTTGCCACGACCATTTCTTTCATTAAGTCTTCACAATAACATGAGATAGATATTATTATTGTTGCTACCATTATTATTATCTTATTATTATCATCATTTTTTTTTTTTTAGAGATGAGAAACTGAGACTCAGAGTGGGAAAGAGTCTTGCCTAAGGTCCACAGCAAGTTAGTAGCAGAGCCAAGACTCATGCCCAGTCTTTCTGGGTCTGGATCCCATCATGCCACACCACTTACTATTGCATCCTGAGTTATATGTGAATGTTTCATAACACAATTTGTTTAGACAACCAACCTCCAAAGTCTTGGAAATATCAGGCCCACTGACTGTCTAGGCTATAGGAGACAACTGACCACATGTTAGGAACTTCATTAATATCCACTGGGCTATTGAACTTCACATATTGAATTTTTGCCTGAAAGGAAGAACCAAGACAAGTGTGAAAATTCATGATTATTATTGATTTCAGTGCAGGAAGTCATATACAAATGCTGTAATCGGGTATTAGATTAAAACGTGAGTAATTTTCATTCCTTTAACTCATTCATTTATTCAAACATTTTTGGCATATACTTTTCTTATAAGCCATTGTGCCAAACATATAAAGCATATTAAGAATAAAGCAGGGCTTCCCTGGTGGCGCAGTGGTTGAGAGTCTGCCTGCCGATGCAGGGGACACGGGTTCGTGCCCCGGTCCGGGAAGATCCCACGTGCCGCAGAGCGACTGGGCCCGTGAGCCATGGCCACTGAGCCTGCGCGTCTGGAGCCTGTGCTCCGCAACGGGAGAGGCCACAACAATGAGACGCCCGCGTACCGCACAAAAAAAAAAAAAAAAAAAGAATAAAGCAATAATTAAGACATAATTCTGTTCTAGATTATGTATAAGAGGGACTATAAGGCAACATATACATATTCTACTATATACATATGTAAAATATCACTTTATGTAGCTATATGTATATATAATAACTTTATAACAGGAGGAAGAACTAACTTCTTGCTGGGAAAGAGAGACAGGTCATGGAGATGGCAATCTTTGTGCTTATTCTTAAAGAATGGTTTAGATTTTGGAAATCTGATCCAGGACATTCTAGAATAAGTGAATGGTGACATAAGGACACTAAACAGGAAAACTAGTGACATGTACATGTTCAGGTACAAGGGAGATGAGTAGGTCTGGACTGTATAGGTCTGAAAGCAAAGGCAAGATTTTGCTAGTTGAAGACATAGTTACAAGATCCTGCAGGTGAAGCTAAGGCTTCTTGCCTTTTACTCCATAAGTAGTTGGTGTGTGTGGTGGGGGGAGGCTAAAGGTTAATGTTTAGGCAAATCATATGGTGGACTTGTGCTTCAGAGATGCATATTTTGGGTAAAATAACAACCCAGCAACAATAAAAATTGACAAAATCTACTGTGTTTACTGTATGCCCAGATACTATGATAAGGGTTTTAACTTGCATTAGTTCATTTAATCTCCATTTCACCCTTAAAAGGTTGTATTATTATTATCCCTCTTTTACAATTGAGAATTCCAAAACTAAGAGAACATACATAATATTCCAATGGCTTCAGGGTTAGGAAATAGAGAAGCTGGGATTTAAACTTAAGTCATTTTGTACCATGATCCCATGTCTCTTATAGGAACTAGAGTTGGGAGATGGAAACTGCTTGGGAAGTTACTATAAAATCCCAGCAATAACTAATAAAATTTCATATTAGAATAGAGATTTGACTTTTACTCAGCTCCACCTCATCTTCCACCCTGTCCAGTGCTTAAGTCCCTTCAATGACAGCATCTGCTCTCTGAAGTAAACACCCTCAGGGACTTTCAATCTTACCATCTCTCTGTTGAGTCAAAATTTAGCAGGTAGAGCTAACCTCTCCCCTAAAATTGGGTGCTTTTAGAGACAGCCAGTCATCCCTAGGTTTATATCCCAGTTCTACCACTTCCTAAAGGCAATCTCATCCAACTCTCTGATTCTCTATTTTCCCATCTGTAAATGGGATGGTACCTTCCTATAAGATGACTAATAAAAATCTAAGTAAAGTGTATGACATGTGGCAGGAAATCAAAAAACTTAAGTATATAATCATTTCTCCTTGGTTCTTCTAATCATTGGTCCTATTTTTGCTCACCAAAGACATCCAGATGTGGACAGTCATTCAAGTGTGTAAAGATCATACCACCCTTCTATATTGTATGGGTGTGTGTGTCTATAATTTTATATATAAATTTTTATTTAGTTATATATGACATTGTGGTTATAAAATACATAAAATTATACATATAGCTGCTTAGTTACATTATATGTTGTGGTAGGCAAAATAATGGTCCCCCCAAAATCTCTATGCCTTAATCCCTAAAAACTATAAATATGTTAGATTACATAATAAAATCCAATTAAGATTGGAGATGGAATTAAGATTACTAATAAATTGACTTTAAAATATAGGGAGATTATCCTGGATTATCTGGGCAGGCCCAATCTAATCACAAAGATCCTTACAATTAGGTGATGGCAAAAGAATTGCCTTTCAGGGAGATGCTACATGAGAAGAATTGGACCTTCCTTTGTTTGCTTTGAAGATGGAGCCAGGGAATGTGGACAGCCTCTAGAATCAGGAAAATACAAGGAAATAGATTCTCCCCTAGAGCATCCAGAAAGGAATGCAGCCATGTTGACAACTTGATTTTAGCCTAATGAGACCTATGTTGGACTTTTGACCTATAGAAATTAAGATAATATATTTATATTGTTTTAAACCACTAAGTTTATGATGATTTGTTAAAGCAGCAATGAAAAACTAATACACATACCCTGGCTTCTAATGGATAAATTGTTTTATTTTTTTATATGTAGTTAACTTGACCCAGATTTGAGTGGCTTCACCAGCCATTGAAGAGCCATAGAGAAGAGATTTGACCTTAACAATGACCTGTAAGAGAATGCCTTGATCAAAACACAGTATGAACTCTAGCAGTGGTCGCACATATTCAGAACAGCATGAAATTCTCACTTTCCTCACTGCAGAGTCTTTGAAGGCAACCTATTTTCACCATAGCAGAAAAAAAAAAAGTTAGGATAATGTAGATTCTCACTGAGGTATTAGTCAACTACAACCTCCACACTTTTTTCACACAAATTGCTTTTATACCACTTCTCAATTTTGAGAGTAAAATTTTTATGAATCTCTATATGAAGAAGATAATGTATTTGAGACAATAATGGAATGATGAGAAATACAAAAGCACCTACTCCATGGCTAAACATTTAAATGGAGCCACTTTGGCCACTTATTATAAACAGGCAATGTTTTGCTGTGAGTCTCTCCCATTTGCCAGCTCGACAATTCCCTAGTCAAATGCTTGAGTATCATTCCTGATAACTTGTCCCAGAACAGTTTCATCTTATAAGACATTGGAACCTTCTCTAATTTATAAAACACAGTCTCTGCTGCTCAACTATCAGATTCTTATGCTGCCTTGTCTTTGAAGTCCACAGCTCTAGGTGAAGGGTGTTCCTTTCTCTAGCCTGTGTTCAATATACACCAGCTTGGTCTTAGGCCTCCTTCTTTCCCCATCTTCTTTCCCACAGAGAACATTCAAAAAGGTGGCATTATCCAGGAAGCAGTTGGACAGTCTTGGAAAAGAACTCAGAGCCAGAGGTATAAACCTAGTGGATAACTTCATTTGGTGGTTAACTAAATGGACTTTGGAGGTACAAGACCTGCCATCAAAAATCAACTCTACACTCAGTTAAAAAAATGGGCAGAAGATCTAAGTAGACATTTCTCCAAAGAAGACATACAGATGGCCAAAGAGCACATGAAAAGATGCTCAACATCATGCAAATCAAAACTGCAATGAGGTATAACCTCACATCAGTCAGAATGGCCATCATCAAAAAGTCTTCAAACAATAAATGCTGGAGAGGGTGTAGAGAAAAGGGAGCCCTCCTACACTGCTGGTAGGAATGTAAATTGGTACAACCACTATGGAGAACAGTATGGAGATTCCCTAAAAAACTAAAAATAAAACCAACATGTGATCCAGCAATCCTGTTCCTGGGCATATATCTGCAGAAAACTATAATTTGAAAGGACACATGCACCCCAATGTTCATTGCAGCACTATTTACAACAGCCAAAACATGGAAGCAACCTAAATGTCCACTGACAGAGGAATGGATAAAAAAGATGTGGTACATATATACAATGGAATATTACTCAGCCATAAAAAAGAATGAAATAATGACATTTGCAGCAACACGGATGGACCTAGAGATTATCATACTAAGTAAAGTAAGTCAGACAAAGAAAGACAAATATCATATGATATCACTCATATGTGGAATCTAATTTTAAAAAAGGTACAAATGAATTTATTTACAAAACAGAAACAGACTTACAGATATCAAAAACAAACTTATGGTTACCAAAGGGGAAACATGGTGGGGAGGGATAAATCAGTAGCTTGGGATTAACATACCCACACTACTATATATAAGATAGAAATCTAACAAGAACCTATTGTATAGCACAGGGAACTCTACTCAATATTCTGTGATAACCTATATGAGAAAAGAATCTAACAAAGAATGAATATATGTATATGTATAACTAAATCACTTTGCTGAACAACTGAAACTACCACAACATCATAAATCAATTATACTCCAATAAAATTAAAATTAAAAAAAAAATCAGCTCTACATATACTTCCCTCAAAACACCGGGGCTCTAGTTTCATTTCTTCCAGCAACAGAAGGTACAGCTTCAAGATGCCATGTAATTCCCTGGACTCAATTTCTTATACATTAAATATTGAGCAAAATTATCACTTTGAAGTTTTATAACTTATAAGCATTGAGGTTTTAATAGTGTTTTTGAGGGGAAAGGGTGAAACATTCTACCAACTGTATTGATTTTACTTGAAAGGCATAGTGTCCCAATTTTAATACTCTTTCTTTAGAACAAAGAAAACTACTTAAGTGTTTCACTGTCTAATCCAAAGCAAAAATGAAACATCCTGAAGCCTGACTTTTAACTATGATATACTGATTTGTTATTTTAAGACCATCAGACTTAAGAAACTAAATAAAATGTACATCTCTCTGTTCAAAAAAAAGAGCTCTACATAAGAGTTGCATGCACCCGAAATTCCTCTGTAAAACAGAAACATGTCATAGGGTCCGGGTAGGGACTATATAAGACAGTTCATGTGAAACCCTTAATACCTACTAGAGAAAAACCATTTTTAAATTAAGAAATGGCTTCAAGATAGAGACAAAGTCTAGCATACAATCAGGAAACATCGTCTAAAGATAAAGCCAGGAGTATGACTACAAAAACCTATGTTAAGAAAAATTTAAAGTAATACCTCAAACAGGCAAAAGACCCTGTGGGAATATTAAGGCATGTCTCACAGATTCTATTACACAATAGGGCTTCTAAGAATCTGAAGTGCATTGTCCCATAACAGTCTCAAAGGAAGCTCAACATAGCCCAGAGTTTTCTCTGAAGAGATCCGTGGATGTGGCTTTAGTCTAATGTAATGGATTAGAGATTGGTACATTAAAAAAATACAAAGTTTTATATATACATCTCTCTATATAAAAGAGATAATCAATAAGGACCTACTGTATAGCACAGGCAACTACTCAATACTCTGTAATAACCTATATGGGAAAAGAATCAGAAAAAGAATAGATATATGTATAACTCAATTACTTTGCTGTACACTTGAAACTAACACAACATTGTAAATCAACTATACTCCAATATAAAATAAAAAATTTAAAAACTACAACGCTTTTTTAAGGAATTGTATCAGCTTAAACTGAAATGGACAAAACAGTACCAAATTAAAGACGACTTGGACTCTTGAGCTTCTACTAGCAGGAAACAGACTGAAAAAATTATTGAGCTGCAAACACAGACTACATTTTATGGAAAGGCAAAGCCAAGAGCTGTGAAAAATCATTCCCAGACAGTATGACTAAACCTTAATCAAGGAATTGGCAATATATGCTGGGCTACTTTTTTTCAGAATTGCTATGGACCAATGACTTCTGTGCTGCCTATTTCCCCCTTTTTAAATGGAATTATCTACTGTCGTTATTCTGAGTCTGTCCCATCATGTATGCTGGGTGTGGGGGGGGGAGAGGCAGACAGTTTGTCACTTTAGTTCTCCAAGTCTTAGATCAAGGAGAAGGATACTCAAGAACCTATTCACAAGGAACCACAACGAGGAGCTCATCACACCTAAACATGACGTATATGCTGAGATCCTGGCCCTTGAGAGTGAGCCCAATGCCACAATAGAATGAAACTTTGGGAGGAGGTGGTCTTCCGGACAGAGTGAGTATATTCTACATGTAGAAGAGACTTGTATTGTTATCAAATGCAAGTCCGTGTGCCCAACACACAGTGAGGGCAACCTATAGCAAAACATCAGAGTTTGGAGCAGAGGAAGGTCTATTGCAGGGCCATGCAAGGAGACAGGTGGCTCATGCCTTAAAAACCCAGAACTTCCTGAAAGCTTTCAGCAATACCCTTTTATAGGAAAGGTGAGGGAGGGGTGTGGTTAGTTGTTGCAAACTTCTTGGTGTCAGATGCTTTGTTCTTAAGGTCAGGTCACGATGTTCCTGTAAACCTCCATCAAAACAAATGTTATTCTCTCTTCTGAGAAGAAAGGGCAAGGTTCCAAGCCTCAACCTTCACCCTTGGAGGTCAAGGCCCTGGAGGGGGTGGGGCCCTGTGCGGGCCAGTTACCCTGCCTGGGAGTGTTCGTCCAGCACCCAGTCTGGGTCCTCCCACCAGTGCCCAGGCCCAGCTGAAGAGGCAGATCTCAACTGGCGGTGCCTTCAGGGCCAGGGCCCCAGACCCTGCCCAGCCATCATCACTGAGGGAGCCAGGCGCTCAGGACCCAGACCACCCTCACACTTTTCATTTAAACTGGAGAGGATCGTTGGTATAGGATCAACAGGAATACATGTTGTAACACATACCAGTCAGGTTAATCACCAGCTCACAACAATTGCCCTTCTTTGAGAATAGCCCCGCCACAGAGCTGGACCTGAAGTAATGATGTGCAACATCCTGGCAACTTAATCCTGACCTCGGGCCACCTTCTAGGGGTAGACGACTGATCTAAGCTGTACCAATTTTTGAAACTTGAATGGAGAGACTGAAGCTGGTTGAAGCTGTTACCTTAATGGCAGTGTCCATATAGTCCAGTCGCTGAGGCCTCCACGGATTGTGGCCCATGGAGACTGCTGCCACCATAGGTCTTCAAGGCCTGGGCCTAGCCAGTGGCTGGCCGCATGAGGGCTTGGGAGCTCTGCAGGACACAGCTCTCGGCCTGTCCCCAGCCACACCCCCTCACCCAGAGGGTCCTGGGGAGAAGGCAGGGATCCACTCTCACCGTACTCCCCACCAGGAGGACCACTACAAGGCTGACTTGGTGAAGCAGGACTTCTAAGTGCTGCACTAAGGGTCACACGCTAACAGCTGTGTGTCTGCTCCACCTTTATTACAGTATCACTGGGATCAGAGAACAGACTGTGGTAAGTTCTATCTTCCCAAGGTGGTTTCACATGCTCTTTCAGAATCTTGTCTCACCCTTATTGATGGTGGAGCTTATTTCTCAAAACTGCACAAGCCCTTGTAACTGTCTTGATGAGTAAAATGTTTCAGAAGAGATCATTTGTGACTTCTGAGGTGAGGACATAAAACATTAGTGCTCTCTCTCTCAGAAATGTATCTTTGAAGCCCTGAGGCACTATGTAAACATGGCTACCCTGCAAACTGTACACTAAAAAAGACTATGAATAGGAAGGACTCCATACAGACACAAAGAGATGCCCAAGGATCCCTAGCTACTGCATCTATTCCAATCTCCTGCTCTATTCTCAGGAGGCAGACATGAGTGAATAAGCCCTCAGAAGGTTCCAGCCCTGCATTCCTAATTGCAACTGCATGAGAGAACATAAGTGAGAACCACCAGTTTGAGCCAGTCGACATCCAGAACCACAGGGGATAAAAATAAAATATTTATCATTTTAAGGCAAGAAGTTTGGAGGTAGTTTATTATGCGGCGATGAATAACCAGAGTACAATTATTTTCTAAAGTTGGAGGAAGTGGTGCAGTCACATAATTAGGCAGAACTCACAAGGTAGAGCCTTGTGGAAGCCAAAGGAAGAAATTCAAGAACAAGAAAGTACTAACTGTTATCAAGTGCTGCAGAGGAAATGTAGAATGAGTACTGAAAAAAAGGTTACTGGAAATTAAGTGCATTTGTCTTTTCTTGTCTAGGATGTAAAACTGACTAGCTTTCTTAACACAAAAACAGTATCAAATATAGAAAAGAATCAGCATAAGTTCCCTCTACCTGGATCCTTCTTGTCCCCATCATCAAGTCCTTCTTCTCCAAACCTGTCCAATAGTACAGGATGAAAAGGAAAAGAGCACTCTTTATTTATCAGTTATGAGCAGGGCACGGTGTAGGTGCTTTTACTTCTATTAATAATAACAAAAAGTCCATTAAGTGAGTATTAGCCTCATGTTACTGATGAATAAGATTTAGAAAAATTAAATAATTTGAAAATAGACATATACCTAGTAAAGAGTGAATCCATTATTTTAACCTAGTCCTGTGTGAGACCACTAGCCAGAAAGGAGGCAGTTCTTTATGATCAAATCTAGTCCAATGGCGACTAAAATGGGTTTCGGTGATTTAAGTGCTGGTCTTCTCTGAACTCTTCGCTCCTCCATATGGCATCCTCCAGATGGTTGCAAGCTCAAAGGAGTGATCTGTGGCAATCAGTTTTTCTCTCTCCCCACCAATGCCAATTCATTTATGACTTTTCCATAATACCCCCAGACTCCAAGAGAACGGCCTTCTGTAGGCACAAATTAAGCCTGCTCTATGACAGCATGAGGAAGCTAAGCTCAAAATTCTAAAAATGAACTACAGAAAAGTGTGTTTAATACAGGAATCGGGTTCCAGATTGCATCCTGTTTACAAAGGCACATATTGTGCGGATAGTAAAAGCAAGCAAGTTCTACTTTCATAATGGTGGCTGAAAATGAATGCCACCCACCCACACCCCCGCCCTGCCCACACTCACACTCCATCAGCGCAATTAAATCTTAAATTCACCTTGCTCTGAACTACACAGACTAGCGGAATCTTGTGCATATATTTGTGTGGTTTGTTTATCATCTTCCCCAAACTGCTTTACAATGAAATAAAAGAACTAGCTCACCCACATATGCATTCTGGGTTCTGAGTATGAACTCACAAGATAAATGCACCCTTTCCTAGGGAACATGGGGGGAAAAAAAGAAAATCACTTAGACGAAACAGGTGTCATTCATTACTGGAAGCCAGCACTTCAAACTATGCTCTAGAGAATTCTAGGTTCCATAAAACTAATAGTTATTCAATAAGATTAGGGTTTTGTGGTCAAATAATTTAGGAAAACACAGCCACTCATTCTGCTCTCTTGGAAAACTACACTACACTGTGCATTAGTATTTAATGATGTAGGAAATCTTACAAAGTACAAATCTGCTTAACTGTTTAAACCAGGATTTCCCAAATTTATTTTTTACCACAGGTCCTTATCTTCATATAACATCTATTATATTTCTTGTAGAACATCATCCTTCAAGCAATACAACAGGGCAAACACCATTCTCATTCTTTTGCATGGAACTGTTGGTTTAGAACAATTGGTAGAACAATGGAAGGATGTTTTGAGTCTTTTCAACATGGCTAAATATCTTATGTTGATCACTGGAGAGGAGGAGAAATGATGGAGGCAAATAAAATGCTATCAATATGCAGAAGAGTTTGCAAAGAAAGCATACAGAGTTGGACAAATATTCAGTTACCAAATACAAATTCAGTGTACTTACTTCATGGAAATAGCAGATATGATAAAAAGAGCTTCAGAGTGAACTCTATTTCTACCACTTATTAGCAGAACAAGTGCTTCTTTTTAAAATTAGTTTAAAGAAAATTATTTAATCTCTCTGGGCCTCAATGTCTTCATATGTAAAATAGGGATAAAAATAGCCACTTTGTAGGAGTGGTTTTGAGAATGAAATCAGGTATAGTGCCTGACACATTATATGCATGAAATAACTAAATATGTTTCCTTTCTGATTAAGTTACTCTAATTCTTCACTTAAGCAATTTTATATTGCTACGGATAAAATAATGGTCTCATATGAACTGGACAAGAACACGTGAATTTAAGTTCCAGGCATTCTAACTCAGGTCTATATGGCTATGTAAATACCTTAAAGAGCACAGAGAAAAAGGAAGATCGGTACGCCTCTCAAAGCTGCTCTGGTCCATGTTCTGATAATTCTAAACAATCATAAAGGAAGTGTCTTAAAGGAAGAACTGTTCTATTTTCCCATCATGTTTTCTTATGCACCTGACACTCAAAATTTCTCTCATCAATAATGCTAAAAGCATTCTGCTATTTAAAAAATCCTAGAAAGGGAGTTATGTTTCTGTATCTACATTTTCTTACTAAAAGATATCCAGACTTATACAAATCTAAATCAAGTTCTTAACCATGTCTTCTTCCTTTTTTATAGCACCCACAGAATCCAGCATAATCCTGGCCTCATCTCAATTCCTCGATGAATATTTATTGATCATTTTGAGTCATTCACAACTGTAAAGAGGTGCTATAGACAGAACTGTGTACCTCCAAAATTCATATGTTGAAACCCTAAACCCCAGTGTGCTGGTATTTGGAGACGGAGTCTTTGGGAGGTGGTTAGGTTTAGATGAGATCACAAGGGTGGGACCCTCAGGATGAGATTAATGTCCTTATGAGAAGAGACACCAAACAGCTTTCTCTCCTTCTGTTCCCACTATGGAAGGTGGACAACTATCTGGTGGAAGCAGAGCCAGGAAGAGAACTCTTACCAGAAACTGACCATGGTCTTGGTCTTCATCTTGACCTTGATCTTGGACTTGTAGCCTCCAGAACTATGAGAAAATAAGTTTCCGTCGTTTAAGCCACCCAGTCTATGGTATTTTGTTATGGTATCCCAAGTTGACTAAGACAAGAGAGATAAGATTTGGAATGCTGAGAACTAAAATCAATCAGACAATCCCCCTTCCTGGCATTTTTTCCCTTGTACATTCATGCACACTCATGTTTTAAACTGTCTCTTTTCAGCTAGTTGTATCAAGACTGAAGGAATCAATCATAGTCATTTCTTTCCTAGGTGATCTGAAGAAATTTTTATCAAAACATCACTGAAACCTAAGTCCCAGAAGTCTCAAATTTCAAACACAAGATTTTGCAACCTAGAATAGGAGAAGTTACAGTGCCATGTATAAAGTTTACTAGATGGTTAATCAAGGAAAATGCAGCTGTGTGACCACTTACAATAATCGATTTATCATTCTGTGATTATGTGTGACCTGAAGGAGTAAACACAAGGATTAAGAAAGGTAATTATAATAGTAATATGTAACTGCAAGAGACCCAGAACATACTTGTTACTTGATGTAGTCGGGAAAAAAAGAAAAGAATAGAAAATTTGGCAAAATAAGATCATGCTCTGATATCATCCGGCTTTGGAAGACATAAGTAAACAGAGTTGTGAAGAATGCAGGAAGTGTCTACATCTAGATAGTACTTGGATAGTGCCTTCAACTCAACTCATAAAATAAGCAAGTAATATCCATTAGGTAGCCCAGTGGGCACCAAGGAAAGGTATAGAGCAAGTATTTCTGACTTGATTTGTTCCAGAACAACCCTGGTTAATTTAAAAGCAAAACTTGGAGAGATACTAAAGAAATTAATGCATTCCACCCACTAAATGGCAACCCATCAACTATCAAAATTGAGGGAAAATTTAACTATTAAATTAAGATGAATAATGCATATCAAGCAGAAAAGGAGATATTAGAGATATATACCAGGATAATAATATTAATGTTTGCAATGTACAATTATAATCTGGCTATAACAAGAGAGAATGTAAAAGCGGTTTCTGTTTTACTGTCTCCAGCAGGATAATTTTTAAACCTAAATTATTCCAAGTCCAGGCTCTCCCCTGATAGAACTCCAAGACAACTGATTAAAATAGGCCTTTGGAGATGAAGCTCTCTTTCCATTCCTCCTTTGCTATGGTCTGAATGTCTGTGTCCTCCAAAAATTCATATGTTAAACCTTAGCACACAGTGTGATAATATTAGGAAGTGGGGTATTTGGGAGGTTATTAGGTCATGAGGGTGGAGCCCTCTTGAATGGGATTAGTGCCCTTATTAAAGAGGCTTCATTGAGATTCCTAGCCCCTTCTACCATGTGAGGATACAGCAAGAAGTCTGCAAACCAGAAGCAGGCCTTCACTCAACCATACTGGCACCCTGATCTCAGGCTTTTAGCCTCCAGAACCATAAGAAATAAATTTCTATTGTTTGTTAGCCACCTAGTATGTGGTATTTTGTTATAGCAGCCCAAGCAGACTAAGACACTTTTTTGGGAGTTGTCAGCCACCTCTCTTCTCTCTTTATGGCACCAGTTGCCCTTGTCAGGACTTCGGAGCTTTGTGTCTCCTCAGGTTATCACTCCTTTCTTTCAGCCCCAGCACTAAACCCATAGCTCTTGTGATTCTGATACTGAAGTAATTATCCCCAAGGCAACCAGTTCTTTTCTCAGTGAGAAAGGAAGAGGTTTCTCAAACATTATTGTGACTCATATCAGACCCCAAGCAAAAATGTTTCATTCTTTTAGATTCTTATCCTGTCCCTGGGGTTTCAAATTAGCTAATGGTCCTTGTCATTTCTCAGTTATTTGTTTCTTTTATGAAGATAGGCATGTTTCCTGAGGAATGAGATCAAAAACAAAACAAGTAAGACTCTAAGAGAGTGATATTCAAAATTATCTTCTTCCAATCTTAATACCCAACTAATGTCCCTGAGCTATTCTACTGATGGTAGACTCCGTTCTAGCAAAGAATGTTTCCTCTTACCTGCTATATTATGTAAATGTGGCAGTTTTCTACCTGAAATGTTTGTCTCAGTCCTGAGACTAATCATTGGGCTCTATCCTGACCAATCATTCTACATTCTTCAATGTCCAACGAAACTTTAAGTGGCAGAAGAAACTAATGGTTAACATCATTCTTTGAAGTAAAAAAAGGTATAGTTTCAAATCCTGTTTCTGTTTTTAGTTGTGTGATCTTTGAGCAAGTTATTGACTCTTTCTAAGCCTCAATTCTCTAATTTGTAAAATCAGGGTAATAACAAATTTCTCAAAAGTTTGGCAATAGAAATAATGAAATGATACCTGTAACTTAGCCTGGTACCAAGACAAAGTAAGAACTCAGCATATATTAATGTAAGGATGATGATAATGATCTAAATACAGCACATTTGTCTTACTTTGTCATGTATACATTCCCATAAAGAACTCATAGAACAGATTTCCTTTGATTATCCTAATGCTCAGCAAGTATATTTAATTAGGAGGAGAGTAGAATTGGTACCTAATATAATGTTATATATAATTCCTATCCTGTGATTAAACATTTAAAGAAAGTAATCATAAATAAAACCCACTTTATATAACATTCATAACATAAAGAGTTTTGTGAGCTAAAATCTGTAAGAAGCATTGCAAATACTGTGATATATAAAATATGGAAGATGCAAACCACTATTGAAGGAAAGTTAAATTAAGTAAGAAAATATAGGAATATATTTCATTTTTAATGTGAAGATGCTTGACTCATCCCATAGGGAAAGAGATAAAATGCTTTTTCATATATTAAGTATTCCAGAAAACTTCATTCCAGGAGGTTAGAAATATGTTTAAGTAAAACAGAATCAGCTGATATCCTCTCTGAGTACAATATGAGAGACAAATAATAGCTAAATTGAGGACAAATCTTTATCTTTAGTGTTTCTACAGACTGAAAAAATGAGACTGCTCAGAATGTTAGACACATATACTCAAATCAAATACCTTATCGCCAATCACTCCATATGGAACAAGAAGCCTTGAAATCAAGCCAAAAAAAAAAAAAAAGTGGAACTATTGACAATTAGTGAAACTACTGACAACTGTCCCTGTAGCATCTCAAATTGACGAGTATCCATTTTTAAGTACAACAAAGTTACTGTGGCTGGAATCTCCCTTATGCCTTATTAATTTCTGAGCTCCAAATGTGATATGATGTACTGCCAAAGACACTTAAATTTCCTATGTCTATTGGGAAACAAAAGGAAAAATAAAATTAAGAAGTTACAACCATTTTAAAAGGTGGTCAGAACTGCTATATTTTACAAAATAATAAAGTAAAATGGGATACTAATTCCATAAGCAAAACTCAATTTTCCATTATGTTCATATCTTTTGGATTTGTCTGGATTAGGTTCATCTAATCTGTAGTTTGAAAATACATAATCTGCAGAGGTTGTTGTTCAGAAAATAAGTATATGTTTTTCTAGCAGTTTATGGAAGGAAATAAACCCAGGATTAGCAGGGAGGAAGTTTACTTTTATGGGGGGTAGCAGGGCAGGTTTCCAAGGTTGACTCCTTGTAATTCAGAACAGTAGGAGTGAATGTCATTTTCTGTTCTGAGCGTCAATACACACACTGTACAAGCATGATACCCATCATCTCACTGCCACTGTTGGAAGACTGTAGGAGTATTTGAAAAAAATGCATCTCATGAGAGCAAGTGCCATTGTACATAATAATATACTTTGATGTTTGACTGGTCTCTTGGGCAATATTCATTTTTCTCCTTTTCCATTTTATTCATCAGCATTTGTTTTGGTTTGTCTATGTTTCTTATTGCATATAAATAATTCAGTGATTAATACAAGGCAAACGTAAATTATAGGATGAAAAAGTGATGCTATTTAATTATTTATAGATGTACAGAAAAACGGTATTGTCAAGCAATCTCCCTCAGGAAGTACAATGTGAAATCTGAATGAGCTGGGAATAAATCTAGTCTAAATTTTCGTTTACGTAAAATTTAAGAGAACCAGATGCCTGAAATGTTGCTCTCCATTTTTTTATATTTCCTTTCAACTTCTGTAATACATGATATTTTCTAAACACAATGATGACATCAATAACTACCACTTTAAATCAATAAGATCATTTTTTTCACTTCAACACATTCTGGGTCATTTGAAAGGCAAAAATGCCCTATGGAAAAATAAAGGCTTTTCATAATATCAGAATGAAAGTATATTAAAACTTATAAGTCAACATGATATTAAAAAAGAGCATATGGATTTTAGACTCAGACATATCTGGCCAGGTTGGAATCCCAGCACTACCACTTATAATGTGACTCTGAGAAAATTAATATTTTTGAGTCTCAATTTTTTATCAGAAAAAAAAATAGATATAAAAGCACTTGTCTCCAGAAATTCCATTTCTAGGTATATACCCCAAAGACTTGAAAGCAGGGACTCAAGCAGATACTTGTACAATAATGTTCATAGCAACATTATTCAAATAAACAAAAGGTGGAAACCAGCCAAATATCTATCAACAGATGAAAAGATAAACAAAATGTAGCATATACAGACAGTAGATATTATTCAGCCATAAAAAGAATGACATTCTGATACAAGTTACAACATGAGTGAAACTTGAAAACATTATACAAAGTGAAATAAGCCAAACACAAAAGGACAAATATTGTACCGTTTCACGTTTATAAGGTACCTAGAATAGGCAAATTCACAGAAAGTAAAATAAGGGCTGAGAGAGGGAGTGAAGGGTGAATGGGGAGTTATTGTTTAACGGGTACAGAGGTTTTGTTTGGGATGATGAAAAAGTTCTGGAAATGGATAATGGTGATGGTTGTACAACACTGCAAAATATATCTAATACCACTGAATTGTACACTTAAAATGGTTTAAATAGTAGATGTCATTTTATATAACACACACACACACACACATATCTCCACAATAAGAAAAGCACTTGCCTCATGGAGTTGTAAAGATTTAATTCAATAAAATATCGAGCACCAATAGGTATCTGACAAATGTAACTCTGACCTCACCTCAACTCACCTTCTCTAACTTTTTAGAGAATAGTACACATATAAAAATAAGCTATTGCTGTGTTGATTCACATTGGCAAAAAGAAGGTGAGAATAACCATACATAAATCCAAATCTTTTGACCAGAGAACTCTTGGACTGTTGATGGGCTTTTCATTAGATTAAGAGCTCTCGCCGAGTCCGCCTGCTGATGCAGGGGACACGGGTTCGTGCCCCGGTCTGGGAAGATCCCACATGCCGCGGAGTGGCTGGGCCCGTGAGCCATGGCCGCTGGGCCTGTGCGTCCGGAGCCTGTGCTCTGCAGCGGGAGAGGCCACAACAGTGAGAGGCCTTCTCAATGCTCTATTATAAAATTATGTGAGCACCAGTTACGGTTTTCTTCCTTTTCAGAGATTGTGTTTTTCTTATCCCTTCGGAGCAATACTTGAAATAAATAGGATTCACTTATTCATACAGATCACTAGTTTTGAATGAGTGTTATATGTATAAAGCACTAAAGGAGACCCCAAGAATTACAATACTAGGTCCCTAACCCCAGGAAATGTAGTAAAGAAAAGACATGGAAATAACAGATTGCCTCCTGGAGCATGAAAGTTCCTTAGGAATGTGTTCTCCAAAGGATTCCCATACACTAATAGGTATTTTTGCTATTTCTATTATTGAAACTCATTCCCAGTTACCTCTCTTTTCCAGCTTCTTCTGTAGCCCTAACTGCTCCTTGGTATATGTATGTCTATGAGTGTTTATGTGTGTAAGTTATATATGTATGTATGTCTTAATGTGTGTATATATGTGCACACACATAAACACCGAGAGACAAATACATATCAACATGCACATACATATATATTTGTTTATTTATATATATATATATATATATATATATATATATATATATATATACACAGAAGCACACACACACACACACACACACACAGAGGGAGGGGAGAGAGAAAGAATGAGGAGAGAGATTGCTTAGGGGTTACCTCTACTACCCTCTCTGATTACTACTCTCTGCTGTCTTCGTTTCACTTGCGAAGTGAATAATATACTAATTTTCTCATATTTTTCATACGTTCTTCAGTTCATTTGTACAGAATCCCAAAGTTCAGTGGCCTTTTCCAAACTTCTTTGTCAAGAAGCTTCCACTATTTGACAACACTACTTAACACATTGTTTTTGAAATCCCCTCACCCTTGGTGTCTATGGCACATGCAATCTGGTTCCCACTCTTCATCTCAAACAGCTCCTCTGTGCATCACTCCACTTTCTTCTTCTACATCTAAACTGTGGGGTTCCCCAAAACTCAATTCATTGTCCTATTCCTTTGTCCATTTACAGTCCTGCCTTTGCAAAGCCAGTTTACCTATAACTTTACACATTATACCTTCACTTACATCCTTTGACCTGAGCCTTAAAATGTTTTTTTTTCAGAAACCTAGTGAATATTTTCATTTACATGTCTTGTTTTCATCATTAAAAAAAATCAACATTTTCAAAATACAATTCATCAGGTTTCCCTGTCTCTTTCCCCAAAATTCATCTCTGTAGTTTTTTCACTGACCCAATTATTTGCCCAGGAAATAAGGCTCAATATCATATATTCATCTCTAATTTATCTATTGTTTGTCCTTTCAAGATGATAATTTGAATTTGACTGACACCACTCTCACCCAGGTCTTCACCATGTCATCGTTGGATTATTTCAATGGCCTCAGGTTACTTCCCTTGATTTCTCTCTTTCTTACAAATTGCTGAAAGATCAACCTTTAATAGTATAGTGCCTTGAATGCTATAAACCCTATTTTAAAATAAAATTATTATTGCAAATGAACAACAGAAACCTTTCATGAAAACTCAGATACATGCATTATTCCTTACTGCCTACTAAATCAAATCTAAACTTTTGTATCTGGATTTGAGGTTCTTTGTAACCTGTAAACCACTCTTCCTGTTACCGAACTCAGGTTCAGCTGCTCCTTGCTCAGCAATCCAATACTGAGAGACAAGTGTTGGGCAAAAGGAAAGATTGCTTTATTGAGGAAACTGGCGAACCTGGGGAGAACATGGACTCATGTCCCAAAGAACGAACTCCCAACTTCCCAGGTTTTGCTTAGCTATTATATAGGGAAAAGAAGAAGGGGCTATGTGCTGGGGAGGGGGTAATCTTCTATTTTCTCAATCACATGGTTCTAAGTAGCCCTCAGGTCTTGCTTGTGGTTGGAACATTATCTGAGCCATAAATCTCTGGTCAGCTGTGGGGGCCCCATAGGGTCCTTCTTGGTTTCATTCCTAGTTAACCTACTGTTCCCCAGGGTGTACTTTACATTCCACCACCCAGTTAATCACCTCACTGTCCACTCATTTTGTTGACCACACTCACTTGTGCCTATTAGTTTCCCCTTCTCTCTCTGCCTAGTGAAATTTTATCATCCCTCTAAACCCTGCCAAAAGCAATCTCTTCTGTGGAACAACCAAACCAATATTCCAACCCAAAGACACATTCCTTTATCTAACTTCTTTGCCTCTATGATGTAATTTAGCACTTAATGATATACTCTAAAATTATTTGCCCTTGATTCATTAATCTCCATTTTGATGTAGTTTGGAATTCACCTGACTAGAGTTTAAATGTTTGCTTTGCTATATACTAGATGTATGGCTTACAAAAATTTGTACACTTATATGAGCACAGTCTGAGTTTTTTCAGAGGAATATCAATAACCTTTTCACAGTGTTAATAGGAATGGTAGATGAGATAACATAATAGTGTATTAGTTTATGATTGCTGCAACAACAAACTACCTCAAGCTTAGTGCTTAATACAGATATATTATCTTACAGTTCAGGAGATGAGAGGTTTAAAATGGGTAGGCAGACCTGTGTTTCTTGTGAAGGATTTAGGGTAGAAACCATCTCTTTGCCTTTTCTACCCTCTAGAGGCTGCCCATCTTCCTTAGCTTACGGCCCCATATCATTCCAACCTCTGCTACTATGGTCACATCTCCTCTCTGACTCTCGTGCCTCCCTCTCTCGCTGATAAGGACCCTTGTGATTACATTGAGCCCTCCTGATATTCCAGGATAATCTCCTTAGCTCTAGATGCTTAGCCCAGTGACATCCGCACAGTCTCTTTTACCGTGTAAGGTAATATATTCACAGGTTCTGGGGACTAGGACATATATATCTTCAGTCTACTGAACATAGGGTACACAATAATTGTTGGTCTCCCTTTTCTCATCCCCAATGTTATCAATTATATGACAGTAAAGACCAAGTCTCATCCTCCTATAGCCTTCCCAATGTCTATCATGGTACAAAGCTAATGGCAGATGTTGGATAAAGGGCTGTTAATTTTGATCAGACTCTACACATGTCAGATTAGGTAGGATTGAATCATTCCCTCCTCTCTCTATTACACATTGCACTTTGTAGAACTATCAGATGCAGTCCCTAAAGGCCACCACAGAAAAGAGTAATAATATATCCCAATTCATTCCCAGTAGGGTTCATCAAACAGGTTTAATTTTGCTCCCAGCCGTAAAACAATAATTTTTCTCTCATTTATTTGCACTACTTCACCTAATTTCTCAGTATTTTCTTTCGTAAAAACCATATAATTCACTATCTGCAGTTTCTTATCCAACTAGGTGTTTGATGTAGAATATATAAGATATTTGTTTCTTCATATACAAACAGATTTTCTATAAATGAACATTGTAGAAAACCCATCTCTAATGACAAATGATTCTTTAAGGGAATAAGTTCTCTGTTTTGTTTTGCTTTTAAGCTTCACTAGGTAGTACACAGTGCTGCAACTCCTCTCCTAAGAAAAAATAGAAATTTGTCTTCATTTCCAGCCAAATAGTGAAACAATGGTACTCTTCTTAGGAGATACATGAACATAAAATTCTGCACTTCAAAGTAGAAACCCTCTGGGTTAGAATTTTAGGGTTTTCTTCCTTTTAAAAAAATATTTATTTATTTTGGCTGCATTGGGTTTTCATTGCTGCGAGCAGGCTTTCTCTAGTTGCGGAGAGCGGGGGTTACTCTTCGTTGAGGTGCGCAGGCTTCTCATCTCGGTGGCTTCTCTTGCTGCAGAGTGCGGGCTGCAGTAGTTGTGGCTCACGGGCTCAAGAACACAGGCTCAGTAGTTGTGGCGCACGGGCTTAGTTGCTCTGCAGCATGCGGGATCTTCCCGGACCAGGGCTCAAACCCATGTTCCCTGCATTGGCAGGCAGATTCTTAACCACTGTGCCACCAGGGTAGTCCTAAGGGGTTTCCTTCTTCAAAAAAATTTTTGTTTATATACATTTTCTTAAGTAATTTCAAGGCTCCTTTGCTGTGAGTTGAGTTTTAGATGTTATCCTCACTAAAGCAGTCTTCACTGTCACATCAACTTAGCTATCAGAGCTATAATTCAAACATGAAAAACACCTCTGAGCTTGAATGTCTGTAGATCACGTACACACACACACACACACACACACACACACACACACACACACAGTACTATGAATCAAAACAGATGCATGTGATCTCACTTATATGTGGCATCTAAAACAGTCAAATATGTAGAAGCAAAAAGTAGAGCCATGGTAATGAGGGGGGTGCATGGAGAGATGTTGGTCAAAAGTTAGGAAGTTGAAGTTATATAGAATAAATAAATCCAGAGATCTAATGCATAGCATGATGAATAGACTTAATAACACTGTACTAAATACCGGAAATTTGTTAAGGGGGTAGATTGCTCTCATCACCAAAAAAAGAAAAAAAAAGAAAAAGAAAAAGATAACTATGTAAGGAGATGGATATGTTAATTAGATTGATTGTAGTAGTAATCATTTCACCATGTGTATGTATTAAATCACTATATTGTATATCCTTAATATATAAAATTTTTATTAAAAAGAAAAGAGACGCAGGCAGAATGAGTCTTAAATCAACCACCAAAATAATGTCACATGGGTCATTTTAAAACAGTGTCTCAAACCTAATCATTTGACTCTCTGCCACACTCCAGCCCAGAAAGTCTTTAAGGGGCAGAAGCGCTCCCTGATGCCTGAGGAATTATACGTTCATAGATCAGCAGAAGATAATGCATCGTATCTTCCTAGACTTCACTGTATTGAGTCATATTTCTAATGTTGTTTTAATGTACTTTTCTGAATTGAATTAATTGCTTGGTTGGCCCAGTACTAAAGCTTTTCATGTTTTTTTTTTTTAACCAGGATTTTATTTAGTGTCTCTATTTCCTATCATCCAGTGCAATTATCCCCTGAAGAAAGTAGCCACCAAGGCTTCAGTGCTTTCACAGGTAACAAAGGAAAGTTTATTACCGCACTTGGCCAATAGACTAAAATGCTGGATTTCATAAAACTCTCCACCCTTTTCTCTACTGGAGAAAGAAGAACTCAGGGCTTGATATAATGCTAAATCTTTCCATGACATCAAAGCCTTCTTTTCTTTCCCTCCATTTGAAGAATATTCTACATTATATAAAAAAAATACATAATATAAAATTCTAGATAACTTAAAGGTTGTTACAGAAGCCCAAACCACCTCCATCTGGAGAAAGTCAACATCACATACTATAAAATGAAACAATCCCTTTACAACTTCCTTCCTTCTCATAGAGAAATGCTTTTCCTCTAATTGCCACATCATTTTAATTTTTAAATAAGTCATCATTCTAAATTATTTTCTTAAAAACATAAGCACCTGCTAAGAGAAAGGCCCTTGTAAGTTGTATGAGAAATTCAGATTTGAATATGGACTCTGCCTACAAAGAGCTGTACCTAAAAACAGAGTGGAAGAAGAGAATCCATAAACCTATATTTTAGAGCTCTGTTTCTTTGTTAATTGAATTCCCAACTGGAAGAACTACACACAGTATATATACAAGGTAGCTTCTGGGAAAGACAGAAAGGTTAAGTCAATTTTACCAGCCCTATAAATGATGAAATAATACACTGGGTACCAACCAAGAGCAGACTAAATATATTCCATTATATTTTCCTGCAGAATTTCCATTAAAAGTACAAGAGAAAATGTATCTATCCACAAAGGAATTTGGTAGTAAAGGAAAAATACAGTACCTCTGAGTAAAACACTAGGTTTTAAAATATCTGACCCCCACATCTGTGATCTTATAAACCAGGAAAATGTTGAGGACAGAAGAATTACCACTGAGAGTAAGGAAAAGGGATAGAGCACTCTCACTCCCACAGTGTGGCTGCCCTCCTCTTAGGGGCCAGGAGGTCTTCTACTGCAGTGATCCAGCACTTGCTGGACTCCTACTGCTGACTCATTTATTCAAAGCCATAATCCATTAAATTTACTATAAATGCAGTAGGAGGAAATGTAGGAAAGGAGTTTTTACAGCTCATTTTAAGTAAATGTTTCCAAAGAGAAAAGTGAGATGTTCCATATCCCACCTCTTTCTTCCTCTCTCTATGTCTCTTTCTCTCCCTTTCTCCCTCCTCCCCAGACTCCCTCCCTCATTTTTCCATCTCAGACACACAGACTACATACTTATATCGTATACCTATTTTTTCCTTAAGCCAAAGAATTTAAGTCATATACAGCCACACAAAAAGGTCACAAAGGTGATAATAAAGATGCTTCTCTATAAGTCATGTACTTGTCTGATGCTCCCAAAGCCCTTGTTTTTTTAAGAGACTCATGAAACATTGATTAAATGGAATGTATATGGGAAAAGAAATAGAACCACACATTTAGTGTCTAAGTGGACTTTCAAATCAGGACAGCTCAAGGCTTACATTTCTACCCTAATACTTAATAGCCATGTGCATTTAAGCTACCTATTTCTCTTCTGTAAACCTCAGATTTCTCTTGGGTAAAATGAAGATGATAACACTCATCTTATAGAATTATTGTGAGTTAAGCTGAGATGGTGGTATCATAGCATCTAGGGTCTAGTACCTAGCATGAAGTAAGTGCTCAATAAATGTTGATTTTTTAAAACAAGATAAATAAGCAAATATAACATGGGAAAGATTTCTAAAATCTGTTTATTCCTTCTGCCTTAGCAAGTAGCAATCTGTGATCTAGCAAGTTCTCAGCATTCTCAAACTAAGCCAGAACTGTTAAGTATCAAAGGATTAGACATTAGATTGAATATCTAGTCAGAACGTACTCTTCTTTCTCCTTTTCCTCATTCCCTCCTTCCTTCTTTCCTTTCTTCTTTCATAACAGATGTACATTGAACAACTACTCTGTGATTAGACTATGCCATGTGTTTGTGGTAAAGGAATTAAAACACAATCAATGCTTCAGGAAGGTCATAGTCTACTAGCGAAAAGAGAGAAGTAAAATATTAGTTGTGAAATGGGAAATCAGGGTTATGACAGGTATGTTCTAAGGCAGGAGTCCCCAACCCCCAGGCCACAGGCTGGTACCAGTCCGTGGCCTATTAGGAACCAGGCCGCACAGCAGGAGGTGAGCGGCGCGTAAGCAAGTGAAGCTTCATCTCTATTTACAGCCGCTCCCCATTGCTCGCATTATTGCCTGAGCTCCGCCTCTTGTCAGATCAGCGGCGGCATTAGACTCTCATGGGAGCGCGAACCCTACTGTGAACTGCACACGCGAGGGGTCTAGGTTGCGCGCTCCTTATGAGAATCTAATGCCTGATGATCTGAGGTGGAGCTGAGGCAGTGATGCTAGTGCTGGGGAGTGGCTGCAAATACAGATTATCAGTAGCAGAGAGGTCTGACTGCACAGAGACCATAATAAATCAATTGCTTGCAGACTCATATCAAAACCCTATCAGTGAGCGGCAAGTGAAAACAAGCTCAGGGCTCCCACTGATTCTGCATTATGGTTGGTTGTAGAATTATTTCATTATATATTACAATGTAATAATAATAGAAATAAAGGGCACAATAAATGTAATGCGCTTGAATCATCCCCAAACCATGCCCCCACCCCAGGTCCATGGAAAAATTGTCTCCCATGAAACTGGTCCCTGGTGCCAGAAAGGTTGGGGACCACTGTTCTAAGGTGTTGCTGAATCAGAATGGGAGATTTAGGAAAGTCTTGTGAGCAGTGATGGATACAGCAAGCCCAGGCAAAAAACATGGACATTCAAAGACTGTGCAAATACAACACAACACTCTCAGCCTTAAATAAGCCTTCTTAAAGCCATGTGTACATGGGGAACTACTTTCCTCATTTGGCCCACTAAGCACAAGAATCTTCAATTCAGATTCTCAAGTTGGTCCTCTTAACTCGAAAAAGTTCTTTAATTCAGAGCTTTATAAAATTCACAGAAGGTTTCCCTAAGAATGACTGAGCTCTCGCTATGAAATGGGAATGACCTACATTTTACTCAAGAGCTGAACGAGGCAAACTAATAAAACAAACTATGAAAGATTTAGTGTAATTCTAATAATGTTTCACTTCTCTCCTCTCTAAGGAACTGATAAAAATCCTTAGCAGGCCAATGTTTTAGCACTGTTTTAATTTCCCTTCTTGCACTTTCCATGTTTTTCTGTTCCACACCGTTCTTTTGATTTGCCAGACTGAGGTGATGTTGCTTTCTTGAACTGGGGTTGTTCCTACAGATACTTTCCATCTCCATGAACGTGAGAGCATTTGTCTTATTCACTGTTATATCTGCAGAAACTGGAACTACAGTGTGCTTGGCACATAGTAGTTGCTCAATAAACATTTGATGTGTAAACAAACCAATATCTCTTCCTTCAAAAAACCAAACCGGATCTTTTCCCGCAAATTGGTTTCTATCTCTGTACAGTCTTCCTACTTTGTGCCTCTTTAATCTAGTTTCAGTATGGCTGGAAGAAGTGCTTCTCAATTAGAATCCAAATTAAAAATGGTAGCACCATTGGGCAGAAATATGGATACTTATATTCAATCAGTTAGGATTTTTTGTGTCTGACTTAGGGTCACCCTTGTTGACAACCCACCACTGAGTGGACTGGACTACACAAGAACAGGAAAGAAAAGAAAGACATGGATTGGTCGGAAGCTGTATGGCATTCATAATGCTGGGGTGTGGAGGGCTTTGTAGGAAGTAAGCAAAGAAAGTCTGAAGGGAGAGCCTGGAGTTCAATCCTGTTGGGCCCTGTGAGACATGCCATGGATTCGGGCTCAGCCCTAGGTATAGTAGGGGTGCAAAACTGACTCAAAACTAAACCCTCCCCAAGATTTTTAAAAATTATAAAAAACTATAAATTTTAATACCCAATTTAGGTAAGATTTAGCAAGATAGGCACATTCAGACACTGCTACTGAAAGTATAGTACAGTATCAAAGTTTCTGAAGATTCATTGAACAAAATACATCAGAATTACTTTAACAGTCCATAACCTTTGGTCAAGATATTTCATTCTGAGGTACTTATCTGAGAAAAAGCATAGACATACACAAAGGTAGGTTTGTATACACAAGGATATATGTATGTACAATGTGTTCATTATAATGTAGCTAAAAAGTAGGAAAACATTCAAAATAACCCAAATATTTATTAACAGTCAGTGATCTAAATTACAATTTATCTCTGTAATAGATTATGATATGCTGTTATAAATCATGTTGTAGAACTACATATGCATTTTAAACGGGGCTTAAAATTGCTGCTTTGCAGGAGTGAAGAAAATCTTGCTCTTTGTATGTATAAAGCACAAATATACATACAGTACATAAACAGATATGCAGTACATCTGTGGTATTAAAATTTCATGGGCATGGGGGCAATTAGGGGGGAAAATGTCTTAAAAAGCTCCTTTGTGGGACAATAATGAACAAAAGGTTGAGAAATACTACTGTGGAAGAATATTTATTGACAAAGAAAATATTCCCAATAAATAATTATACTAACCACATAACTATTGTTGCTATTATAACAATAGCTAATCAAATGGGCTCCATGTTATGTGTTTTACATAAACAATATGGTATAATTCTCAGAAAGTACTTATGAAATAGGTGTTATTATGCTCACTTTATAAACAGGGAAATGGAAATTTAGGAAGGCTTTTATTTTTCCCAGATGAGAAAACTGAGAGTCAAAAAGGTGATGAAATTTATCCAATGTAATACAACAGTAAAAGATTCAGACCCAGGTCTATATTTGTATGAATTCATTCTATTCACTCTTAGCCATTATGCAGGTTTCTGAATGGTGTAATTATGTACAAGCACTTACACACAAACACACAAACACACACACAGATGAATGAATGGAAGCATGCAAATCAAATTATTAACAAAAATCCATAGAAGTTTAAGTGCTTAAATATCCTTGGCTTTTCTTTGTCACCAAGTTTTCTGAGTAGAGCGTGTATTATTATGAATATTAAAGAATAAACTGAAAATGCTATATAATTAAACTTGCCCTCAAGGAACCTTCGGATAATTAGGAGGGAGAAGACATGAAAGCAAATAGTAATGATGTTAGTGGAATTAATTCCCACTTCAATCACTCACCACCTGTATTCCTTGGGCAAGTTCCCTAAACTTTCTTTGAGTTTCAGCTATGAGGATGAATGTGGAAAGTGTCATGAAAGAAATGGAAAGTAAGCCTCCTTCCCCCTCCAGCCTCACTCCCAGGGCCTAGATGTCTCTGGTACCAGGGCTTCAGAGGCAGTGTCCAAGGTAGGGCACTGTGGACATAAAAGTGACCTCGAATGCCAGGCGGAGGAATCTGGATTAAATCTAATCAATGTGCTCTTCTTTTTTTTTCAGTAACACGTTTTTATTTTTCCGGGCACCTTGTATCAAGACTGAAATGACATTTTAAAAAGTAATTGGCGAGTTTTTTTCCTCAATGAGTTTTTTGGGTTTTTTTTTTTTTTTTTTTTTTTTTTTTTTTGTGTTACGCGGGCCTCCCACTGCCGTGGCCTCTCCCGTTGCGGAGCACAGGCTCCCGACGCGCAAGCCCAGCGGCCATGGCTCACGGGCCCAGCCGCTCCGCGGCATGTGGGATCTTCCCAGACCGGGGCACGAACCCACGTCCCCTGCATCGGCAGGCGGACTCCCAACCACTGCGCCACCAGGGAAGCCCTGGGTTTTTTTAATCGGAGTATAGTTGCTTTACTAATCAATGTGCTCTTGAATTAACCCCTAACGGCAGTGGGCTCCATTTTCTCTTTCCCTTCCTTATCTTTCCTTTCAACCTTCTAACTTGTAGGAGAAGAGGCTATGAGATTTTTAAAGTTAACCACAGGGTTCACATTAATTGAATTCTTCCTTTATTGCTTGCTGTAAAGATTGCTAGGAATGTCTCCTGTGTTGAAGGATTTATTAGCAGGGAAAATGGTGCATTTTGCAGCCTGCCAGCAGAATTCAAAGCAGCCTAGCACCTGCCTTGTTCGATTAGTAAGCAAGTAAGGGTTTTATCTGAGTGCACAGTCCCCTTCCCCTCTCCTCATCCACCTTGAACAATCATTAGAGCCAGATGGCTTCTGCTCTATGCTCCTGGGAAAGGCTTCCTCCCAAAGTCCTCCTTCTCTGGACCTCCACTTGTTGTGGCCCTCCTTAGGCAGATGGTGTCTGGAAGGCATGATTGATAAACATGTTTAAATATAGAAGGCAATCTTTCCTGTGTGCCAAGCAATTACTCAACATCACAGATAGGCCTGCCATGGACCAACAAAATAGCTATAGTTATTTTTTTTATTTAACACATGGAAGAAATGGAAAATTATTAAGAAACCATCAAATGTCAGTGTGACAGCAAATTCTGGAAAACATTTACCAGTCAGCATTCGCAAGAAAAGCTACCAAAATATAGGGAGGCTGAAAGTCACCTTGCCTTCTCCACACACTGTATATTCACTGTTTGGAGAGACTCATCTCCCTTTAAGGAAAATGGCTCTACTACAGAGCATATTTTACTACCAAACGACATCCCTTCATCAGACCCTGATTGTTTTCTTCTCCGTACCTGACCTGAATGAGTATGATAATCATAAGTGTCATGATGTCTTTGACATTGCAAGTGTCAGGTGCCGTGTTAAGCACTTTACATTTACATACATGGCCTTGTTTAATCCCCATGGCAAACACACGGGTGAGTACTGTTCTCTCCCAAATAGATGTGGAAATTAAAGCTCTGGAAGGTTACATTGTTTAAGATAACAGAGCTGATAAGTGCTAGTGGCAGAATTTAAGTCAAGGGCTGTCTGACTCCAAATCCTATGGTTGCTCTTTCGGGTTAGGCTGAACGTCCTTCCATTCACTAGAATCCACTCAACTTATGGCAGGCCTCTCCAAGGACTTGTCATCACTAATAGGAGAGCCCTACCCCAGCACCTTCTCTAACTCTAAGTTGTGGCTGCATAACAAAAAGAATACATATTGGAGGGGGCTTTCCCAGGCATAGCAATGGCTTCAATTTTCCAAGACTAAATTATGGTTACTGCATATTATTTATTAAGAGAAAAAGGTAGACTGACCCGTTTAATATAGAAGAAAATAACTTTCTAACAAAAGCAACAACAAAAGTGATCAAAACCAGAGGGAGGAGTTTTGGTGTAGGCTGAGTGAACCATAATCTAAGCCCTATGACAGCCCTCCCCACCAACAGGCAAGTGTTTGTGGTCACGTAATAGAGGTTTTGAAAAGAAGCAAGACATACCTAGGGAGATGAAACAGGGTCCGTTTCAAATCAAATAAGAAAACTTTTTTATGTCCCATTCTTTCTTTTCTTTTCTTTTTGAGGATCTGTATTTGTGGGGTAGTGCGGGGTACATGTCTCAGAGTTAGTGTAAGGAGACAGGGAAAATCATAGGGAAGAGGTAGAGGTGAGGGGCCACAAGGGAGCAACAGAAATTTTATGAGATGAAAAAAAAATCTGCCATGCAATACTTTTTTTTTAAAGTTAAAGAATGACGTGTGTGTATCTACATAGTTATGGTCATAAACACAGAAGGAGATCAAACTACAAGTGAAGTCTTACATCCCCATTCAACTCGATAGCCAGACATCACAGTAAAAGTGACTGTAGCGTCACTGGCTTCTTTTTTAGGCTTCTCTGCATCATCTTCCACCAAGGAACATGAAATTTCACAAGATGATGATCCCCTCATGGTTTAATATCCACAGAAAAAGATTTGCAAATCATTTCTGGATCTGCAGCCCTATTAACAGTAGTTAATGTTTATTAAACATTCAGTATGTATCTTTCAGTATACTAAATGTTTGACACAGTACCTAACTTAACGCTTACAACAACCTTGTGGGTAGAAATTATGGCTACACCTACTTTACAGACTTGAGTCTAGGTCTGCTCATACTTTTAACAATCATTCTATTGGTAGTTTTCTGATTTTAATATTTCTTTTTACCCATCTGTCAGGGCAATGAGCATTTTTCTCTAATAGATGCTAATAGAGCACACAATGACTCTGAAACAAATATCCATTCCTTTTAAATATAGTACTCTGCACAATCATTTAAGAACAAGAATTTACAATAAATAATTTAAAATGTAACATAAAATATACGATTTATAAGAGTAACCAAAAATATAAAATGGCTCATTATAACTTAATTTTTTAAATAAGCAGGAACTCAAAAAAACTACAAAACTTCTTTTTCCCCCCAAGGGTCATAAAGTAATAGAGATAAAGAGAGACAATGTTCCTAGAAGAGAATGGCTTCATTTTGAAAAGATAACACTCTTTCCAAATTAATGAAGAGGTTTCATGCAATTGTAATCAAAAGTCCAATAAGATTATTTGGAAAGCAGTAGAAGAGGCTAAAAGAAAGATCCAGGAGTTCATCTGGTAAAATAAACCAATTAGGGCTTCCCTGGTGGCGCAGTGGTTGAGAGTCCGCCTGCCGATGCAGGGGACACGGGTTTGTGCCGCGGTCCGGGAGGATCCCACGTGCGGAGCGGCTGGGCCGCTGAGCCTGCGCGTCCGGAGCCTGTGCTCCGCAACGGGAGAGGCCACAACAGTGAGAGGCCCGCATAACGCAAAAAAAATAAAATAAAAATAATTAAAAAATAAACCATCTAAAACAAATATTAAAATTTTGCCCAGAGGAATTGGGCAGAGAAATATGCAAAATATAAAGCTTCAACATACTCCCTTGCCAGCTGTTTAACCTTAACCATTTACTTAAACTCTCTGCCTCTGGTTTTCTTACCTGTAAGTGGGGATACAATAGTGCCCACTATTATTAAGTGCTATTTGCAGTAATAAAGGTCAGTATGTCCTCAATGAGCAGATTCTATTTGGCAGATTATGTGAAATAATGCTTGTAAACCACTTAGCAGATTGACTACCACATAAGCACTCAGTAAAGGTTAGCTGTTATTGTTGTCATAATTGTTATATTATGGTAGTTGGCTAATAACACACACCAAATCTATTCATTCATTTGACTAAGGAACATGTTAATTGAATATGTACTGCATACCAGGCCAATCTAATCCTCAATGTTGGGGAAATGATGGAGAAGCAAAGAGGCAAGGCCCCTGTTCCCACAGAGCTTACAGTCTGGTGTGGGAGACAATTAACAACTATACAAGCAAATGGACAGGTAATTTTGGATATGACTAAGACCTGGGGAGAAAATACAATCAGGTCACAGGCCTAGTAGTGATAGAGGAGCAGTCCTTAAGGCAGAGTGATCAGCAAAGACTCTGAAAGAGATGAGGAAAAAGCCATATGGAGATCTGGGAAGGAGCTTTGCAAGCAAGGGAATCAAATGTCAAAACTGTGAGGTAAGAACCAACTTGGGGTGTAAAGGAAGAATAAAAAGGACAGTATAGATGTAGCATAGTGATTCAGGGCAGAGTGAAGGAGATGATTGTGTTTAGTGAGACAGGCGGAGACCAGGACATGTAGGGCCCTTTGGGCCAGGACAAGAAGTTCAGCAGGGAACAAATCAAAGCAAACCCCTACCTCATGGCCATATACCGAGAAAAGTTCCAGAGAGGTCAAAGGGTTGCATAGAAAACAAGAAACACACTACAAGAAAACATAGGGAATTATCTGCTTCAGGAATGGCGAAAACCTTTTAAAGCATAAAATTAAAGGCAGAAAGCATAAAGGAATAGGTAGATATATGTGAACACATGGCACCTTAAAATTCCCATGCATTTAAAAAACACAATAAAGAACGACAAATTAGCTTTAATGATAAAGTTAAAAAGCCTATGACAAGCTCTGAAAAATATAGACAATTCATTTAACAAAGTGTTAAAATCTTTAATAATCCATAAGAGTGAAAAAAATATAAAAATACATGAATTCAAATTTTAAAATATGGGAATAAAAATATACAAATATATGTATAGGTAATTCACAAAGAGTGAAATACCGATGGCCAATAAACACATAAAAAACATTACTAATAATCAAAGAAATGCAAAACTGAAAAGCAGAACATAAATTTCTATCAATTTATATTAAATTCATAAGTTAAGTACAAATTATCAATTCAGTGTTGATGAAAGTCAGTTATGCTACCCAGTGGGACATGCAGCCCCACTGAGGGCTTTAGAAAGTGTAAATGAGAGTATAAATTGAAATATAAAATGTAAATGTAAATTAGCAGAACCTTCTGGAGCTTAAGAGCCTAAAAATGTACACATCTTTAACCCATTAATTCCACTCCTGAAAATCTAGATTTCAGGATAATCTAAAATACTAAAGAAATATTTATTCACAAAAACACTGATTCTATGATATTTATTGGACAAATCAAACCACAAAACTGAATATGTTAAATGAACGCAACTATGTGAAAATGAAAGAAAAAAAGAGATAAAAGCCTGGAAGGAAATATACAGATTGGTGGGATTCATGCTGGTATTTTTCTGCCCCTTTATACTGTTCTAATACTTTCAACATTTTCAAATATGAGCATGTATTTCACTTTAACATATAATAAAGAAGAAAAATAACTATTTAATATAAAGAGTATTCTATATCCTACAATCTCCATTGTAAAATTTTCCTAGTCTTCCCTTCTTCATTATCACCCTCTGTTAATAATTTGTTTTGTCTCTCCTCTTCTCTACCAGACAACCTCTATCAAGAAAGTAGAAATCATAAGGCACAGACCTATTTTATCCCCATACCAGAGACATCTGCATATACTATACCTGGATATACTCATTTATAATTCAAAGAAAGAATTTTATAAGGTTAACAGATTAAAACAACTATAGTGGTATATTTGGGAAATAGGTAGGTAGATAGTAGACAGATATGATAGGTAGATATGATAGTCACATAGACATAACATTACTTCCACTCTGACCCTGAGGGTGTAGCTGTATAATTAAAGTAAATATACAGTTGAACAAGTATGGTATATAACATCCTGAAAGCCAAATGGTAGGTTGGTTGTTGCAAGTCTAAGGTATCATTGTTTGAGTCACTGGTTTACCTTAACATGAAATTCTCTGCTCAGCTTATTTTGAGCAATCTAAGAATATTCACACAATTTGTTTTGCTTGGGGCAAAGCTAAGAATATGCACTTCCTGAAGTCTGCAATCCTCCCCTCCAGTGCACACTTCTCAAACTCACCTCAGTTCACCAGACAGATCCATTCACTCTGCAAAGCACATAGAAATGTTAATGGTTACTGAAGGCAAATGAATGAGCTAAAAGAATTCCCAGATTTTAAGGAGGACTGGGAATTCCATGGGAGCTGAGCTCCATCTTTTCGGGGCACACACTAAGGAAGAAGGAGATATTTTTCAACAAAGCCCAATCTGCCTGAACCTATTAATTTCCCTGTTGACCAAACAGATCAAGCACAATTCAGGATTATTTCAACAAACCATCTTGGCAGGTAAAAATCTTCTGCAGACTGCAGCTCTTTCTGGCTATTGCAAAATGAATTGTACGAACAATGCTGAGGTAATACTGATATAAATCAAACAATAAAGCAACATTGTGTTTGTGCACCCAGCAGCCCAGCTGTCGCTGGAGACTGAGACAGTTTGAAGAGCCTAAACAGGCTATTCAAAAACATTCTTCATATTTTCCTTTAGCAGACGCAGGTTTTCTGGTACTATTTTTAGCAGCAAAATCTTTTTTGTACCCTACCCTAAAGAGATTCACACATGAAAACCCAATTCATAAAACATATAAATAGAAGCATTTCTGGCTGACACGTGGCAGGGGACAAGCCATTCCAAATATCCCTTCTGAGGCCTCTCAGGCACTTTCTTGTAACGCTAGGATGCATGCAAGATAGACTCTCCCACTTTTGAAGAGCTAGGAAAACCAACTCCAAAAAATGGACAGATAATGTCTATGTTTACCTTGCAATGTTACATGAAATCCATGGGGCACAAAAGGATTGTGTAAGCAAAAGTGTTCTCCCACCTCTATTTCCTTAACCACTCACCCTTCCCCCTCCTTAATACTCCTTCACCCTTTTCCCCAAAGGATGCACCCCTTCCAGAGAAGCTTTAGCTAATCAGAGCTCCCCTCACCACCCCCAGCCCCTATGGTCATCCTTGCATCCTCTCAGCATCCTGCCCTCCCACTGCAACAAATAATTGTAGAGCCATTACAGTGAATATTGTGTTCTTGCCACCCAGTCTCTATTCCCAGCTTTCTCCTGATAGCATTTCCTTTCCTTCAGTGTTCGCAGTCTTGATGGTCTGTTAATCAAGGTGCCTTGCCCCAGCTAAACAAGGTGGAAGGCTTCTATCCCAAGATGGAGACATTTGGTCTTGGTCTCTCTCTCCAGAGATTCTAAATCTTGAGCAGAAGACCTCAAAGAGATAAAGACAGAACTTATTCATCCTAACAATGGCATCTTGACAGGACCAGCCACTAATTCCTGTAATTTAGATTCCTGGTCCAGTGCTGGGGTTTCTGTGCTTCTACACCTAGTATCCCAGTTTTGTCCTTTCATTTAGTGACTTACCCAAGGGCCTTCCAATAAATTCCTTTTGTTTTCTTAAATTAGAATCTGTTGCTTATATCCGAAGAATCCTAAATGATACAAGCTTTTATAAAGCAGTTTCAGATTCATTTCTTTAACTTGGCCGCAGAAAAATCCTTTGAAGTTGGGTAGAGAATACTATCAATCACATTTTACAGAAAAAGAAATGAAGGCTTGGATTATTTAATTCCATCATCTGAAGTATAATGTTCAGTACACGATAGAGCATCACGATTTAAACCCAGTTCTTCTGACCCCAACACACACTCTTTCCTCTGCCATGCTGACTCTTGCTTGAGGTAGTACCAAAATTCTGGATCTAACCCTCCCAGGGAAATGTGCTTTTTTATGTCTAATTCCTTCAGAGCCTCCTGAAATTACTACTAACTCAAAAAGCCAGGTCCCATGGAATAAAAGGCTGATAGAGAATCCGTGTGTTTTCCTTCTCAGGGGTATTTATTTTCAACAGGAAGTCAAACAAGCATATACTCCCTTAACCACAAAAGGATTCAGACAAATTATATATATATATGGAATTCTACATTTCCTATTTTCAAGGACATTGACCCAAATACTGTTTGTCAGGTATTCTGTAGAGAGCATCCATGCTCAGCCATTATCTGACTTCAGTCTGGTGGTTAAATTCATATGTAACCCAAAACTGCTAAAAGGAGAAAAAAATTAAATATGTTGGAAAATTAATAATAAGCTACTTGGATCACAACAGAAAGGAGAAAAAAAAAAGATAATTATATTTCCAAGCTCCAGAAGGGAACTAAATGACCCAGGCAATAAAATTCTCCTTTGTGACTGAGATCAACAAGGGACAAATTATTATTGTCCCACCATGCTTGCCAGAGCTGCTTGTAAAATACAGTGAATTGATCACAGAAATAATTCCAGGATCCCTGCCTATCCCAACACACACATACACACACACACACACACACACACACATACACAGTAGATTTCCAGGATGATGGATAGTTTGTGAAAAGAAAACAAGAGTATTTTTAAAGGCCTAACTCTAGTTTCAACAATCTGTCTAGAATTACTACCCTTTTTCCAATGAAAAAAGAAACTTCCCTCCCCACCTTTCACCTACACTTCCAGGCTTCAGGCTGTCCCACTGACCACAGGAGAGAAGAGGAGATCAAATAACACAGAACTCAGAGTCAGAAGATCAAACTTGAGACCACATTCCACCATTAACCCCAATATGACTTTGGGCAAACTCTTGTTCCTGAGCACTTGTTTGAGTTCATTTAAAACAGACAAAAATTATACTACATATCCTTCCAACTCAGGAAGATTTTCAGATGACCAGTGATGCAGATAAGAGATAAAGGTGTACAGGGAATTTGGCTATCATCTCATAGAGACTGGCTAGCCACTCAGACAGATCTGTAAGGCACTTTGCTCAGCCTTACTCAAAAATCTGGACTAAAAAATCTGGCCGGTTAGTATACTAAGAGAGGATCTATCTCTCAGCGGTAGCCTCATGTCAACTACTGTGTAATTCCAGAATGCCCTGTTACTATTTTACCTTAATATAATGTAAAAAATATAATGTAAATTATACAAAAATATAACTTACTCTCAAAATATTTCTCTAGGGGCTTCCCTGGTGGCGCAGCAGTTGAGAATCTGCCTGCTAATGCAGGGGACACGGGTCCGAGCCCTGGTCTGGGAAGATCCCACATGCCGCGGAGCAACTAGGCCCGTGAGCCACAACTACTGAGCCTGCACGTCTGGAGCCTGTGCTCCGCAACAAGAGAGGCCGCGACAGTGAGAGGCCCGCGCACCGCGATGAAGAGTGGCCCCCGCTTGCCACAACTAGGGAAAGCCCTTGCACAGAAACGAAGACCCAACACAGCAAAAATAAATAAATTAATAAACTCCTACCCCCAACATCTAAAAAAAATAAAAACATTTCTCTATGCTTGGTGAGTGCATATATATTGACTTAATATGGGTCTGTATTCAAATAAAGTCATTACACATTAATACATAATTTGTAACAGCTCTGCATTCCCTTACTCTTTCAGTAATAATTCTAATATGTCCCACAAGTATCCTTACCCAAAGATCTCTAAGGATCTCCAAGCGTGCTCATGTTTCCAAGAGCCACTGCTTGTCTGCTGCTTCCTGCCTGAAGAGAACACAGCCCTTAAGGTTAAACTTGATACCTACTGAAATTAGCATTTACATTTGCTGGCCCCCAACATTCCTGTGTGTTAGTTTTAATTAGCATCATTGTCACTGACTGTCTGCTGATGAAGCTGGGCTTCCATCCCCCAACGTGGTGGTGTTGCATATATTCTTACGTGGCTTTTAGGAGAGAGCGCCACAGTTTCCTCAGGCAAAGATGGTTCCATGATGTGTGGTGGAGGAACAATGCTGTTAGCTTTCAGCTCCCCTCAGTCAGTAGTCCTAAAGAAAAGCTGCCTTGGGCTTCCCTGGTGGCGCAGTGGTTTAGAGTCTGCCTGACGATGCAGAGGACACGGGTTCGTGCGCCGGTCCGGGAAGATCCCACTTTGCCGCGAAGCAGCCGGGCCCGTGAGCCACGGCCGCTGAGCCTGCGCGTCCGGAGCCTGTGCTCCGCAACAGGAGAGGCCACAACAGTGAGAGGCCCGCGTATCGCAAAAAAAAAAAAAAGCTGCCTGATGCCGTAAGAGTTTCCATGTTTTAGTGGAGAAGTTCTTTCAATTCAAACATGCACGAATATCTTCCCGAAGGCATATCCAAGGTGTCAAGGGGGTTGTGTCAAAATGATTCCAGTGTCAATCATCTTGGGCATAGAATCAGGACTTCCTCTCCTCCAAAGCTTAGCCACTGATGGAAGGAAGGCTCCCTGTATTTTTTATGCCTGCAGGATGATTTGCCTTTCAAGCGCTTCATTGCTTTTTCCCATAATTTGGCCTTTATCAAGGTCATCCTAATCCATCAGACATATTTCAATATCTTTGAACCTTAAAAAAAGAGGAGCCAGGGCTTCCCTGGTGGCGCAGTGGTTGAGCGTCTGCCTGCCGATGCAGGGGACACGGGTTCGTGCCCCGATCCAGGAAGATCACACGTACTGCGGAGCGGCTGGGCCCGTGAGCCATGGCCGCTGAGCCTGCGTGTCCGGAGCCTGTGCTCCGCAACGGGAGAGGCCACAACAGTGAGAGGGCTGCGTACCCCCCCCACAAAAAAAATAAAATAAAGTAAGAGGTGCCAGGCCTAATCTCTTTTCTCTCTAGAAGCTCTTCTCTCATGTAAATTAATAGATGCAAATAAATTCAAGCAAGGGTGATGCTGCCCACTTCACCCTGCAGCATCCAAGCTGCAAGAGTTAGTAAGTTAATAGATATTGGAGAAAACTGTTAAAGCAATCCTCTCCACCCACAAAGTTTGAGCCCTAGACCTAGCCAATATGCCCTAACACACACGCACGTGCACACACACACACATTCATACAAACTCACACAACTGTATCTATAGAAAGCACTGTTCAAAAAACCATAGTACCAATGAAAATGTACCAAATGGAAATCTAGACTGAAAAATGGGATGAAAAATATACAGAGATAACAAATGAGCAAGTGGGCCTCATAATGAGCTGTTTGATGGAGCTTGGAAATTTAATGAGCAACTTGAAAAATCATTTAATATCTGGTTGGGAAGGAACTTAAAGATCATTTAGTCCAACCCCTTCATTTTTCTAGCTAGGAAAATGGAGATCCAGACTGATGAAGAGACTTGCCCAAGGTCACACTGCTCCTCTGAGACAAATTTTGGAGTAAAGTTTTTCCATAATACCCTATCACCTATGATTCCTTCATAGGTACTGTTTTCTTGAAAGCTTATTCTTCTTTTACTAATAGGCAAAAGGGAAGGAATCATTTTCATCAAATCAATCAAATCTTATGAATCACAATTTAATTTTTTGACTTAGAATTCACAAGGAAAAAACTCATACAGAAGATTCATTCCCTCCTGCAGCATTAACCTGTTACCTGAAGCCTTCACAAATAATAATGGCAATAATAATAATTATTATGTATTAAATATTTCCCATTCTTCAAGCACAATGCCAGATATTTTATAGTTTGTGCCTTTTTTTTTTCCTTATCAATCTGCATAGTAAACTCACACTGGAAATGAATTTAAGAACTTATGTAACTTGTCCAAGGTCATGTGAGTACTAAGTGTCAGACTAGGATTCAGGCCTGAGCAGATTGATGGTACTCTGGAGGGAGAAGCAGACTGAAGCCAGTTGTTTAGGGTATTAAACTGTTAACTTTTTTTTAATATCCTTTGGACCACTCTGACACCTGTTCTGCTTTATTCACCCATCTCTGGTCTCCATATTTCCTGTCTACCCTTTCCTTTCACCAGTCTATATTGTTCACTGCTACCATATCCACCTTCCTGAAGACTAATTTCTCGGTGTCTCATTCTCAATCCACAACCTTCTGTGGCTCTATTTAATAGAGTCTATTTAATGCCTTGGTATATAAGACCTCCACAATTTGTCCCAATCTACCTTTCTAACATAAGATCCCACTTCTTCTCTATCAAACCCTTGCTCTTGTCAAACAAGGTAACTTCCTATCCTCAATATACACCTTGCCATTTATCCTTCATTCTTCTGCACTTACTGAGTGCCTACTATGTGCCTGACATTGTGTTAAACATTGAAAATACAAACATGAAAGAGACTCCCCACTTCCTTAAGGAAGTTTGGACTATTATAGACAGACAGACATGCAAACAAGTGCCTAACTAAAGCTGGTCAAAGTACAGTGGGAACCAAGACGAGCTCTGAGTTTTCAGTTTAGAGTTGTGGGGTCTTTCGTTCATTTGCTTTTTTGCCTGACATGCCTCCTACGACCCATACTTCCATCTTCATGTAACTATGACCCATAGAATCAAGTCCAAATGCCACTTCCTTCATGAAGTCTTGCTCATAATCATGTGGATATGTTTCTTCCCCTTTTTGGTGAGTGCCCCCTCCCAAAAACGTAGGGAAAATTCCTGATAAATAAACCAAAAATATATATTTTACTTTTTGTTTTAAAATCTTGAATGTCCGTGCTCAGGAAGGCAAGAGAAGCAGAAAATAAATTTGCCAAAATTCTGATGGTGATTACAAGAGCCCTAGTAATTTCAGGCTATGATTCTTTCTAGCTAATTTTACTGACTTTCCTTTCCTTATATACACTTATCTAGGATTAGGGTCTTTTATTGGCTCACAAACAGAGTGGGAAGGGAGCAAAGATGGTAGAAGATTTCCTGGTATGAATAGCTAAAAAAGAGAAAAGTACTAAAAAGGATATGTGTGTATCGTGACAACAAAGCTACCTGAAGTGAAATAGACTGGATTGTAGCAATGAAAGGTACAGGAAAATGAAGGCACAGGAGGGTAAACTGCCCTGAAATATAAACTGCCCAGGGATGTACTGAAAAAATGCAAACCAAGCAGTTCCCAACACCAGCCACTAGGCATCCCAGCTCTTCAGTCCTTTAGGACTACGTCTAGGGGACAAGATGATTAGGAGGCTGTCTCTAGCCAGCCAGACAGACTGCAGTTATCTGAATAGAAGATGTTACAGAAAAACCTGAACGAACTTTTTGGCCAACCCAGTACGTTCCAAACTTAGGCTTCTTGAGCCCAGGGGCCTTCTCGAATTCATTTCATGTTCCACAATGTCTAACACACTCCTGGGCACATAGAAGGTCCTCAGAAATATTTGCTGAATACATGTTAAATAAAAGAACAAACAGGCACTTACGTGGCTGTCAATAGCAAATCTAACTCACTGTCATCAATAGTTTTCTAGAGCTTGTCTTTGACTGCAGTATTGGTAGTGCTTCTGAGTTCTTCGTCATCCCAGTCAATGCTGCAGTAAATCTCTGGACATGTCAAGTTTACAGCACACCCAAGAAAACTGCTCATACCTTTCCTTTAAACGGAAAAGGAAGTAAAAGATATTAATGATGAGGTCTGAAGCAACAAGCCAAGGGATGGAATGTTCCAAAAGTATTCCTGGACTTGTACAACTTACAAGGTTTAGCAGCCACTATAGACTGGGTTCAGTGCTCAGAACACTGACAAGCAATTACTGCCCAAGGGCTCTGAGTGCTAAGAAGGCCACAACAAAACCACTGCGGGCAGCTTTCTGATCTCCTACTCACTCTATATTTATTGGCCCCCACGGCTTCCTATCCTAAGCCATTGGCCCCCACGGCTTTCTATCCCAAGCCATGAAAACATTTTGTAAAAGAGAATATGATCTGGGGAATTAACTGGACTCTTCCCTGTGCTCAAATAGTAAATCATGAGACTAGATGGCCTACAGCCTACCGAATTTCCAGCCCTGGTCAGAGGCTGTGATGCAAAGAACAGTAGATTCTGTACATAAAATAACCGCCAGACAAAGTAATAGATTTTTAGGACTGGAAAGAGCCCTACAATCATCTAAGGACAGCAGTTTTCAACCTGTTTTCATCATGGAGTCCTTGTTTCAAATAAAATTGTGCAGACGTTTAGTATAACTGAGTAAGTAAAAGTTATTGCTAGGGAAAGGGTAGGGAAGGCAGTTGAGACAGAATCTCTAGAGCTTCAGAAAATAGTATTGGAACACAGTCATTCTAATCCACCCCTGATTTTATATATACAAAGCATCTATGAGAAGAGAAATGACTTTACCTCCACTTTATAGATGAGGATACTGAAGCACAGTGTAAAATCTTTTGTCAAGATTATACAGCTAGTGCATCAGAGCCCCTTTAGAAAACAGATGGCACAGCCAAATTTGGATAAGTTAAAGAGGAGTTAATAAAGGGACGATTTACAAAGGTGTAGGCAGGGTTTCCAAATAAATAAGGGATAGCTCAGTAACCTGGAACTGGTAATTTAGGCCTGAGAAGGGAAGGGGAGAGAACAGTTATATGAACTTGTAAGGAGAGAATCATGTAGCAAAGGCCACCTTAAGAGATGTAATCTATAGTTGAAAGACACAGCCAGCCCTAGGCAACCCTATGGGAGAAAACTAGAGGAATACATATATCATCCTCATTCTCTTCCTTTTTCCAGATCTCCTGCTAGGGCTTCCATTGGCTGAACTAACTAGAAATCAGACAACAGAGGCTCTGTCAGTGTATTCCATTTAGATTAGCCTCCTGGAGCAAAGAGTAGGATGGAGAAGAGCAGGCAGTGGATCTGAAGGGACAAACTGAAGTTGTCTGCCATAGTTAGCAGGTGCCAGAGACAGAATTATCCAGATACCTAGTGGCAAAATCTATGTTCTTGACCACAGTGGTGTTTCACATTTCAGGATTTTTTTTTTAATCCATAAACCCTTCAGTGACAAAGCTAGTATTGACCATGATTTCTTCTCTATTACACCACAAACATATGTCTTGTCTCCTATCATTCTATAAATTTATTGAGAACGGTCCCTCCAAATATTCAGCAATATTTCCAACTTCTCAGACAACTTTAATCATGTTCTCTTAATATAAATATAGGGTACTATAGTCATCCTAATGTACTTTATAACATTAAAATGACTTCGTGTTTTAATACTTAACTACTACATTTCAGTTCATATACCTATTGTATGTCAGTTCATCTTCACCATATGAAATGTTTAATATTGTAAAGAATGTTTGGCAAATACATGGGAGCCCACTTGCTCAGCCTAATGGTTCTTTCTCTTGCTAAGAACATACACCAACTTTGGATCTTTCTCAGCATAGTCAACAACTTCCAAATGGTCAGTTAGCACATGAGAGGAAGCCCATATTTATCTATATATTGAAGAAGAAAAAGAGAAAAAGTCTGTGAGAACCTAAGAGCATAAGCCTGAATGCCCCAACACACTGAATGCCATTTGTAAAGAACCCTGATGTGAAGTAGTCACTTTTACAACAGGCAAGAGAAAATAAATATGTGTTGAAACAAAATACCTCTTTGCTCCAGGGAACAAATCTTAGTTAAATCTGAGAATATTCAACATGGGGTAGATAGTTTTAAATTGTTACAAAATGAATATAATTTCACAATGAAAAACATTTCTAAATATCTGTTGGATGGACAGTTGAACATTCTCTTTGGGTCATACAGGGATATATTCTGCAGACAACCTGTGGGAGGAATGTTTATTCAAGAAGCTATTCTCCCTTCCAGCAAAGAAGAAGAAAGATGTACACAGAGATGAAAGGAAGAGGAGGTGGGAGGGAAGGGACAGAGTATGAACTTTGCTCGGGAAACACACTGATGCAAAGGTTCTATGAAACACAGCACAGAAATCCTCTCTCTCTTATACCTCACTTTATTAGATCAGGGTGTTTACAAATCCTCCAATGCCTCTCCATGAAACTTGCTGAGTGAAATACAAACTCTTTACCGGGAACAACAAGATCCCACCTGGTCAACTCACTGGCTCTTTCTCCCATTAAATTCCTTGCCTCTCTCTCCCTTGTCTACCACACTCTAATCCCCCTGGTCTGTGTGCACTTCCTTGAATATTCCCAGCTCTTTTCTACCTCAGGACCCCTGCACGTTCCTCTCTGTCTGGAATGCTGCCACCCATCCTACTTCATGACTAGTTCCCACACATTCTTTAGAAATCAGCTTACATAAAGATTTTCTCTGAAGACTTTATTTAAAGTAGGTCCCGTCTGTTATTCCCTAGCTCTGTTCCTTATGTTTGTTACCTTGGTTTTTCTGAACTTTATAGTTGTATCTATTTTATTTATACCCTAATTTGTCTGTTCTTTGCTTGGCCACTGCACTGGGATATGAGTTCTGTAAGAGCAAAAACTACCTCGATTTTGCTCACAGTTATATCCCCAGAGCCTACTACAGTGACAACCACACAACGAGTATTCTATAAATATTTGAGGAATAAATGAATGGCAACTCTTGAGAAAGCTTTTATTTTGTTTCTAGCCTATAAATCTCTTCAATCTTACCTCCAGGTCCTGCAAGTCAAAAGCACATGAAATTTTGTAGAGGTCTGATTTGCAGGTAATAATCACTGAAGCTAATTTGAACACCTGCTTGCTGTGTTTAGACATGCGTGTGTATAGTTTGAAACCTCACAAAATCCCAATGGATTATTATCAGCCCCATATTACAGATGAATAAAATGAGGATTTGACGACTTTAGCTATTCAAATGGAGAAAAGTCTTAAAATGGCAAGTTCTGGAAATGTCATGATAGGTGATTTTCAAATAACTTTTTCAACATTCCAAGAAACCAAGGTGACCCAGATATGCCCTCTGGGGATTGCTCCTGAGAAACAGCCATGATAGCATAGAAAGAAAGTGGGCAGAATCAAGGACACTAGAATTAGACCCCTTCTCTTCTATTCACTACTTGTATGACAGTAATCTCTTCTCTCTCTTACCTGCCTCAGATTCTTCATTTGTCCAAGGAGGAGTTGGGACTAGTTGTGCAACTTAGTGATATAATGTAACTTAGAGACCTGCCACCATGGTTAAGAAATGGCCCCATAAAACAAATATGTTCTGGTCATCACTTGTTATTGCTCATCTTTTTGACGATAGCCATTCTGACTGGTGTGAGGTAGTATCTCATTGTGGTTTTGATTTGCATTTGCCCCATGACTCATGGTACTGGGCATCTTTTCTTGTGTCTGTCTGGCCGTCTGTATATCTTCTTTGGAAAAATGCCTATTCAGGTCCTCTGCCCATAGTTTAATCAGGTTGTTTGTTTTTTTGATATTAAGATGAATAGGTTCTTTATATATTTTTAATATTAACCCTTTATCTGACATATCCCTTTGGCAAATATCTTCTCCCATTCAGTAAGCTGCCTTTTCATTTTGTTGAGGGTTTCCTTTGCTGTGCAAAACTTTTAAGTTTGATTAGGTTCCATTTATTCATTTTTGCTTCTGTTTCCCTTGCCTGAGGAGACAGATCCAAAAAATATTGGTAAAACCAATGTCAAAGAGCATACTGCTTATATTTTCTTCTACAAGTTTTATGGTTTCAAGCCTTACATTTAGATTTTGTAGTAACTTTGTATGGAGTAGAATCTATAAAAATATCAACTTGTTATGTTGAAACTGATATAATATTGTAAGTCCACTATTCTTTAATAAAAACAGAAAAAAATTTAAAAATATGTTCCAGCATGATATTGATTGCCAGGAGCCGTGCTTTCTGAAAACTGTTCCTTGATAGGTAATAAGTGATCACAATATTGCGTTTTCAGTGTAGGGAATTTAAAATTAATGCTGACAGGCAAGAGGAGTTACTAGCTGGGATTAAAGTGGTGGTAGTAAAGTTGAGAATGGGAAGATTCAGGAATATGTTTGAGTCAACAGAGAACTGAGTGAAAAGAACTGAATTTAAATTCAATTTAAATAAACAAGAGAGATGTTTGTTTTGTATCTCAAACCTTAATTAGAAAAAATGTAATATAACATCATCAAAAATAAAGTTAACATACTGAAAAAATTAATGCCAGCATGTTTCCACATTCAACAGAAAGCTGTGGATATTTGGGGAAGGATATGGGAACGAGAGATTTCTCACCCATAAAATGAAGTAGTTGAAGCAGATACTCCTTTAGACCTTCTCAGGACCTCAGTAATTCTCTGATTCTGAATTTCATAAGCGCTTACTGAGAATTTCACATGGACTTCATCCCATGATGGGCAGAACAAGCCATACAAAATAGGAAAACGTCATCCCTGCCTTCAAAGGGATTCTAATCTAACAATATAGATCAAATTGATAAAAACAAAATATGTAATTCCAATTTCAATTCATCCCTATTTTATTATATCAATCAAAACATACTTACTAGAAGCCTGATTTTTCGCCACAAAATGGCAATTTTTTGGATTTTTAAGACATTATATGTAGTAATATCTTGGGGTAAAAAAATAAAAGTACATGATTGTTTTTATTATGTTGACCAGATAACATGAACTTAAAACATTTTAATAGGAACTGGTTTAGAATGTAATTGGAAAGTTACTTTTGCGGGAAATAGAAGTCTCTGATGATGGACATAATGACAACAATGGAAAAGAAAAGAAATGACAGGTGTAGGAGAGTGAGAAAATGGATACAAACGTTATTAGGATTAAAATGTCAAACATTACCTAAACCCAAAGGACCATCACAATAGTGATGCTGACTGGGGATAAGTATTAAATATGAGGGAAAATTGAAAGATAAATTTCCTCCAAATATATAATATACATAGTAGGATGGACAGCAGCATCAATAATTGCTAGGAGGCAGATTATCCTCAGAAATTTCCCTTTTCATGAACTAGTATTTATAAAATCTGAAAACTCTGCTGGAATTATCCCTTCAGAAATACATTTCTCTCTGTTAACAGGCTGCTAGCAAAATCAAGATTTTGAAAAATAGTTGAATTAACGAAGACAAAGATAAATATTAACATTTAAAATATTCCCAGGATCTTAATGTAAATATAATGCATATTTAAATCAGACTCTTAAAAGATCAAATAGATGAACTGAGTTAATTAGAATCTAACTTCTAAAATGAGGGAAGTAAAACCTAATCCATTATCATCATATGACACGAATTCTCATATCATGAGTAAAAAGTAATCTTCTTTTGAGAAGAATTTCCCAGGTATTTTAATTTTTATAAAAAACATTTTACCCACATGGAAAAAATATAAGATGTCAACAAAGTAGAGGTAACTTAAAACTGTTATGTGTAAAGGGAAGAAACAAATGCATGAAAAATTATTCATGCATTCATTCATTCAAAAAATATTTCTTGAGCATTTCTATGTGTCAGTACTGTGTTCAGTGATGATATAAAATACAAAATATATACCTCATGGATTTCAAGATCCCAAGGAACTTACACTGAGGACTAGGGGTATGGCAAATAAATGTACAAATAAACATTAAAAGGCAATCGAACCGTATCCCATAATAATAATACAGACAGTCAAGTTTATAGGAGACCTGAGTTAGTGATCAGTTTAGGTGATTGGAGATGGCCACCAAACTGAGTAGCAAATGGGGTCAATATTGAAGGATAGGTGACTTTTCAGAGGTTTGGGGAAGGATAGAAGTAATAAAGTTGTTAACATGAGAAACTGACACAAGAGACAGAGAAGGTATATAAGAGTCAGGAGTTGGAAAGCTTTGATTGCTACAGTAAATATTTTATGCTTCAATTTATGGGCAATGGTGCACCAATGTCATTGTTTCCAGCATATACATGGCATAAAATCACAGATTCATAAATCTTCTGGAGGTTGGTAGGGAGCAGGGGATGGGATGGGAAGTGTTGAAAAGAATAACACAGGATGCCATTTCCTCCTTCCTTGTCCATGGCAGAATTCCATAATTAACCACTGGACTCTGTCCCATTTATTCTGCATGACTCCAAAATACTATCTCAACACAATATTCCAAGGAGCCATTGCCGATCTCACCAATTTAAATGTGAAGTTTGAATCTTCATCCAGTATTTTGTTGTTTTTATTTACTCTCCCACATCTCATATTCAACAATTTGATCTGAACAATTTATCAAACCAGACTCTATGCTAGGTGCTAGCGAAGAAGAAAATAGACTCAAACTAAAATCAATACTGAGTTTAGGAAAGTTAGAAGGAAAGAGTAATTTATATTCACTGAGATAGTGTCAGCTTTGGGAGTAAATAATCTTTATGCTCTTCTATATAATGTTGTCGTTTGGAGTACACAGTATCTGAATTATGGTGATAGTGGTGGGCCTAGAAAGAGAAGCAGAGATGAGATTAATCACAGACCTGTCTCCAAAGTACTAACTGGATTTCTGTCATTCACTTTCATGTGCCGTATGATCCAGGCGTCTTAAAATTTTCCCTGAACATATGCCATGCTTCCTCATGCCTTTATACGGATTATTCCCCTCATCTGAACATCACCTCTGCTTTCTTCACTCTTCGGTGAACTGCCTGCCCATCAAACCTAAAGCAATATCATATCTTCCAGGAAGCTTTATTCAACAGTCACTCCTTGCTGCTGCCATGATATTTGAAACCTCTATTTTAGCACTTATCAACCATGTTTATTCACTTGTCTTCTTGTTCTTCAGGTCTAAAGTGATCTTTATCTTCATACTGCTATACACAACAGAGCGCCCGCCACCTAGCATGGTGGTCAAAAGTATGATTTGATTGAATAAATAAATGCTTAAGTTGAACAGAGTATATGATATAGGGTTTTCACCACATTTGTTTTTTCACGTTTCCTAATGCTCGTATGATAAGCTTAAACATAAAGAGTTTAAAGACATCACTTGGTGGGGCTTCTAAAATATTGTGGTGGCTATAAGGAACCCAGATCAAAATGTCAGATTTCTTTGTGACTGATACACAAAACAAGTAATACTGAGAATTGACGTATGAGTTTCTGTACTTGAAAAAAACTATGTTTAGCTTGGAGGATTAGTGTCCCCCTTGAAACACAAGTCTCAAGCACATCTTTTTTAAAAAAAATTATTTATTTTTGGCTGCGTTGGGTCTTTGTTGCTGCACGCGGGCTTTCTCTAGTTGCAGCTAGCGGGAGCTATTCTTCATTGTGGTGTGCAGGCTTCTCACTGCGGTGGCTTCTCTTATTGCGGAGCATGGGCTCTAGGTGCACGGGCTTCAGTAGTTGTGGCACATGGGCTCAATAGTTGTGGCACGCAGGCTCTAGAGCACAGGCTCAGTAGTTGTGGTGCACGGGCTTAATTGCTCCACTGCATGTGGGATCTTCCTGGACCACGGCTCAAACCCATGTCCCCTGTGCTAGCAGGTGGATTCTTAACCACTGCACCACCAGGGAAGCCCTCAAACACATCTTTTTAAAGAATCTATTTGTCTAGATGTTTACTGGTTTGTGAACTGTTTGCATTTTCTGTATCTTTTTGGCCATATCATCCCAGGGTCGTTCAACATGATGATGAGCAGAGATAAACAGTTCTAGAATATTGCCTCTGAACTCATGAGACCTCACTGTACTGGGCCTGTATTCGTGAAGGCTGGTGACAGTAAGGGAAAACTGCAAGCCACAGTGAAGGTTAAATAGAAAGTCTCAAGTTCCACTTCAAATAATTTCAACATCCTTCAGCTTGGCAGTCATTCCTGATGGCCTTGACACACTTAATGAGAACCTACCATGATGCAGTATGTTGTTGAATTTTATTATTCACAATTATGTGAGAGGGTTACAGCATCATCTCTATTTTAAAGGTGAGGGAATTCCCTGGCAGTCCAGTGGTTAGGACTCTGTGCTTCCACTGCAGGGGGCACGGATTCGATCCCTGGTGGGGGAACTAAGAACCCACATGCCATGCGACCTGGTCAAAAATAAATAAATAAATAACTAAAATAAAGATGACCAAATTGATATTCAATAAGCTAAGGCTATTGCTGCTCAAGATTTTCAATCAGAAAATCGTGGAACCTAGACTTGAACCCAACATCATAAGAAACTACCAGCTAGAAATCACGACTATTTTCTAGGGAATTATTATTGCTAGATAGCGTTACTGTTATTACCACCAGATTCAAAGGTCTGTTTCTTTGCTGATTGGGCTCCCACGTACCCAATCAGCAAACAATGAAAACTGTAATAATCCTAGAAAAAATTAGGACAAAGCCTCTTTCCTAATGCCCAATGAGAAAACTACAGAGTACTAATAAACGTGAAAAAGGACACAAGCAAATTAATGTTCAAATAAGATTTTTGGTTTTCAAATAAGCAAAAATTTAAGATTGATATTTAGTGTTAGAGAAGTTATAAAAGGAAATATACTCTTACATTTTTAGTGTGAATAAATGGTTCCAACATTTTTAGAGGATGATTTGACAGTACTTATCAAACTTTAAATGGGTAGACTCTTTGACTAACCCATTCCAGTCTTCAGAATCTTTCCTACAGAAATGTTTGCACATCTGTATGTCTTCTTTGGTGAAATGTCTGTTCACTGCAGCACTATTTACAGTAGCCAGGACATGGAAGCAACCTAAATGTCCATCGACAGATGAATGGATAAAGAAGATGTGGTACATACATACAGTGGAATATTACTCAGCCATAAAAAGAAATGAAACTGAGTTATTTGTAATGAGGTAGATGGACCTAGAGTCTGTCATACAGAGTGAAATCAGAAAAAGAAAATCAAATACTGTATGCTAATGCATATATATGGAATCTGAAAAAAAAAACAGGTGCTGATGAACCTAGTGGCAGGGAAGGAATAAAGATGCAGACACAGAGAATGGAGTTGAGGACACAGGGTGGGGGAGGGGAAAGGTGGGGCGAAGTGAGAGTAGCATCAACATATATATATACTACCGAATGTAAAATAGATAGCTAGTGGGAAGCAGCAGCATAGCACAGGGAGATAAGCTCCATGCTCTGCAACGACCTAAAGGGGTGGGATAGGGAGGGTGGGAGAGAGGCTCAAGAGGGAGGGGATATGGGGATATATGTATGCATATGGCTGATTCACTTTGTTGTACAACAGAAACTAACACAGCATTGTGAAGCAATTATACTCCAATAAAGATGTATAAAAAAATTGTTTGCACACATTCCCAAAGGCTTACATGTAAGAATGTTTGCTGGAGCACTATATATAATAATGAGAAAATAGAAATAACCAAAACACCCATCAGTAGAAGACTTGTGAAAGACATCACGGTGCCTTCATATTATGGAATATTACGGAGCTGTTTGAAATATGAGGTGGATATGTGTCACTAACATAGAATGAAGAAAATAATATTAGTGAGAGAAAAAGCTGTAGAACAAATGCTTAATATGGCATAACACATATGCACCCAAATACACACACTCACACTCACGCACACACACTCACATGCCTGCACGCACAAACTAAAAGAACACACATCAAAATGTTTAATGGTAGATGTCTCTGGGAAACTGAATTGGCATTAAATTGGAATAGATGAGGAAAAAAACCTTATACTTTTAATATATAGTTTTTGTGTTTTTGTATTTTTAACCATTAACATGTATGACTTGTGCAAAAAAAAATTTTGTAATTAAAAGTTTTAGAAGGATAAAAGCAATTCCTCCTTATCTTTGCTTCACAGTTGACACCACACATTGCCACCTATCATCTGACTTCAACCTTCCAACCACCCTGCAGTGAAGGTATTAGCCCTCTTTTATGGATGAAAATAAACCCAGAAAGAATGGTGATTTGCCCAGGGTCACAGGTTTCTATTAGAAATCTCCAGTAGTCTGCCTGAAGTTGTGGTTCTGAACCTACTTCTATAAACCTACAAGGCAACCAACCCAGCCCTCTCAGAGGTGGCCTGTGTAGTCAAAATGGTAGGATCTTAATTAGTAACAGCTGCTGCAGGATCCCAACCAGCAAGACAGCCTGCAAAAGCCAGTCCACACAAGTCAGCTGAGGGAAAATCATGCCGTTCTAGTCAAGTACCCAACCCACAGCAAGAGCACTGTCAGTTATGCCTACTTTCAGTTCTAAAGACAATGAAATAGATGTTCCATCAACCTTGCCCCCCCGCCCAAAAAAAGTTCTCAAAGAAAATAATATCCTTTTAAAATTAATAACTCCAAAAAAATGATTAAGTTGATGTTCTATGGGCAACTAAGACAGTCTTCCCTCCCTCCCTCCCTCCCTCCTTCCCTCCTTCCTTCCTTCCTTCCTTTCACGGGGAGCCTTAAAATGGCACCAATGCTCTGGGCAGAATTAGTTTTTACAGAGGATAAGGTTCTGCTTTTGCTGCCTCTGTTTCTGTCTGTGCAGCTGAGTGAGTGAATCCATGCCTCAAAATATCAAATTCCAGCCCCGTCACATACTGGATGTATGACTTGATAAGACTCATCCTTTACTTTTCCTTAGTTTCCTCATCTGTTAAATGAGGAGAACAACAGCCCACGTCATGGGGTGTTGTGGGGAGTAGGCGAGAGAGGCCACGACACTCTTACAGCACAGGGACACATCACATGCCAACTCAACAAGTGTGTTAATAGCTCTTAATATTTTTAATGAAAGTATTATACTGCTAACATAGAGTAGCTATCATTGTCATTATTGTATTCTAAAGTGCCCAAATGCTTTTAAACATTTGGAGATACTCTGCCTATTTATTAAAATTTTCCCTGACTTCATTGTAATGTGGGTCTCTTTAATTCAACAGATATCTCCCCTATACTTAAGTATACTTAAGTATTCTTAAGAATCAGGTCCTGACTTTCAGCAAGGAGATTCTGGATTAGGGAAACTAAACACTCTATTTTTTTAACTTCAAGACTCTAAAATGATGCATAATATTTATAAAATCTTTGGCATATGCGTTATTGGACTCCAAAACCTGCCTTCCGAATTGCTAACTGAAGATCCCCACCTATATATCCCCTGGCACCTCAAACTCAGTATGTCCAAAAGAGATTCACCATCTTCCTTCTCCAACATGACCTTTCCCCCAGTTTCCTCTTCTAGCCAATGGCATAAATGTGTTCCTAATAATCCAGACTTGAACCTGAAATTATAATTGACGCTTCCCCCATCAGTCCCAAGAAGTCATATGCAAAATCTTGTAAATTCTGTTACTGGATATTTCTCTCATCTACCCTATCACCTCTCCATTCCTATCCCTCTACTTTACTTCAGAAATTCAATGCTTTTTGTCTGAACTATTGCCATAGCTTTTTTCCCATTCTCCCCAACTCTACATTCCATGTGTACTGCATTTTATTTCACTGTCCAGTTGCTCTTTTGGAAGCATGAAAGTTATAATGCCCCTCTCCTGTTCAAAACCAGCCTCCTACTCCCCCTTGCCAACTGTCTTACAAATTCAGGTCCTAAACTTACATTCTAGTTTATACCATTTCCTAGAACTATTCTTCAGACAAAGAATATAATGTCCCACAAACTTAGGAATGGTTCTGTACCTCTGGATCTTTGTTATAATTCCCTCAGCCTGGAACTATTCTTCCATGTCCATTCTCCAAAACCTACCAAACACTCATGGTCTAGCCTAGTGCCACCCTGACCCCCAAAGCCAGAGGTAAACTCTCCTTATTCTAACCTCCCAGAAAACTTGCCTGAATTTTTTCAACAAATATTGCTTTCATCGTATTATAACTATTTAAATATGTTTTTCTCCCATATGAGAATACAAGATCCTATAAGGCGCATCCATGAATGTTTCATTTTGGTATCCCCATGCTATCTAAAACAGTGGGTACTCAACAAACAGAGCACCTCAATTTTTCAATGGCTTAAACTGGGAATACTAGCTACAGTATGACCTCTCCCAATATTACCTTCTTGGCTTTACAGATTCAGGGACATTAGCATCACTTTTGGATGAATCACTTCTGTGCTTCTCAATCGTTCTTAACCTAAACCCTCTTCTGATACATGCAAATTTGATATGTCACACGCAATATGACATTCCTTTACTCAACACTCACCCTAGTATTCCAACACCTATCAATATCTAAGAACAGAACATGTGGTTAAGCTTTGCTTTCTATAGTTTGTATTATGTATGACACAATAATTTAGTTTTCTCTCCCAATTATGAAAATATTGTTTTCAGTACTTTCTGAATGTCCCTTATGTTGAAAAATCGCTATTACAGTCAGTTCTCATATACAAATATTGAACATTAATGATTCCTGCCTTGGCCTTGGATGGTCATAGGCTTATACATTCTCACTTAGCGTACTTGCAGAAATGTGCTCTCACCCTATTGATTTGGCCTGGTATACAGTTCTGACTTTTATTTCCCTTTCATAACAGTGCAGCAACTGCAGAATTTAATCACACTGATGACTAGAGACCCTTTGTGGATTTTATGAATTAGTGATAAAGTGGAACAAATCTGTAAAATAAAGGAAAATGCCTCATCAAATTTATTCATTTATTTTGACAGGAGCAATTTTGTTTTAATTACTTATGACAGCATCTCAGTAAATGTGCCATAGCATGTTTTCCCAAATTAATTAGGCCCCCTTTTCCCACCAAGGCCTTCTGCTTAGACAAGAAAAAGAAAAGGGAGGGAAAATCCACAAATTTAGTCATTTTTAGGACTTCAGGAGAATATATGAAACTTTTTCAAAAGACAGTCTCTGTTCCTTTTGAATATATATTCTATAAGCTCATTTGGAGAGAAAATTAGGTATTGTTTTTATAAGATAAATTTGGATATGAATTGAATTTGGAGCTGAATTTGCTTTTCTATTTGAAAAGTGTTTTGAAATGTGCTCTAAGAGGAAACAGTTTCAACTAAAACGTCTTTACTAATTCATAGAATTTCAGGACTAAAAGCAATTGAAAAATTGTCTAATCTGATATATTAATAGATGCAATATTTTGTGTTTTACACCCATGTATCTCCTTATGGAAGAACTGGATCCCACCACAGTTGAAATGAAGACTTTTGGTTCTGTTAAGAACATCTAATTTTCTTGGCTGGCTCCATATTAATACATTGGAGGAAGTGTAATATGTCAGTTAAGAGAAAGGACGCTGAAGGCCAACTAACTGGGATCATATCCCATTTTCACCATCTCCCACCCATATGACCTCGAACAAGTTCTGAACCTCTGCCTATGATGTTTTTTAAATGCAGATAATAATAATATATTCCTCATTATATTGTTCTGAGAATAAAACGACATAAGGTGCATAGAGTGCTTTACACAGTGTCTGGCATATGACAAGCATTAATACACGTAAACTATTTTTAGGAAGTTGATAACCACACACTGTTGCCTTAAGGAGTAGCTCGATCCAAGCATAGAACTTAGAATATAATTTCTACTAACATGGATCCACTCACTGAGTCAGAGCAAATTAATGAAGTCTCTCAGTCCCCTTATTTCTCACCCCTCAAAATGGGGTTTAGTGGCTAACCAAGAATAAAAATCTACACTAGATGAATTTAGGTCCATCATAAGTATCCAGGACTCTATCTTACAGCACTTAATTGCAATAACCATTATCTTTATTTTGTGCATAGAGTAAAATACATCTTCCTAGCTGGGGAATCATAGCATTCTTTTAACTCATTAAAGCCATTCTCTGACCTTGGAAAAAGATGATTACATGACTGAGTTTTGTGTTTTAACACAGTGGCACTGATTCAAATCCACTGCACATTTTTTTTTAAGTAGCACCTTAGCAAACTCAATTAAGATTCATGGCTAAAGTTCCACACTCTAATGTTACTTTTCCATCATACTCTTGGAGCAAACAGAAGACAACCATATTATGGGTTGACCACAGACACCAATTACATACACATGATAAACTGCCTGGCGTCAAGTTGTATTGTGAAAACACCTTCCTGTTTACATAAAGTATTATATAATGATACTTAAAACTCTCTTTTATTTCTCTTTAAGGCAAAAAAACTCCCATTTTGTTCACAAGTGGTAATGGCTTCTGGATAACTGAAAGCTGATTCTGCAAGTGGATAATCCGTTTGTCTTAACTCTCATTTTCAGTGCTGCCTGAGAAACATATCCAAGGAAATTATGTATCTGTTTCTGACAAACTAAAAAAGAAAGGAATTGTTTTTACATTTTAAAAGTAAGATTTAAAAACCTGAGCAAACTCAAATAACCAACACTTTATTTCAATCACTGATTTAGCACTTATTTTGACTGAATTGATGCTTTTGATTTTTTCTTCTCCCCCTTCCCCACCATAAATAATTGTGATAGACATATTCCCTTCAATTATTTTATGTTATAGACCTTGCTTACTGTCTTTGTCTGATTTTATGCCTACTTACAGCCCAAAGAAAAATATACATGATTTGGGGATTCCACAATCAATATACTTGCTCTGCAGGGAGTCCAGCGCAGGGTATTCAGGGAGAGAAATATAAAAGACATGGTCCCTGCTCTCCAAAAGGATTATCCACCATACTACGATCTCTTCTCCCCCATGCATTAGACAATATGATTTGTATAAGGCTACATAAAACAAATTTCTCCATTTTTTCTGCCTGTTAATCTACATTCTCATCTTTTGTAATACATAAATGAGAAAACAATATTCTGTACACACTTTTGAATTAGCTTTTTTATTTTCTTCAAATGCAGTGTCGTAATTATACAGCAACAGGTGCTAAATTTACAGTAGTACAACTATGATAGATTTTGCATTCTTATATAGCTATGACACATACCTTCTTACAGCAGCCAGAGCCAGCCATCTAAATTTACGAAGAGGTGGACACAAAGTAGCCCAATAGATTATATACAACTCAGAAATGGGGGAGAGCTCATCCAGGTTTCTATCCTGACTTCCTACTACCAAGTTAGAAAAGCTCTTATTTGGATTTATATGGGGAACAAGAAAACAAAACAAAGCAAAACAATATACACTACCACCAGTACAAGAACATATATACTAGACTATGCACAAGTACCCAGGATATTTTGTGTCACTCTAAAAATTGTAGTTTATAGTTGAGTAAGTCACTAGATAATTTTGGATCTGTTTTTTCCCCACATTGGGTGTCTATGTTATGTTGAATCTCTTCTGCTCCAACAAACTGAGTGTAACGCATGAAAGAAGCATCTTGATCATTATTATTATTAGTGCCTTATTATCCAATTCTAGGAATATACTAAAATCATGATTCAGACTCAATTAATTTAAAATGTTTGACATGACCAAGGATTAGACTAAAGCTTAACTTGTCACAATGAAGAAAGTGTTTGTAATCTAAACTGCAGAAAATATGTTTAACCCACTGAAGACAAAAGACTTTTAATGACTCCGTCAATTGTTTGCAAACAGGAATGTCTAATTACAAAGAAATCTTAACTAATTCACTATAACAGGCCCTCCATTACAAAGAATTTGTTAGCAAGGAGTTTGAAGAGTAATCAATCTAAGCACATGTCCTCTGCATCGGCAGGCGACGGACTCTCAACCACTGTGCCACCAGGGAAGCCCCGGGACTTAAAGGAATAACATTGCATTTATTTTTAGCACAATCCAGATATTTTGCTGGAATCTCAGCCCAGTTACTCTAGAGTACACAGCCTAAAAAGCAATTGTAGTACTAAAAAAAAATAAAATGACATTTGAGGCAAATCGGTTTTATAATAGCTTTAACCAATATTTAAGTATTTGACAGTGGATGCTAACCAAATCACAGGGTGCAAAGATCATCTGTTGACAATGTGGTTTCAGCATAACCCAATGCCTTATCAGCTCCGCTCCTGTAAGGATATTTCCCTTCCCATGACCAGCATGCACATCAGTAATCAACTGTGTCGCTCTTTTCCATCAAGCTCAGACCATAGCCTTGGAATCTTTCTACAGACATCTACTGAAGAAGAAATAAATGGAGTTAGTCCAAGATATGAATCTTGTTACTCCAGCCTTAGATTAAACAATGATAACCCTTTCTGATTGCTGATAAACTTTCATACAGAGACTCAGTTAACTCTTTGTTCTAAACTGGGTGCATGAGTATTGAAATGGTTAGAGGGGTTACATGAGTAGGTCTAACTAAGCATTCTCGATGTGTATTTACAATTCAAAGTTATTGTTTACAGAACAGAGATCCAAACTCTCCCATCTCAGACTTCTCAAATGCACCATGGAATACTTCAGACACACACAGCAAGTGTCAAAGCACAGAGCTTTTTGCTACTTTATTCTCAATCTATGAATGGGTGTACCCCTCATAGCCAGGAAAAAAAAATTGTAAGAAAAAAATAAAGAGCATGTAAGTCATATATAAGTGTAATATCTGGCTTGCATAAAAACTACTTCCAGCTCAAACTTCCAGTCCTGTGGAGGAAATGCCTTTCTAATCAGCTCACCTCTGGGCTCCAGGTAGCAGAGACCATTTTAACATTTTTCACCTGGGAATGCCCTTAAGCACTCAAAGTGTGTTCCAGAGGTCAGTAGCATCAGTATCACTTGGGAGCTTGTTAGAAAAGCAAAATCACTGCCCCTGTTGAGACTAACTGAATCAAATTCTGCATATTAACAGGTTATCCAACAAATGTGCACTCACATTAAAGTTTTAGAAGCACTTATACTCTTAGAAGCCCAGACACAAGAGAGATGTTACAGAATTTTCATACAAATTTTCAAAAATTCTCTTTTCTAGATTCTATAAACAGTATGGACCAAATTCTGTTCTGTGGAACAAAAATCCATTGAGATTCTCTGAAAAGAAAAGAGATGGCGGGGGAGTGGCAGGGGGATTATGTTTAAACATATGGAAGTCCACACATCAACCTTTTGGAAATTCACTATACACATTATCATATTGTAGGCTCTAACAAGTACCATCACAAAAAAACTAGTTTCACTTTAACTCAATCTTTCAAAAATGACCCCTTTTTTCAACTAATAACCTTTAACTGCTTATGAGACCCTTTGGGAAAACCACTAGATACCAGTTTCTGGCAGGCCACAAAAGTATGCAGCACATGAAAGCCTCCTACTACTTCATCTTTAGGATCCATATTATTCAAAGATGAAGGTATAGTGAAGTCCTTTTGGTATATCTGAAAATTGAAAAACTAAAAGAAAAATGAAAATCTTGGCTAGGGCCCCAGAACAACCTATATCAAAGTGAATTTTTGCTATGTAAAAGACTGTATTCACAAGCTCCTGTATATCTGCCTGGAGTCAAAGTACAGATAAAGATAAAGATCTAGAGCTGGAAACTGACCCATGTCAAAAAAGCAGAACATCCTAAAATAATAATAAAAGATAATAAAAGATTCTGACGCTCTCAGCCTCATGCTTTAGAGTTGGTTCTTAGAGTGATCTTACTGGTCAAGATGATTCACAAATACTAAGAAGATTTCTGTCCTTACCTATATGAGTATCTTTATAGATTCACAGTAAAAACATCACTGCTCCCTGAAAACTATAATCAATAAATTAGTCAAATTAGTTCGTAGGGTACTACGAACACTCAAATGAACTAACCATTGAGTACCACCTCAGTCTATACATTTAAAGAAAGCAGAGGGCTTCCCTGGTGGCGCAGTGGTTGAGAGTCCGCCTGCCGATGCAGGGGACACGGGTTCGTGCCCCGGTCCGGGCAGAGCCTACATGCCGCAGAGCGGCTGGGCCTGTGAGCCATGGCCGCTGAGCCTGCGCGTCCAGAGCCTGTGTTCCGCAACGGGAGAGGCCACAACAGTGAGAGGCCCGCGTACCGCAAAAAAAAAAAAAGGCAGAAAGAGCTGAAGACAGGGTGAAACAACATGTGAATGAGAAAGTGGGGTGATAACGGGATAGAGAAAGCCACTCCCAGCCCTCACACTCCCCACCCAAGTCTTCCACCACCACACATGTCACAACCTGGTGACATGGACCCACACATATTCTTGTCGAGTTCTCAACATTTCCGTCTCTTCCAAAAGACATTTCAAGTGGGTTCTAAAATTTCACAAAGCCCCAATCTTTTGTTGAGTTTTACTTTTATCTTCTGGACAGTTAGCCTAAGGCAAAACTTCAACCGTTGTAGAGAGGAGCCAGAGCCTCCAGAGAAACCTACTCTGTAACCCGGGCATCACTAATCTACCCACTCAGATGAGCAACACCTGGTAATAAGATTCAAGGTAGAGTCCCTTCTCTCTCCACAAACCCCTACTTGTTCGATCCCAAATGCAAAGAGAGGAACAAAATAATGCCACAGGCTCCTGCCTGGGGAGGCAGATGTTGCCCCTCTGAATCATTATCACCAAGATCTTAGAGACTGTGATTCTTCTTAAGGATGGAGGATCCCCAGCCAAGAATGGAGGATCAAGCCACATCAGCAAACAACTGTTTGATCCCGAACCAAAGTTAATAGAGCCCTTGGATATGTTTTATTATGAACCAGGAATAAACAACCGTACAGCCACTTATCAGAACCTTCTCCCAAATCTAAATACATCCTCCTATATCACAACTGTTATTAACAGCTATTAATAATTAAGAACTCTTAACACCTTATATTCTAATCAGATTTATCCACCTTGGGGCCAAAAGTTCAGTGCTGCAAATTAAAGGACACTAAGCCTTTTTTTTTGTAACTGAGATCCGAAGAGGAAAGGGTCCACTTAATAGTAACAAAGGTATAGCAACCAACCAGGTTTGAGCTATACACACAACACACACACACACACACACACACACACACGTATATATATGATATGATAGCCCCCAAATTGGATCCTACATCATACAATATGTTCCAACTTTTGATTCAGAAAATACTATCACTCGAACACTAACTAGAGTTAAAGTATGTGAAGTGTCAATATCTGGAGTCAAATTTGGTAGAGGTTGGGGGCTTCCTTGGTGGCGCAGTGGTTGAGAGTCCGCCTGGCGATGCAGGGAACACGGGTTCGTGCCCCGGTCCAGGAAGATCCCACATGCCACGGAGCGGCTAGGCCCGTGAGCCATGGCCGCTGAGCCTGTGCATCCGGAGCCTGTGCTCCACGACGGGAAAGGCCACAACAGTGAGAGGCCCGTGTACCGCAAAAAAAAAAAATTTTGTAGAGGTTACATGACTTTGGAGGTAAATAAGAAAGAAAAGCCACATTTGGGGCTTTCAATCTAGTTCAAGCTGTAAGTCACTAGAAGGCAGTACCTCCAAATAGCTGCTCGGTAGCCTGTGCAAAATGAGTCAATTTTCTAAATCAGGTCTTCAGTGAAGTGCAGAGGCCAATGGAGGTTGCACTGCTATTAAGAGGGACTATGATGCAGAGAGCACAAATGGAAGCAGCTGCGTGGGCAACAGTGGAGAGGATTTCCAGCATCACACATCTAAAAGAAAAACAAGTCTGACAATTGTTTTTTTTCCCTGAAAGAAAAATCTTGATTCCAAGGGTCATGAATAATTCCCTTCAAGGGCTCCCCAAAAAACTCGCTTAGATCTCTGCCAACCAACCACATGAAATTACTCTAATTGGGTCCATCTTACTATCAGAAGTTATTTCAGGGGAAAAATGACTTGTCTCTTAAAAACAAATAAAATTATTCTATTTATATTACATATAACTCTGAAAAGTGTAAAAGCAACAGCCCAGACAGAGTGCCCTTGCAGGAAAGGATATTAATCCTTGATGATATATGAGCATAGCCAGAAGTCAGATCTAAAGAGATAAAACCGGAAAACCCAAGCACTGGATAATGCACAAGATATGGCACAGAAAGCAAGCTAGTGCGAGATCAACCGGGAGACAGAGCACAAATCACAGGGCCTGTATCTTGACATGTCTAAATTCTCTCTCTTTTTTAAGGGCCAGCTAAGATGCCAGGAAAACACTCCAAGAAGCCCTCTCTGAACCCCATAACATAGTTCATCTCTGACCTCCAACAGCTCCTTATCTGGACCTCTCTTGCGCCACTTATCACTTTTGCCTTGTATTACAGTTATTTATAGATAGCTCACCTCTCCTACTAGGCTGTGAGCTCTTTGAAGATGGAAACTAACATTTATAAAGCACCTGCTCTGCATGAGGTACTGTATTTGGTGTTTTCACATGCATTACCTCAGTTTAATCCTTGTAACCCCCCTGGGAGATAGGTCTCATTTTCCCACTTTCGGAAGTTTAAAGCAGTTAAGTATTTGCTCACAGTCTGACTTTTACTAAGGGCTAGAGAGAAAATAGGAACTAAAGTTAAATTCAAAGTTGATGGCTTTCCCATTATAAAAAGTTGTGTCTAATTCATCTTGACATCCCCAGCATGGTTCTTTGAACACAGGAGATGCTCAATAAACCCTTGCTTATTTGGTTAGGTAATGTCTACTGAATACAAATGAGAAGATCAGTCGTCTATCTTTCAGGTCATCTTCTAAAACGCAGCCCAGAAAATAAAACAGCATCAAAATGACTAAATGTATCCTCTGTAGACTGTAAAAATTCAAACTTCAGAAAGAGTAAGAAAGAAGAATGAAATAGAGGCAGCGAGCCAGTTTCTAATTTATTTTATCCTTGGGTGAGCTTCGTAAAAACCATATATATTGTACATAAGAACACACTGTTCTAATTGACTATAGCATCCTGGTATACTACACAGATGAAATGTAGGAAATTAAATGGTACTGTGAGTTTTCTAAACAGTCCATTAAATAGTCAATCTAAACAAGCACTTTTTAGTATGGAATTTTCTTAATTGTGGCCTGAATGAGAAGTATTCACAAAGATCATATTTTTCCCCTCTGAAGAGGAAGAATTCTGGGCTTCACAATTTCAACTGGAGTCGCAGTTATACATTTTATAAGCTTCTTGGGAGCACCTTAAGTATTTTTCCCTTTAAAAAAAAAAGTCACTGAACTAATTTTGAAGTATCCAGCTCTTTTGTTAAATGTGTCAAAAATGAAGTCCAAGAGGATAAACTGCCTTCAGATTTCAAAGTGGCTTCAAATTCCAAAGTGGCTTCAAATTCAGTCTAAAATTATTATTTGGAATTTTATAACATGGCTTCTTAATTTAAAAAAAAGTAATTAATCGGCCAATGGGCACAGTTTTAAGAAATGCTGCATACAAACTGGAAAAGTCATCTGATTAGAGATTCACGACCTGGGTTTTAGTCCCAGGTAGTATAATCCTTATCTACTACGCTTTAGTTTCCTCATCTCTAAAATGACTGATCTAATGTACCTTTTAGATCTCAAGTTCTGCGATTCTACTCAACAGGTAATGGTCATGGTTTTCACTGGACCTTCCATCAGGCACAATAATGGACCCCAAATACATTCACATCCTGATTCCCAGAACTTGTGAGAAAGACTCTGTAGATGTGATTCAGTTAAAGATTTTGAGATGGGAGATTATCCTGGATTATCCAGATGGGCCCAGTGCAATCACAAGGATACTTGTAAGCGCGAGTTGAAAGGGTCAGAGTAAGAGAAGGAGATGTGAAGTGGAGGTTGGAGTGATGTGACTGCTGGCTTTGAAGATGGAAGAGGGCCAGGAGCCTAGGGATGTGGGAAACCCCTAAAAGCTGAAAAAGGCAAGGAAGTAGATTCTGCACTTGAGCCTCTAGAAAGAATGCAACTCTGCTGATACCTTGATTTTCGAAACTCTGATCTCCATAACTATAAGATAATAAATTTGTGTTGTTTCAAGACACAAATCTGTGGTAATTTTTAAAAGCAGCAATAAGAAACTAACACAGACCTGAATATGCTTCAGTACCATTTGTATCAGATATACCACAAAACTATGGAAAGATACTGTTATCTTTCTTACATTTGTCAATTGATATATTCAAAGGTGAAAATTTTCTATTGCTAATGATTATGAGGAATGGTGGAGAAATACTTAAACTATTCAATCTGACACTCATGAGGCATTCATGTAAAAGCACAGTGGAGTAATGAGGATAATAATCACAATAATAAAAAACGTTGAGCATTTATTATGCACTGGGTACCATTTTAGTCACTTTGCATGTGTTATCTCGGTTGTGGCATGCTCTGATTTCACTGACTCTCTGTCTTCTGCCTTCTCACCTGCTCCACAAAAAAAAGCAGCATTCAATACCCGCAGGTGGGAAACCATGGAGGAGGAAGACAAGGTAAGATTAGTTAGTACTAGATAATGTTCTTTAGAAAGAGGAACTAAGGCCGTTTTTTCTGATTTAATTCAGAGGCAAAACTGATGCTACAATCATGAAATATGAGGTCAGCCTTCTCATTAGACTCCACATCAGACCAGTCAGACACAGTCTACAATGTACCAGACAACGTCTCTTCCGTTTGAGACTCAAACAGACACCACCTTGTCCAAAAGCCATGCCCCAGAAGCCAAGAGCAGAAACTTAAAAACAAATGCTTAATTGAGCTGCTTACCTAGAAATTTCCTGTGAGAAGAATTACATTATTATTACTTAACTGAAGCCCATTATATTACATTTTGTGTGTGCGTGTGTGTGTGTGCGTGTGTGTGTGTATGTCAGAGAGAGAGAGGAAAGAGAGAATATACAGCAATTGATCAGGTACTTTCTCATTTAATTCAATTACCTAGAAGAATAAAAGGCCATAAGTGAAATTCCACCGTTGCAAGAAACAGATGCTGAGAGACAACCAAAGCTGTATCTCTATGAGCAATATAATAATCAGCTGATGAAATACCAAGTTAGTGATACATGAAGAAATCATGGAGATTAACAAAGATAGACCCCCCCATTGTAAATGTCAATATCCAATTTTTAGAATCATATGCAAAGAAAATATGTCATCGTTTGTGAGAATATCCCTGCTTTCACTCAAGGCTAATCAATTTCTCCCATCATCTCTCTAAATATGAAATATAAAATGCTTCTTTCCAGTAGCACCATTATTTCAAAAATAAGGTACAGAATTTAAAGAATATTAAACCTACAGTTCTAAATACATATTTGCAACAGTTTAAAATAAATAAGATCAAAGTTGTGTGCTTTCCTCTGAACAAAAATCTTCCTAAAATAATGGACTGGGTTTAGCTGACAAAATTAGTTTTCTTCCCCACCCCCCCATTAGTTTTCAATAAAGTTCTGGTATAAAAGAAATACCAAGTCAACGGGGAAATTAAGATTTCCATGGCACTGGATTCATAGCCCCATTCACATGTGTCACAGTGACTAACATGATTTGTTCCCAAATCTGTCTCTCTTAACATGACTGTAAGCTCAAGGTGTAAGAATGAGTATCTTATTGATCTCTATGCATCTCCATAACATCAAATATTTTTTGGCCCATAATGAGTGCCTATAGGTACTCACTAAGAGTTTTTTGAATGATAAATTAATACACTAATGCCAAAGACTTTGACAGGAATACACATTAAAGTCAAGTGTATGCCTCATTGAAACTGAAGCCACAGTCTAATAAAGAGAGACCTGTAGAAGATCATGAAAAAAAACCAGAGATTTTTTTTTTTTTTTTAAACATCTTTATTGGGGTATAATTGCTTTACAATGGTGTGTTAGTTTCTGCTTTATAACAAAGTGAATCAGCTATACATATACATATGTTCCCATGTCTTCCCTCTTGCGTCTCCCTCCCTCCCACTCTCCCCATCCCACCCTTCCAGGCTGTCACAAAGCACCGAGCTAATATCCCTGTGCCTTGCGGCTGCTTCCCCCCAGCTATCTACCTTACTACGTTTGTTAGTGTGTATATGTCCATGACTCTCTCTCGCCCTGTCAAAACTCACCCCTCCCCCTCCCCATACCCTCAAGTCCGTTCTCCAGTAGGTCTGCGTCTTTATTCCTATCTTACCCCTAGGTTCTTCATGACATTTTTTTCCCTTAAATTCCATATATATGTGTTAGCATACGGTATTTGTCTTTTTCTTTCTGACTTACTTCACTCTGTATGACAGACTCTAGGTCTATCCATCTCATTACAAATAGCTCACTTTCATTTCTTTTTAAGGCTGAGTAATATTCCATTGTGTATATGTGCCACATCTTCTTTATCCATTCATCTGATGATGGGCGCTTAGGTTGTTTCCATGTCCTGGCTATTGTAAATAGAGCTGCAATGAACATTTTGGTACATGACTCTTTTTGAATTTTGGTTTTCTCAGGGTATATGCCAAGTAGTGGGATTGCTGGGTCATATGGTAATTCTATTTGTAGTTTTTTAAGGAACCTCCATACTGTTCTCCACAGTGGCTGAACCAATTCACATTCCCACCAGCAGTGCAAGAGTGTCCCCTTTTCTCCACACCCTCTCCAGCATTTATTGTTTCTAGATTTTTTGATGATGGCCATTCTGACTGGTGTGAGATGATATCTCATTGTAGTTTTGATTTGCATTTCTCTAATGATTAATGATGTTGAGCATTCTTTCATGTGTTTGTTGGCAGTCTGTATATCTTCTTTGGAGAAATGTCTATTTAGGTCTTCTGCCCATTTTTGGATGGGGTTGTTTGTTTTTTTGTTATTGAGCTGCATGAGCTGCTTGTAAATTTTGGAGATTAATCCTTTGTCAGTTGCTTCATTTGCAAATGTTTTCTCCCATTCTGAGGGTTGTCTTTTGGTCTTGGTTATGGTTTCCTTTGCTGTGCAAAAGCTTTGAAGTTTCATTAGGTCCCATTTGTTTATTTTTGTTTTTATTTCCATTACTCTAGGAGGTGGGTCAGAAAGGATCTTGCTGTGATTTATGTCATAGAGTGTTCTTCCTATGTTTTCTTCTAAGAGTTTGATAGTTTCTGGCCTTACATTTAGGTCTTTAATCCATTTTGAGCTTATTTTTGTGTATGGTGTTAGGGAGTGATCTAATCTCATACTTTTACATGTACCTGTCCAGTTTTCCCAGCACCATTTATTGAAGAGGCTGTCCTTTCTCCACTGTACATTCCTGCCTCCTTTATCAAAGATAAGGTGTCCATATGTGCGTGGGTTTATCTCTGGGCTTTCTATCCTGTTCCACTGATCTATCTTTCTGTTTTTGTGCCATTACCATACTGTCTTGATTACTGTTGCTTTGTAATATAGTCTGAAGTCAGGGAGCCTTATTCCTCCAGCTCCTTTTTTTGTTCTCAAGATTGCTTTGGCTATTCGGGGTCTTTTGTGTTTCCATACAAATTGCGAAATTTTTTGTTCTAGTTCTGTGAAAAATGCCAGTGGTAGTTTGATAGGGATTGCATTGAATCTGTAGATTGCTTTGGGTAGTAGAGTCATTTTCACAATGTTGATTCTTCCCATCCAAGAACATGGTATATCTCTCCATCTATTTGCATCATCTTTAATTTCTTTCATCAGTGTCTTATAATTTTCTGCATACAGGTCTTTCGTATCCTTAGGTAGGTTTATTCCTAGATATTTTATTCTTTTTGTTGCAATGGTAAATGGGAGTGTTTTCTTGATTTCACTTTCAGATTTTTCATCATTAGTATATAGGAATGCCAGAGATTTCTGTGCATTAATTTTGTATCCTGCTACTTTACCAAATTCATTGATTAGCTCTAGTAGTTTTCTGGTAGCATCTTTAGGATTCTCTATGTATAGTATCATGTCATCTGCAAACAGTGACAGCTTTACTTCTTCTTTTCCGATTTGGATTCCTTTTATTTCCTTTTCTTCTCTGATTGCTGTGGCTAAAACTTCCAAAACTATGTTGAATAAGAGTGGTGAGAGTGGGCAACCTTGTCTTGTTCCTGATCTTAGTGGAAATGCTTTCAGTTTTTCACCATTGAGGATGATGTTTGCTGTGGGCTTGTCATATATGGCTTTTATTATGTTTAGGAAAGTTCCCTCTATGCCTACTTTCTGGAGGGTTTTTATCATAAATGGGTGTTGAATTTTGTCGAAAGCTTTCTCTGCATCTATTGAGATGATCATATGGTTTTTCTCCTTCAATTTGTTAATATGGTTTATCACATTGATAGATTTGCGTATATTGAAGAATCCTTGCATTCCTGGAATAAACCCCACTTGATCATGGTGTATGATCCTTTTAATGTGCTGTTGGATTCTGTTTGCTAGTATTTTGTTGAGGATTTTTGCATCTATGTTCATCAGTGATATTGGCCTGTAGTTTTCTTTCTTTGTGACATCCTTGTCTGGTTTTGGTATCAAGGTGATGGTGGCTTCGTAGAAGGAATTTGGGAGTGTTCCTCCCTCTGCTATATTTTGGAAGAGTTTGAGAAGGATAGGTGTTAGCTCTTCTCTAAACGTTTGATAGAATTCACCTGTGAAGCCATCTGGTCCTGGGCTTTTGTTTGTTGGAAGGTTTTTAATCACAGTTTCAATTTCAGTGCTTGTGATTGGTCTGTTCATATTTTCTATTTCTTCCTGATTCAGTCTTGGCAGGTTGTGCATTTCTAAGAATTTGTCCATTTCTTCCAGATTGTCCATTTTATTGGCATAGAGTTGCTTGTAGTAATCTCTCATGATTTTTTTTATTTCTGCAGTGTCAGTTGTTACTTCTCCTTTTTCATTTCTAATTCTATTGATTTGAGTCTTCTCCCTTTTTTTCTTGATGAGTCTGGCTAGTGGTTTATCTATTTTGTTTATCTTCTCAAAGAACCAGCTTTTAGTTTTATTGATCTTTGCTATTGTTTCCTTCATTTCTTTTTCATTTATTTCTGATCTGATTTTTATGATTTCTTTCCTTCTGCTAGCTTTGGGGTTTTTTTGTTCTTCTATCTCTAATTGCTTGAGGTGCAAGGTTAGGTTGTTTATTCGAGATGTTTCCTGCTTCTTAAGGTGGGCTTGTGTTGCTATAAACTTCCCCCTTAGAACTGCTTTTGCTGCATCCCATAGGTTTTGGGTCGTTGTGTCTCCATTGTCATTTGTTTCTAGGTATTTTTTTATTTCCTCTTTGATTTCTTCAGTGATCACTTCATTATTAAGTAGTGTATTGTTTAGCCTCCATGTGTTTGTATTTTTTACAGATCTTTTCCTGTAATTGATATCTAGTCTCATGGCGTTGTGGTCGGAAAAGATACTTGATACAATTTCAGTTTTCTTAAATTTACCAAGGCTTGATTTGTGACCCAAGATATGATCTATCCTGGAGAATGTTCCATGAGCACTTGAGAAAAATGTGTATTCTGTTGTTTTTGGATGGAGTGTCCTATAAATATCAATTAAGTCCATCTTGTTTAATGTATCATTTAAAGCTTGTGTTTCCTTATTTATTTTCATTTTGGATGATCTGTCCATGGGTGAAAGTGGGGTGTTAAAGTCCCCTACTATGAATGTGTTACTGTTGATCTCCCCTTTTATGGTTGTTAGTATTTGCCTTATGTATTGAGGTGCTCCTATGTTGGGTGCATAAATATTTACAATTGTTATATCTTCTTCTTGGATCGATCCCTTGATCATTATGTAGTGTCCTTCTTTGTCCCTTTTAATAGTCCTTATTTTAAAGTCTATTTTGTCTGATATGAGAATTGCTACTCCAGCTTTCTTTTGGTTTCCATTTGCATGGAATATCTTTTTCCATCCCCTTACTTTCAGTCTGTATGTGTCTCTAGTTCTGAAGTGGGTCTCTTGTAGACAGCATATATAAGGGTCTTGTTTTTGTATCCATTCAGCCAATCTGTGTCTTTTGGTGGGAGCATTTAGTCCATTTACATTTAAGGTAATTATCGATATGTATGTTCCTATTTCCATTTTATATATTGTTTTGGGTTCGCTACTATAGGTCATTTCCTTCTCTTGTGTTTCGTGTCTAGAGAAGTTCCTTTAGCATTTGTTGTAAAGCTGGTTTGGTGGTGCTGAACTCTCTCAGCTTTTGCTTGTCTGTAAAGGTTTTAATTTCTCCATCAAATGTGAATGAGATCCTTGCTGGGTAGAGTAGTCTTGGTTGCAGGCTATTCTCCTTCATCACTTTCAGTATGTCCTGCCACTCCCTTCTGGCTTGTAGGGTTTCTGCTGAGAGATCAGCTGTTAACCTTATGGGGATTCCCTTGTGTGTTATTTGTTGTTTTTCCCTTGCTGCTTTTAATATGCTTTCTTTGTATTTAATTTTTGACAGTTTGATTAATATGTGTCTTGGCGTGTTTCTCCTTGTATTTATCCTGTATGGGACCCTCTGTGCTTCCTGGACTTGATTAACTATTTCCTTTCCCATATTAGGGAAGTTTTCAACTATAATCTCTTCAAATATTTTCTCAGTCCCTTTCTTTCTTTCTTCTTCTTCTGGAACCCCTATAATTCGAATGTTGGTGCGTTTCATGTTGTCCCAGAGCTCTCTGAGACTGTCCTCAGTTCTTTTCATTCTTTTTTCTTTATTCTGCTCTGCAGTAGTTATTTCCACTACTTTATCTTCCAGGTCACTTGTCCGTTCTTCTGCCTCAGTTATTCTGCTATTGATCCTATCTAGAGTGATTTTAATTTCATTTATTGCATTGTTCATCGTTGCTTGTTTCATCTTTAGTTCTTGTAGGTCCTTGTTAACTGTTTCTTGCATTTTGTCCATTCTACTTCCAAGATTTCGGATCATCCTTACTATCATTATTCTGAATTCTTTTTCAGGTAGATTGCCTATTTCCTCTTCATTTGTTAGGTCTGGTGGGTTTTTATCTTGCTCCTTCATCTGCTGTGTGTTTTTCTGTCTTCTCATTTTGCTTATCTTACTGTGTTTGGGGTCTCCTTTTTGCAGGCTGCACTTTCGTAGTTCCCGTTGTTTTTGATGTCTGTCTCCAGTGGCTAAGGTTGTTTCAGTGGGTTGTGTAGGCTTCCTGGTGGAGGGGACTAGTGCCTGTGTTGTGCTGGATGAGGCTGGATCTTGTCTCTCTAGTGGGCAGGTTCACGTCTGGTGGTGTGTTTTGGGGTGTCTGTGGCCTTATTATGATTTTAGGCAGCCTCTCTGCTAATGGGTGGGGTTGTGTTCCTGTTTTGCTAGTTGTTTGGCATAGGTTGTCCAGCACTGTGGCTTGCTGGTCGTTGAGTGAAGCTGGGTGCTGGTGTTAAGATGGAGGTCTCTGGGATATTTCCACCGTTTAATATTATGTGGAGCTGGGAGGTCTCTTGTTGACCAGTGTCCTGAAGTTGGCTCTCCTACCTCAGAGGCAGAGCCCTGACTCCTGGCTGGAGCACCAAGAGCCTTTCATCCACACAGCTAAGAATAAAAGGGAGAAAAAGTAGGGAGAATTAGTAGAAGTATGAGTAAAGAAAGAAGGAAAGGAGGAAAGGAAGGAAGGAAGAAAGAAGCAAAGAAGGAAAGAAAGGAGGGAGGGAGGGAGGGAGGGAGGAAGGAAGGAAGGAGGGAAAGAAGGAAAATAGACAGAAAGAAAGATGATACAGTAAAAATAAAATAAAGTATAATATAGTTATTGAATTAAAAAATATTTAGGAAAAAAAAAAAAAAAAGGGACGGATAGAACCTTAGGACAAATGTTGGAAGCAAAGCTATACAGAGAAAATCTTACACAGAAGCATACACATACACCTTCACAAAAAGAGGTAAAGGGGGAAAAATCATAAATCCTGCTCCCTGAGACCACCTCCTCAACTTGGGGTGATTCGTTGTCTAAAGGAGGGAAGGAAGGAAGGAAAGAAAGAAAGAACGAAGGTAAAGTATAATAAAGTTATTACAATTAAACTTAATTATTAAGAAAAAGAATTTTTAAAAAAAAAGTCATGGACGGATAGAGCCCTAGGACAAATGGTGGAAGAAAGAGTATACAGACAGGATCTCACACAGAAGCATACACGTACACATTCACAAAAAGAGGAAAAGGGAAAAAAATCATAGATCTCGCTCCTAAATTCCACCTCTTCAATTTGGGATCATTCCTTGTCTATTCAGGTATTCCACAGATGCAGGGTATATCAAGTTGATTGTGGAGCTTTAATCCGCTGCTTCTGTGGCTGCTGGGAGAGATTTCCCTTTCTCTTCTTTGTTCTCACAGCTCACAGGAGCTCAGCTTCGGATTTGGCCCTGCCTCTGCGTGTAGGTCGCTGGAGGGCGTCTGTTTTTTCGCTCAGACAGGACGGGGTTAAAGGAGCCGCTGATTCGGGGCCTCCGGCTCACTCAGGCCGGGGGTTGGGGGATGGGGGTAGGAGGGGCACTACGTGCGGGGCGGGCCTGCGGCTGCAGAGGCAGCGTGACGTTGCGGCAGAGGCCGGCGTGATGTTGCACCAGCCTGAGACCCGCCGTGCGTACTCCCGGGGAAGTTGTCCCTGGATCCCGGGAACCCGGCAGTGGCGGGCTGCACAGGCTCCGCGGAAGAGGGGTGTGGAGAGTGACCTGTGCTCGCACACAGGCCCCTTGGTGGCGGCAGCAGCAGCCTTAGCGTCTCCCGCCCGTCTCTGGGGTTCGCGCTTCCCGCCGCGGCTCGCGCCCGTCTCGGGGGCTCGCGCCCTCAGCCGCGGCTCGCGCCCGTCTCTGGGGTTCGCGCTTTTAGCCGCGGCTCGCGCCCGTCTCTGGAGTTCCTTTAAGCAGCGCTCTTAAACCCCTCTCCTCGCGCACCAGGAAACAAAGAGGGAAGAAAAAGTCTCTTGCCTCTTCGGCCGGTGCAGGCTTTTCCCCGAACTCCCTCCCGGCTAGTCGTGGTGCACTAACCCCTTCAGGCTATGTTCAAGCCGCCAACCCCAGTCCTCTCCCTGAGCTCCGTCCAAAACCAAAACCCGAGCCTCAGCTCGCAGCCCCGCCCGCCCCGGCGGGTGAGCAGACAAGCCACTCGGGCTGGTGAGTGCCGGTCAGCACCGATCGTCTGTGCAGGAATCTCCCCGCTTTGCCCTCCGCACCCGTCGCTGTGCACTACTCCGCGGTCCCGAAACTCCCCCCTCTGCCTCCCGCAGTCTCCGCCCGCGGAGGGGCTTCCTAGTGTGTGGAAACTTTTCCTCCTTCACAGCTCCCTCCCACTGGTGCAGGTGCCGTCCTTATTCTTTTGTCTCTGTTTTTTCTTTTGCCCTACCCAGTTACGTGGGGAGTTTCTTGCCTTTTGGGAGGTCTGAGGTCTTCTGCCAGCCTTCAGTAGGAGTTCTGTAGGAGTTGTTCCACGTGTGGATGTATTTCTGGTGTATCCGTGGCGAGGAAGGCGATCTCCGCCTCTTACTCTTCCGCCATCTTCAGGGTCCCCCAAAACCAGAGATTTAAATGGGACGTCAGATGTGACCTTTTGAAGAATGTTAGTGAAGTGTTGTGGTGCTAGTTCTAAATACATCTATTTTCATATCACCCCCAAAAAAAGAGTATGCTTCATGCATGCCACTGTCCCAGCACAGGAGTCTTCATACAGTATAGGCTCACTTCAAGTATTAGTTGAAGACTGAATTAATGAACGATTATACCATATGCTATGAGTGGTCTTTTTGAATTTTAAGATCAGTGACACTATCAAATTATAACAATTTTACAAGGCCCTAAATGTCCACTAACCAAGTCTGATATATTTTCTCCCTGCTATAAGAGTCATTGCTAATATGGTTGTAAATCAAATTAAAAATGGCAATTTTCTTTTATTAATGCTCAAAGACCACCTATGCCAGCATATCAGTACCTTTTTTCCCCTACCTCTCCCACTGCCTCACTCACCCCTCCACTTAGCCAACTGGTTCACCAGGGTCCCAATCTGCAGTTGGAAGCACAAGTATAACTGCCTAATTGTTATATCATCACAACTAAGCTAAAAATACATGATTAGTTGAACGTGAGATGGAATGAGATAGAATCCCAGGAGCCTTACACAGCCAGCGCAGTCAAAGCAACTATGAGTGGGAGGAAGGAAGTGCTTTGAGGGTAGAAGAGGAAGGTGCCTAAGGGGACTTACTTAGTTGTTTAGATATATATATGTTTAGAGTTGTGTGTGTGAGTATATATATATATTCAAGTATATACATACACACACATATTTGTATTTTTATATACATAATCTTTACACTGATGAAGTGGTCACATACTCTGGCAAAACATTTTAAGGAGATGCATTTGGCTGAAATTCTTTTAGGAAAGCAAACTGAACAATGCTACAAAGATCTTAAGGCAGCTTCTAAAACAGAAATCCCACTGGGACCGGTTCTAGGCACTTTGCCAGGGTATAGGATACAGAACTCACTCTAGCAACATCTTTGAGATTTCTGGGTTAGGAAAGCAAAATTTCATAGGCAAAATGGTCAAAGCAGAGCAGAAAGAATTTCTCTTGTGGTGCTCAGTCCTTCCTTGGAGAATCTGTGGCTAGAGGGGGAATAGGAAGAAAAAGAGAGAAATGGAAATGCGGATGAAAAATGAAGGAGAAAGAAAACTGGAGAGAAAGAGAAGAGAGAACAGGAACAAAGGGAGTCCCAGAGAACTTAAAAATGTGAATGTGGGCTTCCCTGGTGGCGCAGTGGTTGGGAGTCCACCTGCTGATGCGGGGGACATGGGTTCGTGCCCCGGTCCGGGAGGATCCCACGTGCCGCGGAGCGGCTGGGCCCGTGGGCCGTGGCCGCTGGGCCTGCGCGTCCGGAGCCTGTGCTCCGCGGCGGGAGAGGCCGCGGCGGTGAGAGGCCCACGTACCGCAAAAAAAAAAAAAAAAAATGTGAATGTACTTAGACATTAAGTCTGGATGTTTAAAAGAAATGATCTAAAAGAAAGATTTAAAAGAACAGTCCTCCTAAACTCACGTTGCTCCTAACTTCAGTAGCTATACTATGTTGGGCAGAGGCAAAATTGGTCTTCAAAAATTTGCTTCAGTGGAGAGGCTGCAGCTCGCTCCATTAGTATAACTTGCAGAAGAAGATTGTTACTTTAAAAAAACTAATGAAAGTCTCAAAGAGTTTATATTTCAAATGGGGAACATAGAAAACTTTGCATTTCATTTACCAACTTTTATAACTGAAATCACTCTAATTGTCATGTACTGTTTCTTTGAAGCAAGGAAGTACTCTGTCAGCGGACTGCTGGTCTACCTATATGTCAGCATGTATTTCTAGGGAAATCCTCATCATTGCTGCCATCAAAGTAACAAAAATGGCCCAGAGATAAAAGTGACTTCTAGAGAAAAAGAATACACATTCTTGATTAGAAGCACTTCGTTTCAGAAAGAAATCATTAAGAACTGATTTTTTAAAAATATTAAGTAATTCTACTGAAATATACATATCTTATATAAACTTTTAATGGTAGATTGATTTCTTGTAGTATATAAAGAATATAACCAAGTAGTAGAGTATTTAAGGACATGAAATAATTAGCAGGTGGCACTAAGAACAAGATTTGGTGGGGGAAAAAAAAAAGAACATCAAAACAGGGTTTAGAAAACCTAAATGTCCACCAAGAGGTGAATGGATTAAACAGAATGTGGTATGTCCATACAATGAAATTGTACTCAGCAATAAAAAGAAAAAAACTAACTGCTGAATGATATATGCAACAACACAGATGAATCAAAAACATGGTGCTAAGTGAAAGCAGCCAGAAACAAGAGTCCATTTATACACAATTCTGGAAATTGCGAAACTCATCTATAGTGACACAAAGCAGGTTTCATTGGTTGCTGGAGTCATGTCTGCATCTTGATTGTAGTCGTGGATTCACAGGTGTATACATTTGTCAAAATTCATTTACTTGTACACTTGAGGTAGATACTGCTTATTGTACAGGCACTATATATACCACAATAGAGATGATTTTAAAAGAAAAAAATAATAAATAGAAAAAACAGGTATTGGTTTAATCTTGCCATATTTTCCAAGATACATTAGCAAGCATTTAACATTTACCATAATAAAATTAATGAGTTAGATTTCCAGAGTGGGGCCTCCTTCCTGAGTGCTTGACCTACTGATCAGTTCAGCTCCTTCACAACCATTGGATAAGTGAGAGTATCAAAATTCAATGGTGTCCACCATCAGAAGGGAAAAGACTGAGGTACGGAAGACATCATGAACAGGACAGCCAATGTAGATGAGGGCAGTGCAGCAGTAAGTGGTCCAAGAAAACACTTTCTTGCTCCCTTCCTGCTTTTGAAATGCGATTTTTCACATTTTACAGTGACAAAAAAGAGATGTCTGAAAGTACCAGCAACATGGCAAAGGATACCGAAATCTAAGCCTACCCAACTGTTTTTGACAAATATGCCATATCGAAAATTCTTCCAGATCCTTCAATCCTGGTCCCTGTCATCAGGGACAGGTCCCTGTTTCCTGGACATCTTTTCTTTGACTTTTTAATATTAGCAATCACATCACTGGGCAAAGAGCACACAAAAATTGACCTATAAGCATGGTATGTGTTTCTTTATGAAAAGTTAAATAAATGTTATGAAACCAAACAGAAGGCAAACTTTTGATTACTACTGTCTTCTTTCATTAAATATGCACTTATAATTTTTGTGATCTTCCCCTAGAAATCCCTAAGAAATGAAGTATTAAATGAAATCACTCACACCAAGTAGTGGATATGCCTATTTTCTGGCCAAAAAAAAAAAAAGTGTTTAGAAAACCTTACTTATTATTATTGTTATGATTCAAAATTTAATCTGTATACATCCAGAGAACACTGTAAGAGCTCTGCTGCCTTAGGTATATGGAAAAGTGACTGCTGCAAGAAATTTCATTGATGGAAGCATCCAAAGAAAAGAACTGCCTTTAATTATTAAAGAATCCTAACGTTACCCAAAGCACTGACTTTGCCATCTAATGGCTATTTGGAAATTAAAAGGCAATTTTCAGCTATAAAATTTAAATATGGCAAAGGAAGCATCCAAAATCTTTTATGGATAGGAACAAGGAATTTAGACCTTTCAGCCAAAGGGAAAAAGATGCAACCATATACATGTCTATACACCACAGCAAAGGAGAGAATTATTATTATATGACTACTATTAATTATAGCAACTATTATTATATGACTATGGGTAGTGATGAGAACTTTTCTATAATACATGGATTTACCTGTTCCACCAATAATACCTTCCAAAATCCCTGTAACAATATTTAATGATTTGCTGATAGATTAGACTATCATATGCATTTGGAAAGACATCTTAATACCATAGGGAGAGGAAACAATATAGTAATCCTTAAGTCACTTCCTCACAGGTACATTAGAAAAAATATTAGCTTCCTTGTTCTATGACTGCCAGACATCTACTATAACATGGCAAGAGAAGTACCAAGTTTAACATAATTATTATTGATATCAGTAATTAGCCAATAAGAATGCTCTGAAATCACTTGAAAATTTGTTACAAGATTGATTCTTTACTCAACAGATATCAAGTTGAGCACATTACACTACCAGATGTTTCATTGGCGGCTGACAGAATTGATCCAGCGTTTGATGAAATTCATGTGTGCTGCATGTAAAACGACAGATCCAAAGTTGGACATGACTTATCAGATTTCACAAGAAATAAGCTTTAAATTCACAGTAGAAACCAATGTTCTTGGCTCAAAATTCAAGGCACAAATAAGCAGCTCACGTTAATGCAAAGATTTATTTTTTCAAATAATTATTTTAAACAACCGCTAAAAAGCACTGAGTCACAAGCAAACATAACAAAATGATGTAAACATGCTTAACGTGAAATTCTTGTCTATGTCTAGTCAGTGGAGGCTACAGATTAGCCAATAACACTATGTGCAGGCTACTAGACTGGGAAAGAATACCAAAAGAAGCAATCAGTCCTTCATCTCTTGAAGTTTATAATTCTCTCAGGAAGGAATTTTTTTAAAAAACCTAATAGAGATAAAAAATAACTTTAAAGCACTTGTTATAAATGACTTCCTTCACAAGCACATATAACCCAGAGTCCATAATGTCCCAAGGTACACTAGGCAGAAGAGAGTTTGAAAAGTGAACTAAACTAAAATATTCTTTTTTCCATGCATTCTCTCTATAGACAAGGACAGCTATCTCTAAAATATTTTTTTCTGGGATAGATTTTTTGTTTGTTTTTTTGTTTTTGGCTGTGCTACATGGCTTGCGGGAGCTTAGCTCCCCAACCAGGGATCAAACCTGAGACCCGGCAGTGAAAGTGCTGAGTCCTAACCACTGGACTGCAAGGGAATTCCCATGTTCTGGGATAGATTCTTTATCAAAAGAAATTTGGTTACATGCTGTTGTCATCAAATGAAAAAATGACCACAAATATTTCATAACTTCTCTAATGACAAAGAGAACTCTGTTTCCCTACCCCTTGAATCTTGGCCATGTAACTTGTTTGGCTAATGGGATGTTAGCAAAGAAGATGCAAGCAAAGGCTTGAGAAGTTCTTACCTCATGTTTGCCCTCTTTTGCCACTTTTGGAACCCAGCTGCCATGTGAAGAAGCACAGACTATCCCACTAAATGCTGGAGGCACATGGATTGATCACCCCCATTAACTTAAAGTTTGTGTTTGAGGCCATCTGGGATCAATCAGCCAGGAGTAGCCCACTCAGCTGACTGTAGCCACATGTGGGATCTCTGGTGATACCAAAATAAAAACCAACCAGCTGAACCCAACCCAAATTGCCAACCTACAAAATCATGCCTAATAACTGTCTGTTCTTTTAAGCCACTAAGTTTTGGCCTGATACACGGAAAATACTAACTGATCTACATATTAACATGTAAACCAATTTATGACTAAAACCTTTAAGCACTGGACAAACTCCAGCTGGTATTTATCAATCCTTTCTATGAGTCTGGTTTCCTCAGATCCTGATGCAAATGGGTAGACTAAGGCATAGAAAAAGTAAATAGATCTAAAATACCCGAAGCCAAAGTTGGTGTCAGAACTAGAAACAGAATCCAGAAACGCTAGAAATCAAAATGCTAGAACTGCTGGATCACCTGAGGACTGGTCTCATGACCAGGAATGATATTTAAAGTATATACACAATTGATAAGGCGTGAACAATTAAGATAGATCACAGCCTTAGCAACAGGGCTGAGTTTTAGAGGTCCCCTGATATGCCAGGAGTTTGCCCATTAATTCATGGATCTTGAAGAGATTTAAGGGGAGGGGCCAAGATCTTGGGGCACTTGGTAAGCTCCACAGAGTCCACTGGATACCAGTCAGTATAGACAAATTTCAACATTTAAACAACTGGTACAGCCAGGCCAGTGCACAGAAGTCATCCCCAAACACAACTAAATTTCCAAAAATAGAAGCATTATTCATAATTTCACTGTTTCACTAGTGAGTTAAAATGTTCTAATCTCTTCGTTTCCTTGTTTGTTCTAGAAACTGAGAGTTGGCTCCTGGCTTTATAGCCTTTTTATTGAAATGACTGACCCTTAAAACCCTGTAGTTATGGTTTAAGATACCAAGACCTCTCTCTCTGAAAAGAAAGGTACAATTAGAAGAAATGCAGTAGGCAAACTGTCCACAAGATATTACAAATTGTTTCAAATCTTTTAAAAAAAAATTGTTTATTTCTACTATTTCTTCCCGAAACAAGAAGGGGTTCCAGGAATAACTGGAAACAGCTCTAATTTAATTGGATCAATTCTCCAAAAACCAGCATTTCCAAGATAAGCAGATAATAAGAAACAGTAAAGAGTTATGGGCTCAGAGTTTAAAATCAGCAAAGTTTTTCAATAATTCCAGAAATTCTTTCAGGAGCCCTGGAAAAAGGAGATAAAAATGTGCTTTTAGCTGCCAAGGAAAAGAAAAAAAAAAAAATTATCCATTCCTCTTCCCCACCCCCCGCCTTTTTTCATTAAAATATTGAATCCAAGAAGTTAGGCAAACAGATTATTCTTCAAGAGCAGGAATTAATATTCCCAGGAATAACCTGTATTATTTCCAGAGACAAGTACCATTAGAATATAACATTTAATCTTTATAAAATTCAGTAGTCTACATAGCTTGGTTCTCTTACTAGGAGACAGGCTGCTTAGCTTGAATATGAACAGTTTTAAACTCTTCTAAGGGACCATCCAATTCCAAGGTGAGAAGAAGTAGGCAGAGCATTTCCCATTTGTAATCTGTCCCTCAATACTGAAACATCAAGTCAGTGAAAAGTGAGATATTCATTCAAAAAAAAAAAAAAAAAAGAAAGAGAGAGAAGAAAAGGAGTTGAAGGAAAAGAAGGAAGAAGAGAATAGAGAAAGAGGAGAAATGGAACTGGAGATAAAACCTGTCTCCTATAATTCAATATCCCATGATGAAATTACCATGAAAACATTCACAAGCCATACAGAGACTAGGAGTTCAGAAGAGTAGTTGTCTTAAGGACAGATGAAAGGCTTGAGTGATGGTGGAGTTAAGAGAGATTAGAGAGCTGAAGGCAGGCCCTTCAGGTAAGACAAAGAGAGAGAGAGATACAGTTGGGCCTTCATATCCATGGGTTCCACATCCTTGGATTCAACCAACCACGGATCAAAAATACTTGGGGAAAAAAACAAAATTCTAGAACGTTCCGAACAGCAAAACTTGAATTTGCCACACACATTACATAGCACATGTATTGTATGTACAACTATGTACATAGCATTTACATTGTATTAGGTATTATAAGTAATCTAGAAATGATTTAAAGTATATGAGAGGGTATGTGTAGATTACATGCAAATACTGCACCATTTTATACAAGGGACTTGAGAATCTTCGGATTTCGGTATCTGAGGAGAGTCCTGGAACCAATCCCCTGTGGATACTAAGGGACAAATGTATAATTATCCTGATTACCATGAACCAAATGAAAATGTACAGGAGTCTGCTTACAGTAGGAGACCAGAGAACTAATGTGAACCACTTTGTCATGAGCTGCTCAAGCAACACTCACATCTAAAACAATTTGCTATATGAATAGGCAAAGTTAAGGTCAGTGTACAGCCATTATATTATTGATAATATTTAAATGATTAATGTTTGCTAAACTGCAGAGAACAGCAAATAAATTATTTTCAAAATTTATTTCTTGACCCACTAGATTCATTACTAATATATTATATTATATTGGAAAAGACTGCAATAGCACTTAAAATTAAAGTCCCTTTATTTAAAAACAAACAACTTCTATTGGGAAGCTAGCTTTAAAAAATAGTAAAATAAATTTTTTTAAAATATTATATTCATGAAGATATCAGTTTTATTTATAATGAAAAAAATAAAGCAATCTATAAAATATCCATCATACTGAAATGAACAAGAAAACTACGCACATTGATTTGATAGATTGTGGTACAGACACAAAATCATGGCAAAAAATAAAAGAATAATAAAAAACTATGTAGTGACACTAAGGAAAAGGCAGTGATATTATAATCAGGGAAAAACACAACTCAGATATAAGTATATTATAATTATAATGAGGTAGGATAACAATGCATAGGAAAAAAGGAGTTAGAATAACAAAACACCTTCCCCTGCCCTCACTCTGCCTGTTCTCTATTCTACATATTGAGAATATAATAGGGTAATATTATTTTAGTTCAAAAAAATATTTAAAATAATTCCTCAAGCCTTAACTATGTCTGTTACTCTTTTTGTTATTGATCACATGCCATCATGGTTACATGTGATCATTATATATTTTATTATACTCTGAAATACAAGCATGAGATAAACACACTTCAATAGTACTTTTAAAAGATATATAAGAGCATCTGCACAGCATCTACAAAAGCAATGAGTAAATACTTTGGTCAACCTCATCAACATAAAGGCACAATTCAAATGATTCCAGAACCTCTTACAATTTGCTGGAATGCATCGAGCACATCACACGCCCTTGAGTTTCCAGTGTCATTAAGTAGCACAAGCCAGTATGAAGCTTATCTTCCACTAGCATGAATACAAATGATGACTCTTCTCTCAGTTGTAAATGAGTCTCCTTTAAAACACTTCACACAGATAAGAAGCACACATTAACCAGTTCAACCAATCAAGGAAAAACATATGTATGTTTTGATGTGGACATGGACAAACAACTAAGTGGCCAAAACTACGAATAACACACAACTACTTCTCCCACACACTCTATTGCCACATGATCTCGATTTCAAGGATGGATTTGATACATTCTCCTAAAAAATAAAGATTTCCTTAAATAAAATAAAATTAAATACTCTTCTCTGAGAACCTAAGAAAGAAATGAAAAATAAGCTTTCATCACAAATATGTTCATAGTACTAGTAGTGATGTGGACAGTGGCAAATTCTATGACCATGTCTATCCATCTGCTAACCGGTAGCTGGTTGCAAAGCACACAACCTAAATTACCACCTAGGCTTCCGTGGAAATTAACAAGTTATTAAAATGTGACGATATTAGCATGCTCATGATAGAAATTATAAGATAATAGGTTTGTGTTATAACCACACGCAGAAACATACCACAAAAGCAAATTCTGCTTATTCATGATTAATCTGACTTTGAACTTCTTGCTCTTGTTATCTTCCAGTTAGAAAACCAAACATCTCCTATAATTAGACTTTGTTTGCAGAGGTAGGAATGGTTTCAAAATTAAAAATGTTATTTAATAGCAAAACTCTATACCTCATCCCTAATTTTTCATTTGACCATCCACTGACAAATAATTTTGTGCAACAATGTGATTTAAAAGACTGGAGCTATGGCAACATTCAACTTGTTAAGAATATGGGCTTTTTTTTTTTTTTTTTAGTGAAATTGAATCACTTAAGTTGTCTGTATTTTCCATTAAGTACCCTAGAGCTGCCTACAATACCGTCCTTAAATACCTGCCATGGAACCATCTTTCTGGTGAGAGGTTTATTACAAGATGCTTTTAATACTATTCTATGGAGGCCAAGAGGTTTATTTCTCCACGGCAAACAGCCAGGTTTTGATAAATAGCATGAGCAGATTGCAATAAATACTTAGTAAAATAATGTGAGTTTCACATTTTTAAAAAGCAGAAAGACATAATTACTGAGAAATGGCTCTACATGACCAGTGAAAAGAGAAATGTCTGTTTTATGTACTAATTCTCTATGGGTCAATCTGTACAAATTATTAGTCCTTATTTTTAAGGTAAAATTTTATTCTAATAGGAACAAATAATTAATGATTACTTAATGCCACAGAAACCATCAGTTGATACTAGAAAAAGGGAAACCAAATTTAAGATCAAGATCTAAAATAAAAGTTAAAGACAGAGTAATATATTTATATTCAAACGTGTACATAAAGAGACTTTTCTTCTGAAAACGTATTGCTCATTCAGGGAAATAGGGTTTTAAATTGTCAAACTCTATTCTGAGAACACTCACATGCACCTGTTAGAAAATTTAGTACATTTTTTTTAAAGGCCCTAAATAGAGGTAATGTTATATAATATGAATTTATTTTAAAATTTCAGAAATGTAATCTACTTAATGTAATATCACATTTCTAAATTACACTCTCTGGTTAGGTATAGAAAAATTCTGCTATATTGTAAATGCAGTTGGCTTGTGTTAAAGGACTTCTGAATGAATCACATGAAACACTCTGCTGTTACCTTCAGCCTCTTTCAGAAATTGTAAATAAATATATGTCTTTCCATCTCCAATATCTGATGTGTAAAAAAAAACACTGTAAGAGTCATTTACTCCTTCACACTAAATAATGAGCAATTCAGCTATTTGGCTAAAAAAAAATCTTCAAATATTAACTATGTATTTGCTAATTTAGGCTAAATATACCTTTTTAAAGTTTGAAAATGCTTTCAGGAAAAATTGTGAAGGGAAAATCATCTTAGTTTTAAGAAATCACATAAACAATGGTTTTGTTTGCATTTAGTATGCAGAATGTCCTATTTCTAAGGCACAGGAATAGTTACAATTCGCTAAAGTAAAAAATAAAAATTCCACAAAATAATGGTTTTACGATTAAAAGTATTTCCCTGACAGAATAGATAGTACTTGAAAACTCCCCAAATTTTAAAAGAATCTAGGATGCATTTCATACTAACGGCTTTAATGAAGCAGAACTGAATCAGTGACTTCACAATGCCAGACAATCAACTTGGCCTTTTTTTTTTTTCTTCACTGACTCGACCAATTGTTTTGGCTTCAAGTTAGAAGGAGCTTCAATTAAAGATAAGAGTTGTTTGGCTTGAATGAACACTAAAAGCCCAGGTCTCTAATGTATGTTCTGAAACACTCAGAAAACAAACAAGGTAGTCCTTAAGACATATTTCACAGAAGTTTGAGTTGTTCTGAAGAAATTAAAGCTAGATAGAGAAAGCTAAACACGTTATTACAACCAAATTTCAAATGTGAAAGCCTTAACCCCAAGAGAAGGAAATAAAAAAAAAGAGAGAGAGAGAAAGAAATCAGATAGCATCCTAAAAGCAAACAGACATCTGAGCAAACACTTATGAGATCTGAGCAATGCAGACAGAAGGCACTCAGAAAACTCCCAAAAGTTGGCCTCAACAGCCCTGACTTAGCCTGTAATTGACACAGTTTCATTTGGCTTGCCTAGGTAGCTAGTCCACAAGAAGCACAAGCTTTTTTACATTTATCCAAAGAAGAAACTCAGGTCTTTACTCAAGTCAAAATTTGAAAATGCACCATCAACAGCACTCATACCATTCCAAGGAGAAAGATAGATACAGATGTGCTTAAAAAAAAATGTTCTTATGGAACAGAAGAACCATGGTCCTGGAAAAAATCTACTTTGGAATAAAAAATATGACTATTGTTTACTGTTTCACAGATGTTTATTATTGCAATCAAATCTTTGCTTCTCTCCTCCTCTCTGAGTTATAACTTAAACACATGCTATCAAATAGAATATAAATGCTGGGAATTAAAATAAGTAAATACTCTTTGTAGAGGTGATTACCTCTACTGTTTGAAAGCACTGACTATTGTTATTACATGAGCAAGAATCCTAAAAAATTGGCAAGTTGAATTTGGTCCCATTTACTGCGCAGTTTATACAGAAGATATTACAGAAATGGAAGCACTTTACAAACACTAGATAGAATTTATAAAAAGTATTATTAAAGCATGATAGCCTGGCAATTCACTCTTTAAGGAGAAACCAGACCCAGTCAGACATATAGATTCTAGTGGGGAGAGGGGGTAATAGTAATAATAAGCAAGAATCCTGTTATTGAGAAGAATAAATCTTTCCGTAACTCAAAAATCCTTCTACGTGGACTGTGATTCTCTGAAGTGTTAGTACCTTTAGAGATTGGGAACACAGGTACAGCCCAGTCACCTGGCATGAGCTTAACAAACCTCTGTTGAAAAAATACTTGGTGAAGGAAAGAAGTCAGGGCACTCTTTTTATTCTAATTTTAGTCCAGGGTGAGGAACCAACAAACAGTGGGTGAATTACATTTGTCCCTTTCACAATAGCAAAGTTTTATAAACGTGCAAATGTTCATAATAAAACACTGTGTTGTCTTCGAATTTCAACCCCTCTAGTCAGGGTTGAAGTTAGTCACAAAGGGACCAACCTAAAAATAGGCTGATGAGTGAAAGGACGGGAGCCTGCCTGCTCTGTCAGCTTCCGTTGCCAGCAGCGAATGGAAAGCTCAGGTGACGTCTCCTCATGTATAGACATTTCCCCTTAAGCAAATAAATGTAACAGTCAAAGCAGAGCTTCGGTAGCCTAAGGAATATCACGAGAGGCATTCAAAAAGTTGGTAAATCAACTGCTTTGTCCAGGAATGGAAATGAGTGCGTCATCTCTAACAACGTGTTTGTAAAGTGAACAATTTGCCCTTGATTTTCTTCATTACATTCCTAATAACAACAGTTGCATCAGAGGAAAATTTTTGCTATCATACTTGCAGCTCATTCCAAACTGGGGCTGTTTCTACACAGTAATAAAGCATCTGGGTGAAAAAATGGAAAATACACAACTAATCATCCAGCTGTTTCTAAAATCCCAGCTGTTCACTAATAGGCAAAAAATAACCTAGCATAATGACCGAACATAACAGACCCACATTGCAGGTGATCGTAGAAGCTTTTTGGGTATGCACTGGCACGACCTGATTTATAAAATGGCAAGACATCTACCTGGATCACACAAAAAAAGCTCTCCCTGAGAAATCGGTGAACCTGGGATGGCAGAAGCCTTCCTGCTCGGGGCTTTTGTTGAAGCAAAGGTGAGTTGGGCGTGCAAGCATTTTACGTGGCCATCTCTGCGGTTTAAAAAAAGGCAATAGACGTAATAACTGAGGGGAAAGACTGAAAGGGGAAACCAGAAAGGAAACCTTTGAACCCTTTATTTTGAACAAGTTTATATTTGGTTGGAACTTATATTAGAATCTTCTATTTCCTTTTCAAATCCTTTTAAGGGTACAGTAACATTTTTGAAAGTTGAATGACTTCATAATCTCTCTTGCAAAGCTTATAACACAACTACAGCTTTTCATAACTGAAACGAAAAAAAAAATGTTTCCAGCATGTAATTTTCAGCTTATTTTAGCAATGACAGCAGGATTTATCCCATGCTAGACTGATCTCCAACACTGATACCACGGACAAACCAAAAAGAAACAGTAATTCCTAAACAGCCTCTCCCATCCAAAGAGTCAACTCAGTCCCTTGAGTGAGTAAATATAGTTTGGTGTCACAAGACGATTCACACCTTACAATACTGTACTTTGCTTCATCTTCATCTGTCTAATCTAACCCTTTCTCCACTGTTTCTCACACTGCCTTGCAGCCTGTGAAGTATGTGGATTCTAGTAGTGAAATTACACCTCTTCTCTGTGGATGAGCAGCAGCTAAATCAGCAAGGAGCATATGACAGCAGCAAGGAGTTCTAATTTTGTTACTGCACAGATTTTATGATTTTTCCATTCCTCTAAGAATTGCACACCGGCAATTACCAACACAAACACATCGTTCAGCTCTGTGTTAGTGACATTCACCCTCAGGGCTTCAACTGGTTGCTTAATTCTGTCTTGGTTTTAATACACTACCACATTAACATTCTGTATTAGAATGAGAGGGTGAGGCAGGAGGAGGGAATTATCCCCTGTGAAATATAAGTGCCCAAATTGTAATCTTCAAGTTGTAATCTTCTGAGGATGTGAAAGAATCCCTTGCTCTGAAAGGAAAGGTGAGTTTTATCTTTAATAAGACGTATAGCTTTAATTCTCAGCAACAGTTTTATGGTTTTGAATGCGAGTGCTCTCAAAGACTAAGAACAAAGGGAATTAGGGTATTGGGACATATACATACACATGCCTGCTAAGTCTGGTACCAATACTAAGTGATCAATTCACTGTCCTGCATTTCCTGGATTAATACATACTAGTAGTTAACACTGTCAAATGGAACGGTTTTTAAACTGATCTAGCTATTTTTGCCATCCTATTAATGACTTCATTTAGGCCTAACTCTTTGCCCCTTGCCTCCCACCCTCCCTCCCACTCCCTTATCCCCCACTTAGCATCACAGCTTGCTGATGCATCACCTGCTGCCACTGCAAGAAAAAAAAGCAGTTTACTAGCTTCTCATTGGCTGGAGCAGATCTGAAGGAAACAGGTCAAGAACTCTGAGAATACTTCTAAAAACCCAGAAAGAAAATCTGTCCCTAATACTCCTGTGTCATCTAGATGGTAATATGGTATATATGCACTTCCCTATGCCATTTTTCACATATACTGAAATCAGCTTCTAGACCGATTAATAGCCAAGTTGCAAAAAAAGATCATCAAACAATCTTGTCATTCTCTAATCAATCACAACCAACCCTTTCACTTGGTCTGCTAGAAGGTAAACATTTATATCCACCGATTTAAACAGAATCACAGATTTAAATATAATGTGAAGTCAAGAAAAAGGAAAGAAAAACAACATTACCCTCTCAAGAAACCTGAATAAATGAATCCTTATTTATGGGATAAATCTCCCTCCAAATACACGGCTCTAAATATAGATTGCAATCGCCAAATCTCACATTAATTTCTTAAAGTATTTAATTAGAGATCTCCTGAAGCTAATAAGATAATGTGGAACTTAGAGTCTCTATTTTCTTATCAAAAGTCATGTTAATCTTAGGTAAACCATCCTAAAACTACTATCCATCTCCCAATAGTAACGCCAGTAAGACACCAATGAGGAACAGCAAATGAACAAATAAATATAAATCCTACTACAATCCCTAGAGATTCTATCTCCTCTTGATAGATTTCAGTCCAGGGGGAGCTTCATTAATTATTTCCTACCCTGCTTGATAGCAAATGAAAGCCTCATTTGGATCATGATCCTTACCAATTGAAGGAGGAAAAAAGACTCGCTCGGGTGCCATCAACACCATTAGTGTTCTCCAGGGGAATCATTCATCTATTCAGGTATGAGTGAGTTAAGTTTATAAATAGAATAACATGCACCATCCATGTTAACAGATGTGGCCCCCATCACTGAGAGAGTTCAGATAATATAGGCCTGGTCCCCAAGAGATATGGGATTTTCCAATTATTTTACAGTTTTGTATGTGAGTGCCCTCAGAGGCTGAAAGATATTAGAACATTCACCAAAAAACAAAAACCCAACAATAACCTGAGACTTTTAATCTTGTAATTGAACCTAAGAGAATTAAGGAAGTCATGTCAAACAACAGCTACAACAAAAATGTAGAAAGATAATGGCTTCAAATCAATCTATTTCTAGAGAGCATAGAGTAGATCTATGCAGCCATATAGTCCAGTTTCCATGCTATACGCATCCTTTATATAATGTCCATGAAAAATAAAATAAACATTTTGCAATGTTCCATAAAACATAAAAACCTTTCCTGGGAATGAATTCCACATCTCCTTCTCCAATGGAATGTCTCAGAGCTTAACCCTAATACCGCTGTGGTTATATGGCACAAAAATCCAACCTAGAGTATAAAGACTTTTCAATCCTTAAGTGTCACCATTTCCCCAAACCACATGACATTTACACACTTTCACTTCAAGAAGTCTCTTTCAGTGCCTCAGACCATTCATTTACTTATATATCTTTTGCCAGAATAAAGGCAGAAAATGAAATATATGATATATGTAAACATATGGATATATATTAATCTAATTATGTTAAAACAAATATAATTCTTTGGCTCAGCACTGACACAACTTTAGTTGATATCCATAGGGGCTATTTATTTAAGTGCTTTGACTGATTTAAGAGGTGACTGACCCCTCAACAGCCAGTAGCTTACTGTGGATAAAAATGCCTTCATGCTCTCTGGCTTTAAAACTATGTCCCTGGTCTACAGAAGCATGAAAAAACAATCCAAGTACATTTCCACATAATGCCAATAACTGGAAAAAACAGCATATTTTCCATGTTTATTAATTATTCCTAAAAATTACTACTAAGACCACTGCTGAAGTAAGTTGACATTTCTATCATCTTCACAGAAAATGTTCACACTGTATATCCTTTCAGTGACTTATCTCTGCTAGTGGTGAGAAGCCATGACAAAGTCTACCCCTAAATACTTTATATTTCATTTTGATGTATGTGACACATTGATTTGAACAACAGACTTGGCCTCCCAGTTAGGTTTTTCTTGGCTTTCTGGTTTCAGTATATTTGTTGATTCTTTGTAACTGTATTATTTTCTTTTTATGATTTTGCATTTTCTGGACTGGCTGTTTAATGGGAGACAATGGTTCTGAGCCTGAGTAAAGCCAGCCTCAGATGAGAAACCAGTTATGAAAAAATCTATCCAACAGATAATTTGCAGATAAGGAAGCAAAAGTTGAATGTTCGTGGATCAACTATCAAAACCATTTAGCTCCTAGTCTTCAGGATACAAATTCTCCTTCCAAGATACCAGTGACAGAAAATGGATCAAAAACTTAACTGGGGCTTCCCTGGTGGCGCAGTGGTTGAGAGTCCGCCTGCCGATGCAGGGGACACGGGTTCGTGCCCCGGTCCGGGAAGATCCCACATGCCGCGGAGCGGCTGGGCCCGTGAGCCATGGCCGCTGAGCCTGCGCGTCCGGAGCCTGTGCTCCGCAACGGGAGAGGCCACAACAGTGAGAGGCCCGCGTACCGCAAAAAAAAAAAAAAAAAAAAAAACTTAACTGCACGTCAGCAACACCATGACCAGTGAACTATCCTTTCCTACATGACAGTAAGACTCCTTATTTAGCACATTACTTGCCTTATACATCAATCCCACCTAGTATTACTTACAGGCCTGAAAGGGGATATGCTAGGGTCTCACTCAGAGCTGCAGCTCATTAAATATGTGCTGTTTTTCAAATCACCCAACTCATACCCTGGGATTAATTTATTTACCCATAAATAAAGCCACCATATTTTCTGAACCTCAAATTGGGCCATATCATATGGTCTGATATGTATTAGCATACTTCTTAAGAGGAGGCTACTATGAGAAATTGGGACTGCTATGGAAACAGAAAACCAAGTTAGAAATAAAACTCACATCACAGTCCTAATCTTAATTCACATTTCAGAAGTACATATTCCCATTTACTGCAAAAATAGGTCTGCTCCCTTCAATCTTGAACACAAACCACTCCATCAACCTTCTTTCAAACAGGAATACTGTTCGCCATACTAGAAGGTAGGATTGTCTTCTAATCTGTAGTGGTGGATAGATTGGTCTGGAAGACTCTGTGTTTTGAGTCAAGTTTCTCTGCAATCAGGAAAACCAAGAGGTACCTTTTGTTCACACCAAATGTCCCTTGCAGAATTCAGAATGACTTTTGGGTCAGGAAGATTTCCTGGAACAGGCCCCTTTGTCACTGAATGACAACCCGTAATCATCCTAAACTGTATCTATCTCTCTCTGTCTGACTTTCTGTCTGTCTGTCTGTCTCTCTCTCTCTCTCTCTCTCTCTCTATATATATATATATACACACACACACACATATACATATATATATATAAAGAGGGATGTTACACTGTGCATTGTGTCCATGAACACATCACATGTTAACTTAAAAATGTAAACTGAACCGAGGTGTATTTATTTCCCACTTTACCTAGGAATAGCTGCAATGTTAATGCTGAATCACAATCCTGAAAATCAAAAACAGAGAACACCCTTCCTGATTCTCTTGGGACATGGGGGTACTACTATTTATGATTCCAATGCAATTAAAAATAATTTTCGACTGGTTAAAGTTGACTTTCTAAAAAAATGGGGAGGGCTTCCGTGGTGGCGCAGTGGTTGAGCGTCCGCCTGCCAATGCAGGGGACACGGGTTCGTGCCCCGATCCGGAAAGATCCCACATGCTGCAGAGCGGCTAGGCCCGTGGGCCATGGCCGCTGAGCCTGCGCGTCCGGAGCCTGTGCTCCGCAACGGGAGAGGCCACAACAGTGAGAGGCCCGCGTACCACAAAAAATAAAAATAAATTAATTAATTAAAAATGGTGAAAAAGAATATATATATACACATTAACTCAGAGTATTTTCCTTAGATATTTCTTATTCATATATTGGATGCTATTTCAACATATGCTTAATGAAAAGATTTTCACAGAGCTTCAGCTATCCTGCTTAAAACAAATTGCACAAGGAAAGCAGTAGCACTTGTGAAATACTACATGTGTCTAAGCATAAAATGAGTTCCCCAGCACAGGTCGGAACACTGCTTACTGACAATACTGTACTATAGCAAAGCAAGAAATCAAAATGTTTACTTACCAACTTTCACCATGTGGATTCAACTGGAGACTGAGGAGTTATTTTTTATTAAGCGAATCCCTTCCCTTTAGAAGCTGCTAGAATAAAGAGCTTCAAAATAAACCCGACTTACTCAGTTTAGTTTACATTCTAAAAGCTCAATCTCAAACTCCTGGTTCTGCATTTAACCTAACAGGGAGATTTTAAAAGCATTTTGTTGGGGCTTCCCTGGTGGCGCAGTGGTTGAGAGCCCACCTGACGATGCATCGGATGTGGGGGGGATCGTATCCTGGTCCGGGAGGATCCCACATTCCGTGGAGCGGCTGGGTCCGTAAGCCACGGCCGGTGAACCTACGCGTACGGAGCCATGGGCGCTGAGCCTGCGCGTACAGAGCCTGCGCGTCTGGAGCCTGTGCTCCGCAACTGGAGAGGCCACAACAGCGAGAGGCCCGCGTACCGCAAAATAAATAAATAAATAAATAAAACCATTTTGTTCTTACTACAAGTCTGATATGACTTGAGGGGTACTTAGAAAATATCAAGCTCATCTAGAGTTTTCTTCAACTCCACAGAATTTTGGTACTGGAAGGAATCAAGTGATAATGTAGCCCAATCACCTGATTGTACATTTAAAAACAAAAACCTGAGATCACGGAGATGAGATGATGTGCCCACAGTCAACAAGTCGGCTCTGGACCCCTAGACCAACTGTCACACCTCTGGTACCCACAAGCTCTCTTTTCACAGAAATTCAAAGGAATATTTATCCCTCCTCTCTCCTCTGTAACTGTTAGGCATAGCTGTTTCCTTTTCAAGCATATGCAAAAGAGAACAATGCATCCACTCTTGAAAAGACTCTGATTAGGATGACCCTCAAATACTGTACTTTTGGTAACATTTATTATCATCTGAAAAGCAACTAAATGATCCCAGATCCCAAGAATTCAAATCTGTAAATGGGGTCATTTCTCTTTTATCTTACAGCAAAATGTGTATGGTGGCCTTAAAAAAGACACAGTTTCCTAAATAAGTTACAGATAGCCCCTGGAAGCATAATTCTTAGTATAAAACATTCACAAATGATACTAAAGCACTTTGCCTAGCTGTGACTTGGAAAAATACTACAAACCCACAGCTGCACTGAGGAATCTACCTTCACACATTATCTGTAAGAGAAGTGTTCTATATAGAAGTGTTCCTATACAAGTCTCGAGGGCTTAAATGCTTCCTTCTCAGTGTGAAATCACGATCCAGACATGCTAAAATAAACGCACTTTGCAGGAAAAAACAAACAAACAAACATTTAGTAATAACCTAATAATATTTGGTTTGGAAGCCCTTGCTGTTACTTCTTGACCCTTTTACCCTTAAGAAAACCATGTAAGAGAAAGGAAAACCCCAGAGTCCCCAAATGACTATATTTCCCGAATTCTCAGAAATACCAAATTCTAACACATATCAATAAAATTTCATGTAACTTTTCAGATTTTAAAAGGAGATGTTGTGGAAACAATGAAATACATTTTCCCTTCCTAACATAGCCAAATCACTGCTATTGCTATTATAGAATAGTCAATAAACATCCAATACCAGAGAGCATTTAAACTATATTAAGATATAATCTGACCTAGTTGGGTACAGCAAAAGCTACACAGTACCTTGTCCACAGAGCCAACTTTTCATACCATGACATGCCTGGGATCTTCCCCAAAAAGAAGAAACTGAAGTAATTATTCAGTGACAGGCTATCTTGTATCTGCAAATCAACTTCTTGTAAGGAGCTCAAAATTAAAGAAATTACCCATTACTTTCACAATATCCTAATAAAGCAGATGTAACTCATGGGTTCTAAGTCTCTTTTTCTCCCAGAGGAAGATTAAACAATTTAGACATAGCATCAGAAATTTATACGGAACTCGGCATTTCAGAGGTTTCACATGTTCTCATTTGCCTCCCATAACAACTCTGTGATGTAACAAATGCTTTACGTGCCCTCTTTTTTACTAATGAGGAAACTGGGGTACAGAGATTAACAGTGACTTTCCCAAATGAACGGTGACCAACCCGAATAGTGTTACCCCTAGTCTAATGTTTGTTACATTTTTTGCTCTAAATCCAAAATATATTAAAATGTCACCTTTGAAGTCTTGTTACAGATGGCATTTCCTTGTTCTGTCACTCTCCATTGTCCACTAGAGATCTTTGGTCTGCACTCAATCAATACCCCCCCTACCCCTGGTGGTTTTTCATTCTCCAAAAGGTGTTCTTGAGAGGTGTTTCTCTAAAGTGGTGGTGAAAGGGTGAAGAGAAGGGGGTAGCTTTGGGTTTAAACCTAATATTGAATTTACTTTGAATTTTAAATATCATTCAAGGAGAGCTAAGATTTATATTATTATCAAATGATGACCTGGTATTAAAAGGCTTCAGGAAAGCTATTCTAGCCCTTTTTTTAAAAAAAAAAAAGTTCGCAGTTTTCAGAGTTCATTACGTGCTGAGATACCCTACATAGCATTTTTTTCCCCAGACTTCAGAACAACAACTTTATAAAGAAGTTGAAATATTGGAGAATAAGGCCTCTTATGTATTCTGAGTTTGCTGACCTACATCTCATTATGACTTAACAGTGTAAGTTGGATCACTAGCTGTTACCTCACATTCTAGAACATCTTGTCGTGAGTTAAATGCAGTTACATGTGTCACTAATTCCTTTAATAAAAATGATAATGATGGTGATGTGGAAGCCAAATGTTTTGACACAATTCTTTCTTATATCAATTTTAGCAAATAGAATGCTAAATTCTGAGGTGAATCCCCACATTCTGCACTTATGTCGCTACACAAATAAATAAACTTAATAAATCTAGAATTTATGTTGCACATTTAATAGAAAGCTCTTAAGCCATAATCACTGTAGCTGCTGGGCATCTTAATTCTTCAAGAATTCTTTCAGTGCATGCATTAACTTTGGTTAAATTATTCTGGATTTAAAGGCAGAAGAATATTTAAAATAGTATGGTTTCAGAAGCATCATTGTAACAGAGCAATTTCAAAAGATTCAGTTGCTAAACTTGACTTCATAGTCCCTTTGCAGATCAGTTATTTAGATTTAAGAAGAGAAGGGAATCATGTGCTGTTATCTCTGTGGCCATTCTTCTCACACAAAGAAAATGAGAGAACAGTAAAATAAGACTAAGAAATCATTCTTCCAATGATTGTCATTGAACTGTTACATTAGTAAACATTCACAGTATGAAGTCTCTCTCAATCTCCAGCATATAAAGTAGTGCAAAGGAAAAGGAAAAAAAAAAGAAAGAAAGAAAGAAAGAAAATTCCAGTTCTGTTATCTGTGAACAAAACTTGTTACATTTTCTCTGATTTCATTTCTTCCATCATTGTTAGGCATTTGCTGTCACATCTCCCCAAAATGAATAATAAAATATAATCAATTTCTAAAGGCCCCTGCAGCCTTTTTAAAAGTTAATTTCCAGTTAAAAATAAACTTTAATTAAATGATGTAACCTATCATCTATTAAATAATCCACTTTCTTTTTTTCTACATAGTAATTCTTACAATTTTTAAAAAACAACAGCTATGGGATCCAAAGACATGAAATGCTATTAAAGCACTGATAAATGACAGCTCAAATTCATTAGGTCTTACATAGTAAATACTTCAAAATGCCAACTTTTCCCATCACTGCACGATTACTAACAACGTTGACAATTTACTTACACATACACACACGCACACAGCACTCACACACACACAAACACACACATACACATTCTCTCCACAGAACCATCTTTACTTTTAACACCTCCTCCAGTTAATGTGCAAAATTCTTGCATTCTAATAAAAAATATAAAGATAGATTTGCTCCTATTTAAGCCTCCCTCTTCTCCAAGATGTATCATTTGTTTGATATGTAATACAAGTTTAGTAACAATTATGCCACGTATAACCATTAAATGGCGTACTACTGTATGCATTGGATTCATTTGCATATATCATTTTCATAACTGCACTCTCTATGCATAAATATATTTGGAGATGCTGGGATTGGGGGGAGGGGCAGTGGCGGGTGGCGAAGGAGATTCACACGTCGGTCTCCACAGCCTTCGCGTTAGAACAGTTGTTTTTATCTGTCTCACTGTCATCCCCCTTTCCCTGACACTTCTCCTTTGCACACAGAGATTCCTTAACCCCTTCTTCCATCTCTAGATACTCTGACTTGTCCCCCAGGGAAGAAGAAGTAGAGCTCCGAAATTTCTTCAGCAAATTAGAAGGGAGGTACGGGCAACTGACTGCATTCTGTGTCAGCTGTGTCTGTTCCTCATTTTCAGTCTCTCTGTGGTAGAAATAGTTAAAGTTAGAGACAATCACTGGCACTGGCAAAGCAATGGTTAAGACGCCTGCAATGGCACACAGAGACCCTACGATCTTGCCCCCCACAGTGATGGGCTTCATGTCCCCGTAGCCCACAGTTGTCATGGTCACCACGGCCCACCAAAATGCATCTGGGATGCTTTGGAAATGGGTAGTCGGTTCATCCGCCTCCGCGAAATACACAGCACTGGAAAAGAGGATGACCCCAATGAAGAGGAAAAAGATCAGAAGGCCCAGTTCCCGCATGCTGGCTCGGAGGGTGTGGCCCAGGATCTGCAGGCCCTTGGAGTGCCTGGAGAGTTTGAAGATCCGGAATACTCGGACCAGACGGATGATCCTGAGGATGGCGAAGGACATGGCCTGCTGCTGCTGACCGTTGCCACCCCCCTGCTGCTGGGCCAGATCCGTGCCCAGCGTGATGAAGTAAGGCAAAATGGAGACAATGTCAATGATGTTCATGATGTTTTTGAAGAAGAGGGCTTGGCTGGGACAAGCAAAGCAGCGAACCACAAACTCAAAGGAGAACCACACAATACAGACCGTCTCCACAATGAAGAAGGGGTCGTTGAATATCGTGTGCCCTGAGTTCTCTGGGTGGGGGGCCGAGGTGTCGTTCAACAACCCACTGTGCCCGCCTGTGCTCAGTGCTGTGATAAGATCCCTGTCGTCCCTAAACTCTGGCAAGGTTTCCAGGCAGAAGATGACGATGGAGATGAGGATGACCAGGACCGAGACGATAGCTATGCCCCTCGCTGGACTGGAGCTCTCTGGATACTCAAAGAGCAGCCAAACCTGCTTTTTAAATTCATTCTCTGGCAAGGCCCTGTCCTCCTCCTCTCTCACAAAGCCCTCATCCTCCCGAAACTTGAGCAGGGCCTCCTCCCCCAACTGGTAGAACTTCACCTCCTCCGTGAAGATATCAAACGGGACGTTGACGGGCCTCTTCAGGCGGCCCCCTGACTGGTAATAGTATAAGATGGCATCAAAGCTAGGCCTGTTCCTGTCAAAAAAATACTCGTTACGCAGAGGGTCGAAATACTGAGTCCTCTTCTCAGGGTCCCCCAGCAAAGTCTCGGGGAACTGGGCCAGGGTTTTCATCTGGGTCTCAAAGCGCAGGCCCGAGACGTTGATCACCACGCGTTCGCAGCAGTCGCTGTAGCGGACCGAGCTGTAGCCGCCACCGCCGCCCGCATCGTCCTGGGGCAGCAGGTCGGTGTAGGAACACTCATCGCCGCGGTCATCCTCGCTGTAGCGAAACCTTCCCTCCTCCTCCTCTGCCTCCTCTTCTTCCTCTTCCTCCTCCTCTTCCTCCTCTTCCTCCTCCTCCTCACTCAGATCCCGCAGGATCTTCTCCTCGGAGCCACTGGGCATCAGGTCGGAGCAGTGAGGGAAGCTGCTCTGCCGGTGGTGGACTTTCTTCTTCTCGGGCCGCTGTCGCCTCCTCCTCCTACTTCCCCGGCCGCTCTGAGGGTCTTGGGAGGTGCAGGCCCCACGCAACTGGTGGTGGTGGTGATGGTGGGCGCCCCCTCCAGACCCCCCGCCGCCTTCCACAGCAGCTGTGGCCGCGGCCACAGCAGCCGCCGCAGCCGCCCTCGAGTGAGCCAGCCTCTCACGCTCCCGGGCCCGGGCCTGCGCGGCATAACCGTAAGGCATGTGACTGTTGCACCCTGAGCTCTCCGCACTCACCATTGCAACCTCCATGGTGGTGGTTTGGGGGAAATGGCTGGTTCCAGTTGGAGGAGAAGAAGAAGAAGGAGAAAGAAAAATAGGGCAGCTTCTTTTCTCACCAAATTAAGGTAAGTTTGGAACCTTTAAGCAGATTGCTTGGAAGACTAAGGATATTTTCAGTCCAACTTTGCATTTTCTGTTTTTAAATCAGCACACCCCATGCTCTCTCTTCCCAGGGATTCAGTGTTGCTCTCCAGAGCTTGGTTCCTCCAGAGAAACAGCCTGGCACTTTCAAGCCTAAGTCAGAAAATGTTGGGGTCTCTCAAACACTTATTTTTTTGGGGGGATGTTCAAAGTGGGAAATAACGTCTAGAATGTGGTATTGATGCTGCGAGATTTAAAGGCAGCAAGTATCCAACAGCCAGCAGTCGTGCCTAGAAAATGGAATATATTTTTCTGCCATGGAAATTGTCCAGAGCTCAGTCCATCAAATTTAAATAAAATGCAAATAAGCCTTTAAGTCTTAGCACTTGCCTTCTAGTGATGGCTTGACCCATGTTAACATGTGACTTGAAGTATGTCCAGACATTGCCACTCAAAGCCTATCAGGATGATTCTCCAGGCTTTCCCCTTAAATTCATCACTGGCTTCCTGGACCCAGGGGCAATGCCGAGCTAGCTTTAGAGGCAAAGACCTTGGGAGGTAGAGAAGGTGCAAGATGAGGTGTCAGTGGGGGCAAGCCCAGCTCTGAGGTCTCCATAGAAATCAAGGAAATGCACAGCATCCTTCAGCTAAAATCATGCAGAAGAAGCCACTTCACCTGAAAAAGGAGGGGAAACAAGCATAGGAGAAAAATAAAAAGAAGAATCAAATAATAAAGAGCAAACTGAGCGTTTCCTTCACATATACTTTTTTCTCCTGTCCTCAAGCAAGCAAGCCATTATATAAAGCACCAAAGCGACTATAAATTTCCAAGGAGTAGTATGGGGCAGCTTGTTAAATCTCCTTCTCACTAAACATCCTTCTTTCCTTCTTCTTTGGATATATTTCAGCACTGTCTACTTTTGTGGCAACTCAATTATTTTTTCCTCTCTCCACTCTTGACCCATATGGCTCTTCCTTCAATCCACCTTTTCTCTAATGCCAGGTCTTAGTTCTCACTGTCACTCTCTTCATTCCACAATAACAATGCTGTCACTTTACAGCTGCTTCCATCATTCATTGATCTCAAGGCATTTTTTTAAATTTCCACATAAAATATTTCTGAATTTAGTGGCCGTCCACCCCTCTCTGTCTTGATTCAGGATTAGAGAAGTCGGAAAAAACGGTTTTCTTTAATCCAGGTTCCACCACTTAAACAATCTTCAATCACCTCATCTACAAAGTGTAGATAATAATACAACCTCCCCCCATCCCACTTTTGAGAGGATAAATGAGATAACTGATGTTGACAGAACACCACAGTGCCTTGTACATGAGGAATATCAATAAAGGCTGGCGGTTATTAACAACATAATAACATTTTATGGTCAATCTACCCACCCCCAAATGCGCAAGTCCTCATAGCATTGTCTAAGCAGGGGAAGGGCAGAACGTGAGGACATCCAGGACATTTTGAGACTCACCAATGGCCTGTATTATGTTGGCACTCCCTGACTCGCTGAAGCATGTCCCTGTTGTTGTTTTTCTGTTCCCCTGACTCCAGAACACTCCATACTGCCCACAGCCTAGGAGCTTATCCCAGTTTCCATTTCTCTAATAATCACCTTCTCTCCTTGCAGTTCCCCATGTTCACCTCGATGCTTCCTCCTACACTTTGCTCAAGGGACTATCTCCTCATGGTTCAAATCCCAGTTTGTGTGCACTTTGTTTTCAGCCTATGATACTTTCTTCCCTATAATTTAACCATAGTTCCCATCTCCCAAATTCCCCTCTCTTTTCCTTCCCTCCCCCACCTCACCCCGTTTATTTCCAATCTGCCACTTCCTGATCACATCTTCCTTGCAGCCCTCCTCCGTCCCCACTGTCACTTAGTATTCCTGACCTTTCTTCTTCCTTAGTTTGCTCTCCGTAGGTCCAACTAACTCATCTCCTCTGCCAGGACGTGTAAATGCTCCTGCCCCAATCTTGCTTCTCCTGTCTCCTCTTGCTTCTTCCGTTCACTCTTTCCAACAGGACGTCCAAGAATGCAGAGAGTGGCCGAGAGAACTGGGGAAGATAATGACAGCCGGAATTCAGGGCACCTACCAGACTCTATTACCGGAAGCACTTGGAGCCATTAGCAGGACCCAGTGCTTGACCACCTGCTGCTCTTTGCTGAATTGTGTCAGCCTAGAAGCCTAAATACACCTGGGTTTTATCAAGTGACATGCAGGGAAGTGGCAAGCAAAGGTCTTCCCAATCACACATTCTAATGTGATCATACACATTCTCCCAGGGCAAGAGGTGAGCCTGACTGAGGACACAAAACCCAGAAAATACCCCTCTGAGGGTTTTTGGAATGACATCCCCTTCCTTTGCCTGACTCCTAACATCATCTCATACTCTGAAATGTTCACTCTCACAAGGTCTCCAAATCTCTGTCTTCACTGTGGAGGGTCAGGCCAACATCCTTTAAAGACTTTCACACAAGCCAAATTGCCTGAGAGTTTGCTCAGTTTCTTCCCCAACCCCTCAAAGCAGTTATAATACACTATTTAAATAAAGCCCCAGTGTAACCAAAGTGCCTGTAAATTTGTATACTACGCACACCCCCTCTTCCACCCAACTGACTCCCAGAAGGTCACCAGTTAGAGGGTCTTCTAATTCACAATCAACTCTTCAGGAGAGCTAGACTTGCCCCCTTCACACCAAATAATTTCTTATTTACTTATTTACTTATTCATTTATTTGGGTTTGTTCATTTTGGTTTAACTCCCTCCCCCACTGTACAAAAAGCAAATCACATTCCTTCTAATTTGCTTCCAGTTACCTCACTATCCCTGATCTTGGAAGAAGAGGAGGAGGATATAAAAAGGGAGGGAGAGAGTGAAGAAAAAAAAAAGAGAGAGAAAAAGAAAAAAAATCCAACCAGCAAATCAGACTAGTTTAAAATCTCTCTTCCTTCTCAACTCAAGGTATTCATGTTAGGAGAATCTATTCGAGTCAACTCTCGGGAGACTTTATGGGGGAGACCTTCACAGGGTAATGTCCCTTCCTTTTAAACACCACCAACTAATAGGATTTTGCTGACTACCTATTCCCCAATCCCTGTGCCCCCAAACAAGAGCCAAGCATCCCGCCCCTCCCTCCTCGCCCCCCCACCCCCCCCCCCGCAACAAGGCTGTTTTCATCTCTCAGTGCTAATTCCTGCAACTGTTTTAGGGTGGTACCTGAAGCTTATCAGAGAGAGAAAAGGAGAAAGAGAAGACTGAGAGAGAGAATTCCAAGGGCCAATACCGTGAGAAATATACACTTCAACGCACGCCATTTATACAGTCCCTATGTGTTGCTCAAATGCTCAGAAAATGCACGCAAACCCAAATGTTGGGAGAAGCAGCAATTTAAACCCGTTCACCAGCTGTTCGCAAAGAAACGGAACCAGTGAGTCTGGGATGAGGCAAAACGATGCTAAATCTAAACCCCACCTCGTTGGGAAACGACATCTTTAATCGCGCCCTTGCCTCCAGACCTAGGTTCCCGCTCGGGCACATTAAGCAGGGCGCACGCACCCCATCCCTTGGGTTGGGAAAATAACAACTGTTTGGCCCCCCGGAAAGCCGCACAGCATCTGCACCTCCCTTCTCCCACCTCCTGGTTTATTTTTAACCGCCTTCCATTCATGCCCTTCTGTCACATTCTCGATATTATTTATCCCTCAAATGTCCACTGTTTCTTAACAGCCAAAAGAGTAGAGGAAAGATAAGAGAGGTATCATACTTACCATTCCCAGGTGGGGTGCAAAATAAAAATAAAGAAAATTCCCGGTTGGCTTTTTTCCCCCCTCAAGCTGCAACAGCTGGAGGAGGGGAAGAATGATCTTGGGGGTGGAAGGAATCACTCCGGTGTGGCAGGTGGAGGCTCCAAAATATCCACGGAACAAGTTCTATTGCCTGGCCAGCGGGGGTGCACAGAATCCTCGCTGCTGGAGCCCGGGGGTGGGGATCGGGGCTGCCCCACGGAGGACCCCAAGACTCCTGGTTCCTCGGGAGTTCAGCACAGAAGGGCTCGACGGGGAAGGAAAGTCAAGGTTCCCCAGAAAAAGAAACAAAATCCTAGACAGCAGCGATCACTTGTTAATCCCGAATTCCTCCAATATCCTTCCCTCTCCCTCTCTCGCTGGCTGCAGAAGCAGCACACGCCTCCCCTGGCCGGGAGCGCGCGCCGGCCGGGGGCGGGGCCAGGGCCGTCCGAGGGTGTGGCGTTCACGGCGGTCACCGGGGGCGCCTCCCGGCGCGGCGAGGCGGGCGCAGTCACGACGCCGTGACTGCCGGCCCCCCGGCTGCGGCCCCCCGACAACGAGGCTCCGGGGAGCCAGTGGGAACCATTCCAGGATCCCCTGGCTTGCGCTCCCAGAGGCGAGGAGCTAATCCCGGAGAGAGAGGTGTCCCCTTTGCAGCTGAAATGGGGTCCCGACGGCAGAGCAGGAACGCCAAGAGAGGCTGGAAGGGGTGACTTCGACGGCAGGTCCAGTCTCGACCGCAGGGTGCTTCTGGGCGTCTTCTCCTCTCCCCGACCCGCTTTCTCTGCAACTCCCCCGGCACCCCACCCACCAGCCCCGGCACCATAACGGGTTTGTGGGTTTGGGAGCCCGGGTGCATCTCTGCGAGGCCGCCAGCCCAGAGCTCTCTAGTCGTCTGCTAGCGCGCCCAGGCCCCTCGGCCTCCGCCTCCCTTGTAGAGAGAGAGTTTGCCGGCCTCAAGTCGGGGGTCGGGACTCCCAGGAGAGGAGGAGACCGACTTTACGCAGGTGTCCGACCCCTGGGAGGGAAGGATTACTGAAATTGGAATCGGGCCCAGGCTAAGGGCTGCGCAGGGAGGCTAAGGTCCGAGTTAGGAGAGAGTCGGGGCGCTAGGAGCAGGTTGCAAGTCCGCCCCGGGGGCGGGGGGCTTTGGAAGAGTGGGAGGAGCCCTCGGCGAACCTGTTGCTCCAAAAAGAAATATGATTTGGCAAGAGGTTTGGTTCCCGGGAGGTCTCTAACGTAATGGTCGGATCTCCAATGCCACCCACCTCCATAAAACAACAAAAACCGCACTTCCCCGAGCCCCACCCCCACCCCCCGCGCCGTGGGCAGGCGAGCGCGCTAGCAGCGGCGTCCTCACCCCGGTGGACTCTCGGATTGCTTATTAGCTGGCTGGCGTGTGAAATGCCCCTGGACATCGATGTAAATATGCAATTCTCACAAATATGCCAAAAGAAGTGGGAAGTCAGAATTTACACAGAGAGAGAGAGAGAGAGAGAGCTCAGGTGGCGACGGGGCTCGGGGAACCTCTCCCGGCTCCCTCTCTGATGGGCCAAGCAGGCAGTGGCGGCGTGCGCCCGGACTGCTGGAGCAAACTCGACCTTGGGGGGGGTCAGTTGGCGCCAAAGCAGCCACTGTCGTCCTCAGCTGGCAGCTTTGTTCGAGGGCCCTGTTGGGCCTCCTCCTTTTGTGGTGCTCTATTAATTATTAAGAGAAATATTCCCGAGCTGAATTATAGATATGCCCGGTGCTCACTCACCTAACTGCTGCTGGCTTGGCGAAGGACAACAGGAGGGCTGATTTTCGTTCCTGTTTGATTTTTTTTGGGGGGGGGGGGCGGGGGAGGGATCTTTTTAAATAACTAAAAAAATTGCATTGTAATCGGTGAAAAGGAAAAAAAAAATTAAACTGACATGGGGTCTGGTTTTCCTAACTTCTTCCAGTTAGTGACAAAAGTTAGAACCTTTGTCCTGAATGAAGTTATCTGTGATCCTCTGGCCTCAACTGCAGGTGGAGGAACTGAGAGAAAGGTGGCATCCACACCAGCTCTAGAGAGGCTCTGTCTCAATTCATGCCCCACTAGAATCCATTTCTGAAAGTAGGGAGAGTGGATTTCTCCAAAAGTAAAAAACATCCCGTGTACTGGCCCCAGATCCCTTCTGTACTGCCACAATGTGTAGTAGTCACTGTGCAGTTTCATACATGCCAAAAGCAGATGGTTGAGTTTATTGTTGTCTCATCAGAAGGATGTTTCTTGGGATGGTAGAAGGCAGGGCTGAGAGCACAGGATCTTGGGACTAGTTTCCCAAAAGCAATTTGTGAGATCAGTTGGAAGCAACTGTGGAAATACTTTCAGGGAGATGAAAACTGAGATGGAATGATACACAAAAGACAGGTATATTGAAGCTTGGACATTTTAATTGGATCATGTTAAAACTTTATGAATTATGCTTCCATAATATGCTTCCATTTACTGTTTGTTCCTATCACAGCCCAGAGAATTTTAAAGTTTAAAATGCCTGAGGTCTCTATAAATATTTACACTTCTTAGGTATCAGGAATCTGAGTAACTAAAGCACCACAGCAAGAACACAGCTGAGGAAAAACCACTTTCATGAAGATGTTCATTCAGGTCATACAAGATATAGTTACTGAGAACTTGATCAAGGCTGGTAACACTCTTTTGAGTGCCCACCTAGCGGCTCTCTGGCTCTCTGCTAAATACTTTGCATACATATTGTTTAATTTTATCTGCATAAATAAAACACTTTATGTGATAGGGATTATTATTATCACTATCTTATAGAGAAGGAAATTGAGGCTTATGATGGTTAATGAACTTGCCCCAAAGTTACATAGCTAATTATTTAGCAGAACTGGGCCTTTAACAGCTGACTCAGCAATGTGGACAATCCCCATGCTAGTGATGATAATGCCACGTGGTCTAATGCCCATCTGTCCTCACAAACTACTGGCTGTTACAGATACAGAGGCAGTTTAGGAAACAAGCGGGTATGTGCTTTGATGGAGGTATGAGAAACGTGTTCCTGGGATGCAGTGAATGGAGTAGCATCTAATTTGGGGGAAGCAAGCAAGGATTGACAAAGAAAGGGGAAATGTGTCTGAGGAATGTGAGAATTGGAGTGGCTGCCATAAAGAATACATGGACATGTGGCACTGGCGTGGACGGAACAACTGAAACCTGAGAGGTAGGCGGCCCCCAACTGGGAAGAGCATGCTCCTCACTCAGGCTTCCCCCCATTCCCACACACACACACACACACACACACACACACACACACACACACACTTCCCAAACACACACACACACACACTTCCCAAACACACACACACTTCCCAAACACACACACACACACTTCCCAAACACACACACTTCCCAAACACACACACACACACACACACACACAGACCTCTTTGAACTTTAAAAGAATTTCTTTATAAAGCAAACAAGTAACATTCCATTTCTCTTCCTGAAATTCTCTTAAGGATTCCTAGAAAGTCCCACAGATAAACAGTAGCAGAAAGATTCTTTGCTGTGACCAACAAAAATCTACCTTGTCTCAGTTTCAAACTGTTTTCTCTGGAGAGGAAAAAATTATTTTCTTGCCTTTCTTAATCATCAACTAGTCAAAATTCTTCAAGCCCCCTACACCCAAATATACCCAATACCACACATAATTTCTCCCTGGCTTTGAATTCTCTCAGTGGTAATACAAATATTCCAGACCACACTATGAAGCTTACGCTTATATAGAAAAGGGCAAAGGGCAGCAGATCCTCCTTTGTACAAAGCAGATAGAAGGCCCTGTGGGATACAAACTAAGTCCATTATAAATGTTTTTGTTCTCTTTGGGGACCATGGTCTCCAGTGAATTGCAGCATTCTGTTTACTTCACCTCTCTCTCCCCCAGAAGCCCACAACACCTCCCTGAATACAGGCAGTGTATCCCGAGCAACCAGCGCAATACCTGACCCAGAGCAGGCATTCGATAAGAATGTACTAAAATGAATGAATAATGGAAGAGCCTTCCATTTGCCAAGAAAGCTCAGTGAATGTGTTGGGAGAAAACCCAGAGAAGATTGCTTATACCTGCTCACCCCAGACTCTCAGCTATCGGCCTTTTAAAGTTCTGAAGGGATGTGAGGGGGAAAGAGTTCTGGGGCGCTTGATTCCATGCTTCCCATTCCCTAATGTATGGATGCAGATGTTCTGAGCAGCCCATAATTCCTTGTGAAATGTGAGTCACTCAGCTAGCTTTTCCTTGTAGATGGATTTTTCAGTGACCTTTCACCACACCACCTTGCATTCCGTTTTATGCATACCAGTACTAGTCAGGTCTTAAGACCTCAGAACAGCATAATCACTTCTCATTAAATGAGGAAACATCAATCCTGGAGAGAAAGACTAACCACTCACTTCCTGACTCTCTGACCACAGCTCTGTGTAGGTACAGTGGGGAGTAAGACAGCTACTCTCTGCCCCGGATGGACACCTGCGGTCTAGGGGGGTGAGAGATGCATCAACACACCCATGCGGTTAGGGTCTGACAGAAGTCACACGAGGAGCAGAGAGAAGCAGCATTAACTGAGGTTAGAAAGGTCCTCAAGCCAGAAGGAGCCACGGGTCAAAGGCTTACTGAATAAGAATGGCTAAAATGAGTGTAAGGATAATCAAAGAGAAGCAGAGGATCCGACATGGAATGGGAATGGGAAGCAGTTGAGTGTGGACTTAGGCCACGCTCAAGAGTCTGAACTACGGTCTATGACAAAACACTGCATGAAAGGATTCTCAACCCTTTTTCCACCTCTACACACAGGACAGATGTGGTTCACACGCATGACACACTCCCCTGGGCAAACGCAGATAGGCAGCTGCAGCATCCACTGAGTAGACTGAGTTGCAGGCATTTCCAGGCTTCTTGGCTAAAATGACATCTTTCTCCTCCATCTATGAATGCATCTGAGAAGCTAAGTGAGTGAAATTGAGTTGGCAGAACCTTAAATCATCTCAGATTTAGATTTCTGAATGCAAATCAATCAGAAATGTCCGTTAACTGAAGTAACTCAGAATTTGCAATGTACCGCATCTCTAATGGTAATCTACCAATGTGGGGTGACCCTGCTATTGAGATCCACCCTGTCAGATCCAGTAGTTCCTCTGGTCCAGGATCCCCTGTGGGTACCAAAATCTGAAGTTACTCAAAGCCGTTAATATAAAAATGGCATAGTATGGTCAGCCCTCCGTATCTGCGGGTTCTGCATCCACAGATTGGTTGGTTGACTGCATGGATGCAGAGCCAGAGGGTACTGAGGGCCAACTGTACACTATAACAAGGTGAAGTGGATTCATTCTTTTAGCTCTTTGTTATGCTTTCCTTATATGTGGTTAGAGTATACAGCAGTTATGGAGACTCACTTAAAATGAAATATCCACCTTGGTGCAGATAAAAATCACCCACATCCTTGTGTGCGGGCACCAATCAATCAGGTGCAAACTTGGGGCAGAGATGAATAGAAGAAGGTTTAGGTATGGAATAGTTTTCAGTCCCTACAGACATTACCACCACTGTGCCTTCCATATTAACTCCTAATAATTTATGTCAAGGAGCTTTTCTCGTATAAGTAAATGTGCGCCTTTTTATAAAAATAAGAGGTCATGGTATACTTCCTGCCAACAATGTGTTCCAGACTCTGAAGGTCCCTTTAAATATGGTCAATGACCATGGTACAGGCTGGATTCTACCCTTTCAAGAGTTGGCTGCTTTGCCATCTTCCCCATTTTGATTGTGATCAGTACCTTTCACCCCCTAGAACAGACATCACCAAGGCTTAAAACAGGCCTTTGCTCTAAAGCCTAAGAATGTTAATGCCTCCTCCAGGCTGCCAACACCCATCACAGCCCTGACCATCTCTCCTTCATCAGACCAACATTACTTCTGATTTGGTTAAGTACTATAAAGACTTTGTCCAGCACATGCTTTCCAAAACAAGGGCCATAGTTGTAGGAAGGATGCTCTCATGTAGAAGAAATTTGTAGTAGGTACAGATCAGTTAAGAAATATACCCCAAATTATATCTGCTCTTTGCTCACTTTTCTCCACTCCTGGCTAAGAGAGAAACACAATTCTGGGGATTAGCCAACTGATATACAGTCAACCCTTGAAATACGCAAGGGTTGGGGCGCCAACCCTCTGCACGGTCAAAAATCCGAGTATAAATTATAATCATTCCTCCCTCTCTGCAGTTGAGCTTTCGTGAATTCAACCAACCAACTACAGCGTATTGGAAAAAAATTCTTGCGTAAGTGAACCTGCACAATTCAAACCCATGTTCAAAGGTCAACTGTATTTTAGAACCAAAAGCACAAACAAACAAAGCTGAGAGTATGAGTGTCTAGGTTGTTAACTTATGGTTTCTCATTACTGGTTGCTGAGAACAACACATCAGCTATCAGGTTTTTTATACACTAGAAGCCCCTCTAATTTATCTCTCAGTCAACCTCACAAATCAGCTCTTATTCTGAATAAACACAGAGAACATAGGCTGACAGCCCCAAAGTTCACACAGGAGTACAAAAACTGACAGTCTTCTTTAGATGGTTTTTCAGAATGAGTCCTTTTCTGAATTCATATATAGATTTGAACTTGAAAGTAAATTACAATGAAATTCTAATGATTTACAATAGCCCTGGGGGTGGGGGGGAAATAAACATTTGACTAAAGCAATTACTCTTGGACTGCTTGCAGGGCTGGAGCAGAGATCAGATGCTGGGGTTATAAGATTGTCTCTCCAGCTTCCTGGTTGCAGAACCTCCTGCAAGACACTTAACCCTTGTGAATCTCAGTTTCCTTATCTATAAAAAGGGGAACTGTACTATCAGTCCTCTTTTACAAGATCATGAGTGTAGATCACATAAGAAAATGTAAGAAAACTGTTCTACAACCATAAAAATACAACATAAATAGAAGACATTATTTTAAAGTAATAATCATCTGCTATGGACTGAATGTTTGTGCACCTCCCCGCCCCCCAAATTCATATGTTCAAGCTGTAACCAATGTGATGGTGTTTGGAGATGGGGCCTTTGGGAAGTAATTAGAGTTAGATGAGGTCATAAGGATGGGGCCTTCATGAGGGGATTGGTGTCCTTATAAGAAAGAGACATCAGAGAGAGATACTAATCTCTCTCTCTCTCTCTTTCTCTCTCACTCTCTCAGAAAGATGGTGGCTGCCTACAAGCCCAGAGAAGAGGCCTCAGAATGAAACCTACCTTGCCAGCACCTTGATCTTAGGCTGTCCAGCATCCAGACTGTAAGAAAATAAACTCCTGTTGTTTAAGCCACCCAGTCTATGGTATTTTTTTTATGGCAGCCTTAACTGATTAAGACATCATCAAAACTTGATAACAGATATTTAACCTGTCTTTCCTAGCAAACTTCACTATGGTATTAGAAACTGGTACCCAAAACTCAGCAACATGTTGAGAAAGAAATGATCCTTACAGGTTTTCTTTCAAGGAATGGAAAGATTTGTAATCAACTTGCCAGTTGTTAACATGGTAGTAAAATTTTATTAGGGCTTCATAATCTAAAACTCACTCTAAACCAATTTGGAATTTTGGGCAGTTTTTCTTGTAAAATGGCTATAAATGACATTAGCTTGAATATCCTGAATGTTGTTAACAGTATTAACTGTTCATTAATTCAACAAAATTTTACTGAGCACCTCCTTTATCTCAGGCATCAGTCTAAGCAGGAAGCAGTAGCGATAAACAAAAAGCCCCTGCTCTTAAAAAGATAAGCAGGACTTCCCTGGTGGTGCAGTGGTTAAGAATCCACCTGCCAATGCAGGGGACATGGGTTCGAGCCCTGGCCTGGGAAGATCTTACATGCCGCAGAGCAACTACTGAGCCTGCACTCTAGAGCCCACGAGCCATAGCTACTGAGCCTGCGTGCCACAACAACTGAAGCCCTCGCGCCTAGAGCCCGTGCTCTGCAACAAGAGAAGCCACCACAATGAGAAGCCTGCACACTGCAATGAAGAGTAGCCCAGGCTCACCGCAACTAGAGAAAGCCTGTGTGCAGCAATGAAGACCCAACACAGCCAAAAATTAATTTGATTTTTAAAAAAAAGATAAGCAAAGTTATTTCACACAACATTAACTGTTATGAGGAAAATAATATAAAGTAATAGAGTGTCAGGAAAAAGGTTTTCAACTTCAGTTGGCTAACTACAGAGAAAGTGACATTTGAACTGAGGCCTACATGACAAGAAAGCTTGCCATGTGAAGATTTAGGGCAGAGAAAAGAAAAACTGTTAGAAGAGGTCTGAACAGATGTGGTCTAAAAATTGAAAATGTCAGACAAGGGTAACTAGAAAGCAAAGGCCTTCCCATAAGGAGTCTAGTGAACAGACAGAATCTAATGCACCAGAGTCCTAATACGATTTAATTCTACATACCACCACCTAATCATTTTAAGTTGGGATCATGGAGGTGCATCTCCCTCCTTCCTTTCTCAGACCCCAATTTCAGGCTTAGTCACTCTTGTAAGTATCTGAGAATAGATAGGAAGGAGCCTTCCTAGGGGGTTAGAGAGGTAGTCCTGGGCAGAGGGAAGAGTTCACAGTTCTACATCAGAAAACCGCTCACATGTACATAAGAGGTGATGATTGCTATCCCCAGGTGTCCTGAGTTGTAAATGTAGTTCCCAGATTTCTCTCCCTGGTCTAGTGCTGCCTATTCTCTAAAAGGCATGATGTGCTGTCTCTGTTACGACTTCTGTTTTGTTAACAGTTCTTTTCATAGCAAGGAACAGAAAGCAATTCAAGCTAGCTCATAAACAGTCGGCCTACAGTAAGGTTATTGTCAGATCTTATAGGAGTCCACAAAAGAGCTGAAGAACTCTTTCTCAGTAATGAGTCTGCTTTCCCATAATGTCTCCATACATGTGGCCCCACAATGGTTGAGTTAGCCCCGTTGTTACACAGTCTTTCAGTTTAAAGGTCCTTCACATGCTCTACAATATCTAAAAGGAGGAATCTGATCAATTTAGCTCAACTTTTTAACCAAGCCAATCAAGTCACAAATTATCAGATTAACTGGTCAAGCCACCAATGTCCTAAAGGGAAGTTCACTCATCTGAGTCTGTAGCTAGAATGAAATTTTCTGAACAGGGGCCAATACAAGTAAGTCCAGCTCACTAATTCTAATAGCAACATGTCGGGTTGTTTTAAGATCTTGGGAAACCCTTGCTATTCTTACTTATAGAGGATCTTCCCGGCATCATATCTAGCATACTTTAAATGCTTACACATTCCACGTTAGAGATTATGCAATCTATTTTACAGTTGAGTTGCAGCTGAGTAGTGGACAGTATTACATGGAAATTTTGCAGTATTTTAAGTTTTTTCTGTATTTCAGAGTTAATTTTAAGAGCGTAGACATTTCATAGCCTCCTGAAAAGCTTATAGGCACACAGGCATGGCCCGGAAACAAAACATAATCCCTGAACAAAGAAATAGCTCCTTGATTACTGTCAATTACTTAAGAGTCTTGGCTTTTAAGGTATTATTAAATAATCACATTTTTGGCTGATAAACTCTGGATGAAAGATATCCTCACTTACCTGTTTATTCGTCTGCATGTGAATATGTGCTGACATATGTGAATGCATCCTGTGTTTATGTTGTCTTCTATGTTGTGTGTAAGCTATAATGGGAAAGCTAATTATTAAACTCTGCAAATACACCCAGAGGCTACTGTGAGCGATACAGCCAAAAAAAAATCTAAAAATAACTATGTAATAAATAACCATTTGCAGATGGGAATTGTTCGTGCGGTTTTCTAAACAATAGCAGGTTTCTTTAAGGCATTACGGAATTTTTCCTGACGTTTTTACTAGGTGCACTAAATCTTCCATACTTAAAGACAGATAATTTGAATAAGAGTGTGATAAAATTGACTGGATCCAAATTAAAGTTATTTTTAGGACAATATTGAAAGCAATAGACAATTGCTTTATTCTTAGAATAGATTCATACATGCATATTCTCCTGCGTTAGTTAAAAGCATCAAGAGAGTCATTTCTAAGAGGCAGAGCATTCCAGCAATTATTTTAGAATACTACATTGCCAAAAATGTAAAGACCACTCCTCAAAATAATATCTTGATGGCTTAGTGTTTTATTTCTTCAGGTTCACTCAGGAGAAAAAATTTTTTAAAAAGGAGACTGAACTAGAGCTTAAAAGTTATAGGAGTATGTTGCAGAAATATTTAAGTGAGAAAGCCGCAAAGTGTAGAGCAAGAGACTTACTGAAAAATGCAAGAGAATTGGGTGTTTCTTAGCAGGGGTGATATACCAAACTCTATAAACAATTAAAATAATATTAAGTAATTGCCAAAATTTAAAATCAACTTACAGAAGAGTGGGCTTGACATGTGATAATCTGAGATGGTTTCTTCTACCTGGGACCAAAGTATTTGGTGCAGCCTTTCAAGACAGCTCTGGTTCATACAATCTTCTGCCACCACTAATGTATATGTAGTTAGTGGTCTAGTCACGTGCCTCAAACGTAGCTCAACAGAGTCCATGTACTAATAATACATTTAATAACTATTAATTTTCCTGCTCAAGACAGAGCATCTCCATCAAATGATGAACTTTGGCTCCAGTTTCAAGCTTAAAGAAAAAATATACTATATTCTCCTCTTTAACTCATGGGAAGTTATTGAATATTTCATTCCTAAGTTGAATGTGATATATGCAAAGAATAATTTGACTTGTTTATGGTGATATACAGATTACAAGTTAAGAGCATAGCCTCTAAAACCAGCAAATCTCCATCCATTACTAGATGTATGACCTTGATTAGGTTTCTTAAGTTTTCTAAATGGAATGTTCTCAACCACAAAGCGAGAACAATGATACATACTTGATAGGGTTGTTGTACGAACTGAAGGAGACAAATTATGTGAAAGACAAAATGCACAGGACAACTGAGGAGACGATTTATTCGAGCCATTACAATGTGGAGATTATTCATTAATGAGGAGAGTCTCAAATAAAAGGAAGGGGGCTGGGGGTTTTATAGAAGCAGAAGCAGATAAACAAAGGACTCATCCTAGAATCCTACAGGGGTCATGAGGAAAGATGGAGGTGAGTCTTACCCTGTAATATGCAAATGGAATAAAAATCTATGTGTATATTATACTCAATGCTGATAAATCAGAGAAAACATAGCTGTTTTTATTAAACAAAAAAATGTTAAACAATTATTTGCCAAAGATTTACCTAAATTATTTGAGCTTGAAATCATAAAACATTTCTGACTTGGTTTCTGTATGGATACTTTTAAAATTCGGCACATTGAAAATCTTAATAGTTCAACTTCCTTAATTCCTGGGAATTTTAGGAATATTCAACTTACATATGCAATAATTTACCTCTAAGCCAATCAGAATAGAATGCCTTAAGGAGCTCTTTAAGGTTGAATCAAATTTGGTAGTTCCACCTGGCGGTAGGAAATATTACACACTCACACAATGAGATTGGTAAAGGCCTTTCTGAATAACACATAAATACACAGAAAGAGAGAAAGCCTACGACTTCAATTCTAAAATTTCTGTCATGGGTCAAACATAAACACAGAAATGCAAAGAACTGTTCTCTTCCCGCTGGGTATAAGTTCTTAATTGATTTGCACTCCAAACAGACAAACAGGCAAGACTAACAACCCAGAGTCTCTGTTGTCTTTCACCTGACAGAGACAAGATCTTTATAAACCATTAGTTTCTTTACAGAGACCACCAAATGGTCAGACCACAAAACCAAAAGAAGCCGGCAGCAGAAATCAGGCATGTGTTCAAAAAGAATCAAAATCAAATCCTTACCGTGCTACCGACGGACACGAGTCTATCGCACGGGAACAGGAGCTGGACTTACCATTGGGTCACCAATCACTAGCCAGGAGCAGAGGACAAAGGGCTCCAAAAGTCCTTTACTGGGTGGAGTAAACGGGGATCCAAAAGTGAGGCCATCATATCAGAGTTACAGTACCAAACTGTGAAAGACAAATGCAGAAAAGATTATTTTATATAAACTATTACAATAGGAAGAATATTCATAAATGAGGAATGTCTCAAAGAACAGGAGGGAGCCTGGGATTTTTTAGCGACCAATAAGCAAGAAGGTTATCCTGGAGTTTATGGGAGTCCTTGGGAAGGAGGCAAGTGGGTCTTAACTCAAAATACACCAGCACAGGGTGGTCATTTAAGGGTAGGAAGATTTCTTAACCATTATTTGCTTTCCAGGAGCAAAGGGCTCAGATTAAGTTCAGCATTGTGCATAGCACAGGGAGATCAGCTTGGTTCTTTGTGTCCACCTAGAGGGGTGGGATAGGGAGGGTGGGAGGGAGATGCAAGAAGGAGGAGATATGGGGATATATGTATATGTATAGCTGATTCACTTTGTTATACAGCAGAAACTAACACACCATTGTAAAGCAATTACACTCCATTAAAGATGTTAAAAAAAAAGGTTCAGCATTGTCACATTGTCAATTTTGTAAAATGTTTACTCATGAAGAGCAAAGTGTTGGCAATTATTGTTGGAGAGGGCAGTGCATTTAACAGTACACTTTACATTTTTTGTGTAGAGTCAAATACTGACTATCCTTTACTAGCTGTATGACTTTGGGGAAATTACATAATTTCTCTGATTTTTAATTTTCTTATCAGTTCATTGGGCATAAAAATAGTGGCTTCTTCATAAAACTGTTGTGAAGAGCAAATAGGTTAAAAATGAAAAATTCTAAGACCAGGTTCTCACCTGGTGAGCACTCATAAACAATGGCTAACTATTAACATTACTATTTAGAACTGAATGAATGCCATTAGAAAATGGTTCATTTTTTTATTTCTGAAACCCACCTGACAAAGTAAACATTTCTAGAGCACAAGGATTCACTTTTTTATTTGCCAGATCATTTTGGTAATTTTAACAGTAGAGGGACATTTTGAATTTATTTCTTTAAAAAGTTCTGCTATTGTAAAGGAAACAGGATATTAATTGTCCTTAAATAATTAACTAAATATTAACAAATTAAACCAAAATCAAAGTTGGAGAAAACTAAATGGCATTTGTCTCTGTTGTGTTAAAATCCATAATTCTGCTGTTTTCCAGCTGAGCTGATATAAACTAGAAAACTGATTGATAATAGTTTGAGAAAAATTTTTTTTTTTTTTGCTGTATGCGGGCCGCTCACTGTTGTGGCCTCTCTCGTTGTGGAGCACAGGCTCCGGACGCACAGGCTCAGCAGCCATGGCTCACGGGCCCAGCCGCTCCGCAGCATGTGGGATCTTCCCGGACAGGGGCACGAACCGGTGTCCCCTGCATCGGCAGGTGGACTCTCAACCACTGCGCCACCAGGGAAGCCCGAGAAAAAAAATTTTTTAAAGCTTGTCATCTTCTTTTCCTTTTAATGAGTGAAATTAATGGTAAAGAAACCTTATCAGATCATTGTTTATGTGAACTTGGTTCTGGGAGGATAAAAGGTTTTGCTGTTTAACAATAGCAAATAAAGCAGTCCTAGACATTCTTGAACGAACATGTAATTCTCTCCTTCTAGAGCACAGAGAGCTTTGTCACAGGGTTCAGAGTCTATCTCTAACAATTCTCAGCCTCTGGCTGAGGCTATTAATTGTACCTCATTTAATGACCTTTAAAATACCAAGAAGGAAAACACTTTATGCTGATTTCCTTGACTCCCTATCTTTGATGAAGACTAATTTAAAAGGGGGAAAGGGATGAGATGAGGGAGAAGTTTGTGTTATTTTGACTGAAGTCTCTCAATTGGTTTACATCTGCATTGCTGATGGGACCAAAATGATAGCTATTGGCTAAAGAACTCTTTAAATCATCCAGTACAAGACCAAAAAAATTTTTTTCATTCTAAGGACTCAGCATCATAATAGACCATCATAGAAAGCACAAGTATGGCCTTAAGAAGCTTCAAATCCACCTACATGCTTGGGAAGGCAAGACCAGCCCTGACATGATACAGTGGCAAATATATAAGATAACATACAAGTTTTTCTGGTCTTGGAAGTCAGACAGCTTTGGCTCAAATTCTGAATGCATCAATAATAGACCATCACTTGACCATGGACAATTAGCTGTAAAATTTATTTTCTTCATCTGAAAAAGGAGAAAAAAGGAAGTACACACATTGTGGAATTGCTTTGATGATTAAAAGAGAAAATGTAAGTACTCAGTTCCTGGCCCTTGGTAAGTATTCTATTGAATGTTAGCCACAGTTGTAGTGATATAGTAAAACAGTATATAAGTAGTGTATATTATAAAGAATTTATATATAGGCTAGAGGCATAGCCTACAATTAATTTATCTGATAGTATATAATTAAATAGTGTTTATGGTGGTACAGATATAAATGTTATACCAAGTCAAAGGAAGGAAGAACAGTGGGGGTATCAAAAGGAAACTTAATGCTCTTGGTACCATGCCTGGCAAGTAGTAAGGACTCAATATATGTTAGATACTTTTACTATCACTGCTAATTGACTTAGTAGGCTTTGTAGAGGAGGTTAAACTTGAGCTGAATGTTAAAGATGGGTAAGATAAGACTAGCAAAGCATCCCTCAAGTGAAGACAATAGCAGGAGTGAAGTTACTGATGTGGGTATTAGCATGACACAGCCCATCAAGGTAAAGACAGTAGTCTAAAGAGAACCAGTGGGAATATGCTCTGATTTCTCTATCAACAAGTCATTATCATTACTTTCCTCATTATTAAGAGCTGCTATTCCTTATAGTGTTTGGTGCCGCTGACTATATGTAGTGAGCTGAATGATGGACACCAAAGAGATATGTCCTCCAGTGTCCTAATCCCCAGAATCTGTAAACATGACCTTATTTGGAAAAAAAGATCTTTGCAGATGTAATTAAGATCTTGAGGGACTTCCCCGGTGGTCCAGTGGGTAAGACTCTGCGCTCCCAATGCAGGGAGCCTGGGTTCAAGCCCTGGTCGGGGAACTAGATCCCACATGCATGTCGAAACTGAGAGTTCTCATGCCACAACTAAGAAGTCCTCATGCTGCAACTAAAAGATCCCACATGCCGCAACTAAGACCTGGTGCAGTCAAGATAAACAAACAAACAAAAAACTCAATAAACATTTTTTTACAAAAGGAAAAATTGCAATAAAATTTGAAAGAAAAAGATCTTGAGATAAAGAGATCATCCTGGTTTATCCAGGTGGGCCCTAAATCTGATGACAAGTGTCCTTATAAAAGATACACAAGAGAGATCCACAGAGAAGGGAAGGGAACAACACGGCCACAGGGGCAGGGACTAGAGTGATGACGCCACAAGCCAAGAATTCCCAACAGCCACCAAAACCTAGGAGAGGCAAGGAACAGAATCTCCTCTAGAGGCAAAGCACTGCTGTCATGTTGATTTTGAACTTCTGGACTCTAAAAGTATGGAAGAATAAATTTCTATTTCTTGGTTTAACCACCAAATTTGTATTACTTTCTTACAGCTGCTGCAGAAAATGAATACACTATGCCAAACTTTTTCTTTATTTAACTTAAAAGTCATCTATCACAACATAGATGTTATGATCACCATTTACAGGGGCTACAGCAATGTTTGCCAGGCATGTTAATCTAGTGGGAGGGTCAGGAAAGACTTCTTAAAGGAAGAAGTGTCTAAATTGCAATCAGTTGATTGGGTAGGAGTTAGCTGCTGAGACAGAGCTGAGAGGGGTGTTAAGTAGGTGGAGAGCCTAGATCAAAGGACAAGGAACTAAACAAAGTTTGGAGAGGCTGGGGAACATAACACGAGCATCTTAGATGCAGCACTAGGGCCTGACCAAGGGTGGAGGATCAGCCTGGGCCTGGTAAGGTTCCCTAAAAACAGAAAGAGCCTGGTTGTAGGAGCGGCCACACGTCTGAGACTCGAATAACAATCAGAGGTCAGATTCTCTTTGTTTTATCAGCCAATCTACTGCTCTTGTGATAAATAATTGATAGGCCTGGATTATTTTAAACCTGTGAGGGTATGGGAGGGGTAGGGAGAGAGAAAGGAGATAAAATACACATGGAAGTTGGCATATGCTCTCCAGGGTTTTGCAGAAACCAGGTGGTAGCCCCTCAAAAAAATCAATAACCACTGCTTCTATTTGTGGCTCTGTTTCCACAGAAACATGTTTGTGGGTGAATTTGGAAGGCGGATTTACAATGCCAAGCCACCAGTCCAATAAAGAGAAAAATTCCGTTCAAATAAACTTTTTACTGTAGTAACAAATGTTTGATTTTACTAACTTTTTCCATTTAATTAACTGAATTTGGAAGGGATTATGAAATAAAGTCAGCCATGCTCCTGTAGGCACAATAATACTGAAATCTGGAAGCAATATTAGCTTCAGTATAAGCAGAATACGTAGAAGGTGGAGAAAAAGGTTTGATTGGCCTGTCAAGTGGAACTTATTTGCAAAAATAATGAATAGAGTCAACTTTAAGACACTGTGCTAGTGAGGTTAACACTGATTAAAAGGAAAAAAAAAACTCACTTCACTTCTGTGCCTTCCTAAATCTTAAATGTTATACCATGCATGTTGTAGGCACATGGTTAAAAATGTTCTTGAAATTATCTGCCACGAGCAATTTATATATGACTCTTTACCTCAGGCAATATAAGATCCTTCCTAATATCCATTCTTTAATACTATAGAATGAGTACATTTTAGTATTTCCCTTAGTATCAAACCTAAAATACTCGAAGTACTAAGTACTTTTATCATTAAAATATGTGAAGTTGTCATAGTTCATTTTTTAAGGCTTTTTTTAAGAGTAATTTTAGGTTTACAACAAAATTCAGAGGGAGGCACAGAGATTTCCCATGACCCAGGTCCCCACACATGCATAGTCTCCCTCATTGTGAACATCACTCACTAGAATAGTACATTTCCTTTTACCGTGGATGAGCCTACATTGACAGAGCAAATCAGCCAAAGTCCTAAGTTTACCTTAGGGTTCACTCTCGGTTCGTACATTTTACGGGTTTGGACAAATATATAGTGACATATATCCATATATCCATTATAATACCATACAGAGGATTTTTGCTACCCTAAAAGTCTTCTGTTCTCTGCCTATTCATCTCTCTCCCTCCTTCCACCCCTAGCAACCACTGATCTTTTTATCATCTCCATAGTTTTACGTTTTCCAGAATGTCATATAGTTGGAACCAAAAAGTATGTATGTAGCCTTTTCAGATTAGCTTCTTTCACTTAGCAATATGCATTTAAGTTTCCTCCAAATCTTTTCATGGTTTGATAGCTTATTTCTTTTTAGTGCTGAATAATATTCCACTGCCTGGATGATATGGTTCATTTTTAAACATCAATCTATTCCAGTCTCTAAAGGAAGTATGAGCCTCAATTATTCAAAGTGTGCTTTAGCATTGAGTCTCAGATCTAGATCTCCCTAAGTCCTCCTAACTTCTAAATTGCCCTAGACCCTGGGGTGCTGTTGAACCTACAAGAGGGCTAAGGGAGAGGGCAGGAGGAAGACAATGTCATTGGCCTCAGCTGTGAATCTGTGAGGGACTTGAAGGAAAACAAGATAGGGATCCAGTAGATTGATATATCCACAAGGAAATCTCCTTTCTGTCATAATAAACCATAATCTCCATAAATTATATAGGATGAACCAGCTTCTGTACTTCCTCACTTCTTAAATCTGATTCTTCTCATTATCTCACCCTCTATTATCTTATCTAAAGTAGATCTTGTTAGTTGCTTACCTACCATCCTTTACCCCTTTCCCTCTTACAAACAGCATCCTAGGTTGAGTGGTCTTGTACCTGGCCACCATTATACTAATTCTACATCACTCTAAAAGCCTCCTAATATGTCCCCCTGCTTCTACTCTTCACCCCCTAAGTTCTTTCTCTTCACAGCAGTTAGCTTTTAAAACTTAAATCAGATCATGACACTACCCCCACTTAAATGACTTATCTGTTGAGAACAATGTCCCACCTCCTTACAAGGACCCACAAGGTCCTAAGTGACCAGGCTATCCCTCCATCCCTGGCCTCAGCTCCTGTTGCTCTTATCAGGGACCAATCACATTGGTCTTTTGGCTCTTTAAAGACACCAAGGTTTTTCCAACCTCTGTCCTTGCTGTTTTTTCTGCCTGGGAGGGCTGACTTCAGTTCTTTGGGTAGTTGGCTTCTTACCATTCGGGTCACCAGCCGAATACCTCAGGACTTTTCTGCCCACCTAACCTAAAGGAATCCTACTACCCAGTTACCATCACAGCCTCCTATTTTATGTTCTTCATGCCATTGATCATTATCAGAAATACTCATATTCATTTATTATTTAATTTTCTAGAATGAAAGCTTTGTAAATGTAGGAAACTTTTCATTGCCCCACCCCAGAGTTTAGTAAGTATTCAATAAATGTTAGTTAAAAAAACCAAAAAAACAAAAAGGGACTTCCCTGGTGGTGAAGTGGTTAAGAAACTGCCTGCCAATGCAGGAGACACGGGTCCAAGTCCTGGTCCAGGAAGATCCCATATGCCGCGGAGCAACTAAGCCTGTGCGCCACAACTACTGAGCCTGCGCTCTAGAGCCCACGAGCCACAACTACTGAGCCCACGGGCCACAATTACTGGAGCCCATGGACCTAGAGCCTGTGCTCCGCAACAAGAGAAGCCACCGCAATGAGAAGCCTGCGCACCGTAAAGAAGAGTAGCCCCCGCTCGCCGCAACTAGAGAAAAGCTGGCGTGCAGCAACGAAGACCCAATACAGCCATAAATAAATAATAAAAATAAAATGCCCCCAACCTTTAAAAAAAAAAAAAAAAACACGAAGGAAGGAAGGAAGCAGGGGGTCAGTGAAAGGAAGGAAGAAAAGGCTCTAGATAGTACTTCTTTTTTTTTTTTCCCTCATTATGTATTTTTTTTCCTTCTTTATTGGAGTATAATTGCTTTACAATGGTGTGTTAGTCTCTGCTTTATAACAAAGTGAATCAGTTATACATATACATATGTTCCCATATCTCTTCCTTCTTGTGTCTTCCTCCCTCCCACGCTCGCTATCCCACCCCTCCAGGTGGTCACAAAGCACCGAGCTGATCTCCCTGTGCTATGTGGCTGCTTCCCACTAGCTATCTACCTTACGTTTGGTAGTGTATATATGTCCATGCCTCTCTCTGGCTTTGTCACAGCTCACCCTTCCCCCTCCCCATATCCTCAAGTCCATTCTCTAGTAGGTCTGTGTCTTTATTCCTGTCTTACCCCAGGTTCTTCATGACATTTTTTTTCTTAAATTCCATATATATGTGTTAGCATACGGTATTTGTCTTTCTCTTTCTGACTTACTTCACTTTGTATGACAGACTCTATGTCCATCCACTTCATTACAAATAGCTCAACTTCGTTTCTTTTTATGGCTGACTAATATTGCATTGTATATATGTGCCACATCTTCTTTATCCATTCATCCGATGATGGACACTTAGGTTGTTTCCATCTCCGGGCTATTGTAAATAGAGCTGCAATGAACATTTTGGTACATGACACTTTTTGAATTATGGTCTTCTCAGGGTATATGCCCAGTAATGGCATTGCTGGGTCATATGGTAGTTCTATTTGTAGCTTTTTAAGGAACCTCCATACTGTTCTCCATAGTGGCTGTATCAATTCACATTCCCACCAAAAGTGCAAGAGGCTTCCTTTTCTCCACACCCTCTCCAGCATTTATTGTTTGTAGATTTTTTGATGATGGCCATTCTGACTGGGGTGAGATGATATCTCATTGTAGTTTTGATTTGCATTTCTCTAATGATTGATGAAGTTAAGCATTCTTTCACGTGTTTGTTGGCAGTCTGTATATCTTCTTTGGAGAAATGTCTAATTAGGTCTTCTGCCCATTTTTGGATTGGGTTGTTTGTTTTTTTGTTATTGACCTGCATGGGCTGCTTGTAAATTTTGGAGATTAATCCTTTGTCAGTTGCTTCATTTGCAAATATTTTCTCCCATTCTAAGGGTTGTCTTTTGGTCTCATTTATGGTTTCCTTTGCTGTGCAAAAGCTTTGAAGTTTCATTAGGTCCCATTTGTTTATTTTTGTTTTTATTTCCATTTCTCTAGGAGGTGGGTCAAAAAGGATCTTGCTGTGATTTATGTCATAGACTGTGCTGCCTATGTTTTCCTCTAAGAGTTTGATAGTTCCTGTCCTTACATTTAGGTCTTTAATCCATTTTGAGCTTATTTTTGTGTATGGTGTTAGGAAGTGATCTAATCTCATATTTTTACATGTACCTGTCCAGTTTTCCCAGCACCACTTATTGAAGAGGCTGCCCTTTCTCCACTGGACATTCCTGCCTCCTTTATCAAAGATAAGGTGACCATATGTGCGTGGGTTTATCTCTGGGCTTTCTATCCTGTTCCATTGATCTATCTTTCTGTTTTTGTGCCATTACCATACTGTCTTGATTACTGTAGCTTTGTAGTATAGCCTGAAGTCAGGGAGCCTGATTCCTCCAGCTCCGTTTTTTGTTCTCAAGATTGCTTTAGCTATTCGAGGTCTTTTGTGTTTCCATACAAACTGTGAATTTTTTTGTTCTAGCTCTGTGAAAAATACCAGTGGTAGTTTGATAGGGATGGCACTGAATCTGTAGATTGCTTTGGGTAGTAGAGACATTTTCACAATGTTGATTCTTCCAATCCAAGAACATAGTATATCTCTCCATCTATTTGTAGCATCTTTAATTTCTTTCATCAGTGTCTTATAATTTTCTGCATACAGGTCTTTTGTCTCCTTAGGTAGGTTTTTTCCTAGACATTTTATTCTTTTTGTTGCAATGGTAAATGGGAGTGTTTTCTTGATTTCACTTTCAGATTTTTCATCATTAGTTTATAGGAATGCCAGAGATTTCTGTGCATTAATTTTGTATCCTGCTACTTTACCAAACTCATTGATTAGCTCTAGTAGTTTTCTGGTAGCATCTTTAGGATTCTCTATGTATAGTATCATGTCATCTGCAAACAGTGACAGCTTTACTTCTTCTTTTCCGATTTGGATTCCTTTTATTTCCTTTTCTTCTCTGATTGCTGTGGCTAAAACTTCCAAAACTATGTTGAATAATAGTGGTGAGAGTGGGCAACCTTGTCTTGTTCCTGATCTTAGTGGAAATGCTTTCAGTTTTTCACCATTGAGGACAATGTTGGCTGTGGGTTTGTCATATATGGCCTTTATTATGTTGAGGAAAGTTCCCTCTATGCCTACTTGCTGCAGGGTTTTTATCATGAATGAGTGTTGAATTTTGTTGAAAGCTTTCTCTGCATCTATTGAAATGATCATATGGTTTTTCTCCTTCAATTTGTTAATATGGTTTATCACATTTATTGTTTTGCATATATTGAAGAATCCTTGCATTCCTGGAATAAACCCCACTTGATCATGGTGTATGATCCTTTTAATGTGCTGTTGGATTCAGTTTGCTAATATTTTGTTGAGGATTTTTGCGTCTATGTTCATCAGTGATATTGGCCTGTAGTTTTCTTTCTTTGTGACATCCTTGTCTGGTTTTGGTATCAAGCTGATGGTGGCCTCGTAGAATGAGTTTGGGAGTGTTCCTCCCTCTGCTATATTTTGGAAGGGTTTGAGAAGGATAGGTGTTAGCTCTTCTCGAAATGTTTGATAGAATTCCGCTGTGAAGCCATCTGGTCCTGGGCTTTTGTTTGTTGGAAGATTTTTAATCACAGTTTCAATTTCAGTGCTTGTGATTGGTCTGTTCATATTTTCTATTTCTTCCTGATTCAGTCTTGGCAGGTTGTGCATTTCTAAGAATTTGTCCATTTTTCCAGGTTGTCCATTTTATTGGCATAGAGTTGCTTGTACTAATCTCTCATGATCTTTTGTATTTCTGCAGTGTCAGTTGTTACTTCTCCTTTTTCATTTCTAATTCTATTGATTTGAGTCTTCTCCCCTTTTTTCTTGATGAGTCTAGCTAATGGTTTATCAATTTTGTTTATCTTCTCAAAGAACTAGCTTTTAATTTTATTGATCTTTGCTATCATTTCCTTCATTTTTTTTTCATTTATTTCTGATCTGATTTTTATGATTTCTTTCCTTCTGCTAACTTTGGGGGTTTTCTGTTCTTCTTTCTCTAATTGCTTTAGGTGCAAGGTTAGGTTGTTTATTCGAGATGTTTCCTATTTCTTAAGGTGGGTTTGTATTGCTATAAACTTCCCTCTTAGAACTGCTTTTGCTGCATCCCATAGCTTTTGGGTCGTCGTGTCTCCATTGTCATTTGTTTCTAGATATTTTTTTATTTCCTCTTTGATTTCTTCAGTGATCACTTCGTTATTAAGTAGTTTATTGTTTAGCCTCCATGTGTTTGTATTTTTTTACAGATCATTTCATGAAATTGATATCTAGTCTCATAGAGTTGTGGTCGGAAAAGATACTTGAAACAATTTCAATTTTCTTAAATTTACCAAGGCTTCACTTGTGACCCAAGATATGATCTATCCTGGAGAATGTTCCATGAGCACTTGAGAAAAATGTATATTCTGTTGTTTTTGGATGGAATGTCCTATAAATATCAATTAAGTCCATTTTGTTTAATGTATCATTTAAAGCTTGTGTTTCCTTATTTATTTTCATTTTGGATGATCTGTCCATTGATGAAAGTGGGGTGTTAAAGTCCCCTACTATGAATGTGTTACTGTCAATTTCCCCTTTTATGGCTGTTAGTATTTGCCTTACCTATTGAGGTGCTCCTATGTTGGGTGCATAAATATTTACAATTGTTATATCTTCTTCTTGGATCGATCCCTTGATCATTATGTAGTGTCCTTCTTTGTCTCTTCTAATAGTCTTTATTTTAAAGTCTATTTTGTCTGATATGAGAATTGCTACTCCAGCTTTCTTTTGGTTTCCATTTGCATGAAATATCTTTTCCATCCCCTTACTTTCACTCTGTATGTGTCTCTAGGTCTGAAGTGGGTCTCTTGTAGACAGCAAATATATGAGTCTTGTTTTTGTATCCATTCAGCCAATCTGTGTCTTTTGGTGGGAGCATTTTTTCAGTTTACATTTAAGGTAATTATTGATATGTATGCTCCTATTCCCATTTTCTTAATTGTTTTGGGTTCGTTATAATAGGTCTTTTCCTTCTCTTGTGTTTCTTGCCTACAGAAATTCCTTTAGCAGTTGTTGTAGAGCTGGTTTGGTGGTGCTGAACTCTCTCAGCTTTTGCTTATCTGTAAAGGTTTTAATTTCTGCATCAAATCTGAACGAGATCCTTGCTGGGTAGAGTAATCTTGGTTGCAGGTTTTTCTCCTTCATCACTTTAAATATGTCTTGCCACTCCCTTCTGGCTTGCAGAGTTTCTGCTGAGAGATCAGCTGTTAACCTTATGGGGATTCCCTTGTGTGTTATTTGTTGTTTTTCCCTTGCTGCTTTTAATATGCTTTCTTTGTATTTAATTTTTGACAGTTTGATTAATATGTATCTTGGCATATTTCTCCTTGGATTTATCCTGTATGGGACTCTCTGTGCTTCCTGGACTTGATTAACTATTTCCTTTCCCATATTAGGGAAGGTTTCAACTATAATCTCTTCAAATATTTTCTCAGTCCCTTTCTTTTTCTCTTCTTCTTCTGGAACCCCTATAATTCGAATGTTGTTGCATTTAATATTGTCCCAGAGGTCTCTGAGACTGTCCTCAGTTCTTTTCATTCTTTTTTCTTTATTCTGCTCTGCAGTAGTTATTTCCACTATTTTATCTTCCAGGTCACTTATCCATTTTTCTGCCTCAGTTATTCTGCTATTGATCCCATCTAGAGTATTTTTAATTTCATTTATTGTGTTGTTCATCGTTGTTTGTTTCATCTTTATTTCTTCTAGGTCCTTGTTAATTGTTTCTTTCATTTTGTCCATTCTATTTCCAAGATTTTGGATCATCTTTACTATCATTATTCTGAATTCTTTTCCAGGTAGACTGCCTATTCCCTCTTCATTTGTTAGGTCTGGTGGGTTTTTATCTTGCTCCTTCATCTGCTGTGTGTTTTTCTGTCTTCTCATTTTGCTTATCTTACTATGTTTGGGGTCTCCTTTTTGCAGGCTGCAGGTTCGTAGTTCCCGTTGTTTGGTGTCTGTCCCCCGTGGCTAAGGTTGTTTCAGTGGGTTGTGTAGGCTTCCTGGTGGAGGGGACTAGTGCCTGTGTTCTGGTGGATGAGGCTGGCTCTTGTCTTTCTGGTGGGCAGGTCCACGTCTGGTGGTGTGTTTTGGGGTGTCTGTGGACTTATTATGATTTTAGGCAGCCTCTCTGCTAGTGGGTGGGGTTGTGTTCCTGTCTTGCTAGTTGTTTGGCATAGGATGTCCAGCACTGTAGCTTGCTGGTCGTTGAGTGAAGCTGGGTGCTGGTGTTGAGATGGAGATCTCTGGCAGATTTTCACTTTTTGATATTATGTGGAGCTGGGCAGTCTCTTGTGGACCAGTGTCCTGAAGTTGGCTCTCCCACCTCAGAGGCACAGCAGTGACTCCTGGCTGCAGCACCAAGAGCCTTTCACCCACATGGCTCAGAATAAAAGGGAGAAAAATTAGAAAGAAAGAATTAGTAGAAGTAGAAAGAAAGAAAGAAAGCAGGTAGGGAGGGAGGAAGGAAGAAATGAAGGAAGGAAGGAAGGAAAAAAAGAAAGAAGATAAAGTAAAATAAAATAATTAAAATTAATCATTAAGTAAAAATATTTTTTAAAAAAAGTAAGGATAGAACCCTAGGACAAATGGTGGAGGCAAAGCTTTACAGACAAAATCTCACACAGAAGCATACACATACAGACTCACAAAAAGAGGAAAAGGGGAAAAAAATCATAAATCTTGCTCTCAAAGTCCACCTCCTCAGTTTGGGATGATTCGTTGTCTATTCATGTATTCCACAGATGCAGGTACATCAAGTTGATGGTGGAGCTTTAATCCGCTGCTTCTGAGGCTGCTGGGAGAGATTTCCCTTTCTCTTCTTTGTTCTCACAGCTCCATGGGGCTCAGCTTTGGATTTGGCCCCGCCTCTGCGTGTAGGTCGCCGGAGGGTGTCTGTTCTTCGCTCAGACAGGACGGGGTTAAAGGAGCCGCTGATTCGGGGGTTCTGGCTCACTCAGGCCGGGGAGAGGGAGGGGCATGGAATGCAGGGCGAGCCTGCTGAGGCAGAGGCCGGCGTGACGTTGCAGCAGCCTGAGGTGCCCCGTGCGTTCTCCCAGGGGAGTTGTCCCTGGATCCCAGGACCCTGGCAGTGGCTGGCTGCACAGGCTCCCCGGAAGGGGGTTGTGGATAGTGACCTGTGCTCGCACACAGGCATCTTGGTGGTGGCGGCAGCAGCCTTAGCGTCTCATGCCTGTCTCTGGGGTCCGTGCTTTCAGTCACGGCTCGTGCCCATATCTGGAGCTCCTTTAAGCAGCGCTCTTAATCCCCTCTCCTCGCGCACCAGGAAACAAAGAGGGAAGAAAAAGTCTCTTGCCTCTTTGGCAGGTCCAGACTTTTTCCCGGACTCCCTCCGGGCTAGCCGTGGCGCACTAACCCCCTGCAGGCTGTGTTCACGCCGCCAACCCCAGTCCTCTCCCTCTGCTCCGACCGAAGCCCGAACCTCAGCTCCCAGCCCCGCCTGCCCCGGTGGGTGAGCTGACAAGCCTCTCGGGCTGGTGAGTGCCGATCGGCCCCGATCCTCTTTGCGGGAATCTTTCCGCTTTGCCCCCCACACCCCTGTTGCTGTGCTCTCCTCCGCAACTCGGAAGCTTTCCCTCTCCGCCACCCTCAGTCTCCGCCCGCGAAGGGGCTTCTAGTATGTGGAAACCTTTCCTCCTTCACAGCTCCCTCCCACTGGTGCAGGTCCCGTCCCTATCCTTTTGTCTCTGTTTTCTCTTTTTTCTTTTGTCTCTGTTTTCTCTTTTTTCTTTTGCCCTATCTAAGTACGTGGGGAGTTTCTTGCCTTTTGGGAGGTCTGAGGTCTTCTGCCAGCGTTCAGTAGGTATTCTGTAGGAGTTGTTCCACTTGTAGTATTTCTGGTGTATCTGTGGGGAGGAAGGTGATCTCCGCGTCTTACTATTCCGCCATCTTCCCGGAAGCCTCCCCTAGAAGCCTCCCCTAGAAGCCTCCCCTTCTTACTGTACTTGATGGATAAGTAATCAATATACATTCTTAGACTTACCAAGCCCACTAGCTGAGGAACATGGAACTAGATTATTACCTTAAAAATATAATGAACTAAATACCTGAAATATTTTTTAAACACGTGATTTAATAAACTCACTGACAATATAACCTCTTTCTAAGGGTTGCACTGGCTTCCTTCAACATTGTACCCTAGTTAGATATGATTGTTTTTAAGTAAATTAATTGGATACTTACAAAAGTAGCATAAACTTTTTAGCAGAATGATCGGGGATAGTCTTTGGTGCCAAAGAGCCTAGGTTCACATTCTGGCTCTGGTATTTACCAGGTATAAACCTTGGGCAGTTTACCTTACCTTTCTGGGCTCAGTTTTCTCACCTATAAGATGAGGCTAACGCTAGTCCCTCCTTCACAGAGCTACCACTAGGATTAGACAAATGGACACCAGCTTGCTTAGCACAGTTCTTGCACAAACTAAGGATCTGACAAATCACCACAGTTATTAAAGTGTTTTACATTACACCTTGTCATCAACAGATTTTCTAAACAGGCACTTGGCTTTCCCATTTACAGAAAGACCAAACGAATGAGTCACCCAGCTTTGGTTCACAGGAAATACTTGATACTACGTTCTTTGAGGCTTTAATAATGACAGTAGCACTGTCTTCAGCTGACAGCCAGGCATGGCTGCTTGGCCTTTATTTCCTTTCTATAAAGCTCTCTTTTATCACAGCTTCACATATGCATCTGATTTGGTCTCTGCTCTATGTGGCTGCCAATATGTGGAATCTACCTGATCCTGATGAAACTATAGGGGAAGGGATGGAAATTTAACAGGAAAAAAGACTTTCTTCTTTTTCCCCTCCAAAAAAAACGGGTTGGGTATCATGAAGATAAAAATAAAGAAGCAGGGCTTCCCTGGTGGCGCAGTGGTTGAGAGTCCGCCTGCCGATGCAGGGGACACAGGTTCGTGCCCCGGTCCGGGAAGATCCCACATGCCACAGAGCGGCTGGGCCCGTGAGCCATGGCCGCTGAGCCTGCGCGTCCGGAGCCTGTGCTCTGCAACGGGAGAGGCCACAGCAGTGAGAGGCCCGCATACCCCAAAAAAAAAAAAAAAAAAAAAAAAAAAATAAGCATTATTTTCAGGTTGATTCCTAGAGAAAGTTTCACGTGAACACAACAGTCAACAAAAAGCATATAATGGGCCCCAAAACCTTTTAATTATAAATATGTGTTTAAGAAAAGCTTATGAATAAAATGTAACAAAAAAGCAGATGCTGGCAGAGGCAGAGAATGAATTACCTAATTATTTCTGTGCAAGCCACCTATGTGCTCCCTACAATATGGCATTCCCACAGAGAAAAAACTATAAAGGTTCACATTAAACCAAAGTTCTGAATTTGATTGAACTCTAGTTTCACAATTCCATATTTTCCTGATATTTTTGTAGTCTCTGTTTATAAGCTTATGACAGCCTATATGAAATGAGGCATAAGCAAGGAAAAAAATGTTTCTCAGGATACACTAAAGTCAAGAAAAGAAAAAAAAAAGAAATAAGAAAATGAAATTTGGAGGAAAGCTAATTCTCTTGGAATACAAAAAGCATAATTTTTCATTGTGATAAATAGCTCTTCCCCAATAAATGTGGTATAATTGTAAATCTTTCAGCTATAGGCAAAAGTTACAGATGAATCATGCTATCATGGGGAAGCCTATTTGGCAATTCAGCTTCAGAGTCAAAGAACATTTACTATATGCCAAGTGCTGTGCTAGACACTGCCTCATATTATCACACTTATTTCTCACAATTACTATACGGAGAAAGCATAATTGTCCGCTTTTGTCATATGAGAAAACTGATACTCAGAGAAGTGAATCCATTTGTGCTTATTTGCACACCTCGGTTCTTGGATTCCAAGTGGTTTGACTGACAGACTCAGAACTATCATGGGAGAGAAATGAATATTGGAAATCTGGAGGCCAGGATGTGTGAATGCAGAAAAAAAGGTTATAGATGGAAATAAGGCTCTGAGGTTTAAAACAAAATTCTCAGAAAAAAAAAAAAAAAAAAAAAAAACAGAAGAAGGATTAAAAGGATTCTTACTCCTGAAAAAATAGTGACCATTTTACCCTTTTTAATCTATGTTTCTCTGCTGTCTCCACTTTTCATCCTGTCCCTAAACTGGGGTGATCCCCAAGGCTCTGCATTCAGCTCCTCTCTTTACTTCCTTTCTCAGGTAAATCATCCACTCCATAGGCCACTTCAGAGTTCTTCCATGTAATACACAATCAATAAATAAATGAATAAGCTGCTTGTGGAAACTTAGCTCAGACAGGGTCAGAGATTTGTTGAACGGATTTAGGCTCAGAATTCATAGGAGCAAGCAACTAATTGGGGTTTTCGTGTAGTTACAAATGAATAGCCTTAGCCTGTACTGGATTTATTCTCTGTGTATATATTGTGTAATAGCATTTTTTTCTTCTCCAGATGTAGGATGATTCAAACAAAAGTGTGCATATATCTAGACCACAGCTCAAATCCAAAGAGGAAATTCCCTCTAATCCTTCAATTGTGAATAGTAGTAGATGACTAGCAGTGGTACCCTTCTACAGGGGAACATCTTAAGTATTTTTTTAGTGGCTTATAATAACACATTTATTATCTCACGGTTTTCCTGGGCCTAGAATGTAGTGCAGCTTAGTTGGATGCTTTGACAAGACTGCAGTCAACTTAAGGCTCAATTGGGGATGCATCCATTTCCAAGCTCACTGTTGACAGGATTCATTTTCTCACACAGGTTTGGACTGAAGGCCTCAGTTCTTCAGGACCTCTTGGCTGCAGGCCTTCCTGGATTGCTTGCCACAAGAACCTCTCCATAGGTAGCTCATGCATCTGGCTTCATCAGAGCAATCCAGAGAGAGGACAAGTGAAGATGGAAGTCATAGGGAGTGACATCCCGTCACCTGCCATATTTATTTCTTAGAAGTAAGGCACTAGATTCAATCCATACACAAAAGAAGACTACACAAGTGCATGAATACCACATTTCTCCTTCTCCACGTGCCTCTTGACCTCACTAGGACATCTGATATCACGATTCTCTAAGTTGGGCTCTTGCAAGATGCTCCAGTAAGAAGGCAGTGGAGGAGTGAGAAATGGTAACTTGGAGGAATGAGAGGTAGGTTAGACAAAGCAAACCCTTCTGGAGGCAGGTACATTGGGAGAGTGACAAGAGGGGAAACTGACATCAAATGTAGTCTTAGTACCATTAATGGACATTGATTGCTTCAGTCAATTAATTGATTATGTATTTATTATCACCCATACATGGCACCGATGAACCTGACATATTTTGTGAGATCTTTAATTCCTTAACTCCAGGAATTTTTTATTATTATTATCAAAATAACATTCTAACTGTATCCAGGGAAATATGCTAAACCTTTCTACGTTTCATGCCTTAATGTGGCCACTTTAATTTTCCATGTACTCATCCATGTTTTGTCCATATGTACACATTTTCTTATGTGTCATAGTGAGCTTGTAATTTTATGTTCTCCTTTTTTTTCATTTAAAATTGTAATATAGGAACTTCTGTGAAAGATGTCTTACAGGTTTAAATTTAAGAGAAACTCCCTTTACCAAACACAACTAAAATAAGCCAAAAAAGAGTAAAAGAAGCAAAGATATGATAACATTGAAAGCTCATGCCACAAACTGAAACTAAATAGTATCATCTATTACAAAACAATTTGGACCAAACTCAAATAAGACACAGAATTTATAATGATAATGGATCCAATCCATGAGCTATAGATTCCAGTAAACTATAGCATCATTTGTATGGTAGGAAAAGAGAAAATTTAAAAATTCTGAAACTTAACAAAATACACCACTAGTGTATTTTGTTTTTATCACATTCTCTCAGTCTAGAAGACAATTCAGTGGGTAAAAATTAAGCAGATATATAAAGCAATAAATAATAGAATTACCAATAGAATCAGTAAGGGTGACTCAGTAGACCTTAAAAAGAAAATATCCACCTTTTTCTCAAATGCCACAAAGAAAATGACAATATATTTCCCCGAAGAAGCAATAGTACAAATTAGATTCTCTGAACACAAGCAATAAAAGATTTGAAAGAAAGTGAAAATTTTTAATTGTCTACTAACTAAATTCTGTCAAATATAAATTAAGGTAAAAAAATAGAAATGAATAGAAAATATAACAATAACAGTACATTTCAGAGTTATGAACTCTAGCCAAGCATATACTCAGTGGCCACTTCATAACAAAGAGACTATAATGCTACTCAATTATTAATAGAAATGTCAATTTTCATATATATATTCTTAAAAGAATAATACATTATTACCAGTGTGGTCAATTCCAAAAAGTCAAAAATAACCCTATATTAGGACATTATGACAGAGGTGACCAGCTAAAAATGATCCACTAAAAATTCTTGTTCTCCCAACCATGGTGTATATTTACTGCTAGAAACTAACTGCCCAAACTGGGACTATATTTCTCAGCCATCCTCACAATTAGGTGTTGCTATATGATGGAATTTTAGCCAATGGAATGTGAAAAAAAGTGGCATGTGCCAGTTCAAGGTGCCTCTTACAAGGTACTCCTGCATTCTCTCATTCCCTCCCAATTGGGTAGTTGGAATAGAAATGATCCCAGGACTTAGGAAGCTATATTTTGATGATGGTAGAGCATTTGTCAGTCTGAGTCTCTGAATGATTATGTGGAAGAGAATTGCCTTAACTTATTCATCCCTCCTGTTCTGTCCCAAAAAACAAACAAACTTTTATTTGAACTATTACATTCTTTGGTTCTGTTCCTTACAGAAGTTAGCCTAGTCTAACCAATAATATATCTATTAATAGAAATTATATAGATGACAAGAAAAAAGGTACAACTATTATTAATAAATTCTTATAAAAGCATTTGAAAAATTCAAATGTTCATATTTGGGGTCAGCTATTTCTGAGGTCCAACAGATTCCCCGACTTTCTTGCAGTTTGGTTGTCCATTCTTATATTTTTAAACTTTCTGTGAGTTCCCCATTTTTGCTTAAGCTAGCCTGACCTACCTTCTGTCTCTTGATACCATGGCCCAACTAATACAAATGCCAAAAGAACAAAATGCACTAGAGTTTAAAAAATTATTTTTATTTTCCACTAGGAAAGTAGAATATCTTCCTTCTTTAATCCAAAAAGAGTACAGAGTAAATTTATTAGTTTCCTAGCACTTGCAAGATTAAGGTCCTGTCAAGACCCTACCTTCAAATTCAAACTGTCACCTATTCTATTACCCAGCAGCAAACAATGGGTTTTGGTGATGAACTGGCAATATGCTGCTTTGATGCAATGACTCATCCAACAAGACCAGTAAATGAACTAAATGCCATCTCTCTCAGGTGAAAGAATCCAGAGCACAGGCAATGTTTTCAGGCAGATAATATAACCCTTCATTATCTAGGCTTAGTGTGCTATCACTTAATGCATGCTCTTTAACAGGAAAAAACTTTTTCTGGTTACAACTGTAAATTGATACATAGTTATTATCTTCCACGAAACCCATTATGGGTTCACAGCAGCCTTCTTCATAGAAATAAATCCTGCTTCAGGAATTACAAAACTTGCAGAGGAGCAGAGCAAGCTCCATTCTATTCTTACAGAATGATCCCTACTGGAAGTTTTAACAAGCAAATAAGGTTAAACACGCTACTGAGAGGTAGAGTTAACATTTATATAATTAAAAATATGCTGTTACCATGACCAGCCCTTTTGCTACAAATATTTTTAACTGCTTTCAAGGAATCCTGTGTTGTCCCTTATGGATTACAGTTATTCTCTGATTTGATGTGATTTCTGTATTAATCAGGAACTTTTGAAAACAAGTGACAGAAGCCCAACCCGAGTTTAAGGGAAAAAGCAGAGGAGAATATTTATACTGACTAACCTAAGAAGTCCAAGAGATTATAAAGGCTAAGCTAAGCTGGATCCAGAGACTCAAATGTCTTCATTTTTAGATAAATTCTCCTCATGTGATGGCAAAACAGCAACTGTCAATTCTAGGTTTACATCACACTTAGACTAAAAAATGCCACTGAAAAGTTTATTCTTGAATGTTCCAGTCAATCTCTTGGGTCTTGTGGTCACCCTGAAACCAGTCGCTATAGTGAGCACTTTGCTGATCTGTAGGGTCTCATGATCAACTCTTTGGTCGGCCTTCAGCACCAAGATATGTAAAATGGATTCTTGTGAGAAAGAGGATTCCATCAGCAGAAAGGAGTGGTGATGAGCCACAAACCTTCTGGGCAGACAAAAATTTTAGCTCTCACAATCCACAATAGTTAATTTCATTTTAATTAACATTATGACTATCAAGGGGAAAAGCACCATTGTTTCTACTTATATTAAGAAGTCATGTCTGTGGAAGCAACCTAAATGTCCATTGACAGATGAATGGATAAAGAAGATGTGGTATATATATACACAATGGAATATTATGCAGCCACACAAAAGAATAAAATAATGTAGCAATATGGATGGACCTAGAGATTATCATACTAAGTGAAGTAAGTCAAATGGAGAAAGATAAATATCATATGATATCACTTATATGTGGAATCTGAAAAAAATGATACAAATGAACTTATCTACAAAACAGGAACAGAACAGACTCCAGACTTCAAAAACAAACATATGGTTACCAGACAGGAAAGGTTGGGGGGGAGGGATAAATTAAGAGTTTGAGATTAACATATATACACTACTATATATAAAATAGGTAATCAACAAGGACCTACTATATAGCACAGGGAACTCTACTCAGTACTCTGTAACAACCTATACGAGAAAAGAATCTAAAAAGAATGGATATATGTATAACTGAATTACTTTTCTGTACACCTGAAACTAACACAACATTGTAAATCAACTATACTCCAATATAAAATAAAATTTAAAAAAAGATTAAAAAGAAGTCATGTCTGAAAATTATGATCCATGTTTTGCCTCAAGTACAATGTCAAGGGCTGCTCTCTATAGGGACATTTGTTGCTAGCAAGGCTAACTCATGTTCACAGGGACATACTTCTTTTAGTTATGGTTATGCATCAAATACTCTTCTAAAATTTCCTTTGACCAATCAATTCCTATTTGAGGAATCTGTGACTGATGGAAAATAACAGGGTTGGCTGTGGTTGTTGGGTAGTCTTTTTTTTCCGTTCAAAGTTTTCTGCACAATGAGTGAATAAAACTGAGACCACTGCTCCATTAATACCAGAATCCAACCCATTAAGCTAATCAGCCCAGTAAGTCAGCAATAATTATGATTTAGATTGACTGAAGGAGGATACCATGATGGAAGGAAGGAAAGAAGGAAGGAAGGAAGGAAGTAATGAAGGAAGGAAGGGAGGAAGGAAGGAAGGGAGGAAGGAAGAAAGAAGGAAGGAAGGAGGGAGGGAAGGAAGGAGGAAGGAAAATCAATGTATATCAAGCTATGTGTCAGATTCTCAGCTCATGTTAGGGGTGCAAGAAATATCACATTTAAATTTGTTTTCAATCAATCTAATCTTGACTCTGGTCCCCAGTTTACTGGGTTGAAGGGTAATCTAACCAGTTATTGCTGGAGTATTCCCCATCCATCACTCCAGAGTTGTGCAAAATGCTGGGATCAAACAGCACTAAGACTTTGGGGAGGCTCAGCTGGTTTGTTTTATTTATTTTTTTTCTTTTTTTTTGCGGTACGCGGGCCTCTCACTGTTGTGGCCTCTCCCGTTGCGGAGCACAGGCTCCGGACACACAGGCTCAGCAGCCATGGCTCACGGGCCCAGCCGCTCCGCGGCATGTGGGATCTTCCCAGACCGGGGCACGAACCCGCGTCCTCTGCATCGGCAGGCGGACTCTCAACCACTGTGCCACCAGGGAAGCCCTCAGCTGGTCTTTGGTCACCCATTCATGCTGGTGCCCACTCAGACACCCATAATTATCCCAGTCCACATGGTCACTTCAGGAGAGGTTGCTCTGTTGCTTTCCTGTGAGGCTTCAGGCGTGTGACACTTAAGCAAGGCTAGGAGGCCTAGGAGATGGCAGCCATTTCCCTCTGAGGTCTTGCCATCATCCCAAAGGCAACCAAATTCCTGTCCTCCCAATTTCTCAGTAGTTCCCCTCCCTGCTCAGCTAACTTCTGACTCACATACCTGCTCCCAACTCTCTCCCATTCAGGACACTAGCATAATCCCTCATGGCTTTAAGATCATAAAAAATAAAGCTTAACAGAATAGAAAGAGAACGTCCCACCTTCTCCTTTGTTCAGAATACATTACAAATATTCCAAAGGCAAGAAATTACAAAGCATGGCCACTACCTTAAAATAAGAGGGAAGGGGAAAATTGAAGGAAAATAATCACATTTACTGCTAGGTCATTTGTCCCTTTTCTTTAAAAGGAGGTGGAAAGAAAGAAGAGGAAGAGACAGAAGCTGAAGTTTAGAAAGTTCAAGTAAATTGCCAAAGCCCTTCTGACAGTAAGTGGTAGAATCTGGGTATTTTTCATCCAGTGCCTTTTGCAAACCAATCCTAACCCATCACATCATTCAATTTGAAACATTTTAAAAATTAAACTCCAAAATTAAAATTTTTAATCAATTTTATTGTTCTTTTAATTTTTTATTTCTTCAATTATATTGACAGTTGCTTTAGAAATAGCCTTGGATTTCTCAGAAATATGCTTGATTTTAAGCCCTCAATCATCTGTTAGAAATGTCTCTTAGAGCTGAAAGTTTCCAAAGTTACAATGGTATAGCTTAGGATTCAAAATGGTGAAGATACTAGAAGAGTAGAAAAAATAGAAGCATCAAAAAATAAAATCCTTGAACTCCTATTTCTTATAACCCCTTGACAGCAAAGCAGGATTTGGGTGTCTTCTTTCATTTGCAATTGATGTCCCTAGCTGCCTTACTCATAAAACATCAGATATCCAAAACAAAGCCATGGCAGATTTCCCACCATTAAATCTGTAACAGCAATGAATCAATATGTGAATCCTCTGCTTTTACTATATATGTTCAAAGATGTGGGAAAGTTCCCAGAAAGTACGTGGATTAGCTGAAGTCCAAATACTATGGGAGAGAAAACTGTGCTGTCTAGAATTGCTTAGCAACAAAGCAAAGACAATAGGGCCATTAGTTCTTTATAACAGTGGGCCTGCTTGATGACCACAAGCACTGAACCCTAGAATCCTTACAATTTTTCCGAAATCCTAAGAGCAATGGAGGTTCTGTTTAAGCAGAGAATAACAATCCTAGAGGAGAAATTAGGGGAGTTTATAGACCATTAGACAACATACTCTCTGTAAAATAAATGATAATGGTCTTTGTTTCAAATATTATTACAGAATTTCAGTAGAATCACATCATTTATGCATTTAATTTACTGAAATTAGATATATGGAAAAATAATATATTTTTAAGTTAGTCATTGCTTTTTAAACTTCAAAGAAGCCAGATCTTTCAAAGTCATTTTAGCCTTACTGAACTTCTGCCATGAGTTCTAAATCTTGAATCTCATCCCCACATAACACGATGTTGCCGAGTATTGTAGAACTGGAACTGATGGCTGGCTGTGTGGCAGGATGAATCTATAGAAGAAGAATCAATAGAAGTCCTGCATCCAACATTACTCTCTCAGGTGACTCTAAGTAAGGAACTTAAGTGAGGAGAATCTTACTTTTCTCATCTGCAAAGTCAGGGTAACAATGATCATTTTCTTACCATCATAGTAGAGTTTTTGTAAAAGTCAATCACATAATAATAGTAACTGGTAATATTTCAAAATATTTAAATTCAAGATATGTTATTGTTATTTACATGGTGGTTATTTTTATTTTTTATTCTTACTACAATCAAGTCCCTGGTTTGAAGATTCATCTTGGAAGGGTTGTGAAAACCAAGTTTAATACAGTCCACAGGTTGTCCTTATGGAACAAATTCTGTACCATATCTAGTATATTATATGGAGGTAAGTGATATGGGAAAAAATAATCCAAAAAGGAGGATATTAAATACTGGGGGGAGCGGCTTCCCTGGTGGCACAGTGGTTGAGAATCTGCCTGCCAATGCAGGGGACACGGGTTCGAGCCCTGGTCCGGGAAGATCCCACATGCCGCGGAGCAACTGGGCCCGTGAGCCACAACTACTGAGCCTGCGCGTGTGGAGCCTGTGCTCCGCAACAAGAGAGGCCGCGACAGTGAGAGGCCCGCGCACCGTGATGAAGAGTGGCCCCCGCTTGCCACAACTAGAGAAAGCCCTCGCACAGAAACGAAGACCCAACACAGCCATAAATAAATAAATAAATAAATTTAAATCATATGGGCTTCTAAGAAGACCTCTGCTTAAAAAAAAAAAAAAAAAGAATCCCTCTCAAAGGATGCAAAACAATAGCGGGCAAGATAATCCCCTTCAAGCTTTATTAGGAAGCAGTCTAACTGAACCTGATACTCCCAGTGATCCACCTGAGGCCCTCCCACCCCCGACGCCACCTGGTATTTCCCAACCTGTATAAGAAGAAGACTACAGGAACTGCAGGGGAATGAGATTGTACGAAGTCCACCCAAAGGAAAGTGCTGAGGCTTTCTCCTTAACTTTTCATGAGAGAGGTGACAGGTACGCATTCCTATGCCCAAAACAAGTGTGTGTGTGTGTGTGTGTGTGTGTGTGTGTGTGTGTGCAGGGCATGGGGCAGGGGGAGCAGGGGCTCTAAGAAAACTACTAAGAGATATTGGGCAAGCCTACTAGAAAGGGAGAGAGGCATCCCCTTCCTTGTTGGACACCTGCTTACACAGTGTAATGGCTGTTCTGCTCCCTGCCCCATTTGGACATTGGGGCAAAAAGGATTGCAGCAAGAGGGCAGATCAGAGTAGGAGTGGCAGTAGAACAGCCTCTTCTACCTTTGGCATGGCAAGGATATGTGACTTTTCTCTGGGACAAGTGGAAATTGTATAAAATACCTATTAAAGAGGCACCAAACACAACCAGTTATAATCACAGTACCATTTGATATGTGTATACCACTTTCTTGTCTGTTTCTCTCACCATGAGGGCAGCAACTTTTTATATCCCCGTGTCTAGAAAAGTGTCTGGTACATGGTAAATATTCAACCAATATTCGTCTAATTAATTAACATAAAGAGACCTATCCTGGCCTCCCATTCTAGGCTCTATCTACTATAATCTTCTGGTCTTCCAACTTTCTACTTGACAGCACTGGTTTACCCGTCCTTTCTGTATTTTAAAAATAGGACTTCTCTTTAATGTCTAAATTATCAAATCATAACAGAAATTGATCTCATTACATTATTGTTCTTATTCTATTTCCTAATTCTTCTTCCATTTTTTTTTAAGCTTGGTAGTTGGCTTCAGACACAGAAAAGTTACATTTTTATGAATTGACGTATATTGTAATGTATAAAACAAGCAATTGTTTGAGTCAATCAATCTTAAGATGCATTCCAACATTTGATCTCATACAATATAACCCTACCTTGCCAGGAAAAATACAGCAGACATCATTTCTGGGAAATACATTAGTTTCATTTTGGTTGTTGCCTTGGCAGTTGGCCATGGGGGTAACAAAAAAGAAAAACGCAAAAAAAAAAATCAAAGGAGTTCAATGCTTTAAAAACTCTGAAGTACCATTCTAAGTCACTGCAAATCTCTATCCAACCACTAGTATCTGTGCAGATTTTGAAATGAAGCTATGCTGTTTACTACAAATCTTATTTTAAACATGAAAAGTGTAGTCAGTATATAGAACTGGGGTGAAACCATGAAAATGGGCAGTCAGGTCTAGGCTTTATGAAACTTTAAGCAAGGCTTCCAGACCTAACTGGCCCTAGTAACTGTTTTCCAAGTCCTCTCCAAAGTAAAGAGAGGACATAAGAATGAAAGTGGGACTTTTGTCCGTGATAATCTCCAGAGTATTAATTCCAAAATTCCTTTCTCTGTACCCTTTCGTCCTCCCCACAATGAGGTTGACACTCCTTTTTTCTCATCCTCTGTGATGGAGCCTATGGTACCCAACTCAGATGTACAAATGTAATTATTTTTGCGTCTTGTGCTTAGCAGGCACAAACCTAATCATCCCTGTTAAACAGAACTTAAAACACTTCCAATGGAAACTCATATCCTTTTGGGTAGTCAAATGTCGGGTTTCTTCTGTTCCCCTTTTTTCTTGGGGGATTGTCTAATTTCCTAGGGGAATTACTCATCATCCTAAAATGAGTAGATAATGATTCTACTGGTAGCCATAGATGCTATGCATATTATCCATTTTAATGGACAGAGGCAGTAATTTCACTCGGGAAAAGTTTTCAGTCTCCCCTTCCCATCCTTAATGACTTGGGCCATGGCTCTGTTCTCATTGGCATCACTGAGCTCTAATGCCCCGTGTACCCTTAGGGGTCTCCCCTAAGTCTCTGCTAAGAGGTCTTCCTGACTCATGACAGACACATGGCAGGCACCTTGGTTCTCAACACTTCTAGGTTTCATATTCACTCAGGCATGTGGGGACTTTTCCTGTTTCACCTTCATTCACAGATAGGTTGGATGCATTCTGTGTTCAGGATATCACAATGCTCCCTCAACTCCCTTTTCATGTTTCCCAGTATATATCCTAATAAGCATATATTCCCCATCCATTCTTTGGGGTTCACCCAAGGATGGTGTAACTTCTCAGGAAATCTTGTTAAACAGGCTCAAGGTCCAGTTGTGTTCAACTAGCCAAAAAAAGTAAGCATCCTTTTCTGCTTGATCTTAACTTTGAGATGTTGGGGGTGGGAGTTGTCTTTGGAGAAGATTTTACAATGCTCAAAGTGAGCCCACGATATTCTGTTCCTCTAATTAAATGAGTTTTCCTAATGACAGGATTTGATTAGTCCCCATCTTTCACTAACAGATGTTTATTTCATAAACTCAAATTGACTTTTCCTTTGAGCCAGTCTCTGTCAGCGCCATTAAGTAGGAGGTTTGGCAATGGGAAGGCACAGTTAGTTCCCAGTGGTGACAGGGAAAAGAACTCTAATCTAAAACAAGCCATAAGCTTTGTTGTTTCCTACAAGGAAACAAAAATAGAAATGCACTTGGGGGAGGCTGACCTGGTAGATGTCTGGGATACCTTTGTGCTTCTAACAAAGAGGAGGGCAGACATGGACATAATATGCAAAGAAGAATATATGGCTACATTTTTCTTAGGAGGAGAGGCAGTTTAAAATAGATCCCTTCTTTACTTACTCTTTGTAAAATATTGTGTGTTTCTTAGGAAAGGGTTTCTTTTCCACATGAAAACTGACATTCTCCTGCTCTGATATTGCAGTTACAAAAATTTCATCACACAGTAGCTTGCAACTCCGTGGGTGCAAAAAAAAAGAAAAGAAAAGAAAAAGAAAAAGTTTGTTGACTAATGCTCCTCCTGAAAAAAGACCACATAGTAATTTTCTTCTCCCTTTTAAAAATGGAACAACGGTTACCCTTTGTAGATCCATAGGACCTACAGTTTAAAACATTCTCCACACAACTTGGAAATGTATTACAATACTAATGAGAAAGAAAATGCAATAGTGTTCCCACTTTATAGGTATTAAAGTGAGATATGGGGAAGAGATTTCAAGTCCTACAAATATAACTCATATTTATTGAACATCTAATATATGCCAAGCACTGTTCTAAATATTTTATGTACAAAGGTCACTTAACCCACATCACAATCTTATGAGGTTTGTACTATTATTACCCCCTTTACAGATGCACAAGCAGGGATAAAGCAGTTGGGAAACTTGCTTCAAGTCATTCAGACAAAATGTGCTAGGGTCAGGATTTCAACCTAGACAGGCTGAGGCCATTGTCAACCCCCTTAATACTACACATGATGCCTTTTTTCCCTCCAGCCTCCTTGAGGTAAAATTGATGAAAGTGTAATATATTTAAAGTATACAGTGGGATGATTTGATATACATTTCTACTGTGAAATGATTCCCACAATCAAGTTAATTAACATATCCATCACCTCATATAGCTTTTTTTTTTTTTTTTTGGTGAGAACACTTAAGATCTACTTTCTTAGCCAATTTCAAGTATACAATACAGTATCATTAACTATAGTCACCGTATTGTATATTTGATTATTTTATAACTGAAAATTTGCATCCTTTGACCTACATCTCCCCATTTCTTCCCTCCCCCAACCCCTGGCAATCATCATTCTACTCTCTGTTTAAATGAGTTTAATTTTTTTAAAGATTCCATAAATAAGTGATACCATACAGTATTTGTCTTTCTCTGTCTGCCTTAGCATAATGCCCTCCAGGTTCATCCATGTTGTTGCAAATAGCAGTATTTCCTTCTTTTTTATGGAGTAAAATTCATTGTGTACATGTCACATTTTCCTTACCAACTCATCCATCGACACACACTTAGATATCTTTGAGAGATCTTTGAGATTTCAGCTCATTTGCATATATATCCAGAAGTGGGATCATATGGTAGTTCTATTTTATTTTATTTTTTTTATTTTTTTTGCGGTACGCGGGCCTCTCACTGCCGCGGTCCCTTCCGTTGCGGAGCACAGGCTCCAGACACGCAGGCTCAGCGGCCATGGCTCACGGGCCCAGCCGCTCTGCGGAATGTGGGATCTTCCCAGACCGGGGCACGAACCCATGTCCCCTGCATCGGCAGGCGGACTCTCAACCACTGTGCCACCAGGGAAACCCAGCACTTATCTTTTTGATAATAGACATCCTAACAGGTATGAGGGGATGTCTTATTGTGGTTTTGATTTGCATTTCCCTGATGATTAGCGATGTTGAGCATCTTTTTATGTGCCTGTTGGTGAACTGTATGTCTTCTTTGGAAAACTGTCTATTCAGGTCCTTTGCTTATTTTTTAATCAGGTTATTTGGTCTATTTTTGCTATTGAGTTGTAATAGGGTTTGCAAATATTTTCTCTCATGCCATAGACTACCTTTTCATTTTGTTGATGGTTTCCCTTGCTGTGCAGAAACTTTTTAATGTAGTCCCACTTGTTTATTTTTGCTTTTGTTGCCTGTGCTATTGGTGACCTATCCAAAAATCAATGTCAAGAGGAACATCAAGGAGATTTTCCCCTACGTTTTCTTCTGGCAATTTTATGGTTTTAGGTCTTACATTTAGGTCTTTAATTATTTTGAGTTGATTTTTGTGTATGGTGTAAGATAAGGGTCCAATTTCTTGCTTTTGTGTGTGGATATCTAGTTTTCCCAACACCATTTATTGTACAGACTATCCTTTACCTATTGTGTATTCTTGGCACCTTTGTAGAAAATTAGTTGACCATACATCTGTGGGTTTATTTCTGGGCTCTCAATTCAGTTCCATTGATTTATGTGTCTCTTTTTATGCCAATACCATATTGTTTTGATTACTATAGCTTTGTAATAAACTTTGAAATCAGGAAGTATGACACCTCCAGCTTTGCCCTTCTTGCTCAAGATTGCTTTAGCTATTTTGGATCTTTCATAGTTTCATACGATTTTTAGGATTGGTTTTTTTTTTTCTGTAAAAAAATGTCATTGGAGTTTTGATAGGGATTGCATTGGATATATAGATCACTTTGGGTAGTATGGACATTTTAACAATATTAATTCTTTCAATCCATGAACATGTGATATATTTCCATTAATTTATATCTTCTTCAATTTCTTCCATCTATGTTTCTCGTTTTCTGTATACAGATCTTTTACCTCCTTGGTTAAAGTTATTCGTGTATTTTTTCTTTTTGATGCTATTGTAAATGGGTTTTTTTCTTAATTTCTTTTTCAGATAGCTCATTGTTTTCATGATGCCTTTTTTATACATATGTAGTGAAACTACATCATTTATCACAGCAGAATCTAACTATCATGTTAACTGACATTTAGCTATTTAGTGTCTTTAAAAATAAAAATTAGGTTTAAAAATGTTCTCTGTGATGGAAAATGCAGAAAATTTTAAGAAGGAAGCCAAACCAATTCTTGAAGATTTAAACTGCCCTCCAGGTGGGTCTGGGTGTTCAGAAGATAAGTCAAAGTGCTTGGTGGTATCTGGTTAAAAAACATATATTTGAGGTTCAAATATAACAGACATTAGCAAATGTAGCTGGGCTTGCTACTTTTGGAGATCATTCTTTATCAAAGAAACTCAAGGTTTTTTTTTCACTGAAATATACCATTTATCTATCTTAAGGACCTTGGTCAATTGAATCTGATGAAATATAAATATGTAAAGAAGAACCTGCATTAACTTAATGCTTTATACAGTTTACTAAGTACCTTCCTGTAGGCATTTTATTTACAGAAAGGAGGAGATGTATGAATTCTCCCCTTTTTAGTTGAGGAAGCAGAGGTCCAGAGATATTAAACATCTTACTCAAGGGCACACAACTGTGAAGTTATGTGATGCAAATCAATTCCATTTCTCTTTCAACTATATATCTGGAATGTTTTAGCGCTTGCAATTTTTGGAGTGTTTTCATATATGCATATTTACTCTATCCTTAGAGTAGCCCCAGGGAATGATGGTGACTAGCATTTAAGGGTATGGACTTCAAAATCAGATTGCCTCAGTTCAAATTCTGACTCTGCTGCTTACTATGTGACCTTAGACAAAGTACCTAACCTCTTCGCGTTTCAGTTTCCCTATCTCTAAAACAGGATTATAATATCTATCTCACAGGGGAAAGGGGAGGATATGTAAGTATTAAGTGAGATACTATAAGAAAAAGACTTGAAATGGGACCTGGCACAAAGTAATATATGTGAGTTTTTGCACTGAGTATGTGTTAGTTCTTACATATAGGATTGTTACATCATTTTATAGATAAAAGAACTGTGGCCTCAAGTTTAATGACTTGCCTGCTGAGTTAGAATCCAAACTCAATTCTACTGATTCACAATCTGCTTCTGTCTCACTACCCCAGCCTGGTTTATGTAGAAATCTAGCCTTTACTTAATTCTATTCAAGTTGGAGAATTATAGACAAGAGTTCTAAATCAGATGTCCATCTGTGGATTTAGGGGTTATGAAAACCCTCTAAAATGGTATGGAAAATGTGCCTTAGTATATTTTTCAAGAAAAGGGCTCACAGCTTTCATCAGGTTCATGAAAGAGGTCCAAAACTCATAAAGGTTAGGAGACACTGACTGTGAGACAGTATAGCATAACATTTAGGGTCCTAGTTTTTGGAACTGCCTGGGTTCAAATCACAAGTCTAACATTTATTAACTCTGTGGCCATGGGCAACTTAATCATCCTGTAACTTTATTTTCTCATCTGTAAAAGTATCATGATAATTTGTAAGGATTAAATTAATTAATACATATAAAAACAATTAGAACACTGCTTGGCACATAACAAGCTCCATATAAAGGTCATGATCAAAGGATGCTTAAAAACCAAGTGGACTTAATCCACTTGGAAAGTGAGTTATTAGTATAGCTAATATCAATGGAACTCAGCACTATGCCTGCCTGGCCTATTGCTATGGTACACAGCCTCTAAGATGGTCCCAATGATCCCCACTTCCTGGTTTTCACACCCTTGTGTAACTCCCTTCTCCTGAGTGGATTTATTGAGCTTCTAATGAATCATATATGCACAAGTGATGGAATGCTACTTCTGAAATTAGGTTATAAAAAGACAGTGGTTTCTGTCTTGGATGTTCTCTTGTTCTTGGACTGTTCACTGTTGGGGAGGTCACACACCATGTTATCAGGCAGCCCGCTGGAGAGGTCCATGTGAAAAGAAACTGAGGGAGGCCTCTGGCTGACATCAAGGAAACAAGGCCCTCAGTCTAACAGCCCTAAGGAATAGAGGCCCACATGAGCAAACCTGAAAGCAAATCTTCCTCCAGTCAGGTTTTAAGATGAAACTTCAGACCCAGCCAACAACTTGGCTGCAACTTCATGAGAGAATTTAAGCCAGAGCCACCCAACTAAGCTGGACCCAGATTCGTGACCCACAGAAACCATCAGATGATAAATATTTATTGTTTTAAGCCACCAAGTTTGTGGCTAGTTTTTATGCAGCAATAGAGCTCTCATTTAGAACTTACAGCCATCCTATGATGTAGGTATTATACTGATTTACAGAGGAAACCAGGAGAGGTCAAATGACTAATTCCTACTGGTACCTAATTTTGCCTGATTCCAAAGCCATGCTCTTTCTTTTTTTTTTTTTTTTTTGATGTGGACCATTTTTAAAGTGTTTATTGAATCTGTTACAATATTGCTTCTGTTTTATGTTTTGGTTTTTTGGCTGTGAGGTATGTGGGATCTTGGTTCCCTGACCAGGGATTGAACCCACACCCCCTGCATTGGAAGGGGAAGTCTTAACCACTGGACCACCAGGGAAGTCCCAAAGCCATGCTTTTTCTTAGCTAGGATATTAATTTCTTTTTTTACTCATTTTTGAGATTATTTTTGAATCTGTGTAGGTTTTGCTTTCAAAAATTAAAATAAGCAGCCCTCTGCAAGGCCACGAAGATGAGCCGGTTCTGTCTCTCTGCAGCTCTTCTCATCCTCCTGGCCACCCTGGTGGCTGGCACCCCAGGGGGTGAAAACAAGAACCCTACCCAAGCCCTGTGGCCTGCTTTCTGCCTGGAGCCTCTGTACACGGGTCTCTGCAGGGCCTGGAAGATCAGGTACTTCTACAACTCTAAGTCTGGGCTCTGCGAGACCTTTGTATATGGCGGCTGCCGTGAGAAGAAGACCTGTGGTGGTGCTGTGGGGGCCTGACGAGGACCTGTGAACTGGGCTCCTTGGAGACACTGAAGTCCGGGGAGGACCCATGCAGGGATGGGCTGTGGCTGCTTCTGAAACAGTATGGCCTCCTCCACTTCCTTCTCAATGCTACCCTCCTCTGAAGAACCCTGCCCCTTTCCTTCTCCCCATGGGTCTACATGCCTTTTCTCTGTCTCATCCATTCGGCTCTAAGCGCCATGAGAGCAAGTCTTTACTTTATCCCTAGCACTTAGCACAGTTCCTGGCACAAAGGAGACAGTCCATAAATATTTGAGGAAGAAAGGAATGAATGCAGGAGCACATTCCTCATGACCCTAGTAACTACAGGGCCTATGGTTTGAAGCCAGGATTCTTGTCCCAACCCTAATCCTCACTGCATCCTCACCTTCATCCCCCTCCCCACCATCACTGCTCTCTTTGTGAGTGGCCAAGGTGGAATTTCTGGCATCCAGTTCTCAGCATCAGTGGCTGCAGAGGTCTTTTCAATAAAGAAGTCCCTTTCCCCCACAGTGATGTTGAACATTTTCCTGTCTGTGGCTTCAGTCTGGCCTTATACTTAAATAAATTCATTTTCTTATTAATCTAAAAAAAAATTAAACTAAGACTTACTGAAGTTATTCAGGAATAAACTTTGATCTACTTTTGAAACGTATTACTGATTTTTACTTTAACTGGACCTTGGAAGCCTTAGTAGCTCTCACAGAGAAAAATACTAGGTTTTATACACATTTATGGGAATACAGTCTAAGATTTTTATAAACATTAAATTATACAGCCTAAGTCTGAGCTCCTCAAAATAACCTCCAAATTATTATTGCTATTTATTTTGGGAACAAAGCCCAAACCCCCCCACCCCCTGCCACTGGCAATCACCAATTTGTTCTCTTTATCTAGTAGCTTTTTTTTTTTTTTAGATTCTCCATATGAGAGATCAAATGGTATTTGTCCTTCTCTGTCTGACTTATTTCACTTAGCAAAATACCTTCAAGGTCTATTTGCGTTGTCACAAATGGCAAGATTTCATATCTTTTATGGCTAAATAATATTCCATTGTATAAAGATTTTCTTTTTTCATTCATCCATTAATGGACACTTAAATTGTTTCCATGTCTTAACTATTGTATATAATGCTGCAATGAACATGGGAATGCATATAGCTTTTCAAGCTAGCATTTTTGTTTTCTTCAGATATATTGCTTGAATTGAAGGATCACATGGTGTTCTATTTTTAATTTTATGAGGAACCTCCATAGTGTTTTCCATAGTGGCTGCACCAAGTTACATTCCCACCAATAGTGCATAAGGGTTCCCTTTTTCCACATCCTTGCCAACAATTATTTCTTGTCTTTTTGGTGAAAGCTATTCTAACGGGTGGGGGGTGATATCTCATTTGTGATTTTGATTTGCATATCCCTGATGATTAATGATGCTGAGAAGTTTTTCACGTACCTGTTGGCCATCTGTATATCTTCTTTGGAAAAATATCTATTCAAATCTTCTGCTCATTTTTCAATCATACTGTTTTTGTTTTGCTATTGAGTTCTATGAGTTCTTTATATATTTAGGATATTAGCCACCTAGAGAAATATGATTTGCAAATATTTTCTCCCATTCAGTAGGTTTCATTTTGTTGATGGCTTCATTTGCTGTGCAGAAGTTTTTTAGTATGATGTAGTCTCATTTATTTTTGCTTTTGTTACTTTTCCTTTTGGTGTTAGTCTCAAAAAATCATCTCTAAGACTTATGCCAAGGAGCTTACTGTCTGTTTTCTTTTATGACTTTTATGGTTTCAGGTCATACAATCAAGTCTCTAATCCATTTTGTGTTAATTTTTGTGAATGGTATAAGATAAGGGTGCAGTTTCATTCTTTTGCATGTGGCTGTCCAGTTTTTCCAACATCTATTGAAGAGACTGTCCTTTTCCCATTGTACAGTCTTGTCCTTTGTCCTTTGTTGCAAATTAATTGACCCATATGCATGGATTGATTTCTGTGTCTGTTTTTATGCCAATACTACACTGTTTCCATTACTGTAGCTTTGTAATATAGTTTGAAATCAGGGAGCATGGTATCTCCAGGTTTGTTCTTCTTTCTGAAGATTGCCTTGACTATTTGAGATTGGTTTTTAGTTCCATACAAATTTTAGGATTACTTGTTTTATCTCTCTGAAAAATGCCAATGGAATTTTGACAAAGATTGCATTGAGTCTGTTGAGTAGTACTGACATTTTAACAGTATTGATTCTTTCAATCCATGAGCATGGAATATCCATTTATTGGTGTCTTTTTCAATTTCTTCCACTAATGTCTTATAGTTTTCAATATATATGTCTTTCACCTCCTTGATTAAGGGAACATAGTCCTTTTAAAAAATCATTTATATTTAAATTTATTAAAAGCATTAAGTAAGATGGATAATTATCCATCACCTATTGACTCCCATCCTCAAATAAAATTTCCTCAGTAAGACAGTGGTCTCTTGACTCTGGGCCCTTTGACTCTTGGTCCAGCAATCTGACAGTTCCATCCTTGATTTCATAGTGCAGGAAATACTTAGAGTCCTGGGATAGTTAATGATCCATGCCAAACCATTAGAACAAGTTTAGGACCCATTTAAACTTGTGGTCAGTTTGAAGAAGAACATTAAAGAAGAGATATTTTTGACTTCAGAATATAGTTCAGGCTTCACAAACCAATTCCTTGACAGAACCCCTTCCCTCTGACTTTCTGAAATAATTACTAACTTTAACTCAATGGGATATTAAAAATTGATCTCTGGTTACTGTAGCAAATTGAGAACAAAATGAAAATCATTAATCCCAGAGGCAAAGATGTCTTGAGTACAGAAACATTCCAGTGGAATATGTTACAAAAATGACTAAATGTATTTTTGTTTCAGATACCATAATTCTCTCTCTCTATCTGCTCATCCATCTACCTATACATCATCTATGTTAGAATCAGCCTCTCAATATTTAAATTATTCCTAATTTCAAAACAGACAATAAATGCTTCTTGGGTCAATAGTGCCCCAAAGGAGTGAGATATCCATAGTTTTTTAGAGGGTGAATTATTTGAATGTTTAAGGCTTAATGAAAATACAGTATAAAAATGTTAAAAACAAAAATCTAATTTTTGACACTGTATATACAATAAAATTTTTTCTTAAATTTAGTTTCATCATTTTAACAATACATTTAAGATCAATCCCGGTTGACTTTACTCACAGTAGGTGCTGAAGACTAAAATTGGTTTGTGTATATGTAGAGAGAATGCATCTCTGTGGGTGTGATAAATAAGTGATATGATTAGACATAAAAATTAGAGAATACCTGCCATTGATAATAGTGGATCACCAAGACTGACTATCAGGGACTTCCCTGGTGGCACAGTGGTTAAGGATCCGCCTGCCAATGCAGAGGACATGGGTTTGAGCCCTGGTCTGGGAAGATCTCACATGCCATGGAGCAACTAAGCCCATGAGCCACAACTACTGAGCTTGCGCTCTAGAGCCTGCAATCCACAACTACTGAGCCCATGTGCCGCAACTACTGAAGCCCACACACCTAGAGCCCGTGCTCCGCAACAAGAGAAACTACCGCAATGAGAAGCCCTTGCACCTCAACGAAGAGTAGCCTCCACTCACCCAACTAGAGAAAGTCCACGCACAGCAACTAAGGCCCAATGCAACCAAAAAAAAAAAAAAAAAAACATTAATCTTAAAAATATATTCTGCATTGTATGGGGTAGAGTATTTAAAACAAAGAAAAGGGCTTAGGATCAGGGATAAGGGATTTTGGTCCTGTTTTGCCACTATGTGATTTCCAATGCAACTTTAGGAAAGTTGCCTTTTCTCTCTGGGATTAATCTTCCTTATCTATAAAGTGAGAAGATTGATCTTTAAGATTCCTCCCAATATTAATACTCTAGACTGAATAATTACAACCTAATTTAAAGTGCCTTAAAATATTCGAATAACTGAACATCTAAAAAACATACAGTTACATTACTCCTTTAGGGAACCCAACAAACATTTATTTCCAAGTACAATGGATCCGTACGGTTCAATACTCTGTATCTGATTCAATGCAATCCCTATCAAACTACCACTGGCATTTTTCACAGAACTAGAACAAAAAATTTCGCAATTTGTATGGAAACACAAAAGACCCCGAATAGCCAAAGCAATCTTGAGAACGAAAAAAGGAGCTGGAGGAATAAGGCTCCCTGACTTCAGACTATATTACAAAGCAACAGTAATCAAGACAGTATGGTACTGGCACAAAAACAGAAAGATAGATCAGTGGAACAGGATAGAAAGCCCAGAGATAAACCCACGCACATATGGACACCTTATCTTTGATAAAGGAGGCAGGAATGTACAGTGGAGAAAGGACAGCCTCTTCAATAAATGGTGCTGGGAAAACTGGACAGGTACATGTAAAAGTATGAGATTAGATCACTCCCTAACACCATACACAAAAATAAGCTCAAAATGGATTAAAGACCTAAATGTAAGGCCAGAAACTATCAAACTCTTAGAAGAAAACATAGGAAGAACACTCTATGACATAAATCACAGCAAGATCCTTTCTGACCCACCTCCTAGAGTAATGGAAATAAAAACAAAAATAAACAAATGGGACCTAATGAAACTTCAAAGCTTTTGCACAGCAAAGGAAACCATAACCAAGACCAAAAGACAACCCTCAGAATGGGAGAAAACATTTGCAAATGAAGCAACTGACAAAGGATTAATCTCCAAAATTTACAAGCAGCTCATGCAGCTCAATAACAAAAAAACAAACAACCCCATCCAAAAATGGGCAGAAGACCTAAATAGACATTTCTCCAAAGAAGATATACAGAATGCCAACAAACACATGAAAGAATGCTCAACATCATTAATCATTAGAGAAATGCAAATCAAAACTACAATGAGATATCATCTCACACCAGTCAGAATGGCCATCATCAAAAAATCTAGAAACAATAAATGCTGGAGAGGGTGTGGAGAAAAGGGGACACTCTTGCACTGCTGGTGGGAATGTGAATTGGTTCAGCCACTGTGGAGAACAGTATGGAGGTTCCTTAAAAAACTACAGATAGAATTACCATATGACCCAGCAATCCCACTACTTGGCATATACCCTGAGAAAACCAAAATTCAAAAAGAGTCATGTACCAAAATGTTCATTGCAGCTCTATTTACAATAGCCAGGACATGGAAACAACCTAAGCGCCCATCATCGGATGAATGGATAAAGAAGATGTGGCACATATACACAATGGAATATTACTCAGCCTTAAAAAGAAATGAAATTGAGCTATTTGTAATGAGATGGATAGACCTAGAGTCTGTCATACAGAGTGAAGTAAGTCAGAAAGAAAAAGACAAATACCGTATGCTAACACATATATATGGAATTTAAGGGAAAAAATGTCATGAAGAACCTAGGGGTAAGATAGGAATAAAGACGCAGACCTACTGGAGAACGGACTTGAGGGTATGGGGAGGGGGAGGGGTGAGTTTTGATAGGGCGAGAGAGAGTCATGGACATATACACACTAACAAACGTAGTAAGGTAGATAGCTGGGGGGAAGCAGCCGCAAGGCACAGGGATATTAGCTCGGTGCTTTGTGACAGCCTGGAAGGGTGGGATGGGGAGAGTGGGAGGGAGGGAGACGCAAGAGGGAAGACATATGGGAACATATGTATATGTATAGCTGATTCACTTTGTTATAAAGCAGAAACTAACACACCATTGTAAAGCAATTATACCCCAATAAAGATGTTTAAAAAAAAAAGAAAAAAAAAAAAAAAAGAAAAAAAAAAAATAAATATACTGTTTCATAAAAAAAAAAAAAAAAAAAAAAAAAAAAAAAAAAAAAATACTCTGTATCTGTGAATTTGCCTGCTCACTAAAATTTATTTGTAACCCCAAAATCAAAACTCACATTGCTTTTGTGGGCATTCATGGATATGCTCAATGTGTTGAAAAATTTGAGTCACACAATGTACATGTTCCCAGCTGAGGTCAAATAAGGCAAAGTTCTGTCTGCTTGTTTCAGCTCTCCTACTATAAAGTGCCTTTTTTTGCAATCTTTTTACTGCCACATTATTTGCTTTTTTTTCCCACTTTTTGTTGGTGATTTCTCTGTTTCAAATTGCCCCCAAGAGCAATGCTAATGTTCCCAAGTCCAAGAAGGCTCTGATGTACCTTATGTAGAAAACACGTGTGTTAGATAAGCTTTGTTCAGACATGAGTTGTAGTTTTGTTGGTGATGAGTTCAATGTTAAAGAATCAAAAATATGTATTAAATAGGGTGTCTTTTAATAAAAACACACATAAAACAAGGTTATATATTGATTGGTCGATGAAAATGTTATGACCAGAGACTTGCGGTAATCTAACCCTGTATTTCCCCTAGGAGTTTGCAAAAATGTTCTTTCCAAATATTATCCTTCTCTAAAAATTCTTTAGTAACTGTACAATACAATTTTATTTTCATATAGCTTTTCAGGTGTTCACCAAAGCATTTGATGTGACAATCATAATGTAAGGTACAGCTAAACGTTTAGGATTCCATCATTTCTGTTAATAATACTCCTCTCTATTATTTCTAAATTTCTTTATTTTCCAACTTATTTCCACTTGAGTTGTATCTGAACAGTCCAAGATTTCGTTTGATATTATAATTCTTCTAAAACATTATTTTACAGGGAACCTCCCTTCCTATAACTCAATAAAACACTTACCTTCTTTGAGTTCACATTCAGCCTGCTCAATATTCTATCTCTGGGAATGTAACAGCATCATTTTGACAGAAGCATATCTAAACATATTAATACCCTGGAGAACATGCCTAGGAGATGGGAGCAATACAGTTTCAAAGAGTGCACTTGATTTTCCAATAAAAACTTGATACCCTATGATCTGAACCATCTGTGGACAATTTGATAAACAGATACAAGAGGAAGGGTGGAAAAAAAAAAAGATGCTCTTGATATTTTACTCCTTGTGTTAACAACAGATTGCTGGAGTTACTACTTTCGAATTCTGCAAATATTGAAACTCATTTCAAACCAATACAGGCAATGGGTTTTATAATAGCTTGAATTGCAAGTTAAATAGGGAGAAATAAACCCTGTTTAACATAGAGCAATCTGTGTATGGTGGAATAATGTATTGCCATATTAATCTGCATTTTATTCTCACTGCTGTAAATAATTTTCGCCTCTTTGTCTAAAGAAGATAGCAATGTTTTTGTCTTTGCTTTTCCCAGAAATGGGAAAAAACACAAGCATACCCAAAAGATCACTTCCAAACAGAACATTTGTTTTCAAAAGTCTAGGCTCATAAGAGAATATGGAACTATATTATCTAAGTAGAGGGATTTCAGGATTGGGAAAGGTAATAAATTAGCCTTTAGACAAGAAAGGTTTTGAGAGAGTTTTTCTGGAAAATGGTGGAGTAGGAGTCTGGAGAGTTCAGAAGCAATGGAGAATGATGTGCTGATCCGTAGTCTACTACCAGGGAGATGCTGGTCTCAGGTGAGATGACTGCGAGGTGTACCTCCGAAGGTCAGTGACTAGAGAATGCAGTTTCCAGCTTCAGCAAATATCTAAATGCCCTTTGATAGAGGCAGAGAAGGTGCATGTAACAGTGATGACCAGTGTGCACTGCAGACCAGAAGGCTATTCTTCAAATATACTTCAAATATTCTTCAAATATTGTGATTCTCAATAAATGCTGGAGGGAGTGTGGAGAAAAGGGAACCCTCCTACACTGTTGGTGGGAATGTAAATTGGTGCAGCCACTATGGAGAACAGTGTGGAGGTTCCTTAAAAAAAAACTACAAATAGACTTACCATATGATCCAGCAGTCCCACTCCTGGGCATATATCTGGAAAAGACAAAAATTCTAATTCAAAAACATATATGCAATGTTCATAGCAGCACTATTTACAATAGCCAAGATATGGAGGCAGCCTAAATATCCACTGACAGATGAATGGATAAAGAAGATGTGGTATACAGTGGAGTACTACTCAGCCATAAAAAAGAATGAAATATTGCTATTTGCAACAACATGGATGGACTTAGAGGATATTATGCTAAGTGAAGTAAGTCAGACAGAGAATGACACAGATAACACTCCACTATTTATAAAATATATAAACCACAAGGATTTACTGTATAGCACAGGAAACTATGTTCAATATCTTGTAGTAACCTACAGTGGAAAATAATCTGAAAAAGAATATATATACATATATATACACACACACACACACATATAACTGAATCGCTTTGCTGTACACCTGAAACTAACACAATATTGTAAATCAACTATAGTTCAATTAAAAAAGAAAGAGACACTTTGCAGATTTAACAACAGCAACAACAAAATATTGTGACTCTCATATTACTCTAGGCTCCCTGCAAAAACATAAATTTCAATTTTGAAGCAGGTAGGGAGGAGTTCTGAGTACATTGATCTGATTTTTTTTAAGAAAAATAAGATCATGTTTCTTGCATTGGCTCATAGACAAAACTCATACCCATATGTTAACTCATGTAACCCTAACAACCCTGCAGTGTTGGTGCCATTAAATCTATTTTACAGATAAGGAAAGTGAGGCACAGAAAAGTCAAGTACCTTGTCTAATGTCACAGAGCTAGGAGGTAACAGAGCTGGGATTTGAACCTGAACAGCCTGGCTAGACACTCTGTGCACCTGAATACTCCTCTCTTCTGCCTATCCTGTCGTGTCCATGTCAGGCCCCTTAACTCTTTTTAAAAGTGATCTGCTACAAATAATTACTGTGCATGTGTTTTATCTCCTCTTAGCTCCCTGAGGACTGGAATGCTTCTTATTCTTTGCGTTTTCCTACAGTGCCTGACACTGACCTGGGAAAAAAATGCCACTCTTACATAAATATGTAAAAATCAAGCTTGCTCACAAAACAGATCTGAATATATGTGTGCAAAGACACACACGTGTGTGTATATATATATATATATATATATATACATATAGTCTTTAAAACACAGATGGATGGCCAGGATCCATCAGATTCAATGCAATAAATATCTATAGTAAATGTCTCAAACCATGTTAATCACATATTAAAATACATTTCCACTAAAGAATACATTGATATTTTTCATTATATGTTTCACTTCATGACATCAGAACATAGAATAAAAATGGTAATTAGACACATTTTTTAAAGCAGCGAGTAAACTAGCTCTGAAATTTATTTTGAATGCCATTTTAGAACTATTTTGAGAAAGGAATACATGATTTTTCAAGAGCATGCCACAGCTAATAGAGAGGAGCCTACTCAAATCCCCCTTCAGACCTGAAGAACGTGTGCCCCACCTGCCAGGAGTGCTGCCAGCTGCCAGTCCTCCAAGCTGAGCCCTTGCCAGAAATTACCCTCAACTGGGGAAACCTGCCTCAAGCAGAGGTACCCAGCACACGATCACTGGTCAATGTGGGAATACAAAGGTACGGCCCTCCTTGTCACAACTTGAGACCACTTCGATGGGCCATCATAACTTCAGAGCTCCCCGCGAGATTCATCTATGGCCTTCCTTGAAACTGAATCAACACCTAACTTCTCCCTCTGCCTAATCTTATTTTCTTCCCTTTCCTTCCACCAAGTGTTGGTCCTGAGAGCCCTCCAAATAAACTTCCGCATGCTAATCTTCATGTCAGTATTTGCTTCTTGTGGAAATCAAGCTGGGACATTTCATGCATCCAAATAGATGCTACATGCTAAACTGCCATCAGCCTTGTTTCTTTGGAGACATGCTCAATACATTTTTTTCCCGCTGAAGTACTTATGTAATTTAACCTAATAGAAGTAGATAAGCCATGTCCAAAGAGTCAAGAGGCTTATCTGGCCCTGCTGTGATTCCCAACATTAAAATAAGAAGATCCTCTTCTAAACAATTATTAGATCTTCATGTGATAGTATCCATTGATTGCAACTGTAGTGGCTAACACCGAGTGCTCATGAGGTATCTGGCATCATGGCAAATGATTTGCATGTATTTATCCTTTAGGCCTTATAACAACCCTGTGAGGTAGATACTATTATCAACTCACTGTACAGCAGGGCTCACAATAGTTAAATAACTTTCTCAAGGTTACAGGGTGACATAGCTTTCTGTCTGCAGCCCCTGAGTACCACTATATTGCCTCGCCTAAATGCATAATGACAAAGAGCTATAAAGAATTCAGTAATGCATTTAAATTACTTTCCATTTTATCCACCATAAAACAGCACCTGAATTCATTTGAAATATAGTAGTACATAAGTACTATTTTTATTCAGCCCACAGAAAATTTTTGGAATGCATATGCATTCGAAAACCTCCTTCAAAACCTCTGCACCTCTCATGGAGTCCTCTACGCCTCACTCAAAGGTTAGTGACCATTGCCCTAAAGAATATATATATAACACTCCCATCCTATGCTCCTGATACTTAGGTTACCGACTCTACACCTGAAAAGTAGACATAAAATAGTTAAAAGCAGAAAAATGGGGGAAAGTTCAAAAGTGGCAAATGCTATCAACTCTGCAAAGCAGCAGCCCAAGGGAGGATGTAGGAAATCTTGATATGACTTGGTGCAGATTCTAACATGTACTACCATTATTGTCCCCTGAGAACCATCTTGGCGAAAGAATGTGAGCACTCCAAATCTTGAGATTTTCATTAATACCTTTAATTTTCAGAGATGTGGACTAAAGGAATAAGTAATGTAGGAAAAACAGTCAAGGCAAATTCTTAAGAGTAAGTGTCATGCCCATGATGAGTGAGCTGGAGCAAGAAAATGCCAGCAGGGACACAATTTTCCAAAGCTACATTTTAAGTTGCGTGAATTAACTGAAGGCCTAGTGTATTCTACCAGAAAAAAAGGATATTCCTCCAACCAGGTGAAATACATAGTACAGGATATCTGACAACAACTCAGAAGAGAGCAAATCCTAAGTGTTTCACTTCTTTGTCAAAGCAAACTGTAATGTCAGGAGCTGATGAATGCTTCCCCTAATCTTGCTTCTGCCCCTACTCTAAAGCAAAAAGGAGAGAAAAGAAGAGAGACAGAGAAAGAGAATCATAAGGCTGACAAAAGGTAGGCAGGCTTAGAACAGTGCATGGAATCTACAGATTTCAACAAATGTCAGCCACTGATCTTTTGATAGAAAATAATGTAAATATTGCCCATTTTGACAAAACAAATATACTAATATAAATAACCTATATAAGGATGTGAGGGAAAATGGAGAAGGAAGAAATGTTCATCTGAATTTGTCCTATTCTTCATAGCAGGCAGGCATTCAGTACCATTTAAATTTGAAATCTAGAGTTTAAAGAAGTGACTGGCACATCATATTTTTTCACACTATTTTTACCTACCTTTAGGACAATCTATTAGGAACTAATATATGTTTGGGAAAGAACTAGTTATTCACTTCTGTTTATTTTCATTTGTTATAATAAAATAACTTAATACACAATTTAAAATAGAATGTATTCCATGATGTCATTTTATGAAAATCATTCTCATTCGTCTACCTACCCACCCATTCCCCTATCTATCTACTTATTTGTCTGTCTGTAGACACAAAGAAATATCTGCTATTATGTTCATTTAATGGTGATGGTGTTTATTTCTGGTTGATGAGATTATTTTCCTCCCTCCTGTGTTGCTTGAGCTTTTTTTTTTTTCTTTTGCGGTACGCGGGCCTCTCACCGCTGTGGCCTCTCCCGTTGCAGAGCACAAGCTCCGGACGCGCAGGCCCAGCGGCCATGGCTCACGGGCCCAGCCGCTCCGCGGCACGTGGGATCTTCCCGGACCGGGGCACGAACCCTCGTCCCCTGCATCGGCAGGCGGCCTCTCAACCACTGCGCCACCAGGGAAGCCCTTGCTTGAGCTTTTTAATGATGATTAGGTATCATTCTATTAAAAATAATAAAGGTTTTCTCTTGTGGAAAATTTTAAAAGATGGCCCAAATGAGGAAAGCAAAGTCTATTTATTCAGAGCTTGCGATAGTAACCATTGCTTGCGCTTTGGCAGAGGCTCAAAGACGGGCAGAAGAATGGGCAAGCTTTCTAGTGGAAAGAAGAGAAGTCTCAGGTGTGCTCTGATTGGGGGCTTTTAGGCATGGGGAAGCTGGAGGTGGGCTAACTAGAAGTGAGGCATCCTGTGTGATTGGTTAGGGGTACCTATTTGGCTTTCTCTGGTTGGCCCTCAGTTGGAAGCGGTGACAAAAATTAGGGAAGCTGTCCGTTATTAATCAAGTCCCGGCCATTTGGGGGCTGACTGTTCCAGGAGTTATTGTGTGGCATCCCGAGTCAACCAGCTGGAATAATGGGCTGAATTCCTATAAGTCTGACTTGCAGAGAGTAGGCTGTCTTCCTGAGCTGGTTACTCTAGAAAATGGGCTGGTTTCCAGGCTGATTGCTATATATTGTGGATCAGAGTTTTCTTTCTTAAAATATCTATCCATTGTTCATTTACATATTTTGTCTTTCACTTAAAACAAACACCATAAAAAACAATAACAGCCAAAAAAGTTGTGTGAACAGTTTTTAAACAGTTCTTGGGGTTCTGTTGAGGGGCTTCAGAGACTGGCACACTGATGGATGGACCAATTAGTCCCAACTCGTGTTTGTTTGTTCCATTTTATCAATATGGCTCTTTCTAAGCTTTTGGGTTCTTCCTACAACTTTAAGAAAATATTCTTCAATTACAAAAGCTGGATAACATTCAATTATATGACCTGTACATCTGAGCTACTCTAAGGAAATACTGCAATCTGTCATGAGGTGCAACATAATATGCAACACTGGATAGTGACTCATTGTATGACTTGGGTAATGAGCTAAATCTCATTTTCCTCATCTCTAAACTGGGAAAAATCACATATAATAAATAATGTCAATAATTGCATTGTAAGTATAATAAAGGATTAATCTCAGGAACAAATTTAAACTTTTTAACCTGAAGAACACTGTACAAGGAAATTGTTGTATTTTTAATTTAATATACTTCATGTTTTTTCTACTTCTAACTGGAATAATTATGTTGCTATATAAAAAATAAGTGATCTGATCTCCATACTCTAGTTATGTTTATAATTATTTCAGTCCATATAGCATTTCACTTGATCATAATGAGGCTATTCCTATTTCTTTTTTTTTTTTAGTTTTTTTTAAAATTAATTAATTAATTTTTATTTTTGGCTGTGTTGGGTCTTCGTTTCTGTGCGAGGGCTTTCTCTAGTTGCGGCAAGCGGGGGCCACTCTTCATCGCGGTGCGCGGGCCTCTCACTGTGGCGGCCTCTCTTGTTGCGGAGCACAGGCTCCAGACACGCAGGCTCAGTAGTTGTGGCTCACAGGCCTAGTTGCTCCACGGCATGTGGGATCCTCCCATACTAGGGCTCGAACCCGTGTCCCCTGCATTGGCAGGCAGATTCTCAACCACTGCGCCACCAGGGAAGCCCCGCTATTCCTATTTCTGATTAAAAAGCACAAATTAAAATAGCTTTGATTCTTAACAAAACTGGATGCTGATCTTGTGTACAGATACTTTTTCTTCAGACTGACTGATTTCCCTTATCTTCGTTTACTTTGGCTGTCACTTAGGAGCCCATACTACAATTCATTAAACAGTCTGAGAACATTGTTTCTTTCTTTGTTTAATGCTCCTAAACCTGGAATTAGAGTCAAATCATTTTTTGTTTTAAAAATGACCACAACTGATTATGAATGATTTTATTTCTTTTGCTACATGATTCTCTATTCTAAATATTATGACTTGTTCATGTATTACTTTTATGTATTAAAATAGCATCAAAGAAAAAGGAAAATGTCACCACATTGAGTTTTATGACACAAATATCTTGTATCTTGATTGCTACTCTTTTCAAGCAGAGACTCATTTTACATACAATGACAGGTCCCCTTTCTATTGGGATGTGAAAGGCAAAGAGAACTGAGCAGAAGCAAATTGTCACAGAGAATTAGAGATGCAGCTAAGGGCTTAGGTCTGGCAAAGTTATCCATGAAGCAAAATATCACAACCAAAGTCACTCAGTTTTCTCTTTATCATAAACTAATTCAAATATTCTGCCCTTTTCCTACCTTCTTACTGTTGTCATTTTTGTAATGAGTATATTGCAAAATTATTTGACTGTTACTCATTAATAAATGGAAAATTATTGTCTATTTGTGTAGCTTATCAAGAACCCCATTAGCCACAGGCATTTGATTGGATAACAAAGCCTTCAAATATTGACAGCCAATGGCTGATTTCTGTAACTATTACCCAGTGCAGCACATCCCCTTGGTATGTAGGTGCCCCCTTTGTAAGTACATCAAGCTGCTGAGTGCTCTGAAGTGGGCTGAATTAATCAAGTGGGACTGATTGCCTTAATTGACGGGGGAGACAGTAACCTTTTTCTCAGAGCAACTAAATCATGTAATTACAGAGGAAACGATATAGCTTTTGTTAGTTGGACTAGACACCTCTAATAACATTAGCCAAGCAAAGGGTATTATTATCTCGCATTTTAGAGATTTAAAAAACTGAGACTAATATCAGTTAAGTAGGTAACAGCCCCAAGGTCATACAAAAGAATGAAGAGCAAACACACAATTCATGTCTGTTTAACCCTATAATTACTATAACTAGAATCTGATGGAGTGGTTTATAGCATATGTAAGTATAAGTAAGATATTTATAGCTGGTTTCAACTCTTATACATTTCTCGGGCTGCATATAAATGTTTCATTTGTCTTGGGTCCTCACTTTCTTGGAATTGTAATACGCATTTGACTCCTACTTCCATTTTTCCAGAAAAAACTCCTTATGGGATGACTCTTAAAAGGATATCTCAAACAATCACCTTAAAAATCACCCCTTCTTCCTTGACCAGGTTCCCAAGACTAAACTGGGGACTGTGCTTTGATTTTTCTCCCAATTTGTGGCAATTGTCCTCTCAACCCAAGATCGCCTTCATGAAGTTATAGGATATCACTTTTCCTCGTGAGTGTTGATCAGAAGTGTTGATTTTCCTAAGAGGAAGCCTATTGGGGGCTTCACAGAACTGGAACCCTCAATAGTCTCCCTCCTCCCAGGAGTCCTTATTTCTTAGAATTTTCAAAGGAACATGAAGGAGCAGCCCACACTGCAGACCCTTACTACATGCAGAAGGAAATGTCCATCTGTTCCATTTGGCAAGCAGTTACTGTCCAAATGCTTCACTTAAACTCCATTCCCCTCTCCCCTGTTGCAGTCTCATTGAATACCTAATGCCTGTCCTCAAATGGAGATTCTGAGAGGTAGTAGCTTCCTTGTCTGAATCATTTTCTACCTCTGGACCTAAGATTTCTCATCATAAAATTAGGAGGTCTGACCATTATCGTCTATAGACTCTATTTCACAATTCTTAGAATTTCTCCCTATGGAAGAGAACAGTCAAGAAAAATAATTCACATTCTCCACTTCCGGGGAACATAGAAACAATTTTAAACTACAATAGGTTTTAGAAATACCAATCTATCTACTGTCTATCTACCTATCTATCTATCTATCTTCACTTTTATTTTCAGGCCTTACCTTAAGATAGAAATCTAGTTTTATGTAGTAAGAGTAGGGACATAGTGTGGAAAAAAAGAGGAGAAAGTTTTAATCAAATAGACTTGGATTTGATATCCAGCTCTAATATTTACGCTTTCTGCAACATTGGGCATATTGCTTTGCCTCCCTTGCTTTACACATCTGTAAAATAGGACAAATGATAGTGAGCTTATAGGATATTATGAAGATTCGTGAGATAGCATATATAAAGCATCTAGTAGAGTACATGATGGATATTAATATAGATTACAATGTTAACAATAATATTAATATTCCTTTGAGCTTATAACTCCAAATACCATAATACTTTTTCATAAGACCACACAGCATAGCTCAGCTGTTCAAATGCTTGCACTGCGTTATTATACAGATCATCTGAGGCTGCACAATAGGTGGAGAGAAAGGGCTGACCTCCCTAAAAAGCTTTTCCATATCTCTTCTTCCATGTCCATCCTCATATTCAGAAAAAGGAAATGAAAGCATTGGCATGTCAAAGAGAAAATAATAGTTTTTTTTTCACTTTTATCAGTTTTACATATGCAGCATTCTTTCAAAATTAAAGAGTCAGCATTCCATATGTGTGTTTGATTTCTAATGACCTAATGGCAGAAATAATGTTCTCTGTTCATGAAGAAAAATGTTCATCCTGACAAGATTATGCTCATCCCTCTAGATCAGCGGTCCCCAACCTTTTTGGCACCAGGGACTGGTTTCGTGGGAGACAATTTCTTCACAGACAGCGGGGTTGGGGGTATGGTTCTGCGGTAATGCGAGCGATAGCTCCCCCGCTACTCACCTCCTGCTGTACGGCCTGTTTCTAACAGGTCACAGACCGGTACCAGTCCGCAGCCCAGGGGTTGGGGATCCCTGCTCTAGATCATAGTTTTATATTAGCTCCTCATGGCTTCAAATAAAACAAAATTATTTTGACCAGGTCTGTATTTAAAAATCTATTTCTCTGATGATTTTCATTAACTGGCCGTGAACAAAATATTCACTCTTTTAAATATCACTTTCACTGATTATTATTTGCTTCATGATCAATGAAACTATTATGGGTTATGGATTGATTTCTTTGGGAAAAACTATTTTCATGGAGGTCCAGTGAGGAAAAAGATAACACTCTAGGTCTCATAAATAGAAGGAATTGATATCAGGAACTGGTTATTGTGTGATAAATGAGCTTGTAAACCAATTAGGGGACAATGAGGCAATCTGTAAATTAGCAACAGCAGGAAGTCACCACCACTCCTAGGACTGGAGGGACATTGGGGATAAGTGGATTGCAGGAGGCAGGCCAAACGATGGGAACAGAACCACAGCAAAGGATGCCTTGAGCTGGAACTCCAGAAAAGATTCAGTTGCTGCTGGAGATGCCACCAGAAGCAGGGTGGCAAAGGGGAGAGGCTCCCCTCTCCCTCCCACTCTCCAACCTACCTAGTGTCTTCAATGGCCAAACCTACCATGCTAGGGAAATGCAGTTCTCTAGAAAACAGAGTAGGGTAGCGGAAGGTCTGGGGACAGATCTGAGAACAAAAGGGGAATTAATTGATGAGCCCAATAACCACATTTTACTTAAAGTTGTAAGCTCCTGGAGGACAGGAACTACATCTAGTTTTCCAGTATATACCCACCATCAATTCAGCACCACGTCCAAGATGTTTAATGGTTATGTACTAAGTGAATCTGCATGTAACTTGGGTTGTATCAGACACCTTGAAGGCTCTAATCAGATCCTCTCAGCCACCTGTCTCTGGAGCCCTTAGCCACTTGTTTTGCCCCAGCTTCCACAAAACTGACTTTAGTGGGCACAACCCAACAGTGTGCCCTGTCCCCTGCTGCCCACTGCGGAGGAGCCTATTCATACCCACACATGCACCCCTAGATATTAATGCTCCATAGCAAACTGCAGCTGGCAGATACAGTTGTCTTCCTACTTCCCCACCAATGAACTATCCTGAAGCGCTATTGCTTACAAGCCTTCCCAGAAAACGATCCCATGATGTCAAGCAGTTCCTCTAGATGCCAAAAGGTAGGGTCCTTGATAACATACCTTATCATTATGCTCCCTCTCTTCTTGCCTCCTTCCCCTTCCCCTCTCTCTTGCTTCCCAGGGATAGGACTTCCTCATAAAATAGTGGCACCCAAACTGCTGCCTCAGCCTAACTGGGGCTGAGGCACTGGTAAAACTGAGAAGAAGCATAGAGTTAGAAGTCAAGAGTTATGGGTTCAAGTCTGAGCTCCACCTCCAACTGGATATATGACCTTTAGTAAATTCTCTAGCCACTCAACACCTAATTTTTGTTTACATTTTCACGAACATTTACTGAACAGGTGCTGTAAGCTAAGCATGGTCCTAGATGCCAGGATATAAATTTGAAAAGAACACGGTCTTGGCTCTCAAGGACTTCATATATTAAGGAACGACAGAGATGTAAATGAATAATAATGTCCTCATCTGTAAGGTAAGAATGTTCCCAATAGCTCAACAAGTCAGTGATTAAAAATTCAGACTTGGGACATTTCATAAGTGTTCCAAAAAAATTGTTACACTCAAAGAGCTGATATTTCCATCCTGAGCTGAACAGTGCCTTGTCGTTATATACACCAGCTTGAATCCTGAATACCAATTGCCCCCAAAATATACGTCTCCTACAGTATTTAAAAATGAGAAAGTTCCATGTTGTGTCTAAAAGAACTACACTTGGTAATCTATCCTAGTGGAATAATCAGGGATGTATGCAAAGATACATGGATGCTTACAAAAGCACAGTTTGTAAATAAAAGACATTGGAAACAACATAAACATCCAACATAGGCTAAATAAGTTATGTAACATTCTTATTACAGAATACTAATTAATCTCTAAAATGCATATAGATGTTAACTTATAGCATAGAAATAGTGTTGGGGAGATTCTTAAATGGAAAAAATTCATGTTTTAACTAGTAGGTAAAATATCCAACTTCTAGAAATAAATTCCATATATTCACATGAATCTAGAAGAAAATGTTAGCATTAGTTTTCTCTGGATGGTGGTTTATCAGCATAAGTTCTCTACTATAAAGATATATTTTTGAGCATAAAAGCATGAAAATCCTTAAATAAGGAAAACAGAAGTAATCTAACAGTTGATTTACGCACTCAGGCACCACTACAAGGGAAGAAGCAAATCATTATTTTTTATACCATATCCTTTCTTCTGTTACTCTACTTCAAGATACTAGTGATATTAAACATTTTCTCCATGTTAAAACAAATTAATAAACAAAGAGAAATTCTCCTCTGTATCATTTTACACTAAACCTCCATTTTTATGAGGGATGCATTTTTTTAATGTTTCCTGGAGCTCATTAAATCAGAATTCTCCTTGAATAGTAAATTTACTTTCAGTGAATTATAACTCAAGATAGAGTAAGGGAGAAAACGAGTACAGTATTGAGAGTACATTTAAAAAAAAATTTTATTGGAGTATAGTTGATTTACAATGTTGTGTTAGTTTCAGGTATACAGAAAAGGGAATCAGTTATACATATACATATATCCACTCTTTTTTAGATTCTTTTCCATATAGGCCATTACAGAGTATTGAGTAGAGTTCCCTGGGCTACACAGTAGGTTCTTATTAGTTGTCTATTTTATATATAGTAGTGTGTATATGTCAATTCCAAACTCCCAATGTATTCCTCCCTCTCCTTTCCTCTCTGGTAACCATAAGTATTTTTTCTACATCTGTGACTCTATTTTTGTTTTGTAAATAAGTCCATCTATACCATTTTTTTAGATTCCACATAAAAGGAACATCATATGATATTTATCTTTCTCTGTTTGACTTACTTCACTCAGTATGACAATTTCTAGGTCCACCCATGTTGCTGCAAATGGCATTATTTTGTTCTTTTTTATGGCTGGGTAATACTCCACTGTATATATGTACCACATCTTCTCTATCCATTCCCCTGTCAATAAACATTTAGGTTGCTTCCGTATCCTGACTCTTGTAAATAGTGCTGCTATGAACATCGGGGTGTATATATCTTTTCGAATTATGGTTTTCTCCAGGTATATGCCCAGAAGTGAGACTGCCGGATCACATGGTAGCTCTATTTTTAGTTTCTTAAGGAACCTCCATACTGTTCTCCATAGTGGCTGTACCAATTTACATTCCCATCAACAGTGTAGGAGGGTTCCCTTTTCTCCACACCCTTTCCAGCATTTATTGTTTGTAGATATTTTGATGATGGCCATTCTGACCAGTGTGAGGTGACACCTCATTGTAGCGTTGATTTGCATTTCTCTAATAATTAGTGCTGTTGAGCATCTTTTCATGTGTTTGTTGGCAATCTGTATAACTTCTTTGGCAAAATGTCTATTTAGAGATTCTGCCCATTTTTTTGATTGGGTTATTTGTCTTTTTGATATTAAGCTGCATGAGCTGTTTGTATATTTTGGAGATTAATCCCTTGTCAGTCGCTTTGTTTGCACATATTTTCTCTCATTCTGAAGGTTATCTTTTCATTTTGTTTATGGTTTGCTTTGCTGTGCAAAGGCTTTTAAGTTTAAGTAGGTCCCATTTGTTTATTTTTGTTTTTATTTTCATTACTCTAGGAAGTGGATCAAAAAAGATCTTGCTTCGATTTATGTCAGAGAGCGTTCTGCCTATGTTTTCCTCTAAGAGTTTTATAGTATCCGGCCTTACATTTAGATCTTTAATCCATTTTGAGTTTATTTTTGTGTATGGGAGTGTATTTTGTGTATAGGGAGCGTTCTAATTTCATTCTTTTACATGTAGCTGTCCAGAGAGCACATTTTGAAATCAAAGTCCTGGTTTCAAATCCTAGCTCTTCATCAACCAGCTGTGTGAACTTGTACCTCAGTTTCTTCACATGAAAAATGGGAATAATCAGGACTGGTGAACAATTTGTGAAGCTGAAATGAGATAACATGGGAATGGCCTGCACAGGCCCAGGTGCAGAGAAAGTCTAGCAACAAACATTAGTCCTTTTCCCTCTTCTACCAGCCCAAAGTCTAGAAAAAAATAGCTAAAAATAAAAGGAAAGTATAAATTATGCTTTTGAAATTATCCTACTTTCCTAGTTCCCTGGATCTTTTTAACATTTTGAAATATGAGAGAAGTAAAAAGAGGGATATTTTTAAAGGAGTTAAAATACCAGTAAAAGGCTGAAATGTCATTACACCCAAAAATATTGCAATTACCCAAATTTATTTCTGAATGGTCCCAATTTAGAACAAATATTTGTTTTACCTTTTAACAAACTGGAGCAGGTTACGTATGTATTTTTCATTTAGGGAAGGGAAAATGTTATCTTTCAGAAGAGCAATTTTCCTGTAATGTAGTATTTTGTATCAGAAAATTCATTTTTAGAATTTTTCATATTGCTGCTGAAGTATGCAGTTAAATGATTCTCAGTACACTATGATGCATCAAATTCTACCAAAATGAATCTCTTAAGTATAAAAATTAAATCTCTTTCCTGTCATTTTCATACCATTAAGCTAAGTGGAACATTAAAAAAATAAATAAAAGGGAAAAAGAAAGCTATATTTTTCAATGAAAGTTCAAAATGCCCCAGAAAAATGAATTTGATCTTATCATAACTTCTTATGTAAATTGAAAATTTATCCAGAGAAAAGTAAGCAATTGGGTGAACATGAGAATTGATAGTGATAATGAATACGGATACAGATATATCCTAAATTTGTTATCTCAGGGAGTCTTAAAGAATATTTTCCTGTCGATGTGGCCAACTTGACTCTACTCTAGATTTTCATGTTTCATCTCCTCATCTTCAGAAGGTGCCATGGTGCCTTCCTTAGAGCAACAAAATGGGTCTTCTTAGACTAGAACCATATCCCTGGGGAAATTTCAACATCTAGTTGGAGAAGCAACGTATGGAGAGCTGAGAGGTAAAGATGAGAGAGCGCAATAATGACAAAAGCAAAACAAAGTTTATGACAAGCTCGAGTCGATCTACCCTATTCCTTTCCAGAAACATAAAACAGTTAATGAAATAGTAACATGGCCCATATTGTCTTTCTCTGAAGTCCAGAGTGGACTGAATCTGGGCTAATATTAAATAGCAACACCACACTGATTGGGGCCCTGTACCAGTCTTATAACTCACTAACATCCCAGGGTCCTTGCATAGCGGCCTCTGAGGGGAAATGTATTAGTAGGCTGAGACAAATAGAATTGGGTATGGTATTGGGTCATGGTCCCTTGGGGTACAGTCTATACATTTTTTTTCTTGGCATTCAGGAGAATCACACATTTTTAAAGTGAATTTCGTCTTCCTCATTTTTCTTGCATAAGGATTATTTTGGAATCACCAGTTCGAAATCATCAATCCTATCTCCATTCTCAATTAGAAGTTTCAAAGCATCTTAAGAAGTAAATTCAATTATTTAGACTTCTGTCAAGTCACATGGTAATGAAAGGAAAGATGTAAAAGAATTAAACCTCTCTTACTTCTCTAGCAGGCAGGAATTTCTATGTTTTCTCACCTCGAGAAAACCAAAAGCAATTTTGAGAGGGCAGAAAAGGCTCCCTGGTACAGTAATATATCACACAGAGCAAAGGTGCGAGTGAAGGACTGAGGGGTGGAGGAGTACAGCTAGCAGAATATGGGTCAGAACACTGAGGAAACAACACTTAACAATCCTACCCAGAGAGTGGCATGCCAAGACAGTTCAGCTGCAAACAAACACAGAAAACGAGTGTGTTTTCACAGAAGGTGAGTGAGGGGTCAGCAAAGATAATGCATGGGCTTAATAAACAGTGGGAGTACCAGATCTGACTGGGTCATTCAGAAAAATCTATCTGAAAACAAGGCAGGACAGGGCGGGCATGGGGGCCTGGAATTCACACCAGCAGGATGAAAAGAAGAAAACAGTCTTGCTTCGTCTGTCTGAAGTAGACGGCAGGGAACACTGCATTAGCTAAAGTATCAAGCAAGGCACCAGCAAGTCAGCTGAAGCAGAGGGCAGAGCACCTCCTGGCTGGCTGACATAAAGGGCAGGATTTTACCTGAAGCCAGTGGAAGAAGCCCAAGGGAGACCAAGTGAAGGGAGCGGGACAAGAGCCTGTCTTCATAAAAGGCCAGCTGCAAGCTCGCTTAGGTATCTCTGAAATTCCTTCCATGGCACACCTCCTGTCTCCTCCCTTTCTTTAGAGAAGCTACTCTATGCTTCTTGCTCTTGCTTAGCATCTTCAGCTTCCTGCTTCACTTCCCTGGCCCCTGATTCCTAGCCCTGGAGCTCTATACTTTCTGCCAGCTCTGCCTCCACCGAGCACTGCCTGTCAAATGCAGTTTTACCCCCAGTCCCTCTAGCATTGCTCCAGGCTCAGGCCCCCAAGACTGACTCAGTCCTCCTTGGTTCATACCAGCCTTTCAACAAGCCCTGACTACAAGTAGGATTGGCCAGTGGGCAGTCTTTTGGTGATGTCTCTAAAGGGTTTGCACCTTAAATCTTTTGAACAGAGCAGCCAAAATTAATTCTCAGACTCCACTGATCAGTATACCCCACCGCAGACATCTCTCAAATCTATTCTCTGTGCTCCTGCCCGACGTGAACTACAGTTCAAGCCCCACAATACCTCGATTTCTAGTCCAGCAGCCCCCACCCATCTTTTCTTCCCTCCTCCAGTTTTACACAGCACCCACACATAAATTTCACACAACATGGTGAGATAATTTTCCTGAAATAAAACCTGACTGCATCATCGCTCTGCCAAAAATTCATCAATGACTTCCCCAGCTCTGAGGACAACGTCTAGATACTCTGATAATGCTTTCCCATCCCTTCACACAGGGGTCCCCTCTGTCTATTTCTTGAGCATCTTCTCTTCCTGGTCTTCCTCATGCCAATACTGCAAGCTGCAGCCTTCCCAAAGTAATGCCAGTGTCCTGGACACAGCTGGCACCCTCTTCTTCTGCGCCATTCTGTATGCTCGACTTCTCCTCCTTGCCTCCTCTCCCTTATTCTCCTACCTGCAGCTGGCTAACTTCTACATATTCTTCAGGCTTCAGCCTCCTCCAGAAAGCCTTCTCTGTTCCCACAAAATTAGGTCAGGTAGCCCTTTATATGCTCTTACAGAATTTTGTTCCTGGATCTCTTATGATACTTCACTGCATTGTATATTGATCAGCCACTTATTTTCCTAGATCCCCACTAAACTCTAAGCTCCATGAGGGCAGGGATCACTTCTGTCTAACACAGTGCCTGGCTGAAGTAAACAATTAATACATTTTTTTTAATTTTAAAAAGCATTTTATGGTAACATTTTTTTTGTAAGTTTCTGCTTTATAACAAAGTGAATCAGTTATACATATACACATGTTCCCATATCTCTTCCCTCTTGTGTCTCCCTCCCTCCCACTCTCCCTATCCCACCCCTCCAGGTGGTCACAAAGCACCGAGCTGATCTCCCTGTGCTATGCGGCTGCTTCCCACTAGCTATCTACCTTACATTTGGTAGTGTATATATGTCCATGCCACTCTCTCGCTTTGTCACAGCTTACCCTTCCCCCTCCCCATTTCCTCAAGTCCATTCTCTAGTAGGTCTGTGTCTTTATTCCTGTCTTACCCCTAGGTTCTTCATGACATTTTTTTTCTTAAATTCCATATATATGTGTTAGCATACAGTATTTGTCTTTCTCTTTCTGACTTACTTCAATCTGTATGACAGACTCTATGTCTATCCACCTCATTACAAATAGCTCAATTTCGTTTCTTTTTATGGCTGAGTAATATTCCATTGTATATATGTGCCACACCAGTCAGAGTGGCCATCATCAAAAAGTCTAGAAACAATAAATGCTGGAGAGGGTGTGGAGAAAAGGGAACACTTTTGCACTGCTGGTGGGGATGTGAATTGGTACAGCCACTATGGAGAACAGTATGGAGGTTCCTTAAAAAACTACAAATAGAACTACAATTAATACATTTTTTTGTGGAACAAAGAAAGAGAAAAAAGGAGAGTGTCTGGCTGTGTTGATTATACTCCTGGGTTCCTTACAAATGCTTCTTATTATGAAGATCAGGGCTGGGGCAGCTGCAGGTCAAGGTGACACAGAGTGGATATGCACCTGAGTGAAGCTGCTGCTCCTTCACAGGGTTTCCAGGGCAAGCCCTTCACTGCATCAACATAGACAAGCCCTGTCACATGTCTGCCTTCACCCACAGGGATGGCACGCAGTGAGCTCAGCATCAGCTCAATGTTACTGTTCCGACTCAGATATCTGAGGAAGAGATGAGGGTGGTGCCATAGTGGAAAGGTGGCAGGTAGGGTACACGTTCATCTGCTTCTCAGGATTTATCTGATGCCTGATGAATTCTGACACATGTAACATGGTGTTAGGAATATGCTTCTGAATACAACATTTGTATATGTGCCTTAGAGATTTCAGTTTCCACCACAGGCAACAACTCGGTAGATACACAGACAAGAGTAGACAAGAATTCAGGTGCTAAGGTGAATTCCTCAGTCTACTATCAAACTACAATGGCAGAATCCAGAAAAGGGTCCCCAGCTCACTGATTTCAGTATGCTAAGCTCTAAAAAGCAACTTGGGAAACCAGAGAGAAAAAATGCTATCCACAATCCCCTGGCGTGTCACACTCACAGACTGAATGTCATTTGAGCATAAACATCAAACAGTCAGGGATGATGCTTAGAAATTTTGTGTTCTAAGTTGGAAATAAAAGTGAGGTTCATTTTTTCAACATTCAGTAATTTTTATTTTATTCCTACCATATGATGGGTATTGTTCTATGCACAGAGGATACAGCAATGAAAAAGTATATAAAAATGCTTGTCCCTCAAATTCTTAGAAAAGCATAACCTTCCAAGACTGAACCAGGAAGAAATAGAAAATACAAACAGACCAATCACAAGCACTGAAATTGAAACTGTGATTAAAACTCTTCCAACAAACAAAAGCCCAGGACCAGATGGCTTCACAGGCAAACTCTATCAAACATTTAGAAAAGAGCTAACACCTATCCTTCTCAAACTCTTCCAAAATATAGCAGAGGGAGGAACACTCCCAAACTCATTCTATGAGGCCACCATTGCTCTGATACCAAAACCAGACAAAGATGTCACAAAGAAAGAAAACTACAGACCAGTATCACTGATGAATGTAGATGCAAAAATCCTCAACAAAATACTAGCAAACAGAATCCAACAGCACATTGAAAGGATCATACATCATGATCAAGTGGGGTTTATTCCAGGAATACAAGGATTCTTCAATATATGCAAATCAATCAATGTGATATACCATATTGCCAAACTGAAGGATAAAAATCATATGATAATCTCAACAGATGCAGAAAAAGCTTTTGACAAAATTCAATACCAATTTATGATAAAAGACTCTCCAGAAAGTAGGCATAGAGGGAACTTACCTCAACAAAATAAAGGTCATATGTGAGAAACCCACAGCCAACATCATTCTCAATGGTGAAAAACTGAAACCATTTCCTTTAAAATCAGAACAAGACAAGGATGCCCACTCTCACCACTATTATTCAACATAGTTTGGGAAATTTTAGCCAGAGTAATCAGAGAAGAAAAAGAAATAAAAAGAATCCACGGGAGGACCTTCAGGATGGCAAAGGAGTAAGACATGGAGATCACCTTCCTCCCCCAAAATAAATCAAAAATACATTTACAAATGGAACAACTACTACAGGACACCTACTGAATGCTGGCAGAAGACCTCAGACTTCCCAAAAGGCAAGAAAATCCCCACATACCTGGGTAGGGCAAAAGAAAAAAAGAGAGACAAAAGAATAGGGATGGGACCTGCACCTCTGGGAGGGAGCTGTGAAGGAGGAAAAGTTTCCACACACTAGGAGACCCTTTCTCTGGTGGAAACTGGGGGGGGGGGGGGGGGGGGAGGAAGCTTTGGAGCCGCGGAGGGGAGCACAGCAACAGGGGTGCGAAGGGCAAAGCGGGGAGATTCCCGCACAGAGGATCGGTGCCGACCAGCACTCACCAGCCCAAGAGGCTTGTCTGCTCACCGGCAGGGGCAGGTGGGGGCTGGGAGATGAGGCTCGGGTTTCTGTCGGATGCAGGGAGAGGACTGGGGTTGGCTGCATAAACACAGTCTGAAGGGGGCTAGTGTGCCACAGCTAGCTGGGAGGGAGTCTGGGAAAAAGTCTGGAGCTGCCGAAGAGGCAAGAGACCATTGTTTCGGGGCGCATGAGGAGAGGGGATTCAGAACACGGCCTAAACGAGCTCCAGAGACGGGCGTGAGCCGCGGCTAACAGTGCGGACCCCAGAGACGGGCATGGGACGCTAAGGCTGATGCTGCAGCCACCAAGAAGCCTATGTGCAAGCACAGCTCAGTCTCCACACCTCCCCTCCCGGGAGGCTGTGCATCCCGCCACTGCCAGGGTCCCGTTATCCAGGGACAACTTTCCCGGAAGAATACACGGCGCGGCCTCAGGCTGGTGCAACGTCCTGCCGGCCTCTGCCGCTGCAGGCTCGCCCCGCACCCGTACCCCTGCCTCCCTCCGGCCTGAGTGAGCCAGAGACACCGAATCAGCTGCTCCTTTAACCCCATCCTGTCTGGGCGAAGAACAGACCCCAGAGGGCGGCCTACGTACAGAGGCGGGGCCAAATCCAAAGCTGAACCCCAGGAGCTGTGCGAACAAAGAAGAGAAAAGGAAATCACTCTCAACAGTCTCAGGAGCAGCGGAATAAATCTCCACAATCAACTTGATGTACCCTGCACCTGTGGAATACCTGAATAGACAACGAATCATCCCAAAATTGAGGCAATGGACTTAGGGAGCAACTGTAGACTTGGGGTTTGCTGTATGTAACAGACTAGTTTCTGATTTTTATATTTCTCTTAGTATAGATTCTAGCGCTTGTTATCATTGGTGGATTTGTTTATTAGTTTGGTTGCTCTCTTCTTTCTTTTCTTATTTTATTACTATTTTATTTATTTTAATAACTTTATTTTATTTTATTATTTTTCTTTCCTTTCTTTCCTCCATTTTCTTCTAAGCCGTCTAGCTGACAGGGTCTTGGTGCTCCAGCTGGGTTTCAGGCCTGAGCCTCTGAGGTGTGAGAGCCGAGTTCAGGACATTGGACCACCAGAGACCTCCCAGCCCCACATAATATCAATGGGTGAGAGTTCCCCCAGATATCTCTGTATCAACGATAGGACTGAGCACCACTCAACAACCAGCAAGCTCCAGTGCTGGACACCCCATGCCAAACAACTAGCAAGACAAGAATACAACACCACCCATAAGCAGAGAGGCTGCTGAAAATCATAAGTTCACGGACACCCCAAAACACACCACCAGATGTGGTCCTGCCCATCAGAAAGACAAGATCCAGCCTCAACCACCAGAACACAGGCACTAGTCCCCTCCACCAGGAAGCCTACACAACCCACTGAACCAGCCTCACTCACTAGGGGCAGACATCAAAAACAACGGGAACTACAAACCTGCAGCCTGAGCAAAGGAGACCCCAAACACAGTAAGTTAAGCAAAATGAGAAGATAGAGAAATACACAGCAGATGAAGGAGAAAGTAAAAACCCAGCAGATCAAACAAATGAAGAGGAAATAGGCAGTCTACCTGAAACAGAATTCAGAGTAAAGATGATCCAAAATCTTGGAAATACAATGGAGAAAATACAAGAAACCTTTAACAAGAACCAAAAAGAACGAAAGAGCAAACAAACTATGATGAACAACACAATAAATGAAATTAAAAATTCTCTAGAAGGAATCAATAGCAGAATAACTGAGGCAGAAGAACAGATAAGTGACCTGGAAGATAAAATAGTGGAAATAACTACTGCAGAGCAAAATAAAGAAAAAAGAATGAAAAGAATTGAGGACAGGGTCAGAGACAACTGGGACAACATTAAACGCACCAACAATTGAATTATAGGGGTCCCAGAAAAAGAAGAGCAAAACAAAGGGACTGAGAAAATATTTGAAGAGATTATAGTTGAAAACTTCCATAATATGGGAAAGGAAATAGTCATTCAAGTTGAGGAAGTACAGAGACCCAAACAAGATAAATCCAAGGAGAAGCAGGCCAACACATATTAATCAAACTATCAAAACTTAAATACAAAGCAAAAATATTAGAAGCAGCAAGGGAAAAGCAAAACTTACATACAAGGGAATCTCCATAAGGTTAACAGCTAGTCCTTCAGCAGAAACTCTGCAAGCCAGAAGGGAGAGGCAGGACATACTGAAAGTGATGAAAGGGAAAAACCTACAGCCAAGATTACTCTACCCAGCAAGGATCTCACTCACATTCGACAGAGAAATTAAAACCGTTACAGACAAGCAAAAGCGAAGAGAATTCAGCACCACCAAACCAGCTTTACGACAAATGCTAAAGGAAATTCTCTAGGGAGGAAGCACAAGAGAAGGAAAAGACCTACAATAACAAACCCAAAACAAATAAGAAAATGGTAATAGGAACATACATATCGATAACTATCATAAATGTAAATGGATTAAACGTTCCAAACAAAAGACAGAGACTGGCTGAATAGATACAAAAACAAGACCCATAAATATGCTGTCTATAAGAGACCCACTTCAGACCTAGGGACTCATACAGACTGAAAGTGAGGGGATGGAAAAAGATATTCTACGCAAATGAAAATCAAAAGAAAGCTGGAGTAGCAATTCTCACATCAGACAAAATAGGCTTTAAAATAAAGACTACTACAAGAGACAAAGAAGGACACTACATAATGATCAAGAGATCAATCCAAGATGAAGATGTAACAATTGTAAATATTTATGCACCCAACGTAGGAACACCTCAATACATAAGGCAAATGCTAACAGCCATAAAAGGGGTAATCGACAGTAACACAATCACAGTAGGCGACTTTAACACCCCACTTTCACCAATGGACAGATCATTCAAAAAGAAAATAAATAAGGAAACACAAGCTTTAAATGACACATTAAACAAGATGGACTTAATTGATATTTATGGTACATTCCATCCAAAGGAAACAGGATACATTTTCTTCTCAAGTGATCATGGAATGTTCTCCAGGATAGATCAAATCTTGGGTCACAAATCAAGCCTTGGTAAATTTAGGAAAACTGGAATCATATCAAATATCTTTTCTGAACACACGCTATGAGTCTAGATATCAATTAGAGGCAAAAATCTGTAAAAAATACAAACACATGGTGGTTACACAATACACTACTAAATAACCAAGATATCACTGAAGAAATGAAAGAGAAATCTAAAAATACCTAGAAACAAATGACAATGAAAACGCAACGACCCAAAACCTATGGCATGCAGCAAAAGCAGTTCTAAGATGGAAGTTTATAGCAATACAATCCTACTTCAAGAAACAAGAAATATCTCAGATAAACAACCTAACGTTACACCTAAAGCAATTAGAGAAAGAAGAACAAAAAAACCCCAAAGTTAGCAGAAGGAAAGAAATCATAAAGATCATATCAGAAATCAATGAAAAAGAAATAAAGGAAACAATAGCAAAGATCAATAAAACTAACAGCTGGTTATTTGAGAAGATAAACAAAATTGACAAACTATTAGCCAGATTCATAAAGAAAGAAAGGGAAAAGACTCAAATCAACAGAATTAGAAATGAAAAAGCAGAAGTAACAACTAACATTGCAGAAATACAAAGGATCATGAGAGATTACTACAGGCAACTATATGCCAATAAAATGGACAACCTGGAAGAAATGGAAAAATTTTTAGAAAAGCACAACCTTCTGAGACTGAAACAGGAAGAAATAGAAAATATAAACACACCAATCACAAGCAATGAAATTGAAACTGTGACTAAAAATATTCTAACAAACAAAAGACTAGGACCAGATGGCTTCACAGGTGAATTCTATCAAACATTTAGAGAAGAGATAACACCCATCCTTCTCAAACTCTTCCAAAATATAGCAGAGGGAGGAACACTCCCCAAATCATTATACAAGGCCACCATCACCCTGATACAAAAATCAGACAAAGATGTCACAGAACAAGAAAACTACAGACCAATATCACTGATGAACATAGATGCAAAAATCCTCAATAAAATACTAGCAAACAGAATCCAACAGCACATTAAAAGGATCATACACCATGATCAAGTGGGATTTATCACAGGGATGCAAGGATTCTTCAATATACGCAGATCAAACAATGTGATACACAATATTAGCAAACTGAAGGATAAAAACCATATGATAATCACAAAAGATGCAGAAAAAGCTTTTGAAAAAATTCAACACCCATTTATGATAAAAACCGTCCAGAAAGTAGGCATACAGGGAACTTACCTCAACATAATAAAGGCCATATATGAAAAACTCACAGCCAACATCATTCTTAATGGTAAAAAACTGAAACCACTTCCACTAAGAAAAGGAACAAGAAAAGGATGCCCACTCTCACCACTGTTATTCAACATATTTTTGGAAGTTTTAGCCACAGAAATCAGAGAAGGAAAAGAAATAAAAGGAATCCAAATCAGAAAAAAAAGTAGAAGTGTCACTGTTTGCAGATGACATGATACTATACACAGAGAATCCTAAAGATGCTACCAGAAAACTACTAGAGCTAAAAAATGAATTTGGTAGAGAAGCAGGATAAAATATTAATGCAAAGAAATTACTGCGTTCCTATACACTAATGACAAAAAACCTAAAAGAGAAATAAAGGAAACACTCCCATTTACCACTGCAGCAAAAAGAATAAAATAGCTAGGAATAAACCTACCTAAGGAGACAAAAGACCTGTATGCAGAAAATTATAAGACACTGATGAAAGAAATTAAATTAAAGATGATACAAATAGATGGAGAGATATACCATGTTCTGTGATTGGAAGAATCAACATTGTGAAAATGGCTCTACTACCCAAAGCAATCAAACAGATTCAATGCAATCCCTATCAAACAACCAATGGCATTTTTCACAGAACTAGAACAAAAAATTTCACAATTTGTATGGAAACAAAAAGACCCTGAATAGCCAAAGCAAGTCCTGAGAAAGAAAAATGGAGCTGGAGGAATCAGGCTCCTGACTTCAGACTATACTACAAAGCTACAGTAATCAAGACAGTATAGTACTGGCACAGAAACAGAAATATAGATGAATGGAACAGGATAGAAAGCCAGAGATAAACCACGCACATATGGTCATCTTATCTTTGATAAAGGAGGCAAGAATATACATTGGAGAAAAGGGCAGCCTCTTCGGTAAGTGGGTGCTGGGAAAATTGGACAGCTACATGTAAAAGATGAAATTAGAACACTTCCTTAAACCATACACAAATATAAACTCAAAATGGATTAAAGACCTAAATGTAAGGCCAGACACCATCAACTCTTAGAGGAAAGCATAGGCAGAACCCTCTTGACATAAAATCACAGGAAGATCTTTTTTGACCCACCTCCTGGAGAAATGGAAATAAAAACAAAAATAAACAAATGGGACCTATTGAAACTTCAAAGCTTTTGCACAGCAAAGGAAATCATAAACAATATAAAAAGACAACTCTTAGAATGGGAGAAAATATTTGCAAATGAAGCAACTGACAAAGGATTAATCTCCAAAATATACAAGTAGCTCAATATCAAAAAACAACCCAATTCAAAAATGGCAGAAGACCTAAATAGACATTTTCTCCAAAGAAGATATACAGATTGTCAACAAACACATGGAAGGATGCTCAACACCACTAATCATTAGAGAAATGTAAATCAAAACTACAATGAGGTATCATCAAAAAATCTACACACAATAAATGCTGGAGAGGCTGTGGAGAAAACGGAACCCTCTTGCACAGTTGGTGGGAAGGTAAATTGATACATCCACTATGGAGAACAGTATGGACGTTCCTTAGAAAACGAAAAATAGAACTACCATATAACCCAGCAATCCCACTACTGTGCATATACCCTGAGAAAACCATAATCCAAAATGAGTTATGTATCACAATGTTCATTGCAGCACTATTTACAATAGCCAGGACATGGAAGCAACCTAAGTGTCCATGGACAGATGAATGGAGAAAGAAGATGTGGCACATATATACAATGGAATTATCACTCAGCCATAAAAAGAAAGAAAATAAGTTATTTGTAGTAAGGTGGATGGATCTAGAGTCTGTCATATAGAGTGAAGTAAGTCAGAAAGAGAAAAACAAATACCGTATGTTAACACATATATATGGAATCTAAAAATAATAATAATAATAATTCTGATGAACCTAGGGGCAGGACAGGAATAAAGATGTAGACGTAGAGAATGGACTTGAGGACATGGGCATGGGAAGGGTAAGCTGGGATGAAGTGAGATAGTAGCACTGACATATATACACTACCAAATGTAAAACAGATAGCTAGTGGGAAGCAGCTGCATCGCACAGGGAGATCAGCTCAGTGCTTTGTGACCACCTAGAGGGGTGGGATAGGGAGCGTGGTAGGGAGACGCAAGAGGGAGGGGATATGGGGATATATGCATACATATAGCTGATTCAATTTGTTATACAGCAGAAACTAAGACAACATTGCAAAGCAATTATACTCCAATAAGATGTTAAAAAAAAAAGGTTGTCCTTATGGAACAAATTCTGTATCATATCTAGTATATTATATGGAGGTAAGTGATATGGGAAAAAATAATCCAAAAAGGAGGATATCAAATACTGGGGGGGAGCAGCTTTCCCTGGTGGCACAGTGGTTGAGAATCTGCCTGCCAATGCAGGGGACGTGGGTTCAAGCCCTGGTCTGGGAAGATCCCACATGTCGCGGAGCGGCTAGGCCCGTGAGCCACAACTACTGAGCCTGCGTGTCTGGAGCCTGTGCTCCAGAGAGAGGCAGCAACAGTGAGAGGCCCATGCACCGCAATGAAGAGTGGCCCCCGCTTGCCACAACTAGAGAAAGCCCTCGTACAGAAATGAAGACCCAACACAGCCAAAAATAAATAAATAAGTTTATTCAAAAAAATACTGGGGGGAGCATAGTTTTAATATTTAAAAAGGTAGTCTGAGAAGGCCTCGCTGTGAAGGCCTCACTGAGAAGATGATGATTATCTTTCACTATATTGGGAAATTTTCAGTTACTGTTCTTCAAATATTTTTCTCCCCCATTCTCTTTTTCCCTCTCTGATTACAGATATGTAATGTATTCTTTAAAATAATTTTTCTCTCTGTTCTTCAGATTAGATAATTTCTATTAATCTTTCTTCAAGTTCATTGACCCTTCTGGCATGCCTATTCTGCTGTGAAATACAGCCAGTCATTTTTAAATTTCAGATACTGTATTTTTACATTCTACAATTGGTTTTTATAATTACTATTTGTCTACAGAAAACTATTCTATTTCTAAATACAAATTTATAATTTCTGTTTTCTGTCTTCATGCACCTGGTTTTCTTTCCAATCTCAGGCATTTTATAATAAGCTGATTTAAAATCCTTGTTTACTGACTACAATATCTGGGTCATCTTGGTATCAGTCTCCATTGATTTCTTTCATTTTAGAATAGGTTCCATTTTTTCTGTTTCTTCTTATGTCCAATAATTTTGGATTATAAATGGATGTTAGAAATAGTATGTTGTTGAGATTCTGAAATTTTCCTATGAAGAGTACTGATTTGTTTTTAAGTGGAAAGTACACTTGGGCTGTGTGCAAACTGTACGTTTTTTCTCCTCTACAGCTCAAAACTCATTTCAACTCTTTTACAGTGAACTGGGCTGCTTAGGGTCTGGCCCATGATTGAATGTTATAGAGGCCTGCTGGAGATTTTGACAAAGTTTATTCACAGAATTCTGAGCTCTTCTCTGGTCCCATTGTTGATGTTGTTTTCCTGGGATTTTCCAGAAAGTCTATGATTACCTCAAACCAGTAAGACTCTAGGCTTTGTATCAGAGTTTCTGTTAGTTTGTTTGCTTTTTATGGAGGTATTCACACATCTGTTCTCTATGTCGGCATCTCTATTCCTGCCCTGAAAATAGGTTCATCTGTACCATTTTTCTAGATTCCACATATTTTAATAACTCTACACAGGGCAGACTAAGGCCTGAGATTAAAAACCTGAGATTAAAACCTCTAAAAACTAGAAAGTCACTCAATGCTTTTCTTCTTCCAAGCATTGACTTTTTTTAGTACCTACGTGCTTTTGGTCACTTTCCAGTGCCTATAAAGTTTATATTAAAAGTTTACACTAAAACTTTTATATTAAAAGTTTATTTGTCATCTACAGTAGGATTTGTCTAATAAGAACTGCTTGATAGTGTATAGAGGCAGAACTGCTGAGAAAGTGATATTTGAATAAATACCTAAAGAAGAATGGGAGCTATTCATGTAGATATCTGCGTGAAGAGCATTCCAGGAAGAGGGGAGTGCATGTCATAAAGCCTGAAGTAGATCTTGCCTCGTGTGTCTGAGGAATGACGAGGAGGTTCAGTGTGGCTAGAGTAGATGAAGTGAGGGAGAAAGGACCAGATGAGGTCAGAGAGATAGAAATGGCAAGAGAATCAAGATGTAGCAGGTCACTCAGCCACTATGAAAACTTTGGCTTGTACTTTGAGATAGAAAACCATTGGAGGTTTTGAATTGAGAAGTGATATGATATTAGCTTTTGTTTTAAACTGACCACCTTGGCTCTATATTGAGACTAAAGGGCAAAGTATGGAAACAAGTATTCCACTTAGGAGGCTATTTTAAAAATCCAGGTAAAGTAGCTTTGGCTTCGACCAGGGTGGCAATAATGGAAATAGTGAAAAAGTGGTCAGAGTCTGCATGCATTTGTGGTCAGAACAAAAGCATTTGCCAAGAGTTTGGATTTGATGTGTGAAGGAAAGGGAAGAGTCATGGATGACTGCAAGTTTTTTTGCTTTGAGAAACGAGCAGGATGGACATATGGGGTAGATCAGTAGGGTTAGGGACATTTGTGTTTGACTTCCCTGATAGACATCCCAGTGGGAATACCAAGGAGAAAATTAAATTCTGGGCTGGAGCTCAGGGGAGAGGTTAAGGCTACAGATGTAGATTAGTAGTTGTCTATATATAGTTGTGGTATTTAAAGCCAGAAGAAAGGCATGAGATCACCAAGGAGCCTGATATAACTAACAGAAGAGAAGACTTCCAAGACACTCTCTGAGGATGGTATGATTAGAGGTAACCGAACGGAGGAGGAAACCAAGAAGATGCCAGTGTGATAGGAGATGAAACCAGGAGAGCGTGGAGTCCTTGGAAGCCAAGGCAAGAAAGTGTTCAGTGTTTAAAAAAGGAAAGGAGTAACTAGCTATGGCAATTCCCACAGGGAGATCAAGTAAATGAGCACTGAGGATTGACCCTTAGATCTGTCAGTGTAGAGGCTGTGGTTGACCTTGACAAGAGCATTTTTAGTGGAATGGTGAAGATGAAATCCTGAGTGAAGAGGGTTTAAGAGGGAATAGGAGGAAAAGAAATTGAAAACAGCACATATATATATATAATATGATTATGAGTATAGCATTATAAGATGCTATAAGATAAGGAAAAAAATATTCTAAGGAGGAGGGTAGTCAGGGTAAGAAAAAAAGTCCATGAATTTGAGGAAATTTTCCAAAGAGTAAAGAACAGAGGGCACATCTGCTGCCCTCTTGGGCTGGAGCATGCTATACAAAAATCACATGAATAGAAGAGTTTCATTGAACCCACCATGGTTAGCATTCTCACACTGGCCTCAGAAAACTGACATTCACCTCACCATTGTGGGGTGACTCAGGCTCAGACCCCAACCTGCCAAGTCTAGTCACCCCTGCTTCTGGGGCCAGCTCCTCTTGTCTGACCTCATCTGATATTTCTGTTTAAGTTATTTCCCAAGATTCCCCTCTGCCTTTTACTGCAACTCTCTAATACTGACCCTTTTCTGACTCCCAACTTCCTTAGTTGAGGCTAATGCGTTCTCTTCCTCAACTGATTTGTTTCTGCCCTTAACCAACTTGCCAGGCTGACTTCTAGAGAATCTCGCCCAGTCCTAACCAAGGACTGACCCCAAGGTTGTGTTTGTCCTGCTCTCAGGTCAAGTCATAGCCTAGATCCAAATACTGAATGGATGATAGAAGGAAAAAGAGTCCTGGATTTTCAAGTCAGAGAGATGAGAATTCAAAACTGCCACTTGGTTACTTACTAGCTGTGTGATCTGAAGCAGGTTCTTTAACCTCATGGAGTTTCAGTTCTCTTATCTACAGAACAGAGAGAATAATTCTCACCCTTAAGGGATTGTAAAAATTGAATGACATAACATATATGTTAGGATCTGGAGAAAATTTTATCTTTTTAGCAGCTGGTAAGGGATAGAATCACAGTGTAAGAAGAGGATTGCTATGTTGAGAAGATGCCGCTTGATAAAGTTGTGGAACCCAGAGTTCAAACAGAAGAAAGGCCCAGTGCTGATCAATAAAAAGATAGGGTAGGAGGTGGGGTGGGCCAGGGAGCTTCCTAATGTGGGTTTTCACATGCAATGCAATTTTTTTCTCTGGCCAAATAAATTCATGGGCTTATTTGATTTCTCATGGAAGCTTGTGAAGGTCTAAATTTTGAAAATCATTGCAAATAGGGTTAAAACAGTAAACTATAAGACTATGGAGTAAACCAGGTACCTGTTTACATGTACAAAATGCCCAGAAACTAGTAGGCTCTCTGTTGTTAAGCTCCTCCAATTCTCCCATCTCTTTACTTGCCTTACCCGTGTACGATCCACAATATAGACTCTCTATATCTCTGATTTACAATATAGTCTCTCTAGTCACACCATCCGGGTTCATATCCTGGCTCCATCTCCTAATTTGTGACCTTGGACGGGACAAGTTATTTAACAGTATTGGGCCTCAGTTTTTTTCATCTGCAAGTTGGAAATAATAATACAATAACAATACCTCGCTCGCAAAGTAGTTTAATTGAAACAGAGTTTACCATAGTTGATAAAGTATTAAATGGGATCATGTATGAGAAACAATTAGACAAGATTCTGGTACAGAGTAGACACTCACCATTTCCTGCTAATATCATTATTCCTAATACCACATTTGCCAAAGTATATGTGACAAAATTCCCTCAAAACACAGTCACATGATCAGTCTGATAAATGATCTGCATAGAATTTCACTGAACCTCAAGTAATGAGGGTAGCAATGACTGAGTAGGATATGCCTTAATAAAACTTTCGTTTAACTTTGTGTTGTTACTGTTTTTAAAAAATTTTTTTTCCCATCTTTTTTAGAAAGCACGACTCATTTTCATTTCTTGTGTGTCACTTTGAGAAGTACCAAGCTCTGGCTTCAAAGATGTCACTCTGTTTCATGAGGTGATGCATTTGCCGAAACTAAAGCAATCTTGGGTGAGTCACTGCAAAAAACAATGCATCATCCAGACAATTTTTATCTTCTTAAGAAAGGAGGCAGCAGGGCATAGTGTTTTTCTCTGAGCTCCTCAAGTTGTGGCTAAGAATAAAGGCAACTTAAAAAAAACCCACACGCTTCTCTCTGTATTAACTATTCTCACCCTAGTGCAGCTGGAATACAAAGACTGTAGATTCTGATCTCAGACAAATGAGTGTTTAGATCCTGGCCCTGTCACTTGCTAAACGTGTGACCTTTCACAATCTACTTAACTGTTATGTGGCAAGGATGGCTGCTGTCCATCAAAAATTTATCCTATTCTTCCATACAGTAGAGCTGTTGTCAGGAAGCAGCTGTACAGCCAGCAACTGCATTTTCAGCCCTTGTTAAATTCTAGAAAGGACCATGTGAAATGTGTCTGGCCAAGAGAAGGTGGGTAGGAGTGATAGATGCCACTCCCTGTCCTGGCCCAGAAAATCCCCCTCTATGTCTCTCTTTCCCCATTTCTGGCAGAATATCGATACCACCATGGCACCCATGTGGTGAAGCCTCTCTCAGTCTCGATCTCTGAATGACTGCAGGGCCCCCCACTATCACCACCACCACCACCTTCCTTCCCCGATACTGAACTTTATATGAACGATAAGTAAAATTAGATTGGAGGAAACCATTGAGATTTCAGGTTTTATCTACCTATCATTACCTTAACCAATACATACTTGAAGCATCTGCTTCTTCATCGTAAAAATGGGAATAATAATAGTACTACTCAGAGTCGCTGTGATAATTAAATGAGTTGTGTAAAGCACTTAGGACAACACCTGGAACCTAGTAAATGCTCAAAAAATATAAGCTGCTATATTTACTAAGATAGTCCTATTTCCTTTTACTGCTGATATATACAACTCCTTTGCCAGCCAACTCTAGAATAAGCTGTTCTTGAACTAACAGTGAATCACATAATCCATGGTTTCTTAGCATTGAAAAATTATGGTACTATTATAGCTACTACTATTATTATTTAATTATCCATATTTTTACCAAGATCATCACACAAGTCATCTTTCTCTATTTTTTCTCCACTGTATCCTTCTAGTAACAATCCGCCTTTTATATCAATGTTAACCAATGGCATCCATCCTAAAAGAGAAAATTTTGTTTGTGAATTAAACAAGTGATAAGATATACAAGCCTGCTGCTGGCAATTATCTCAGACCAGCATACAACCTTCAGTAAGTCCTTCAAGTTATTTAAAAGACAATGCCACAATAAGAGATGCTACTTGAGATACCATTCTTCATTACTTATTAAATGACAGCATGTTCTTTAATGGAGGGCACAGCCTTACAGCAGGAGAGGGGGCAGGCAAATCTCTCAGTCCCTGCCTGCTCCTGGCCCTTCTTTGACCAACTGTGGGTGCTGAAGCCCTGCCACCTGCAGCCCACTGCCTGTCCATTTCTTTTTTTTTTGCGGTACGCGGGCCTCTCACTGTTGTAGCCCTCTCCCGTTGCGGAGCACAGGCTCCAGACACGCAGGCTCAGCGGCCGTGGCTCACGGGCCCAGCCACTCCGCGGCATGTGGGATCTTCCCGGACCGGGGCACGAACCTATGTCCCCTGCATCGGCAGGCGGACTCTCAACCACTGCGCCACCAGGGAAGCCCCTGTCCATTTCTGAACTGATAGAACCAGACCCAGTATTATCATAGGAGAGCCTTTACTATGCATAAGGGGAAATGTAAGGCAAAAATTGATCTGTTGCCCTGAGATGGATGTGCAGGGGCTACAATTTGAATATTGGGCTCTCTCCAGGCTAACCTCCCTCCTAGATCCCTCCATGGGTGCCCAAGTAGAACAGCTGGGGTTTATGCACGCCCTCTTTCCACTGTTATCCCACTTCTAGTCCTGGTTTGGCACCGTGTGTTTCACTAAGATGGTGCACAGCTCTGAATCATAATGATCAACATCATTATCATTATGGTCATCACCATGGTAATAATAATAGCTAGCCTACTGAGCATCTTCTGTGAATCAGGAACTGATTGCTTCATCTCCTTTTTAAATATTCATGACATATCTTCACATAGACATTATTATGCCTATTTCAGAGATGTGCAATTGAGGCTCTAAGTAGTTAAGCTGTTTGCTAATAAGGAGTAAAGCCAGAATTCAAATCCAGCTCTGATTTTAAATGTGTGTATCTTATCTTTCAGCTAGCTACCTCTTAGCAGGCTATGTTTCCTCAAACCCTACTTATTTCCTGCCTGCAAATGTAAAGGGACAGAGTTGACTCTGTCCCTTTACACAGTAGACTGGGCTTGGCCTCTGCAAAAATCCAAACAGGCTGCCCTGCCTCCTTGTATTGACATTGCTCAAGGACTCCAACCTCCCTTGACTGGAAATCCACAGATGTTGACCAAAGCATAGAGACAACACAAAACACCCTGCCTCCCTTTGACATGGAGATTTGGGCAGCTGACCCTTTCTGGAGGAGAAAGGTAGAAACCACTATGTTGTCTCCTAAGCCTTGGCCTCACGCTCCCAACTCACTCCTCCTTCTGATGAAGGCTCTAACTTTCCTTACTGGGAAGGAATAACTTTTCCCAGTATGAAGGCTCTGCCTCAAAAACACTCTCACAAATGTTGCTAAAACCTAATGAACAAAACAGATATCTGGGGCTGTTATTCTGCACTACAAAGCAATTAATCAAATCCTTCTTAAAAAAATCCTTGGGTGTTATTTAAGTGCTCCTATTATAGATCTCCAACACTTCAACCCAGAGGTAGTTTATGGATTTGTGAATTCTAAAGATAAAGGCCATAGTCAATTAGTGATCATTTCAAAACCAAGCTAAGTAAAGGATGTAGTAAAATAAAAATAAAATAACCAGGCTGCTCCCACTTCTCCTTTGGTTCTGATAACAGTGTACTGACAAATCCAACAGTTTCTCTCAGCAGCAATGTGGATGGACTAGAGATATGTCACACTGAGTGAAATAAGTCAGACAGAGAAAGACAAATATCATATGATAGCACTTATACGGGGAATCTTTAAAAATGGTACAAATGAACTTATTTACAAAAACAGAAATAGGGTAGAAAACAAACTTACAGTTACCAAAGGTGGGGGAGGGATAAATTGGGAGATTGGGACTGACATATACCCACTACTATATATAAAATAGATAACGAATAAGGACCTACTGTGTAGCCCAGGCAACTCTACTCAATACTCTGTAAATGGCCTATATGGAAAAGAATCTAAAAAAGAGTGGATATATGTATGTGTATAACTGATTCACTTGCTGTATACCATAAACTAACACAACATTGTAAATCGACTATACTCCATTAAAAAAATTTTTTTTCATTAAAAAATAAAGCCTATAAAGCAAATTATAAGGTATTAGGTACCAATTACATCTGTCCAACGGTATGAGGTTGTTTTAAGGACAAGTCTCTGGCTCACCTGAGTTGTAGGGCCACGCAGAAATATACACCATGGCAATCGAGAGCAACTATAACAGTAGCAGTGTAGCATAGTGGGAAAGCACACAGACTCCAGAGCCAGGCTCATCCTGCTTCTGCCACCTGCTAGCCAAGTAACCTTGGGCAGCTTACTTACCTGATTACATTTTAGTTTTCTGGACTGTAAACAGGGGGTCAGAACTGTACCTACCTCAAGGTATTAGGAGGAATAAATGAGCATATATTGCTTATGACACAACCTAGCCCACAGTAAGATATTATAGTGGTCTGCTTTCCCAAACTGGCCTTTAACTGTCTTCTCTCCCCGTAGTCTGTTTTGAAACTCACATCATTTTTCTTATTTTTTGCCTGTTCGGCTGTCCAGTTATGACCCCTAGAGTACCCATCTGGGTTCTTGGCTTCACTTCTCAGTTTAGTGCCTGTGTTTTCCCTCTTTGATTGATATTTTCTGCTTGTTAACATGTTAAAGGTGACTTACATCACCTCCTTTCTTCCTCCAAGTATCAATGTTCCTAACTGTGACAGACACACCTGGGGTGTAGTCCAGACAGTAACCTTGATTTTCCCCAAGGCTTTCATATTCCTTGTCCCTTCCCAAAGATCTATTTCTTTATATTCTTGCCCTGTTTTGTGTGTTAGACCAATTTTGCTGTTTTATATCTCTTTCTTACTTGCTGTAGGTGCTCTAATCATGTTTCCCTGACATTTTGTTTCTATGCCCCTCTCTTGCCCCACTACTCCCAGAAACTTGGTCTGGTTTTTGAGTGTCTGCTACCAGAGGAGCAATGGATGGTTACAGGAACCATTGATCTCTTACTCCATCAGCTCTCAATGGGCTATTGGAAGACTTCCTTCTAGAGAATTTTCTTCTACTTGTCAACACTTACAAAGTCTCCTCTATCTTCTGGCCTACATTAATCCCCATCATTGGCATCTCATACCTCTCCCTGTAACTCATGAAGTCCATCCAAATGAATGTACTCTACCTTTTCAAATTTTTGAAGCTAATATGAGACTTCGAACTTCTCGGGCATGGAGTAAAGAAATGCACCACTACACAATATCATTTTGTCTCTACCTAACAACATAACAACTGTGCTATCAACTTGCAAAAGAAAGTCGGCCCTCATTCTCAAGCAGAAAATTGTCTCTGGGTTTCAGATATAAAAGATGCTTTGTGTAATTAGAAGACGGGATGAGAGTGAATAGAAATTTAAAATGCATTCTCTTCTTCTACATATTTTGTTCAGAGTCTAATTAAGGGAAGGGCTTGGCACTTATCTTTGAAAGAGGGTATGGAGCTAGTCAATGAATTTTGAATATTCATCCATGAAGGTTTCTCTGTCTGAGGGAACAGCCTAGTTTACATTTTGTTTGCACACTCTGAAGACAGCCTAAAGAAGACTGGCTCACAATTATCACAATTTATACCCATCTTACATCTTCTCTCCCCACCCTATGTTAGAATGCAAAGACCTCCCCACACCACCCTGAAAGAAGGAATCCAAAGTGTTTGAAGAGAAAATGGTTGTATTTTTAATCATTTAAAAAATGCGAAGTGTCGGGTGCAACTGATTTTTTAAATATATTTTTTTTCTTGTATGGCAGTTTGAGAGTGACAAGCATAGTCTTAGTCTCCGGAATTTCCACTTGATCTTGGCCAGAGATTCCTTGGGATTAAATTAGAAGATATATGGAATCATCTGGCATAGTTTCTGGTACAGAGTAAGCATTCAATAAATATTGGATCAGAATCTGTAGTTCTCCTTGTCTGACCCAGTAGTTGAGAGAAAGGTTATCCTTCCCCTCCCATCCTCCTTTCTCATTCACTAAGACCTGATCAGCAGAACCCCAAGCCCATCCCATTCAATGGGAGTGAAAGTCCCCAAAACAGTCTGGAAACAATGTTATCACACACAGGTTCACAGTCAGGGAGAGACAGCTGAGTCAGGAACCAGAACTGAGAGCCCAAGCCAGGGGCATGCTGTCCACAGAGCAGAAACAGATACTTAAGTGGGAGTCAGAAAACCAAACAGGCAACAGGACATGACTCTACGACCTAATACTCTTTCCGGTTGCAACATCCTATAATTCCTTGATCCTTATTCACAAAAGGGGATAAGACCATAAACTGTTTGTGGTGAATTTTAATTTCCCACATCCCTAAATTGGCAGATCCTTCAATCATCCACAAAGCAAAACCATAGCTGCAACTTTCTGAAATCATAACAGATTCCTCATACCTATAGTATCCTGAGACCTTCACAGTCTGTTACTCTGTACCCTTCTAGCATTTCTCAGTTGCCCAGATGCCAAGACCCAACTTGAGACAGAGAAGGGGAAACTGGAGTTGATGAATTTATAAAGCAGATACCTGGAATCCTGCCCAGACAATGTCATGGAAAATCCTCTGTCATTGATTCTCAAATTCTGTAGTTGAAAACCTAAACCTAAATGTTCTATAAATATCATGCTCTTCCCCTAAACCTAATGCTCTATAAATACTATAAACACTTGTACACAGTCTGTGCTCAGTAAACACTAATGGCTGATTCCCATTTGTCCTTTTTTTCCCATTTGTTCTTTATTAAAGACCCATTTGTCTATTTAATCTTGACTTTGTATGATGAATTGCAATTGGCTACAAATTATTTTCATCTCTATATTCATGTCCCTTTGCAATATGATTCACAAAGAAATGGAATCTATCTCTCCACCCTTCAATCTAAACTTCACTGTGTAATTTGCTTTGGCCAAAGGGATGTTAGAAAATGCGACATAGGCAGAGGCAGGAAAAGTGCTTGCTTAATGTCACTTATCTTCTGCTGCCCTGAGACAACCTGTGAAGAAGCCCAAGCTAGTCTCCTGAGGAGAAGAGATCAAGGAAAGCAAGAGAGGCAGCCCAGCTGAGGCCAACTAGCCCAACCAGTCTGATGACAGCCAGTCACATTTGGGAAGGCATCCTAGACCATCAAATCTTAGCTGATCCACTAGCTGACTGCAGAACTGCTTGGCTAATGCACAGACTCATGAGCAATAACATTTTAAGCCACCACATGTTGGAGTGGTTTGTTACACAGCAACAGATAACTAATACATCTTGTTTAACAGCCATCTCCTATAAGTGTTACAAGATTTTAACTGTTATACACAGGATGAAATATAATCCATTTACTATATTTGTTTATTTGTGCATATATTTATTTATTGCCTGGCTCCTCTCATAAAGAATTTAAAGGAGCTTAAAACTAGAATTCAAAAAATACAACAGTTATAAGATAGAAAAAAAAAACTGAATTTCAGGTAAACAGTAAAAATAAGAGGAGAAATGATAAGACCAAGTAAGGAACACAAATATGTCAGTTATAAAGCGCTATGCAATAGACAGAACTGATCTTTAACATTGTCTCAAAGATCCCTAAAATCCAAGTGACAAGCAAGTATGTACTTCTCAATATCAGGAGAAAGTAAGCACACACTTTCCTTAGAAGAAACAAAATGTTTCTTGAACTGCACTCTGAAACACATTTTTTAATGTGGATCCCTTTTACAGGAAACAGGAAGTGACACAGCAGATAGCATTTTCCCAAGCCACTCTAACAGCCAGCTTTTGTATGTAGTATACTACAAGAACCAAAAATATAACATGAGAACACAACTTCATGAAGGCAATTCTTTAGGAGGCTACTGAAGGCCATGTTTCAAATTTTTCAAGACTCTCAAACGTTCTCTGGTATGAAGCATGAATAGCTTTGGAATCGGTAATCAAAAGAGTCTTTGATCACTCAGTAAAGACTTACATTTCTTCTTTCAGGAATAGCTCAATTTCAGTATTTTTGTCAGTGCAAAATGTGAATCTCTTGATAATGTGCCCAGTTTGAAAGTAGCAAAATTCGGATCTGAACCCAGATCTTTCTAGTTCCAAAGCCTATGCCTTTTTAAAAAACTAAATTGTGTTATGAGTGATTAAAGAATTGCTGATTTTAAAAATACCAAACTTCTTCTTTAAGTTCATATATTTATTTTAATAGGAGATTTCAACAGCTTGAGGTCAGGGTGTGCATAAAGGTGGGAATTTCTGGTGCTTGAACCAAACTGACAAGAGTAGATGAGAGAAAGGGAAGAAAGCAAGTTGAGATTTCTACTGAGTTCTCCTGTCAGCCCTGAAATCACAGCATTTGGACCTATTCAAACAGCATTCTGGGTCTGCTCGATCCAAGCACTTGTCCAGGCTTCATAATTCACCAGCTATTAATCACAGGCAGCCTTCTTTCCAATTAGCACTTTGGAATGGGCTGTTTGCTCCAAATTTGGTTAACCGGCACCATACATACATTAGGGAAGAGAATTTGATGTCTGCCTTCGTGCACATTTCATAATGGAGAAAACTAAGATATACTAATTCTATTTAGAAAGTATTCATCTGTGTTCAGCCATCCATGGAAATGTGTCCTGTTGAACGAAACATCATTTGAACCAATAATTGACCATTTCAAACATCAGCATGGAAAGCTGCATATGACACAGTTACAGCCTGTGACCCTATGAACATCCATCAAGGTTGGACATTGCTGTAGATACAACAATGAGTTGTATCTACATTAACTATATCAGTCCTAATTGGATTGTTTATTTTTATAACAGATAGCTGCTGTCATCAGTGGGGAATTAGTTGACTATAACATTGTCCTTCCTGAGATGGAATAACAATAAAAATATCATGGCTATTATTAACTATGGGCATATTACATGCAAAACACAGTATTAAATATTTTATATGTTCATTCATTAATCAAATATATATGGAGTGTGTAGCATTTTTATATGCTCCAAAATAAGGTCATAACAAGACACAGTCCTTATCCTTAAGGAGTGGAATTTACAGCTAGAAAGAGAAACAATAAATAAATGATTCTCAGCTCATTTAATGTTCAAAACAATGAAAAATGTTCATTATCCCAATGTTTACAGAAGAAGAAAGCAATGCTTAAAAAAGTTAAATAACTTTTCCAAAGTCACAGTTAGTAAATAGTCATGATTTGAACCTAGGATCTTCTGACTCAAATGATTTTGCTCTTACTACATCATTTAATTGCTAAATTTGTAAATTTGTGTCATTGACTTTATGCCTCACTACCCTGATTCTGTTACATATTTTCCAAACCCTTTTCCTCTGCGTCCTTTGAACATTCATTCAACCAGCCAGCATCAAATATGTGTTGGGTATTATTCTGGGCACTGGGGACACCACATCCATTAAGAGTGTACTTTATGGTAGACATTGAGCTACGATTTCTCCTACTTCCTCTATTCATCTGACTCCATCCCCAGAACATCTTTTGTTCCTCTTCTTACATTAAATGGAAAAAATCTTTCTACGTCTAAGTAATATCCATTTTAGCTTGTATCGACACAACACAATTTAACAGACACTTATGAATGAATGTTAATGCCATTTAACAGATGCTTTTGAGAAAAAGTGCTCCCAGTTTGACTTTCAACAATTAGGCAACATTTCTTTTCATGAGAATCTCTTTTAATCCATACCTGTTTTGAATTCTGAGTGACTTCAAGTGCCAAGGGAGAGGACAAATACTCTTGGACTCTTGGAGATCATCTATTTTATCAGTTCCTGTCTTTCTAGTGTTGATTCATAGAAGTGGTAACTTGTTAAGAGAGCTCTCATAGAATTAAAGAGTTAGAATTAAATAGAATTAAAGGTTTCTTAGAAATCATCAATCACAGGGGTGTCAAAGCTTGGCTGTGCATTAGAATCACCTATGGTTATTAAAAAACAGACACTTGGGTATAGATCAATGGAACAGAATAGAAAGCCAAGAAATAGACCGACACGTGTATTGTCAATTGATTTCCTAAGTAACTGAACAGGAAAAGGGTAGTCTTTACAACAGATGGTGCTGAAACAACTGTATATCTATTTGAAACAGAAAATAACCTCCAACTTTACCTCACACCACATACTAAAATTAACTGTAAATGGATTATGAACCTAAACTGCAGAAGCTAAACTATGAAACTTTTAGAAAGCAACACAAGAGAAAATCTTTGCAAATTTTGGGTAGGAAAAGAGTTCACAGATAGAGCACAACAAACACAAACCATAAAGAAAAAAAGTGATAAATTGGACTTCATTAAAATAAAACATTTACTCTTTGAAAGATACTATAGTAGTTCGTTAGGACTGTCATGACAAAATACCATAGACTAGGTGGCTGAAACAACAGAAATTTATTTTTTCTGGAAGTTAGAAGACCAAGTTCAGTGTGTTGGCATTTTTGGTTTCTCCTGAGAACTCTGTCCTTGACTGGCAGATGGCCACCTTCTTGCTGTGTCCTCACATGGTCTTTCTTTCATGTTCACATACCCCCGGTGTCTCTTTGCATGTCCAAATTTCCTCTTTTTATAAAGACACCAGTCAGATTCTATTAGGAACCACTATATAGCCTTCATTTTAACTTAATCTCCTCTTTAAAGATCCTGTTTCTAAATAGTGTCACACTCTGAGGTACTGAGGGTTAGCTTCAAGATATAAATATTGGGAGGAAGTGGTTCAACCCATAACAGAATCTGTTAAGAAAGTTTAAAAGGCAAGATACTGACTGGGATAAATATTAACAATACCTACACCTGACAAAGGATTTGTATCCAGAATATATAAAGAACTTTTAAAACTTAACAGGAAGACAACTCAATAAAAAATGGGCAAAAGATTAAACAGACACATCGGATAAGACGATATACAAATGGCCAATAAAGCACATAAAAAGATGTTCAAACCAACATCGTTAGTCATAAGGAAAACAAATTAAAACCACAGTAAGACTCTACTACACACTTACTTGAATAGATAACATTAGAAAGACTGACAAGGCCAAGTAACGTCAAGAATGCAGAGCAACTGGAACGGTCACACATCTTTGGCAGGAATTGGAAACTGGTATAACTACTTTGGAAAACAACATGATGGTTTTAAAAGTTAAATAGATATTACCATATAATGCAACAGTTCCACTCCTAAATATTTAACCAAGTGAAATGAAAATGTCCACACAAAGATTTGCATATAAATGTTCATGAAAGTTTTATTCGTAATAGGCAAAAATTCAAAAAACCCATATACCCATCAAAGAGTGAATGTGTAAGGAAATTGTGGAATACCCATACAACAGAATATTGCACAGCAATAAAGAGAATAAACTACTGATACATCTGGAAAAATGACGAACCTCAAAAACATTATGCTAAAGGAAAGAAGCTAGACTCATAACAAACAGTTCATACTATAGATGCTATATATCAAATTCTAGAGCAAGCAACATTCATTTATAGTGACAAAAAGCAGATCAGTGGAGCTCTGGAACTGGGAGGGGGAAAATTGACCACAGAGATTGCAAGGTAAATTTTTAGAGTTGTGTAAATGTTTTGTCTTGATTGTGATGGATATAAGCATGTCAAGACTCATCAAACTGCATGTTAAATGGGTGCCTTTATTGTATGTCAATTAAAACTCACAGATGTCTGAACCCAATTCAGTTGTATTAAATCAAAAATTCTGGGAAAAGGGCCAAGGAATGAGTTTTGCTTTGTTTTTTTAATCCCATCCACAGGTAGGTCTGATTTAGCCAAGTGTGAGTATGATGAAGATTTAGCCAAATGTGGGCCACTGAAGAGTAATATGGCTCCACTGGATACAAGAGGATGGAATCAACAGGCAGGGGCCTTTTTAGCCTTTAGAGAAGAAAATGAAATTATTTCATCTTTGGACTTTTAAATACTATTGGAATGATATTTTTTTTCCTTTCTAAACAGGGAAAATCATGTTATAAAAGCATCTTTTTTGTTATTTGCTTGCATCCCTCCCCCATGCTCTGGTATTTTAAAAGTACAAAAAAACCATTTTTTTTTGTACAAAAACACTTAAAAGATTAAGGGCGATCTACTGCATTGCCCTCAGATGGTCATGAGCTTCTGCTTGATGTCCATCCTATCTCCACTGCCCTTCCACTCTCTGTCTGCACCTCGCTCTCTTGTATGATAGCCAATTCAATTTTAGAATAGCTCTTTTTCTCACCATGGCATGCACCTAACCCTTGGTCATTGGACTGTTAAAGTGGCAGGTCCCTATGGTCTTATGCTTTTCTCTGTTGCCCTTCCCCTGGCAATTCAGGGCTGCTCTAGGGGTGTCTAAGAAACAAGGGGTCTAACCAAAGTGAACACATGACATTTACATGTTTAAATTAATATGTTCAATTAGCATGTACTGTTGGCTCACGATTTCCTTGGTACTGGGCTGGATGCTAGGGATAGAAGAAAGAATAATATTTATAATCATGGCCCCAATTCAGGCCCTAGCTGAACACTAGACACCTCTATGTGAATGTGTGGTATTAGAAGGAAACAAGTAGACAAAGGTGTGTAGTAGAGTTCCTTTTCTGTTCATGCCCAAAATTAGGGATCTGAACTCTTTGCATTTATGGCTCAAAATCTCTGTCAGTTCTTTGTGGTCCATACCAAAGGCAACACCAAATCATTCTAGAATGCAATCACTTATATAGCATCATTAGTACTCGTGCCTATTTTCACCCCCATCTGTTCCTCTCCCCTAGTTGTCCTCCATGGTCCTTGTGGACCCCGCCCCATAGTCGAGTACTGCTTAAACCTGCTTTTCCCCTTGTATCACAGTCTGCATCAGAGTCTCATGCCCTGCTGGCTGGCAAAGCAAGGCCATTCTAACAACTTTAACGTGAAAGAGTGAAAAGTGCTTTCATAGAGGCAGGAAAATATGTTCCAGGGGCACAGAGCCAGATTATTCAAGTTTACAAAGTATTTTTCACATATATTATCTCATTTAAGCTGACCTGTGACTGAAAGTAATAGTAGCCACCATTTATTAAGTCCCTACCATGTCTAGATACTGTGCTAAGTGCACTGCATTTTAAAATCTTATTTGAGTCTTACAATAATTGCATCATGCACGTGCCATGTTAGTCTTGTTCTACAGATATGGAAACTGATGCTGAAAGAAATTAAGTAACTTTCCAAAGGTCACACAACTAGTAAGTGACAAAATTGGAATTTTAACCCAGTTATGTGTGAGTTCAAAACTTGTACTCTCAACTACTACTGTCATTAATGACCTTAGTTTCATAATGCCCTGTTCTCAAAAATAATAGGTTTTTACTTTCCTTTCTTTGTTGATCCTTAAATGCTTTAGACAACCTCAGAAAGAATTACTTAGTAGAGAACTCAGCTTAATTAAAACGATGTAGGCTCAGATTCCCCTAAAAATTCATCAATGTAAAGGTACCTTGTATTTTCAGGTAACTATCTTCATTACAATACTTGCTAAGTGGGACCCTCTCCCATCCCTCAGGCAGGCCTCTTCTACTTCTATATTCCAAATATCCAGCCTTGCATTGCAGGCCATCAGCATTTTCCCTCCCTTTTGAGGATGAAGGATAATACAGAGTTAATCAAGAACTTTTTAAAATGAGAAGTTGAACTTCCACTAGCTACTTGGTCAAGCATATTCTCCACAACCATAGTGGTACCTGGCAGCACTACAAGATTTGTGATTCATGAGAGGGACTCGTTTCCAGGTTCTATGTTCTAAGAAGACAGATCCCCAACAGCTACACTTCTGGTCCTGACTTCCACCCACTGACTTTTCGATTTGGAACTGCATCTGTGTGGTTTAGCTCTTTCTAGGATCTTCTTGGCATTTGTCTGTCTGGAAAACCATGCATTCTGATCTGCACTCTGGGCCAGGAAGGTTTACTGGGGCGAGCCCTGCCCCTATAAATTAGGCCTGTAGTTTTCCAGCTCTGTCCAGGACTGAGTAGATATGGTGATTTTTTAGGTGCAATATTAGTAAGTCCATTTTTACCATATACATAAGCCACATCCAGGATATGTGTACCTCATGTAACTTGAAAAAGACAATTTATCCTCTATGAAGGTCAGCTACTACTTTAACTGGTAAATCTTGAAATCAAGGTGCTATAACACAAAAGCAGTTAATTTCTTACTCATGTAAATTCCAGTCTGTGCTTGAGATGGCTTTCCTTAATTCAGTAATTCAGGACTCTGGGCTAGAGGAGGCTCTACTATCTTCAGTGCTTGGCTTCCAAGATCTCCCTGATCATTAGTAGGTAATTGGCAGATGGGGGAAGGAAAAAGATAGCAGAGCACAGGGAAGGCTTTTCTGGAAGGGGTCTGAAAATTGATGTGCCTTGCTTCTTCTTATATTCCACTCATCAGAAGTCAGTCATATAACCTCATCTAACTGCAAGGAAGGATGAAAATAATCTAGATGTGTGCCCAGAATGGAAGGGAAACAGGTTTGATCAATAATCAACAGCTAGCCTTTCTCTACCATATACCCAGAATATATAAAGAATTCCTACAAATGAATAAGAAAAATCTAAAAACAACCTAATAAAAAGTGGGCAAAAGACAAGAATAGGTCTTTCCCATGAAACACAAATAGCCAACAAATGTATCCAGAGATCTTACCTTCATCAGTAATCAGAGAAATGAAAATTAAAACCACAGTAAGATATTGTTTTACACCCAATAGACTGGCAAGACATAAAAACTCTGATAATGCCAAGTGTTGGTCCAGATGCTTGGCACAACAGACACTATCAGTGCCTGTACAACTCCTTTGGCTACCCCAGAATCTAGTTATGGTAGGATGAAAGCAGTCAGATAAACTAACCAGACTAAGTGTTGCCGTGAGGTCAAGTATGTCAGTGGCATAATTTGGTGTTTAGGACTACAGATTCTGGGCCCAATAGATTCACGTTTGAATCCAGCTCAGCTCTTTGATATGTTTGTCTCCTTGAATGAATTCTTAGCCTCTCTGAGCTTCACTTTCCTGAATCTGTAAAATACATTAACAATAGGACAAATTAGGACTAAAGCGCTCATGAGCACAAGTGCTTAGCACAGGTCTATATATTCTACACATGCAATAAATGCTGACTATTAGGAAGCAGGCTGAGACAGTGACGAGGGAGCATTGTCAGAGGGATGAAAGAAAGGCCTCAACAATCTATACCCAAAGAAATAATGGCTGCTCAAGGCCATAAGTAAGTAAAACTGGGAGTGAGGCCTCAACGTCCTGATAATTGGACTTTGGAGTTAGTGAAATTATTTATTTATTTATTTATTTATTTTTAATTCTTGGCTATGCGCGGGCTTTCTCTAGTTGCGGCGAACAGGGGCTGCTCTTCATTGCGGTGCCTGGGCTTCTCACTGCAGTGGCTTCTCTTGTTGCAGAGCACGGGCTCTAGGCATGTGGGCTTCTGTAGTTGTGGCACGTGGGCTCAGTAGTTGTGGCTCACAGGCTCTAGAGCACAGGCTCGGTAGCTGTGGCACAGGGGCTTAGTTGCTCCACGGCATGCGGGATGTTCCCAGACCAGAGCTCAAACCCGTGTCCCCTGCATTGGCAGGCAGATTCTTAACCACTGCGCCACCAGGGAAGTCCCTAGTGAAATTATTGATTTGGAGGAGGGAGGGAATAATTCTCAAGTTGTGAAGGTTTAATAACTTATGGTATCTATAACATCATAAGCAACTACTGATGACCATTAAAAACATTAATTTCTAAAATATGTTGCCCTTTGGATGTTAATAATACTGCCTTCTGTGGGTTTTTTTTTTTTTAATTTTCATTGCTTTTACCTTTTCACTGTCCAGTTATTTTTTTTTTCATTTTCATTTTGAGTGATTTTTTTTAAGTCTTTATAATCATTTAATCCGTTTTACCACCTGCATCAAACATTTACCATCTGTCCGGGTCACAGCCCAGCAGCCAAGCTAAATTATGTCCTTTCCCTAATCAGCCAAGTCAACCAATCATCTCAACTGCTCCATGCAAAATCAAATTCCATACACCACATGTTTCCTTCCTCTGCCTTCTTTGGCTTAGTCAATAATGCGTATTACAAAATAGATGTGAAAATACTTGACTTAAACGCTCTCAAGGGTGAATGTTGAGAATTGTATGTAGAGTAACATATCAAGCCTTGTATACTTCATGGATTCAAACTGCAGTCTCACAGAATAAAACTTCATGTATCTTAGAGTCATTACTGAATTACTATCCAGTCCTGTTTTCTTCATGCTAAGAAACCCTGTTTTTCATCTCCTCTCTCTGTCTGATATCCACCCTCCAAAACTTTTTCAAGTTCCCAGCATCTCACAGCCATGTCCCCCTATCTAAACCTGTAGCAAGTGTTCTTGGAGGCTCTTGTTTGGTATGTTTGGTCACCTGGCTTCATCACTGTTAATAGTCTTGCTGGAATTGCGTCAGTTAATAACCACTTAGGGTTTTTAACTTATTCTCATCAGCCACGGTCTTCTTTCTGTAAGATTGTATTCAATACACCAAATGCCAAAACCAAACTGGAAAAGAAAATCAATTAGATTTTGATTCCATCCCATACAGCTGCCCATAAATTTTATCCTTTGTCTTTTGAAGTCTATTTTCCTGCTCCTACCTCCTTTAGATACCCCCTTCCATCCTGGTTCAGGAAGCTTCAAATGTTGCATAACCCTTCCTTTCTTTCCACAATTATATCTTGAGGGCCAACCCAAAGGTAAATATGTCACAGTTCCTGCCCTTAGGGAGTTTACCCTCCAGTAATGTAGATAAGAAAACACACAATTCTGATACTGTGCCATAGCACTATATCACAGAGTGCTGTGAAATAAAAGGGGGGTGGGGGCAGGGAGGACGTCTCAGTGGTAATGATGCCCAAAGTGCTTCTCGGAATGACAAGTGAGCCTACAAGGAGGAGGCAAGTCATTGAGAAAAGCCATGACGGCCCTTCCCTCCCCCATGAAGTATCCTGGTATCTACTCTCTGGGTGTTACCCTAATTCAGTGCACACTCACCCTCAGAGTTTTGTCAGCTAGAACCTCAGTTTCTAGGGCATTGACAAGCTACTAAAAACAGTGAAACACATGTTAGAGATATATTTTTAGGTTTTACAAAATATTCCAGATGAATTTCTGGTAATCCTGATAATGACTGCCAATCAGTCCACGAATCACAACTATTACTCATTTCCCTTTGCCAATGAGGATAGTTCTGGGCCAGGATTGGATCAATCTCCTCAACCCATTTTTATAAAGAAGGAGTCGAGGGACTGCTGAGGTTCATTGAATCCCAGGAGCATTACGTGGACTGTTCAGGCTTGAGAATGTCTAACAAATAGTCCTCTCTTAGTTTGAACAGAATTGAAAGTTAGAAATAGTTCAACAGATGGTGACCAAAATATTAGCTTTGTTACTATTTAAAGTTGGTTAGGAACATGTGGCTTAGGTGTGTGGCAAAAAATGGTCTTATTAATACTGCACCCAAGAAGTCATCTCTCACAATTAGTCATGGGAAGAGCTGGGAACTACAGGCCTAGTTCACAGGACAGGGCCTACCCCAGTAAACCTAGACATGGCCCACAGAGAAGATCGAACGCATGCTCTTTTCAGGCAGACAAATGCCAAGAAGATCCTAGAAAGGGCTAAGCCACATACATGCAATTTCAAATGAAAAAGTCACTCCTCCCAGGGAAGAGTGGTCAGCGGGTAGAGAGAAGTCAGGACTAAGAGTCTAACTCATAAAGTTTAGTTTGTTTCCACATATATATTTCCCTGTGATAAATGTAAAACTCTTAGAATAAGGGACTGTGTCTTAATCACCTTTCTTATTTCCAGGGCTCAGCTCTATTGCCTGATACATAGTAGACACAAAATACTTGATTGCTGAATTAATTAATATTATGTCCTACCTTTTCCAATTCCAGAAATGGTAATATTTTTCTCTTTCCCCAATTACTTTGCTTTGCCTCTGATATTTCACCTTACTCTTTTTTTTCTTCTCTTTCTACCCAGGATTCTGAATCCATAATTTCTAGACCATTTCCTCTTTCACTCATATAATTTATAAACATACTATTAAGTACTTTAGTATTAAAACAACATGAGCCTTAGAAAGTAGTGTTAATGGAATTCTAATAGGAAAAAATGAAATCAATTATTGAGACGATGCACTTTGTGTCTTTTTGCTTATCTCTAACAAGAAAAGGGAGGGAGGGAAGAAAAGAAAAAGAGAGACTAAGAGAGTTATCAAGGTTGGCTCTTTGAAGTTTGTGTGAGGAGATAGGTCTCTTGGAGAGATCAGAATACCTACTGCCCTAATTAGAGAAGCAGTATAGCATAGCGGTTACATGCAGGAACTCTAGATCCACACTACCTGGGTTTAAATTTTGAGTGTGCCACTCACTGATTGTGATCTCAGGCAATTTTCTTAACTTTTCTGTGCCTCAGTTTCCTCACCTTCAAAATAGAGGTAATAAACAAACCTCACAGGGTTGTGGTGAAGAGTTAACGTATATAAAACCTTAGATCAGTGCCTGATACATAATAAGCACTATTTGGCTGGGGGGATTCCCAGTAAGTTTAGTGAACAAACAAAATGAAGAATCTGGATGTGGAACTAGATGTAGCATGCACTAGAGGTCACTTCAAAGAGAGACAAGATGCTCTAGGATGGCAAAGCTATGCTTCCACTACCCCTATCTGTGCCTATGGCAGACATTTCATAAAAATTATGGAATTCATTCTCTCTGAGCCTCGATGTAGCTTCAGAATTTTTCTCCCAATATCATACCAGGTAGCCACTTCCAGTCAATCAGAGTCAAAAAATAAAATGAAACCTACCTGCTACCCCAGTTGGAGCCCCAGTATAGGGTAAGTGGCCGTGATCTGACTCTGGGTTTCTTGGAGGCCAAAAGTAGACCAAATGAGCCACCTGATGGAGGGGACTTTCTAAAGTTCCTTACTGATAAGAAGTGAAATCATATTTTAAAGCAAATAACAACAGAAACTTCCATTAGGACAACATGACTGTTTTCCAAAAGCTTCTACTTAATTCCTACCCCTGGGGTAAATTTTGCATACAGAGGAGAGGAAACCTGACCCTAGAATCTGGTGGGGGAATGAGTGGTATTTTTTCCTTAAGCATTGCCATGGGCTGACTATGCATATCTGTCTTATTTTTCTTTTGGCTTTACTTCTCCTTCTCCCTGATGACTTGAATTTTGAATCCATGCCCATCAGACACCCCCGTGGGATCCCTAGAGGAGTTGGGGATGAGGACTCTGCCTTCAGAGGCTCCAATTCGAGTAGTTTCCAATCTCCAGTTCACTGCGCTGCTCAACATTTGCAAGAGGCCACCTCTAGAGGGAGCTAGCTTCACTGTCTTAGTTCATAATGTAATGGGCAAGGAACTGTCAAATATGTAATTTTTTCAGTGTCTCCAGGATTTGATAAATTAGGGCATTGCCCCTTGTTTCCACACTTGCAGGGAACTCTATAATGATTCCAGAGGGAAGTCATATGGGGCGACAGCCAATCCCTGAAGGTGAGGAGAAGGCTACCTGCATAAAATAGAGGCTTTTGAGTTTCCTCAGCTTCTAAATGCCTGAGTACAGGAAAAAGTAATGGCTTGATTTGCTTTTCCAAATCCATTTTAAAGGGATACTGTTTTCGTCTTCAAATTTCTCTGATCCTTACTTAAATGTATCTAATTCCACCTCAATAAAACAGTAGTTACAGTGGTAGAAAAAGAAGGCTGTAAGTGCAAAGAGGAGATGCACAATCTGACTTGACCTTTATACTTTACCACATTTATAGGACATTTTGAACTTAATATTTAAGTTTACACTGAGACACAGACATTTGGGTCCCTGGGTTCTAACCAACTCGAGGCTAAGAAACAGCCGTGGAGGATCTGCATCTCTTAGGTATTTTAAGACTTGGCTGATTCTCCACAACATCTCAAAGATTCCACATAATACTCAGCTAAACAGAACAGTAAATAATGAGTACCGATTTTATCAGACAGAAGAAGTATAGCTTCAGGCTGACAGCTGACATACCACCCACCATTCTCTACAGGTAAATGGGACTCCTGAATTATAGCCTGGGAAGGAGAGAAGAAAGGAGATGATGCTGCCAGCCTGCTGCAGACCTGAGCTCCTAGAGGCATCTGGTTGACGCTGTACAGCGATGCTGGGCAGAGTGGCTGGGAATGGCAGAGAGGCTGCTGGAGAAAAGCCTCCCAGTGAAAGAAACTGAGTTCTGTTTCACAATTTCCAAGGCAGGATAAATGCCAGGTCTCAGCCTGAACAGAAATAACCTTCTTTAGCTATCCCCAAACACCTCCAACTCCAACTGCAAGGGGCTTATCAGGCTAAGGACTGGGGAATCAGCCTACAAAAACAAGGTGTCTCCTGAGCTCTAATTAGTGAACTGAACAAGCTTAAAGGATGACTGGGATCAGGCAATAAAAAAAGGGGGCTAACGGACTGTATTTCACCTGTAGTCACCCTGAGGCCAGAGAACATATTAGGAAAAAAAGAAATTAGAACCAAAGTAGATCCAAAATGGTATGTCTTAGAGCAATATTATCCTTGTGAAAATTACAGTGACCTCTAAAGAGAAAGTGAAAACTGCAGAAGGTGAGAAAATGCTTAGCTGAGACCCTTATGGAGTCACATCTGGATCACAACAATGGCCTCCCAGCCCAGGGCCCTTGCCTCTAGTCACCCCTCCCCCAGTTTTTCCTGCAAAATGGTGGGACATTCATCTTCCCCAAACTTTCCTTCCATCGTATTATCATTCCATGCTCAGGAAAGTTAAATGCATCCTTGCTGTATCTCTTAGAAAGTCAGCATCATATATCTAACTGTCCTCACTCCTTAGCACAGACCTTGGCTCAAGTCGGGATATTTACTTTCTTTTGGACCAACAAGCCCCGAGGCTTAGCAAGAGCAGACAGGACCTGTGCTGCAGTGTCCAACAGACTTGTTTTCGATGCCAGCTCTGCACTTGATCAGTGGCAGATCTTATTCATGTCATTTGATTTTCTCAGTCCTAACAATAAAACAAGGATAATGCCAAACCTCACAGTAGTTGTCATGACAATGTGTCTAAAGTGCCCAGTATTACAGAGCCTGTAACACGATGAAAATTCATTGATAATATTTTTTGCTTATTAATTATTTTGTTTTCCAAATTGTCTGTGACATGCTATTTGTGCTTTAGTATTTATAAATGTAAAATAAAAAGGAAGCCTAGACTATCACCTTATCAAGATGAGGGAACAACAAAATGTGTCTCAGGAAAACCAGTCCAATTCTGATGAGGGAGGACAGGGCCTGGAGAAGTTCTGAGAGTAGGTAGCAGCTATATGTGCTGGCTGGTCTCCTTTTGTTTGCAAAGCATTACAATTTGTCCTAACTGCCATCTGCATTTTCTGTGACATCTAAGCTGTTCTGTGACTTCAAATGACAACAGTAATGGCAGCTCTGTAGAAGGGCTCAAATAGAAGACACAAGCCTCAACAGACAGAAAAGCCCATCCCATAGAAAGTTCTGGCATTTAAATATCACTATGTTGGATCCATAATCATTGCCTGTACAGTGCATGTTTTCTCCAATCTGTCCTGTAGTGTGACAAGGCTAACAGCATACAGCTGGTTTTATACCTTCTAAGTTCTTCATCAGAAGACATATTTTACACGACTATGACTTTGATCCATTTTGTGAAGACACCAGGTGAGTTGTGCACGAGGCTGTGTAGGAGCATCTCCCAGGGGCGCTGTTCTGTGTGTCTGTGTTCTTTTCCCCAAGGAGCTGAACTCCCATTTGTCTATTCCAGTTTATTCAAGGAACTAAGGTAAGTTTCATCCTTAAAGAAGTAATTTAAAAAGGAAATGAAGTTGAAAAGGAGATTAGATGGTGATCGTCATCTTGCTGTCCAAATTCAAATTTCCATTAATCTTCAGGGCATAAAAGGCATGGAAAAGCTCTTCAGGGCATTATAAACACAGAAATGATAACATATAAAGAGTAGAGAGCGAGAGCAAATTTAGGATCAGAACAAGAGACTATATTAAGAAAACAGAAGATAACTGATAAGTAGAAATGATAGATTTGTTCTATTGAAAAATACCAGTATATTCTAGAAGCAACAGGAGAACAAAAAATAAAGAAGTTTTCATTAATACACTTTTTCGGAAGCTGAGTACCATACTCCAAAAAGAAGAGCTATACTCTTAGCTTCGTATATGACACAGAAAAATGAATGCCTGCCCCAAAGGAATCAAGAATACAATAATTCACTAAAATCAAGAATACAATATTTTAGGAGGGAAGAGAGGGAACTTTCACCATAAGGAAACCAAATGTCTGCTTAACCCAGATGAAGAGACCTGGTGTCCAACAGGCGAGGGGAAATGAAAAACAACCTTATTCAACGTCATATTCACCTTTTTTGCACCCTACAAATTGACTCAATCAGGAGAAAGGACTACATGTATTTTTGAGTCCAGGTCTCACTGCATCATAAACATAGGTTTGTTTCAAACCAACGCTGTGTGGAGCTATTGCCTTAACAGAGTCTGACGGCCAAGGCTAGAAACCCTGGTATGACTCCGACTAGGGATAAAAATATTAAATTTCAGAGCATGTCATCAACAGAGGACTAAACGAAGCTTTGGAGACGGCTTAAAATTTCAAAAACAAAGAGCTTCAGCAATTTGAATTATTAGTTTACTGGTGCCTACTAAGAGAAGAGGCATTTAGTAAGTTCCCAAATAAACTCTATAGACCCAAATTAAATAGGCTGTTAGAACCCTGGGAAAGATTCATAATATTCCACCCTCTTACCGTATTTCTGCCAACACCTCTTATTTATCTCTTGCAGCTGCTTCTTCAAGGTCTCTACTCTTATTCTCCCATACTAAGCACTCCTGACCCTCTCCACATTATCCCATATAAAACGTGCATCCATTCCTTTAAATACTTGTTTTATTTTAAGGCTAGTGCATTTTGTGTCCTCTCCAAGAAATATTTGCTTTTTTCAAGTCACAAAGACATGCTCCAATGTTTTCTTCTAGAAGCTTTATAATTTTAGCTTTTATAACTCATGATCCATTGAATTAATTTGTATGTATAACGAGAGGAGGTGGTAGACGTTACTTTTTTCCATGTGTTTAGCCCAGTTGTTCAAGTACCATTTGTTGAAAAGATTTTCCTCTCCCCATTGAATTGCCTTGGCACCTTTCTTGAAAATCAGTTGACCTTATATGTGTGTGGGTTTATTTCTGGATTGTACTTTGTTCTGATGATGTATTTGTCTAATTTTAAGTCAGCACCACACTGCCTTGATTACTGTAAAATGTATAGTAATCCACTTCTAGATTTCACAGATAGCCTGATGCAGAAGCCTAAGACCTAAGTTCTAGGGCTGACTTTGGCATTAACTAGCTGTGAAATTTTGAACAAATCATCCAATTTCTCCATGCCTTAATTTATTCATCTGCAAAGCAGGAGGGAGTAGATAAGGGTTGCAAATTAAAATAACTTGGCAAATAATTTCGATCAATTAATCTGGAAGTTACAACACAATAGAGAGTGGTGGGGAGTGTGTCAAAGTTCATGTCCAGTCTAAAGATGAAAGTTACCACTCAATTCTAGCTTGCAGGAATGTAAGCTTGCTGCTGCCAGAGCTTCTGATTTTTCCAGAGAAAACAGAAACCTGAATTTTTATGTGAAATCTTCTGACTTCTACAGCATTAAGCAGGCCAAAGAAAATACAGATGCTCAGCCCTTGAGCTGTCAGTTCGAGACCCATGAACTAGCAAACCTCTCAGAATGCTTATACTTCTTTTACAGAGTTACTTGTAAAGAATAAACACGGTAACATACAAAAATGCCTAGCACTGTGCCTGGTACATAATAAATATTAAGTAAAAGTTCTGTCTTTTCTTCCAGATTAAACATTCCATAACTTGTATCCCAAATCTCTACCACAAGACCCACTCTTTTTATAAGCTAAGAACCATCTCCTCCCTCAAGCCCAGCTATTAGCTCACTCAGCACTGAATTCACAATCTATCCTGTGTTGGAAAGTTCTGGTTTTCCCTCCAGAACCTCCCTCTACCTTTCTCCAGTTCAGTTTGTGCCCAGGAAGGTTTACTTATGTGAACTTCATGAACAGGGTTTTTTGTTCTTGGCCAATAGAAACATCAACAAAAGATTCAAGGGTGGGAGAAGAGTGAAGTTTCAGTATGTATTCTCCCAGTGCCCTACCTGCTGAGTTACCAGGGTTGACTGTGGCCTAAAGCCATAGCTTTCTTCAGACTGCTTTCTCCATAGAGACAACCACCCTCTTTGGGTTCCATTAACTATTTTCTCCTGTTGACTCTTCAGCACAAGAAGTGGTAATAGCTCTCATGTTCTTTTAAAACCTGCCCACTCAGTTGAAAAACTCATTCAATTTGAATGTGCAACGTCATCTTGTGTATAGACATTGTCTAATATGCCAACCCCTCACTCCAAATAGAATTCCTTCCCCTGTTCCCTTTATCAATAAACAGTACCAATTAACCAGCCTTAAAATGACGATCCTCTAGTAGAAAAGAAGGTTTTCATGCCACCCTTAGGCCTTATTCTTCCCTAAGGATGAGCCAGGAAGAAAGGCAAGAAACCCCATTCACCAAAGAGGAGGGGGAGTTCAACAGGTGGTTAATTTCAAGGAAAATGAGTTAGTCACATTTTCTAGGAGTAGAGTATCAGATGGAATAAGGTTTACTGCTTTTGTGACTGCAATTTTTCCCCCTTTGTTTAACCAGGCCAGAAGGGTAAAGGCTCAGGGCTGCTCTGTGCAACCTTCTTTCTCTCCTTTGTGAATATTCTCTCCTCATTCATGCCTGGACCCACCAGCACTTTCTCCCTGGCACTGGGTAAAATCTGAATTGGTCTTTCCACACCATCAGGGGAAGATCTCCTATCCAGGCTGACCTTAATAAACATATAAAGCTGTTTGGCCTGCTTTGGATCTAAGCTACTGATGTATATATATAGGCTGCTTCTGGTGTCTTACAAAGTTTTCCATGTGGCTCACCCCAGTGTACTGCTATTTTGCACTGGAATTTCAAGCAGAAGTCTCTGCTAATAGTAGTATTACTCTGCTTTCTCTTGCATTTTCTTTCAAGTATCTAGTGGCCTCAGAAGCAGGAGGCTTGGATGCACTAAGGCAGAATTTGTGGACTCCTGATTATACTAGCATAAAATAGTCTCCTTGCCTCTTAAATTAATATTAGGAAGGTAGCACCAAATTTGCTTACCTATGAGGCTGGACTTGATCTCAGTCTCTTGGTTCCTATTGACTTTGGTTTGCAGACTTCAACTATGGAAGAATCTAATATGACATTTATTCATTTTCTCTGGAGAGTGGCCCTGGGAGAGAAATTATTTTACAGAAATAAATTCATATCTCAAGGGTATAAGCAAAGATTTGAATTATACTTTTTATTTTTATTTTTTGGTACGCGGGCCTCTCACTGCTGTGGCCTCTCCCGTCGCGGAACACAGGCTCCAGATGCGCAGGCTCAGCGGCCATGGCTCACGGGCCCAGCCGCTCCGCGGCATGTGGGATCTTCCGGGACGGGGGCACGAACCCGCATCCCCTGCATCGTAAGGCAGACTCTCAACCACTGCGCCACCAGGGAAGCCCCCTTGGATCTTTTGAGTTAGCTGGGTTATTTGGGTTTGCCTCCACATCCTTTCCAGGTCTGTTCTCTTTGTCAACTAAAGGTAAACACAGGATACTTGGTGCTCTCAGACGTCTCAGTAAATAAGTGTACAGTGAGAACTTACTCTGAGCTTAGCAACATGTTGCACATTATCAGAACTATTGTAAAGTGTGTGTGTGTATACGTGTGTATGTGTGTGTACACTCCTTTCTATCCTCTCCTCTCCTCCATAACAGTGCTAGATACTGTTCCAATCTCATTGTACATCTTTTCTCACGATTATCTTGTGAGGAGGGTACACTTACTATTGTGATTTTGCAAATGAGGAAAATGGGGCACAATGAAGTTAAAAGCATCCTGCTCTAGGTCACAGTGGTGAGCTGGGGTCCAAACCTAGGTAGCCTGACTCCAAATCCAAGGCGTTTAACTATTATTTTAAGTACTAATCTGACTAGATCAGAATTTAGAACTCTGATTAGGCTCTATTATTGCAGTCATTGTCTCAGTATAGGTTAGAAATTCATGAACTTGCAAGTGCGACTCCCTCATTCTCTTTGTTTCCATGTAGCAGGAGTTAAAGATAAGCCTATATGGCAGAATGCTTCTCTCTCTCTCTCTCTCTGCCTCTCTGCCTCTCTGTCTCTCTGTCTCTCTCTCCCCTCTCTTATCTCATATACACATGGAACTCTCATTGACCCAGTCTTGGGCAGCTAATAGGAAATTTGCCTTGAAAAGAGGCTTCCTCTTAGGCCCAAGTTTCAGGCCAAGACCCAGATTACCAGATAGGTTTACATTTGGGATTAGGAGCCACACCCTGCTACAAATAAGACACGTATTCGTTTCCTATGCTGCTACAACAAGTTACAACAAACTTGGTGGCTTAAAACAGTACAAATTTATTATCTTACAGTTGTGCAGGTTAGAAGTACAAAGTAAGTGTCACTGGGATGAAATCAAAATGTCAGCAGGGCAGTATTCACTCAAAAGGCGCTGTTCTCTTGTCTTTACCAGCTGCTACTGGCCACCTGCATTCTTTTGGCGCACAGCCCCTTCCTCCATCTTCAAAGCCAGCCCTGTACTACCTTTAAATCTCTGATTCTGACCCCTTGCATCTATAATCACATCTCCTTCCTCTGTCTCTGACTTTCCTGCCTTCCTCTTATAAGAACATTTGTGATTACACTGGATCTACCCAGATGATACAGGATAATTTCTCCATCTCAAGATCCTTAAATGAATCACATTTGTATAGTCTCTTTTGCCATATAAGATAACACATTCACAGGCTTGGGAGATTAGGGCATGGACTAATTCTTTCTAGTACAATTTTCCCCCTGGTCGCCAAAGATTCATATCCATCCCACATACAAAATACATTCACCATAGCCCAACATCCCCCAAAGTCTCACCCATTACATCAACTCTAAAACAAAAAAAATCTCAACTTAACTTGATCAGTTCCAAAGTCCCAAATTTCAGCAGCAAAATTATCTGAATCAGGTATGGGTAAGATTCATGTAATCTATTCTGGGGCAATATTTCTCATCATCTGTGGACCTGTGAAACTAGAAAACAAGATATTTGCTCCCCATATGTAATGGTAGTACAGGCATAGGCTATCCAACATAATCACATTCAAAAAGGGATCAAATGGAAGGGAAAAGGAGTCACTGGTCCCAAGCAAACTAGAAAACCAGCAGGGCACACTCTAGTAGGTTTCAAGGCCTGGGAATGATCTTCTGTGACTTGAGGCTTTATTTTCTGGGCCCAGGACTCCCCTCTCTGAGTCATCTTTCCATTTTCATGAAGGATAGCATATGTTTGCAGCTGAGTGGTTTTATCAGCCTGTTTCTTGCCTGTAGAATTTTGGTAGTCCAACAGCTTTCTTTCATTGCATTCTCTGTCCCTTTCAGTCTAAGCTGGAAGTGTTCCTTTTGGTATAAAATTCTCTAGATCTTTGTGGATCTCCTGTGTGTCCTGTGGATTCACTCCATTAGATAAGAGGCTCCTTCACAGATCTTTCCTGGATAATCCCATCTCTATTCCTGGCTTCTGCTCAGATAGCTAAGGAGATCCATGAGTCATATGCCTGATCTCTTCCAAGATACCTCTGTGTGACAGGATATTCTGACTGCTTCTTCTAAAGCTCTAGCAAAAAGTTGTCCAATCACAGCATTGGCTTTTTCTCCAGGGCAAACTTTCCTCACAGTGAATCTCCTTATTTTAGCATCTCTTGCAATCTGGATACACAGAACTTCCCAAATTCCCAGTTCCTTTTTGTTTAACAATTCTTCCGTCAACCTATCTCTTTCCTCTCACATTTTATTATAAGCATCAAGAAGAAACCACTCTGAACCTTCAACAGTTTGCTTGGAAATCCCCTCAGCGAAATATCCAAATTCACTTATAAGTTCTACTTCCCACATGATTATAGGAAACAAATCGAATAAGTTTTCTGTAATTATATAACAAGGGTACATTTTCATAGTTCTTACATGTCCCTCATTAACTCTTGAGCCCTCCCCATGAGTGCCTTTAATGCCCGTATTTCTACCAACAGTTTTTATGAAGATTTAGGTACTCTCTAAGATGATATAAGTTTTCTCTATGAATCCTCACTTCCTTCTGAACCCTCACTAGTAGTCATTAACATCCATATTTCTACTAACGGTCTCTTCAAGGCAATATATATGTTTTCTATTATTCTGCTCAAATTTTTTCCAGCCTCTGCCTGTTTCCCAATTCCAAAGCCACTTCCATTTTTTTTTTTTTTTGGAAAAAAATCATTCATTTATTCATTGTTTAAACACTAACCAAGTACTGCATACACACACACACACACACACACACACACACAGATAGAAATGATGCATCCTATGCAAGGTTTGTAAGAGTTTAGAGATGAAAAAAAATTGCTCTGTCCTTAAGAAGCAAAGATATTTGGATATCTTAGTGGAAATGAGAATAAGTATTCGCTTCACAGGGCATTGTGAGGATTAAATGAGTTAATGAATACAAACTCCCTTTACAAGTCCTGGCACATGATCAATACCCATTTCTTGTTATTACTAACATCAGTTGTTGGTGGAACTGTAAGAGATTACAGCCCAGGGGTTCTCAAACTTTCACATGCATCACAATCACCTGGAGGACTTGTTAAAACCCCAAATGCTGGGCCTCACACCCCAGAGTTTCTGATTCCATAGGTCTATGGTGGGGCTTGAGAATTCGCATTTCTAACAAGTTCCTAGATGATGTTGACACTGCTATGTGGTCGTCACACTTTGAGAACCCAGGTCTATTCCGCCTCCTCATTTTCCAAATGAGTAACCAAGTTTCAAGGGATTTGAATTGATTTGCCCAAAGACTCATCTCTAACCAGTTCTTCTAACCCCCACCTATCATTATTACTCTGATGCCTCTCTCTGATAACTGCATATCATATCAGAAATTTTTATTTTATTAACCTTAAAGAAAGCAGTTTTATAAATACTATGTTTATACACATTTGTACGTGGATAGGTGAGAGGAGGGGAGAGATCTCTGGACAGGGAGGCTATACAGGTGGTCACCCGTACAACCCGTATAACTCATCAATCAGTTTGAAAACCACTAGTATTCGTTCCCTATTGTAGGGTAAAACATTTCCTCCCCAATTTTTTTTTTTATTTTAAGTCATACTCCCCCAAAGGGGGAAGGCCCTGGGCTGTGGAATGTAGAAGTCTTAAACATAGAAGCTCCAACAGTGAATATTTAACTCAGTTTCTGAGCATCAGGAATTCAGGCATGACTTAATTGGACGCTCTGCTTCAGAGTCTCTCACAATACTGCAGTCAAGATGTTCATAGGGCTGAGGTCTCATCTGCAGACTTGACTGGACAAGGATCTGCTTCCGAGTTTACTTACATGGTTTTTGGTAGGATTTGGACTGAACCCCTCAGGTCCTCACTAATTATACTGGCCAGAAGCCTCTCTCATTTTCCTTGCCCTGTGGGCCTCTCCAGTATATTAGCTTGCTTCACCAAAGTCAGGGAGACAGAGGTAGAGAGAGTGTGCTGGCAAGATGAAAGTCACAGTCTTTTGATACCGATCATAAAGGTGACACCCCATCACCTTTGCCACAGTCCATTGGTTATAAGCAAGACAATAGATTCAGCCCACTTTCAAGGCAAGAGGATGACACAAAGGTGCAAATACCAGCAGTGGAGATGACTGTGAGCCATATCCAAAGCTACCTGCCACACCACTCATATAAACAAAACTCTTCATTTTACAGATGAGGAAATTGAGGCTCAGAAACAACAGATGGCTTCAATACGATCACATAGCCAGTCTACATCCCTGACTAGAACCCTAGTGCTTCTGTTATACATCAGTACAAAATTCTCTCCATTTCATCTCTATTGCAGACATCACAAATAATAGATCGATTAAAAACAAAAGAACAAGAAAAAAATGTTCTGATGGAATAAGAGCTTATAAGTTTACCGTTCCAAAACTGTAATTCTAATACAATTTGGAAGGCATTTGCCTAATCATCACCGTAATCAAGAACCCAAGAAATAAAAATGTAATAATAAAATAGTGCTAACGAATAATCACTTATTGGGTGCTTTGTTCAAATAACACAAAGATAAGCATTTTCTTTTGGATCTTATCTATACAGTCTAGAAGGCAATTTCCTTATCTCTTTACCAAGAGAATGTATATCTCTCTAGACCCTATGAGGTTCTCCTATATCTTTCAAAACTAAATGTACCTTGTAAATATATATATCATAGACCTCCTCAAGTGATACTTATTCCCCAGACAGCTGACTAGAAAAGGCTCATTTCAGTTTCAGTAAACATTTATTAACCACTAATTGTAAGTAAGGTATATGCCAGGCTCTAAGGGATCAGCAATGAACAGGACAAGAGGGGTTAATGCTCTAATGGTTCTTCAGATCTACTGGAGAAAACAGACATTTTTAAACTTTATAGATAATTAATTCATGTGCAAAATGCTTGGAAGGTAGAATACAGTTTGTTATGGGAGAATATAATAGTGAGTTCTAACCTAACACAAGGGTGTAGAAAGAAGTGATAATTAAGCTAAGATCTGAACTGGACTTAGAAATTTGCATATTCTGTTCCCTGATCTAGGCAAACGGGTAAAGCAAGAACATCCAAGGCAGTCTCCAAGGTGAGAAAGCTGACTTTATTGGTAAGATGAAATCACAGAAAATATCACGAGCTCTCTTTACTCATGATTGGGAACTAACAAAATAGTCATCATTACTACATTCGGCTGTTGGCAACAGTTTTAACTGAGCCCTGGGTCTGTCACACTTGGCAATTTGGTTCTAGAGTTAACCTGACTTCTTGACAGAGGGCATATGTCTGGAGAGTAAAGCTCATGGAAGTAAATCTTCCTTTACTTAAAGCAGGGTAGACATCCAATTATTGACTTTGGGACAATTTCCCAAATTTCCAAAATGAATACAGGTCAGGCGCATGCCCCACGGGTTGAGAAGGTTTATGCAGGACAGATGGGTACTTTTCATGGGGAACAGACTCCATAGGAGAAGTAAACTTCCCAAGGAGAGGTTTTAAAAATTAATCATTGGTAATTTTCATTAATGATGAGTCATTAGTGCTAAATCATTCGCTTCCCAACAGCAATGGGTAAAGGGATGCATCAGAACAGAGAGCTCTGAGTAAAAGCTGGGATGCCAGCCACTCAGGAGAACTGTGCCCCAGGCCTCCCTGGAGGGTGACGCATTTGCTAAGTAGGAAATGCAGCTCTCCCAGAGGAAGCCACAGCACAGTATTTTTTTACAATGCCATCTAGTGGACATTAAAATCATTGCACAAGAGTCCAAACACCTATGTTCTAGTCCTTGCTCTGACAGTTAGCTCAAGCCAAAAAGCTGATACCAGTCCCTGAACACTTTTGTTTAGTGAGTACTACCAAACATCATTTTTGCCATTACAATAACCTGTAAGTCTCCTTTATCTATAATATGGAGGGAAACAACAGCAACCTCTCAGAGTTGTTATGTCGATAAAGTTATTTTCAAAGGCTGGAGTTGTAGTACCTGGTTAATGGAGAATAAAGGCAGGAAAGGAGGAGAGAAATTCTTGAAATAGTCAAGAGTAAAGATGGTAAATGGTAAAGATGAGCTGGTCAGGAGCTTCCTATGGGTGTCCCAATGTAACCAAGAGATGGCCGGTGTAGAAGAGAAAACACAGACTGAGGAATAGATAAAGATGGATCAAAAGCTGATTCCATAACTTAATAGTGGTGTGACAACAGGGAAGAGGCTACCCTTTCTGAATCTGTTCCTTCATCTATAAAAAGTGGTAGCTATACCTACCTCACATTGATATTTCTAAGATTAAGAGAAAACGCTTCCAAATAGAAGATGCTTATGGATGTCAATTCCCTTCCCACTCTCTGCATCAAACCCTCAGCTGGTTTTAGGGCTCAAATAATTCTTTCTTTTCTATTAGATCACTTGAAGTTAGGGTTTTGGCTCTTCCAAATCCTCTTAATCCCTTCCCACCAAGTTCCTACTCTGACACTCTTCACTCCAAGGAAGCAACTCGCTCCAATCAGTCTGTCCATCACAAGTCAGACATTTCTAACTAGCCTTTTCCAAGAAGTTGCTAGAAGGCTATTCATACTTTTGTCCGCTCCTCGCAGAAAATCTATAGTAATTGTTCTTCCCATGGGTCACCCAACACAGAGAAGAAAGCTGCAGCAGCCTGCTGACTCGTGACCCAGAAGATAATTTGCTCAGCTGATACTTTTTTCTGCCCATTTCCCCCCATTCTTCTCTCACCTTCAAAGTTTTTTGTTTTTAATTCACTGGAACATCAGTCTGTTGCCCTCACAGTATGAGACAGCTTTTTGCCTCTCTATCCTGCATGCCTAAGTGAGTAATGCCCCGGAGCTGGGAGAGTAATAAAGGATGATAAGGTTTTTAATTCAATGCTGAGAAAAATAAGTATATGTCCCCTATTTCTATGTAAAGGTTCATTCTTAGTCGGAGGGACATGCCATCACTTCAAAAAGGCTCCCTTCCTTCCTGGTTTTGGTCTGTTCCTCTTGGAGACAAAAATAATATTTTCCTCAGCAAAGGTGATTTTCCTCCTGTGAAGCCTGTGGACAACTGAATTGATTTTGCAAGCAAAACAATTTTAGAGTCTATTTATCTTCTCAGGATGATCACCTTCACTAAATCATTTTGTCATCTCTTTGCTGACGGTTTCTGTAACAGAGAAGATTGTAGGCCTTCATACTTTATTTTTTTTTAACATCTTTACTGGAGTATAATTGCTTCACAATGGTGTGTTAGTTTCTGCTTTATAACAAAGTGAATCAGCTATACATATACATATATCCCCAGATCTCCTCCCTCTCGCGTCTCCCTCCCACCCTCCCTATCCCACACCTCTAGGTGGTCACAAAGCACCGAACTGATCTCCCTGTGCTATGCAGCTGCTTCCCACTAGCTATCTATTTTACATTTGGTAGTATATATAAGTCCAGGGCCTTTGAAACAGAAAACTAGATACGGAATAACACAATGGCATCCATGTAACTAGTAGGAGTTAAATGTTTTATTATTTTAACACTCTAGATTGGTTTTCTCCAATAGCTCTCCAAAAATGATTTTATAGATAAAATTTAGTAAAAGTGAGAGTTACTATAAAATAGCTATATTGAAGACTCAGTTTTTTCACATTTCTTTTTCTTCCATTTGGAACATTGAAAAATAGGCTTAAGACATGAATTTCACTTTTTCATTATAAAATCAATGCATATACTGGTTAAAAAAGAAACAACATAAAAATGTCTAGAAGAATTGAAGATGAAAAGTAAGTCTTCCCCTACCTTTATCCCCAGATATAATCTGTATATAGAGTTTTATGTGTGTAAGTATATAGGCATATACATAAATAAAATCCTATTACCCAGCTTCTTCCATATAGTATATTTTGGAGATCTGTTTATACCAACACTTATAAATCTACCTCGTGTTTAAGTGGCCACACATCACAAATATTTCTGCATCTATCATAATTTATTTACCCAGTCCTGACTGATTTTTTTCAGAAATTTTAGCAAATAACAATTACAAACTATGCTTCATAGAACAGCCTTTAAAATCTATCTTTATATTTTTGGATGGGTAAAACTGCATGATATAGATGAGCAGTGGAATTGTTGGGCCAAATGGTAAGAGGGGCGAGAGCGAGGATGCAAAGCTTTCCAGTTGACATGTTTGCAAGTCCAGTTGACAAGCAGATGCTGAGTCTTTGGTACATCTACCCCAATCTTTCTGGGAGACTGATGGAACTAAAAATCAGTACAAGGTAGATTATAATCACATGAATCTTGCCACTTTAAATTCTCTACCATTTCTTCGGGTTTTTTGTTAATTTGTTCATTTTAGCTTTTCCCCATTTCCCCTCTTCTTACCTTCTCCCTATTGAAGTAGAAGGGAATAGCTTGGATAATATCATAATGATAGGAGAGGACTCTAATCCAAGTTTTGACCTCCTGAGCCTCCCTGACGCCACTGAGGTGTGGCTGGTCTGGTTTTGTCTCTGGACTTTCTTCCCTGATACCTGATAAGGTTGGCTGACCTGTACCAGGTTTTGAGCGTTTGCAGATCCACTGCTGACAACCACCACGGACTTTACCATTGCCTCTGGTCATGAATTCCCTATACTTTACAGCCTTCCTGTACTAACCCCAGATTTCTTCAGTCCACTTGTCCTCTAAAGCAATTCAATGCTTCTTGATTAAGGCACAAAGTACTTACTGAATTTCCTACGTGCTATGTCCAGGCTGGGGACAGCTGAGAGCACCATCTCAGGCTAATGCACATCAACACCAACCTCCCCCAAGGCTGCTCTACAGCTCCTGGGCTTCACTGCACGTGGCAGGAGGTAAAGCCCCAACCTGCATAAACTCCGGTCCTCCCTCCACCTAATATCTTTGGTTCTTTGGGGCAAGTAAGTGGCCACAGGAATTCTATTGCCATTCTCAGGGTCCCAGGTTGTATCAGAACCTAATCTAATCCCCTTCTGATTTTCTCTATTTTCGTCCACTTCTTTTACTTTATTTCCTCTCACAGTTTGGGAGAGCTTTTGCCATCATATACCACCTCTCCCTACATTATGGCTTTTTGAAAAACTCTCTGCTCAGATCTCCAGCTTAATTCTTGATACGTAAAGGGAAGTTTTCAGAACCTTGTAAATGCTTTATTCTCTTAGTAACACCAGTCTTTCAAGATTATTGACTTGCTATGGACTAAACAAAAGCCTAGTTTGTAGCTCAGTGGTTCTTATAGTTTAGGGCCTCTCTGCCCTAACCTGGAAGCAAGGCTTATTACTGATCAACAGGTGGAGAGCCTCAGAATGTCATGATTGACTGGAAACCAAAATATACAGGGAAAACTTCCTGGAATCTATAATATTCCTTTCCAAAAGGTCCAATACCAACACCTTTGGCATCAGGTATCAGGAAACACATACTCCAGAAATGTGAAGCAAGGGGCTAGAAGACAGTTAGCTAAGCAGGCTGCCTGAAGGATCATCGAAGTCTGCAATAACGGGAGACAATCCTGCTGGCCTTCTTGGCTTGCCCACCAGGGTGTTTTTTCTTAGTCAAGCAACACTCATGGAACACCCTTCAAGTATTTTATGTTGATGCTTCTTTAATTTTATAGGCTCCATAAAGTTCAAGTTGGTTTACAGAGTGGCTGCCCATGATTATATTCTTTACCCCCAGCCAGGCCCCTGGGCGCTGGGAATATATTTTCTCCCCCTGCCCTAGAGAAATGGTATGAGCAGGTATAGCCCAGGGGCCCATCTAGGTCCCTGGATACACATTTCAGTAAGTTTGAGTTTAAACATTTTTGTATGATAATTTATGATAATTGCCCAGAAGTGGCAATTATATGGATAAGAGGTTCGATAGGGGACCATAGTCTTTGACAATATCTTTTATTATTTTCACATTTTATTTTTTATTAATAAAGAGCACTAAGCCTCATGCAAATACAGAAGTTCAGAAAGAGTCACAAACGCTATCAAGAATGCAAAAGAACACAAAGACCCCAAAAATGAACCAAAACTGTACCTGACTCTCAGAGTACCCCTCCTCCTTTCTACCTACCCTGACGCTATTCCCATATCAGTTAACAATATTTTCTTAACAGCAAAAAGAGTTCTTTTGTCAGACTATCTCCATCTTAACTTAGCAGGTGAATAAATCATCAGGAAATCTCCATCTCAGTAGCCATGTGAGAGAGAAGAAAATCACATGAACTCAAGAGTAGGGAACAAAAAATATATGTAAATCTTTCAATCTGTAACACGAAGATTAGACCCTAACACACAGTTTTTTTTTTCTTCCTTCCTCTCTTCCTCCCTCCCTCACTGACCTTCCCTTTCTTCTCTCCCTTCCTCCTTCCCTTCCTTCAGTTCTTTTTCTTTTTTTTTCCTTTCCTTTGTCTATCTTTTTTTTTTGATCTTCCCTTCTGTGTCTTTCCTTCATTCTTTCTATTTATCTTACTTTCACTCCTTCTTTTTTCATTCAATAAACATTTGAGTGCCTACTATGTAACAGGCACTATGCTTAACACTAGCTATAAGAGAAAATAAGAGAGAAAGGGCCCTTGCCTTCTCAAGTTTACAATCTAGTAAGTGGGGCTCACTGCATGCTGATAAAGTCAATAAACACTTCCTTCACCTTACGGCTCTTTGTATTTCTAAATAGAATGGTTAGGAAAATCATCAGCGCTAAACAGCTCTAAAGAAGATTACTTCCAGTGCAGGGGCCACTAACTATAAAGTCCTATAGGGCCACAGCAAGATCCTTTTCGACCCATCTCCTAGAGAAATGGAAATAAAAACAAAAATAAACAAATGGGACTTACTGAAACTTCAAAGCTTTTGCACAGCAAAGGAAACCATAAAGAAGACCAAAAGACAACCCTCAGAATACGAGAAAATATTTGCAAATGAAGCAACTGACAAAGGATTAATCTCCAAAATGTATAAGCAGCTCATGCAGCTCAATAACAAAAAAACAAACAACCCAATCCAAAACTGGGCAGAAGACCTAAATAGACATTTCTCCAAAGAAGATATACAGATTGCCAACAAACACATGAAAGAATGCTCAACATCAGTAATCATTAGAGAAATGCAAATCAAAACTACAATGGGATATCATCTCACACCAGTCTGAATGGCCATCATCAAAAAATCTAGAAACAATAAATGCCTGGAGAGGGTGTGGAGAAAAGAGAACACTCTTGCACTGCTGGTGGGAATGTGAATTGGTACAGCCACTATGGAGAACAGTATGGAGGTTCCTTAAAAAACTACAAATAGAACTACCATACAACCCAGCAATCCCACTACTGGGCATATACCCTGAGAAAACCATAATTCAAAAAGAGTCATGTAAAAAAAAAAAAAAAAAAAAAAAAGAGTCATGTACCAAAATGTTCATTGCAGCTCTATTTACAATAGCCCGGAGATGGAAACAACCTAAGTGTCCATCGACAGATGAATGGATAAAGATGATGTGGCACATATATACAATGGAATATTACTCAGCCATAAAAAGAAATGAAATTGAGCTATTTGTAATGAGGTGGATAGACCTAGAGTCTGTCATACAGAGTGAAAGTCAGAAAGACAAATACCGTATGCTAACACATATATATGGAATTTAAGAAAAAAAATGTCATGAAGAACCTAGGGGTAAGACAGGAATAAAGACACAGACCTACTAGAGAATGGACTTGAGGATATGGGGAGGGTGAAGGGTAAGCTGTGACAAAGCGAGAGAGAGGCATGGACATGTATACACTACCCAACGTAAGGTAGATAGCTAGTGGGAAGCAGCCACATAGCACAGGGAGATCAGCTCGGTGCTTTGTGACCACCTGGAGGGGTGGGATAGGGAGGGTGGGAGGGAGGGAGACGCAAGAGGGAAGAGATATGGGAATATATGTATATGTATAACTGATTCACTTTGTTATAAAGCAGAAACTAACACACCATTGTAAAGCAATTATACTCCAATAAAGATGTAAAAATAAAAAAATAAAAATAATTGAGTGAAGCAGCTCATGTCCAAAAACAGAAAGATGTAGGGTCTGTGACAAACTGGAAGCACATGGCGCATCTGAATCGGGCAAGTGCTACTCAGCTCTCACTGATGGTTTTCATGCAGCAGTGTAGCCCTGTACTGCTACATCTCTGGCTTTTTCAAGAGAAAGTACAAATATCCATTGTAGCATAATTACCTCATTTTTAAAACACCATGTCGCCCAAGCAGGAAATATCTGAAAGCAAGATGCAACCAGGGAATTAACAGCTTATGGACCCGTCTTCTAATTATTCATTACCCTCAGCTTGTCTTAATAGGGAAGCCATCCTATCAGATGTATGGCAAAAGCCAGCCCAACCCAAGTCTCAGTCTTGGCCTTTTAGAACCCAACACTTGTGACTTCCATTAGGCCATATATCTTGTAGATTCTTATAGTAAAAATGAATGACAAGGAAATATTGCCCGAATAGAATTCTATAAAAGTATGTTCTTCCTTTAAGTCATCTTTAGGTCTAGTAGAGAAGGACAAGTATTGAGAAGTAAGGCCCTGGGTAGTTAGCAGGGTTGATTTCTATGTTTGCATGGGAGTTACTGAAAAGTCTTTCTAGAAGTCTTTCTTAAAATTCTTTCTAGCCAGTCTAATGCACACCCTAGCTTGACCATCTGGCCCTCCCTTTCAGCTTGCGTATTCGTTTGAGGGTAATGAATACCGAGATGATGACTTCCTCTGCCAAACCAAATGGAGGCTTGTGACCAAGCCTCTTGGTCACATCACAAGAATATATATATAGTATCTTTGACAGGTTATACCTGTGATTATCAAACTGTTCTTCTAGTTCTGTCTTCCAGCTAAATATGCGGGTCACAAAAAAGTTCTGGCTACCCTCTGGAGCAGCATTTCCTAAAATGTGTTCTATGGAATTCTAGACCCAAGATGCTCTATAGAAAAAAAGAGAGGGAGTGAACTCCATATTCATATATATTTAGGAAATACAGTAAGATATACTATACACACAGTACACCATAAATATATACACACAAACACATATATGCAAATTTTTTGGAAACTCCTCAAAAAAACTGGCACATCAAAAGGTGTAAGAAGTTATAAATATAAAATCTTGATGAATTTTTGAACTTTAACTCAGTGTTTTTCAAATCGATACAACAGGGAATGCTTTCTTGTGTAACACCCATTCACATACCATCAGAACACACTTTAGACATTGTTGATTGGAACTAACAGTATGATTTCCCACAAAGGTGAAGTCATATTTAACAAAAAGTAATATACATCTTCATTTATGTCAAAATGCTTTTTGAATGGGTTTATGTTTCTGCATTTTCTTTACTGAACTGATCCAGTTTAAGACATACTCTAGTGTGGGACCCCAGCAATGTCATCATCAAAGCAATTTATATAGCAATGTACACATTACATAGCATTTTCACAAACAGTTCTTCATTAAACCTTTGGGACAAACCTCTCAGGCAAATATCTCCTGCACTTTGTTTGTTCATCTCAAAATAGGGAAAACAAATGACCTGCCTAAAATCATCAGCTGATGTGAGATTGCAATTCTATTGGCTCCTGGTACATAGCTGCCGCAAAACCCTCATTCAACTCTGTAATTCCTGATGGCTCAGAGTTTCAACTGCTCTTCCAAACTTCGGGGCTTGTGGCCATAAGCGTTTTCTATGTTGATAATGACAGTAATCAAAGGCATTTTGGCTCATGCTTAGAAAAGAGGCAGGCCCATCAGAAATTTGTGATGAGTGTAAATTAGAAAGGCAAAGCAACATAATTCATTGTAGAACTCCTTCACTCATGTGTAAAGAGAAAAGCTATCCATCAGTTCAAACATTTGTACATGGAAGTTACTGTAACAGACAGGTTAGGAAGATGAGTAAGACATATCCCCCCCCGCTTCAAACAACTGGTGAAGAAAAGCAACCAACAGCTTTAAGACAAGGTGCATGACCATCTTCCAAAGGAGGAATTCAAAGGAGAGAAAAAAAAATGTGGCAGCCCAAGCAAGGAAGCTGAGAACTGAGAAAAAGCCACTAAATTTCAAACCTGAAGATGTCTGACCAGTGTCCTTAGAGAGAGCAGATTGCTGTGGAAGTAGGTCACAAAGGGTTAATTCATAAGTGGTTACACCTGAGAACACGCACCTCCAGTCTAACCTAAGTTTAGAATTTATTGTCAGAAATCGCAGAGCTTTGGATAAACCTCATTAGCTACAACACTGCAATGTGTTAAAAAAAAAAATGCTTTCATACCGTCCTTCTTTTCAACCTTGAAGACAGCAGAAATGCTGTATTTTTCCACAGGCATAAATGAGTTTGCCTCTGCTACTTCTGAGCAGGAACTAAAGGATGCTCTCAAAACGCCTCAGCTTCTCCCTAAGACATACGGGCTTCCAATGGCTGACCACAAACAGCCCAGCTCTGTATGTTAACCAGGCCAGGATGAAGGGAAGTCCCATAACTCCCTAGCTGCAGGTATCCTCTATCTGGCCCGACAGCTGGAAGCATGTACAGCTCTGATGTGCTGGAACCAGGAAGCTCCAAGGGCAGCCTTGAGGGACGCAGGGAAGGCGTGAATCCAGTACTCTGCATTTGTTCTGTCTTTGAACCTGACTCATTGCTGGCCTTAGATGTCCTCCCCAAGGGAAACAGTAATGACAGTGGCAACAGACTATGTTTTCCATACGCCACACAAAGCTTAAGTGTCTTGCTATTACATCTGAGTGTATTACTATTCACGTAACCCCCGTAAACTATTCACGGGCTCCTTGCGATGCTCCGTCTCCTCCTGTCTAGCCCATATTCCTACTCACCCTTTCGAGGTCCTCCTCAAATTAGTCTTTTTCTTTTGGGAGGTCATTCTGACTGCTGCAGCCCACAAACAAACTTTCCCAGTTACACAGTGCTGTGACTGTTTTCCAAATATTTCAGATACGACCTCTGCCTTGTCATTAAAATCCAAGTAATTGGATCCAATGATCCAATCCAAATAACGGGACAGCTATGTAACTGAAAGGCTTATGTGCTAAGCACCGTACCAAGTTCTAAGAAGGGCCTATGTGACTGAAATTAGTCTCTCTCTTTTACAGATGAGGAAACTAAAGCTCAGAGGTTCCCTAAGTCATGCAGCACAAAAATGATAAAGTCAGGACTTGATGCTAACTCTGTCGTAAAGCCCTTGCTTCGTCCAATTGCCCCACTGACTTTCACATTGGAAGTTACAAACTACGTTATATGTGCTAAGGCTTTGTGTATCTTAGGCTTAGATATACTATTCCATTTCTCCAAAGGTTAGAGGGTAAAAATACTTTGTCAACCAAGAAAGTGAAATATCACCTGTTGAAGCATGAAGGACAAATTGCAGCAAATAAAAACTCTTCAAAAAATAAAGCCATCTAACAAAAATGTCTGATCAATAGTGGCAAGCGTTCTATATGCTAATGAAACCAAGGGCTATATAAAAAATGTCTTCCTTTGTTCTACGATACCTCCTCAGTATTGAAGAGTATCAAAGAGACGTAGCATCTTCCAGGCACGTCAGCCTTAGTGGTAACAATAAAAACCGGGGCTTGCTGAAACATCTCTACTATTCCTAGAACTTGAAGCCATCCTGACATTTCATTTCTAGTTTCTCTGACCTTTTATTGTCTACTTTTTGCCAGGTACTGTTACGCAAAGGTGATGCTGTGTATTCCTGAGTACACTGTCTAATGGGGGAGATATTTTAGGGAACATTTGCAATAGAGTATGGTGAGTATATCAGACATATAATAAAGAACAGTGATGACACAAAGGAAGGAGTAATCAACTCTGCTTAAATGAGTCAAAGAAAGCTTTTGCTGAGTTGCTTGAGTTGGGCTTTAAAGAATCAAAGGACCACCAGAAGTTGCCAAGAGTATTCAAGACAGAGGAATAATATTGCAAACACACCATGGCATGAAAAATCAGAGCATTCCTTTCCTCTACAGTATAAGAGGCATGAGACAGAATGGTAAGGAATGAGGAAAAGAGGTAGGCAGGGCTATGCTGGCTTCCATAAGGCTCCTAGGAAACACTTTCTTAATCTGACTTGAAAAAATTCATTAAAGAGCTAAAAAGAGGTTTGCTTGTTACTATAGTATACTTTCCAGAGAGGCCATATATTGAAAAGGCTGATAGAAACACAGATTGTTCAACTAGACGTGCTTAGGAGAAAGGCGGGTCTCAGCCATTCTTAGAGCACAGGAACATGTGTATATTCAGGCCAGAGAGCGTGAAGAGCTGGAAAAGCTGTAGATGCCAACACCCTGGGATACAAACATGACTCTACGGGGTTAGGAAAAGAAGCTGAGCCTCGAGTTTGTAATTTCTGGCTACAGGTCCAACCAAGCAGCTGAACACCATCCATCTCACATTCTTTCATTAATTCAACAAACATTTGTTGAGTTCCTACCACGTGCAAGGCCCTGTTTAAATGCTGGTAATTAAAAACAAATGAACAGAGCAATTTCCAGGCTTCATGGAATATTCATTCTAGTGGAAAGAGACAAAACAATACACAGAGAAACAAGTATATCAGAGGATGATAAATGCTATGAAGAAAAATAAAACAGGTTAAGGAGTCCAGGAAGTATGGGAGTGAGTGGAAGAGGAATACTATTTACGTAGAATGGTCAGAAAAGGCCTAACAGGTGGTGTTTGAACCGAGACCTGAAAGAAGTAAAAGAATGAGCTGTGAAGCTCTCTGGAGGAGAGCATCACGTTTGGCATGGTAGGGAATCAGTTAGGACGGCTGTGTAGCCCAAGAGGACTGGTGAAGAGAGAGAGACAGATGGAGAGGGAAGGATAAAGATGAAATCAAAGGTGACAGGATAGCAGCAAGTAGGGCCTCAGAGGAAGGGTGACTGCAAACCGGGCCAGCTTACATTTATATATGGCTGTTGTCTGGACATAATTATTAATAGCATCTTCTTTCTTTCCCAAAATAGTCCCACTTAGGTTAATAAATTATATGGTCACCCTGCTCACAGGTGATTTTAAGAGTGCTGGCTCTGACTCTGAATAAGATGGGAAGCCCTTAGAGGATTTTAAGCAGAGGGATGCCATGATCGAACTTACACTTCAAAAGAAGCACTCCAGCTTCAGGGATGAGATGCAAGGGTTAAAGCAAAGAGACCCTGTGGGGAGGCTATTGAAATCATCCAGGCAAGAGAAGAGATGGTGTGAACCAGGGCATAAGTGGTAAAGATAGCAAGGAGCAGCAGATTCTGGTTATATTTTGGTTTTTTTGGTGGTTTTTTTTGCGGTACGCGGGCCTTTCACTGTTGTGGCCTCTCCCGTTGTGGAGCACAGCCTCCGGACATGCAGGCTCAGCGGCCATGGCTCACGGGCCCAGCCGCTCTGCCACATGTGGGATCTTCCTGGACCAGGGCACGAACCTGTATCCCCTGCATCGGCAGGTGGACTCCCAACCCCTGTGCCACCAGGGAAGCCCCTCTGGTTATATTTTGAAGGGTGAACTGATAGGATTTGCTGAGGGATTGGAAGTAGGATGTGAAAGAATGAGAGAAGCTCAGCTATGCTCTGCGTGTCACTGTGTGTTCTTGGTGATTATGTCTGGCCTTTTTGCCTAAGGAAAAATATAATTGTTGTTTGATATTTTTTTGTTAAGTATTTTCAAATTTGTAGAAAAAATTGCAAGGTCAGAAACAAAGAACATCTATAAATCCTTCACTCTTTTCCCCCAAGAATGATTCCAAGGTTTGGGGACTGAGTACTTGTATGTTACTTACCTATTTCTCTTGCAGAAGTAGACAGTCCTTAAGACCTAGGGGAAAGTTTCGCCAAGTTTGAAATCTCACAAAAAGCTAGCAATGCTTTTTGACTCCCTTGTTCCACACCTAAGAATCTACTCTCAATGTAGAATGGTGTAATACAAGTAAAAACATATGTTTCTAGGAATCCTAACAGTATTATCTAGAAGACAAGAAAATGTAAATAATGGAGAAGTTAACCCTTAGAGACAGACTTTTATAAATCATGGCATAGTAACAAAATGCAAGAAAGCAGGCCTTCAAAACTAAAATTACATAGAAACATGGACAATTATAAATATGATAGGTTAAAATGGCATACCTACAGAGGAAAATGTATACTGATTGCAATACTGTAAAAATATTTATACATATGACAGCCAATATGAAAAAAATTATTCACGGTGTTAAGACAGTAGACTAATGAGTTACCGGATTTTTAAAAAATTGTTAATTCTTATTTTATTCTTTTCAATAACAACAGAAAGAGGAAGTATTTGACTCAGGAAAAGACTTCCTACTTTGTTTTTCTGTTTTTTACATCTTTATTGGAGTATAATTGCTTTACAATGGTGTGTTAGTTTCTGCATTATAACAAAGTTAATCAGTTATACATATACATGTGTTCCCATATCTTTTCCCTCTTGCGTCTCCCTCCCTCCCACCCTCCCTATCCCACCCCTGCAGGCGGTCACAAAGCACGGAGCTGATCTCCCTGTGCTATGCGGCTGCTTCCCACTAGCTATCTACCTTACGTTTGGTAGTGTATACATGTCCATGCCTCTCTCTCGCTTTGTCACAGCTTACCCTTCCCCCTCCCCATATCCTCAAGTCCATTCTCTAGTAGGTCTGTGTCATTATTCCTGTCTTACCCCTAGGTTCTTCATGACATTTTTTTTTCTTAAATTCCATATATATGTGTTAGCATACGGTATTTAAGACTTCCTACTTTGATTCAGTAAGCCAGTTTCCTACCTTTTCCTCTTTTTTAAAAAATCTCCTTTCCTCACTATCTCCTGGCCATCCCAATCCACAGAATGAGAATAAAGAAACAGCAAAGGGGGCTTCCCTGGTGGCGCAGTGGTTGAGAGTCTGCCTGCCGATGCAGGGGACACGGGTTCGTGCCCCGGTCCGGGAAGATCCCACATGCCGCAGAGCGGCTGGGCCCGTGAGCCATGGCCGCTGGGCCTGCGCATCCCGAGCCTGTGTTCCGCAACGGAAGAGGCCACGACAGTGAGAGGCCCACGTACCGCAAAAAAAAAAAAAAAAAAGAAAAAGAAACAGCAAAGGGAAGAGAGGGATAGGACACAAAGAAGAAGAAGCAGGAACCATTGATTTCTCCCTTGAAATGGGTCTCACATTCCACCAGGTGCACATTGCCTCCATTCCATTCTGCCACTCCCATCCAGTCAGGGCCCTCCACCCCCTGGACTCTGAAAAAACCACCTAGGAAGTCTCTTCCTTCTACTCCTGTGACTGCCTGCTCACAATTCTTCCACAGCACGCCAGTCAAAGTAATTCTTAAAGCATATATCAGATTACATCACTACTCTTGTTCTAACTGTCCTCTATCTCAGTAGTTCCCCTTTCCAAATCCTTAGCAGGGTCTAGAACAGCAGTTCTCTGGGCATCCCTGAGACCAGTTCAGGGGATTCATGCAGTCAGAATATTTTGATAATAACACTAAGCCGTTATCTGACTTTTTTACACTTGTTTTCTCATGAATGTACCAACTGAATGCAAGATACAAGAATCCAGCTGTCTTTTATTAAGCCAGGTATTAAAGAGATTTGCAATTCCGTACCAGCCTGTAATAGCTCCCTATTTCCTATCACAACAAATTTTGAATATTTGGCATGATCTGACTCACTCTTCTTGTCCAACTATACATTTCTTCCTATTCCTTACACATACCCTTTCCTCTATTCGGGTCAGCATCTTCAATCTCTCTGAAACAGCTATGTTCTTCACCATCTCTACACTCTAGTTCCCATAGTACTCTTTCCCAAGATTTCTTATCACTTGCCCAAAATCCACCCAACCTTCAAAACCCAACTAATGTCATCTCTTCTACTGGGCCACACAGGATACTCCAAGCATTCATGATGTCCCTTTATTCTATGCCATACAACTTGGCACAAGAATTGGAAGTCAGTTTCATCTCAAGCACTAAATCCAATCATTTGTTAGTGTTTGTCTGAAACATGGTGTTGAGAAAGATGCTGAGTCTTAAAAGGGAAAGGAATGCCATGATTGATTAGCTGTATCAGCCAGTGGGCCCTGGCAGAGGGAGAAGGATCTACTTAGCATTTACTAATGGGTTCCTGGGCATCGGTTCCATATAATCTCTGCATGTAGCTAATATAGCCCAATATTCCTATCACCCAGTCTTTCCTTAGTAAAGAAACATGGAGTAACTTGAATCCTGAAGGTAGGAAAGGTTTTGATTAGCTCCTCCAGTCTCCTACTAACTTCAAGTCAGAGCCCAGCAGAACCCTCTGACCTGGCTTCATCCATCCACTTTTCAGCTCTCTCCTCCTGACCAAAGGGAGAAAGAGCTGTAGGTAGCAGGTTTGGGGTGTCTCACTTTTCTTCACCCTCAAGGCTGCATTGCAGAAATATTGATTCCAGCTCTCTGGGCAAGTTTATTTGCCCCTTTTATCCCTAACACATTTTTGTCTACTCATTACCAAAATCATCTAAATGGTACATTTCCTAAGACTGGAGTGTGTCTCGCAACACGGCCCCCACCACAACACACTGTGCCCAGGACAGAACTAAGGTCAAAGCAGGTGCTTAGTATGGCTTGAATGAAAAAGAGGGGAAGCAGGCAACTACCTTATGATTTTGAAGCTTAAGGGGCATTTTGTCATGACACAAAGGAAAGCACAATGATTCTGGGATATTCCATATCCACAACCAATTTCACTTGCCATGTTTACAACACCTCTCTCCCCACTTTGAATGGAATTCCATCCAGATTTCTAATAGCAACAATCACTTTAGTATAGAGATCTCATCAGAGGTAAAAGCAAGAAAAATTAATATACGTCAAAGGGCAAAATACGGGGAAAGTTCTACATGCCATCAGTGGACAGCTCAGTTAAAGCTGAAGCTTGGTGTCAACCTGATTTTCTTTCTTTTTTCAGGAAAATGCAATATTCTGGTTTAACTCCCATAAGCTAGCTTTAGGATGCTGAACACCCCCTTATCCTCTCTGGATTCCAGCTCGCTCATCTGTGAAATGCAGGGGCTGGAGGGAGAGATGGGTTTAACATTTCTTCCAGCTTTAAAGTTCATGATCCATCATCTAGATTGATGTTTTAAGTATTGAATCTGCAAAATGAAATTATTTTGATTAATATCTAATACAGAACGTGTTCTGTGATAAAGGACCTGCTTGGATTTTAAACATTTGGAGGAAGCATTTGGCTATTTTTGAGCATGTACTTTAATCGGCCTATCTACCTACACTTTTGGAAAACACTTTATAATTGGAGAAGTGGGGAGACTGGATTTGATCACAATCCCAACTGCCACTCAATGTATTCTTTGCCAGTGCAGAGTGACTTTTTACAACTTTACTGTCTCCTCATTCCAAATGCAGTTTCAAAACCAGCAAAGGCAGAGCTGCCACTGCAGTTGGAGATATTCTTTATCAAATGATACAAACTTAAATGTCCCTTCCTGGTTCTTCATTTGCTCATGTCATTATCTCTACTTTCTGCCTCTGTCTCCTTCAACTGCTTGTAATCAAACCAGCCTGCATGACTGCCTCATTCTCTATCCAAATATTTCTCCACGTAAGATCCTTTCCTGAGAATTCAGGAGTCATGACCTCTCCCTATGGTAACAGGCTGCTTCTCTAAATGAAATAAAACTGGGATCCTACAGCTTTCTCTTTAGAAGGATAAGCCAAACTTATTGCACTTTCTTTGTCCTATAGCAGTTTCTTACACCTGAAACAACTGTTCCCCCAACTCTTGGCAAAGCTAAATTACTCTTTTTTATTATTTTTTTAGTTTTTTTTTTTTTTTTTGCGGTACGCGGGCCTCTCACTGTTGTGGCCTCTCCCGTTGCAGAGCACAGGCTCCGGACACGCAGGCTCAGCGGCCATGGCTCACGGGCCCAGCCGCTCCGCGGCATGTGGGATCCTCCCGGACCGGGGCACGAACCTGCGTCCCCTGCATCGGCAGGCGGACTCTCAACCACTGCGCCACCAGGGAAGCCCTAAATTACTCTTATCCCTACATTTCAACCCACATGTTACTATCTTAATGAGGCCTTTGCTGATCCCCACCCTTCCAACAACTGCTGTTCTCCCATTATCTCCTTATCTTTCCAAAATAACTTTAGTAATTACTTCATGCTTGAAATGACTTTTTCAGTCTCTATAACCTGCCCTAGACTATAACTGAATGAGGTCAGAGACTGTGTTTATCTTATTCATCAGCTCATCAGTATCCTGAGAATACGGAACTATGCCAGGAATGTTCTAGAATGAATGGAAGGCAGAAAGGAGAGAAAGAGAGTGAAAAAGATAGGGAATGAGTGGGCCTGGCTCTGTCTTAGAGTGTTACCTTCCCCTTGAGTTCTCTGTCTTTTATCACTGCCACTGCCACTGCCACCACCATGATGCTTCTAGCAATAGAAGGCAGGATGGTATTGTGTGGAAAGACCTAGGTTTAAATTCAAGTTCTGTTATTTATTAACTCTAGGATTTGAGCAAGTTACCTAGCCTGGCTAAACATGATTCTTTGTCTAGAATATTCTTTGCAGGGTTACTGTGAGGACAAAATGAGACCATGTCTAAAAAAGTACATGATGGTTGCTCAATAAATATTAATTATTTTCTATCTCCGCTCTCCCCCAGCCCCCACCCCAAGTGTGCTACTGTTCCTTTAACACTTTGGCTCAAGTGTGGACAAAAACATCTTCTCTTGGTTCTCCTTAGCACATGTGAGACAGACTGACACTTTACTAATTGCTAAGGGAAAAACAAAAGGTAATTAAATACAGAGCAGTGGCTGTATAAAGCAACCTGGCTTCCCCAGAAGAGGGTTTAGTTTCCATCATAGTTATTTATTTTTCAGACTCAAAGGCCCTATTATATTCCAAATGGGGTCCTAAAGAGAAAGAGAATTCTACAGAGCAAACTCTTTTATTCATTCATCTCTTCATTCATCCATTCATTCAGTAAAAATTGGTTGTGTGCTAGTTAGCATGGAATTGGTGCAAACCACCTGGCCTCTGGGCCATACAGCATTGTAGATAGATGGCAAAACCTTAGCTCAGAGAGAGAAAACAAACAGCAGAAACTAATAGCAATACAAGGAAATGAGGGTAAAATTGTGGTCTTCAAGCTAGGAAGGTAGAGTTGCCAGGTTTTAAGGGGGGAAAAATCAGGATACCTGGTTAAATTTTGAAAAATAGCCCTGTCATATTCTTGCAATTTTTTGGAAAAAAAGCTCAAATCAGGATGCTCAGGATGTCCTAACAAAGTCAATATATGATACAAGTCAAAAAATAGACATATCTTGTCAATACAGGATGCCTGGCAAACTTGCCCCAAGGGGAAGGGCCCATAATTAAAGGCCAAGGTCTACCCATTAACATGACATTTGAGAGGAGCTTGGATGAAGGGAGGAGTCTTCAATCACTGGCAGACTTGCTGCATGCAGAGGGACTAGGGACAGATCACGTGGAGGACTGGAGGGGCTGGAGCACAGTGAGGAAGGGGGTACTAGGTCCCAGACTTGGAGCTGGCAGGGCCAAAACAGAACATCAGCAGGATGGGAAAGAAGGAGAAACCTGAAGGACCAAGAAGGAGCTCAGGGAACAGCTCAGTTACCACCTGAAAAGGGGTGGTACTCAAAAGTATTTAGCAGCTGGGAAGCAGGCACCAGAGCAATCAGAAAGGGTGCATCCTGGACTCCCTCTGCCATGCCAGGCATTAACTCTTCAGTTGTTGGACCATAAGGGGGTCCAGGAGGTCCTGGAGAGGGTCTAAGATGGCCAGGGTGCCGGTGGGAGGGGCGTGGTTATTCAGGGGGCTAAGAGCAGAACTATTTACTCCTGGGGAAATAAAGTAGTTCAGTATTTTAACAGCTAGCATAGCTGTTTCACTGTGTCCCACAGACTGGCAGACCTGCCCCAATCAGTTCTCAGAAGGGGCAACGTACCCACGAGGCTAAGGAAAAGGCTCTGGCACTTATTCTGAGCCCTGATGGTTGTAGCCTGGTCCTTCTGACTATTAAACATCTGTAGAGGACGGTTGAGCTGACTTTGTGACAGGCATCTGGTATTTTTTGGAGCTAGGGGAGAGGGTGGGATAGAGACCAGACCAAGCACACATTATACCTGTATCACCTATCTCACATCGATCTCTCCATTTGGTGAGGATGAAAGCAACATCTCCTGGACTAGAAGCTCCGGGAGGAAAGAGACTAAGATAAGTAAACACTACGATAATATCAGGTAAATTGGGGTAATAACATCAGTGTGGAAGAGTTTAAGCAATTTGAAGGTCACTTGTTTACTCATCATGCACTCATTTTTAGCACCTACCATGTGACACACACTGTGCTTTACCCTAGGATAATAATAATTAAAAGTGTTTTTTGTTTTTTGTTTTGCTGTACGCGGGCCGCTCACCGTCGCGGCCTCTCCTGTTGCGGAGCACAGGCTCCGGACACGCAGGCTCAGCGGCCATGGCTCACGGGCCCAGCTGCTCCGCGGCATGTGGGATCTTCCCGGACCGGGGCACGAACCTCGGCAGGCAGACTCTCAACCACTGCGCCACCAGGGAAGCCCCAAAAGTATTTTTTTTTTTTTTTTTTTTTTTTTTTTGCGGTACGCGGGCCTCTCACCGCTGCGGCCTCTCCCGTTGCGGAGCACAGGCTCCGGACGCGCAGGCCCAGCAGCCATGGCTCACGGGCCCAGCCGCTCCGCGGCATGTGGGATCCTCCCGGACCGGGGCACGAACCCGTGTCCCCTGCATCGGCAGGCGGACCCTCAACCACTGCGCCACCAGGGAAGCCCCCCAAAAGTATTTTTAAAGTAATTTATTTAAATATTAAAATATTACTATACTATAATACTAAAATACAAAAAAAGTATTTTGTTTTTTTAAAATGTGGTTGATATAAAACAGACATACTGATTTTTGAATCCCACTCAAAATATTGACTATATATATATATATATATATATATATATATCCATACATACATATATGCTAAAAAACAAACTCTGTTAAAAAAACGAACAAACTTTATTTTACAAGATTCCAAAGTGAGCCATACTCATCTTCCTTGGGAAGCACTTTGTATTGCCTTGCTTGGCAACAAAAAGAGGAGCCAGTATAACCATCAATCTGAAGTTATAACAAGTATCATCTTTCCTACAGACAGGAAAACAGACAAAATTAATTCCCTTTTGGTCCTGTGATTATTGCAATGTTTACTTAGACTTACTCTTTGTGATAAGAATGAGAACTCCATGGCACAGAATTTAAATGCATGAAGGCTTGCTACGTGTTTTTTTCTACTTTGTTCACCATGCTCCAGATTTGTAAATATGTACAATTTTCTGGGCATGGGGCTGTTCCCTGGGAGTTTAGCTACCGACACAAGCCACGACATACATCTTTACCTCAAATTAGAGATAAAACATGTATGGGCAAAAATTTTGACAGCCAAATAAATTAACTTGAAAGAAATTATTTGCTGAGTAGGTATTAAGATTTTTATTCATGGCCTATACATTTAGATATATGCTTTTCTTGGACAGTAATGATGTCTATTTCTTTAACAGATTATGTAGTAAAAGGAAACCACATAACTTATTCAAATGAGGATAATCTGTAGAGTGAAAGGGGAGTTATTAATAATTATACCAGGACAACAACAACAAAAGCAGATGCTAACTTGCATTTATTGAATGCTTCCATTGTACACTTCTATGCTCTGCACTTGAAATACATGTCTTCATTTAATATTCAAAAACTCTCTGTGAAGGATATTATTAGACCCACTTTACAGATGAGCTGGCTGAGATTTAGACAGTTAAGACAGCTGTTAAGTGGCAGAATCAGGACTTGAACCCAGGTTCATATGACTCTAGAAAACCTCACCTTAAAGAAAAAAGAAAAAAAACACACCTTCTAGCAAAGGAGACAAATTCGTAAACAAACAGTAACAGTGCAGGATGATAAGAGCTCTGACAGAGGAAAATGCAAGGTACATAGGAACAAAAAGGTGAGCCCCTGGTCCAGACTGGGGATCTTAAGAACAGCTCCTCAACACATCCCAAAGGTGGCATTTGAGCTGGGCCTTAATCCTAAATGATTCTCAAATCATTCCAAAATAACTAAGTCAGCAACTATATACGCTGACTAATTTCCTTAAATATACCAGAGGCAAAGCATTTAAGAAATGATTACACCATTGGAGAATTTCAACAAATTGCCAACAAGACAGGGTAATAGGAAAAACATAAATCTCAGTGAACAACTCAAAAGTGTAATGGGGCACCAGGTAAACATCCCAATTATGTATTATCATATATCCTGTCATGGTGATCGATGCTACAGAATATAATTTCATTGAAATACTATCTGTCTTGTCAATAAGACAAGTGGTAGCTGCCATCTGATGGCTGTGTACTGCCCCAATCCTAAAGGAAAAGGAGTGGATGCTAATTCCTAGGAACGGTAAGAATGGCATAAGGCACTGAGAAATAAGTAGTAAATGAAGGGCTCACCTTAAAGTGCTGCTCTTGGGTTCAGACTGTTTTCCCATTCACCAGCAGCCTTAAAAATAGAGTAAGTGGTGGAAGGGGTTGATTGCTGTCAATAACTCCCAGGTACGGGGATGGCAGGACAGAGCAGAATGAGCACCAGCCTAGGTCTCCACGGCTGCACTTCTCATCCCAGCTCTCTTACTGCATCGCAGTGTGATCCTGGGCAAGTTCCCTAACCTCTCTGGATCTGTTCCACCTCTATAAAAAAGAATTCGGTACCAGGAATTCATCATCTGACATCCTTTCCATCTCTAAACAATGAGTATCTCACCAGGCTAAATTCAGGGTTAGTATTAGAAGAGCCATTCACCTAAGAAAGAAACTAGAAAACCTTTGGTTCTGTGCCTAAAGATGGTCCACTCAGAGGTATCGTACTCTTTGGAAGACTATGTTTAATGACAAAGGATTAGCTTTCCACGTTTTTCCTCACAAGACTTACCAAGGCAAAATGACATCTTCTCTGATTTTTTACCTGGTTTCACATCCTTTTCAATATTAAATGAAATTATGTGACTAACATGCTCACCACAAGACCTGGCACTTATTAAATGGCTCCTTATAAATATTATTTCTTCTGCTTTCCCTAAAGGTTTTGGGTGTCTAATATTCAATTGCCTTGCTGGATTTGTGTTTTATAAGTAGAGTAGAGTTTAATGTGATAAAGGTTTTTTTGGTTTTTCTTTTTTTGTTTGTTTGTTTTTATTTGGCTGTGCCGGGTCTTAGTTGTGGCACACGGGATCTTTAGTTGTGGCATGCGGGCTCTTAGTTGCAGCATGCGGGATCTAGTTCCCTGACCAGGGATCGAACCCGGGTCCCCTGCATTGGGAGCCTGGAGTCTCAACCAGTGTACCACCAGGGAAGTCCCTAAGTAGAGATTTTCTAATCCCTGGTTGATACATGGAAACTGTTCCTCGTCAGACATCTCCACTTGGCTAAAGAGACCAACTGTGTTGCTGACTCTCAGAGGCTTGCCAACATTGTCTCCTATAAGACTCAAATAAATAGCACTCTATTATCCATTCCTGAGTCCCCAGAATTTTGAGAAATAGAACGAGGAGTATATCAGAAGGAATCCCACATGTCCCCCTTATTACTGAAAGAGGCTAAATTGAAACACCGCGTGGTGTGAAAAACAACACTGGCCTACTAACTCCTCTCCCAAATTAGGTGGACACCCACTGAGGCAGAGGTTGGGCTCCCACTAGAAAGGAGGAAGAGCAGTGGAGGAACGTTCTCTGTGGGCAAGTCCATGTCTAATGAAGGAAGGGCAGAGCCAGGTCAAGCAGACCCAGCATTTCCTTCCAAGTTTACAATCAGGTAAAACCCTCCATCATCCCAAGGGTGGAGCAGTAAAGATTTCCAGAGAGGCTAGGACAGCTCTTAAGGAAAATCCCTCCATATGAAAACTGGGAATGGGAAAAAGGCATTCTCATTCATGAAAGACTGCCCATCCAGAACATCATGGAAGAAATAAATGAAGAAACAAACTAAACCAGTCTCGGTTACACTAGGGAGAAAGAGTAGAAGCAGATCCAGGCAACTGAAGCCCTAACCTGACCACACAGAAGCAGTCAAGATGATCAGATCTCCATTTCAAAATCTCAGAATTTCTAAATGTGTGCCCTTCACTTCCAAAGAGAAGGGAGGCTCAGGTCCTGACCATTTTGAGGAGCAAGGCTGGGGTTAATTTGCTGTGGCCAGCAAAATGGAGGGAGTTGTATGAAGGGAAACGATGTCCTCTGGGATTGATCACTTGGCTGAAAAATTACTTGACCAAACACAAGCAGGGTGGCAGCCCCACTGCCCAGAAGGGGGCCAGCTGCTAATTACAACGCCTCTCTGGAGAAGTGCTTCCAACAGTACTTCTGAGTTGTTAGTTGATTAGGTTTCAGATAAATCGATAAAGCCTTTAGAGTTAACTATCTAGAAGATATTGCTCCACAATTATAATGCACAGAAAAGTGTTTATTATCAGCTTTCTCTTGTTTGGGCTTAATTATTTAAGTACTTGAGATTCAGTGGCTGTCTTCCTGCTGCCCCAGAAACAATCTGAGAGGGAAACTGGCAAACATTTCAAAGAAACCAGGTCTATTTCCAATGGACAAATGAATCAAATGAAAAATGGGCTTTTTCTCAATTATATTCAGGAGGAGCACAATTATTCAATAAATCAATGTGCATTTAGCTTAGGACAGTAAAAGCCACAATGTATTGAGTGCTTACCATGTGTTCGGTTTGAGCTAAGTGCTCTGCCAACACTATCTTATTTAATCTTTGTAATTTCCCTGAAAGATAAGTAGTATTATGCCCATTTTCAGATGTGAAAACATGTCAAGTCAGTAAGAGAAAGAGACAGGATTCAAATTCAGATCTGTTGGTGTTATGGGTTGAATTGTGTCCCCCACCAAAACTCACATATTCAAGTGCTAACCCCTGTACCTCAGAATGTGACCTTATTTGGTAACAGGGTCATTGCAGATATAACTAGTGAAGTTAGATGATGGCCATACTGGAGTAGGGCGGGTCCCTAATCCCATATGTCTGGTGTCCTTATAAAAAGGGGAGATTTGGACACAGATGCACACAGAAAGAATGATATGTGAAGATGAAGGCGGGGATCGGGGGGATACTCTACAAACCAAGGAACTCCAAAGACTGCCAGCAAATCACCAGAAGCTAGGGGAGAAATATGGAACAGTATCTTGCTCACAGCCCTTGGAAAGAACCAAATCTGCTGATTTTGGACTTCTAGCCTCCAGAACTAAGAGACAATAAATTTCTGTTAAGTCGCCTGGTTTGTGGTACTTTGTTATGGCAGCTCTAGCAAACTAATATAGTTGGGTCCCCAAAATCTGTGCCTTTCTGCTGGGTCATGCTAGAGGTCTAGGTGGGCAGAGTTTCTGCTGTTCTTGAACCACCCATCTGGTTAGACACCCTGGACCAAGCTTTACTGCAGTTTGGACTGAGATTGTAGAGGTATCTCTGACAACATGTCTAGTGTGGCTTCTTTCCCGCCTTCCCCTGGCTTGACCTAGGTCTCCACCTGTCTTAGTGTTTCTGAGAAATCAATATTGCCTCACTCTTTGAGTTAGCAGACCATGTGTTATTCACTCATTCACTAAAAAAAATACTGAGCTCCTTCTTGTTCCCACTAGTCTCTCATGGAGTTCACAGTCTAGCAGAGGAGCACAATGTCAAGAAAATTATCACACTGGAAAATTATGACAGCTATACAAAAAATGCTTGTCTTAGATGACCCCTACCAAAATTGAGACTGATCTCTGTTCCAAGCTTTACTTTGATTCTTTTTAAAAATAAGATAGGTATGTCAGAACACCAAGAAACAGAGGCCAAAGAAAACTTAACTGTTTTATTTATTCTGTATTCAAGGCAATGATAAGCAATATTTGGCAATTATCTGCAAATTTTCTCAAATTTAATAAAAACTATAAACCTGTATATCCAAGAAGCTCACTGAAAACCCAAGTAGGAAAAACCCAAAGAAAATCACACCAAGGCACATCATAAATAAGCATAAATTCAGCAAGGCAGGCTGAAAATTTATGATAAAGATAAAAATCTTTAAAGCAGTCAAAGGGAAACAAGACACACTACATAGAGAGGATAAATATATAAGACTGCAGAATCCTTATCAGAAACATGCAAATAAAGAATATAAAGTGCTGAAAACAAAACTACCAACAGACTTCTAACCTAGACTTCTATAACTAGAAAAAAATTCCTTCAAAAATTAAGTTGAATTAGGACATTTTTAGTAAATTTAAGATTGACAGAACGTATTGCCAGATATATGCATGACAAAGAATTTTAAAGAATGTTCATTAAGCAGAAGAAAAATAATATGTGTTGAAAAAGGTAATATATGAGTAAATATAAAAGACTTTTCTAATTTTTTAAGTGTTTAAAAAATATAACTGCCTATTTAGAACAAAGATAACAACAATGTATTGAGGGTAGAATAATGTTGAAGTAAATAAAGTAAAATAAATAACAATTGCACAGAGGATGAAGGTGGAGGAAAATGAAATGTTACAAGATACATACTTTAATTATGTGTGAAGTGGAATATTACTGAGATAAAGTATGTATTTTAAACCTGAGAACAAACAAACAAACAAATAAAGCAAGCTGATAAGCCAATTGTGGAAATAAAACAAATACTAAAAAATAACTAATTCAAAAGAAGACAGGAAAAAATGGTAAAACAAAAAATAAATGAGACAAATAACAATATGATAACCATAAACCCACGATTATTAAAAAGTATATTAGGGCTTCCCTGGTGGCGCAGTGGTTGAGAGTCTGCCTGACGATGCAGGGGACATGGGTTCGTGCCCCGGTCCGGGAAGATCCCACATGCCGTGGAGCGGCTGGACCCTGTGAGCCATGGGCACTGAGCCTGTGCGTCCGGGAGCCTGTGCTCCGCAACGGGAGAGGACACAACAGTGAGAGGCCCACGTACCACAAAAAAAAAAAAAGAAAACTATATTAAACATAAAGATTTTGAGCACTCCAATTAAAAGCAAAGATTATCAGACCAGATTTGTTTAAAGGCAAGACTCAACTATATGCTGCCCATATGAAAATGCACTTTAAATACAAAGACACAGGATGGAAAAGATATATTTGAAAACACTAATCATACAGTTAGAGTGACTATATTAATACCAGGTGAAATAGAGCTCAGGAGAAGGAATATTACCATGCCTAAAGAGGAACATTTCATAAAATAAATGGTCAATTCAGCAAGAATATGAAAAAAATACAAAATGTACATGCAACCTAATAATAGAGCTTCGAAGTGCACAAAGCAAAAACTTATAGCCTTATAAGCCTTAAGGAAGAAATGGATAAAATTATGGTTGGAAATTTCAACATTCTTCTCTCAGTAATCAATAGAACAAGCAGACAGAAAAATGAGAAAGTATATAGAAGAGTCAAACAACACTATCAGGTTAAATTCATCAATACCCTTAGAACATTTCACCCCAAAACAGCAGAATGCACATTCTTTACAAATGCACACAAATGTTCAACAAAACAATCCATAGGCTGGGATATAACATATATCTCAAAAGGTTTAAAATGATAGGAATTACATAAAGTGTGTTTTCTAAGCAAAATGGAATTAAATAATCAATAACCAAAAAGTCATGAAAATCCCTCCAAATATGGAAATTAAACAACATGCTTCCAAATGACCCATGGGTCACAGAAGAAAGCAAGAGAGAAATTAGAAAATATATTTAACTGAATAATGAAAACTCAACATGAATTAAGATTTGGGGATGAATCTAAAGCAACACTTACAGGGAAATTTGTAGCTTTAAATGGTTTGTTTTTTTGTTTGTTTGTTTGTTTGTTTTGCTGTGCCACGCAGCATGAGGGATCTTAGTTCGACAACCAGAGATCAAACATGTGCCCCCTGCATTGGGAGCACAGAGTCTTAATGACTGGACCACCAGGGAAGTCCCTTAAATGCTTATATTAAGGTAATCCTCTGTGACATTTTTTTCTAATTGAAGTATAGTTGCTGTATAATATTAAAGAAGTTTCAGGTGTACAATATAGTGATTCACAAGTTTTAAAGGTTATACTCCACTTACAAAATATTGGCCATATTCCCTGTGTTGTACAATATGTCCTTGTAGGTTATTTCATACCTAATAGTTTGTACCTCTTATTCCCCTACCCCTATATTGCCCCTCCCCTCTTCCCTCTCCCCACTGGTAACCACTAATTTGTTCTCTATATCTGTGAGTCTGCTTCTTTTTTTATTATATTCACTAGTTTGTTGTACTTTTTAGATCCTACAAATAAGTGATGTCATATAGTATTTGTCTTTCTCCGTCTGAATTTTTTCACTTAGCATAATGCCCTCCAAGTCCATCCATGTTACTGCAAATGGCAAAATTTCGTTCTTTTTGTGGCTGAGTAGTATTCCATTGTGTGTGTGTGTATGCCACATCTTTATCCATTCGTCTGTTGATGGACACTTAGGTTGCTTCCATATCTTGGCAATTGTAAATTGCCAACATAGGGGTGCATGTATCTTTTGAATTAGTGTTTTTGTCTTTTTCAGATATATACCCTGTGACATTTTAATCCTTAAAAAATTATATGAGGATTTCCGACCTGTACTGTGTTTCTCTTTTGTCAAAGAGTGCTTGCTGAAGCTGAATGTGATGGTGGAGTTTGGGGAGCAGGTTTACTTCAGTTCAGTTTGACTGGGTCAAAGTCCATGAGAGTTAAAATACTTTGGGTGTCTAATTGTTTGCTTCCCAGCCTAGGATGAAGTCAGTAGTTTTTGCTTCCTTTTCTGTTGTTGGAGAGCAATCTGCTGCAGTAGCTGTGAGATAACCAACATCATCATCACAGTGGAGAAAGAGGAATGTGGTCTCTGCAAAAGCATCAACACCACGTGGTGTGCGGGCTACTGCTACACCCAGGTAGGTACTTTGCTTTGAAGGAAGTGAGAGTGCTGAGGGTCTGGATGAGGCAGGCTTCATTTATTCCCACTCTGTCAATATCTTGTCTCTTCTGAATAACAGCCACGAGTCCTTTAGTCAACACTGTCTGTGTTATGATTGAGGTAAATTACCATGATACCATTTAGATGTTTGGGTTTGGATTTAATTTGGGTAAAACAAATTTGGGACAGCTCAGACTGATGTAAATGAATGCTTCAGTAATGTGCCAACTCTGCATTTTAAAAGAGCATTTTTCTGCTAGCTTTACCTATTGGATAAACATGGGCATGAGTACATATCTGTATTTAATCATGGAATATTGCCAATAGTCTTAAAAAGCCAATTGCAATAATAAAAGGCATACCACTGCAACAGGGATAGTAATAACATTCATTTTAAAGCCAAATAAAAACTGCAAGCAGCCAATTATAAAATCATTTTATTGGCCCATCTTTAATACGATACCAACGAGCAGCCTGAGAGCAATCAATCCCTGTAGATTAGAACCAAAATGAATCATCAAACCCACACCTTTCTTTATGCTGTTAAGAAAATTAAGGAATACAGGTATTAAACCATTTGTCTACAGTTTCACAGTTTATTCAAAATAAACCAGTTAAAGGCGAAAGTGTTTCTTTGTCATTTTTCTGTTGTACCTGGCTGTGCAGAAGTCTGATAAACTGAAATTGAAATTGGCTGCTTTTTAATGAAAATACTTCGTTTGATATTAAATGAATTGATCTATAAAACTCAACTTACTGCACTTTGGGTGAGATATAGACCCAGTGGCCAGCTAGGGAAATGAATTAACCCCCAGTCCCCTTTTTCCCTCAAAGCCAATTATTTTCTCATTGGGCAAGTAGAAGAGTGAAATATATTTGGCCTGACTTAGATGTTCTGATAGTGAAACTGTTATCATATACTTTTGGATTAAGAACCCCACAAAGGTACAGAATTTAAGGCAGTGGCAAGGAAGAACCTAAAAGGCAATAGAATATCCAGAATCCAATATGAGATTTCCCAAACACTTTAGGCAAAATATCAATAACTTAACTTACGGCTCTTATTCCTCTCTTAAATATACACAGAAAAGAGTACTTGGAAATATTTTTCTTTCCAAGTGCTATGTTTTTACCAGTCATTAATATAGCTTAAGATTACAAGGTACTAAAAAAAAAAAAAAAAAACACCCAGCCTTAAGTTGCTAAGGTCATATCTTCTAAAGATACCTTTATCTTTACATGTTTTTATGCCATATAAATTCAAAGGTTTTATAGAGTTTTAGAAATATTAAATATGTGGGTACTCTCATGGTAGAGAGAAAAGAGACAGTTATATTTTCTATAACACTTCCAGGGCAGTTCAGAAAAGCAGTATAAATGTTCCTTTATGAGGTCAAGTTTCCTGTGCTTAAGTATCTTAGAAGCTGATCTTCTGAGAGCAAATATTAGAGCAAGCAGTAGTAAATCCCTGTCTCATATTGACTAAGCCAAACAGAAACTTGCAGAATATTGTAACCTAACTCTCTCTCTCTTAAACCACTCAGGATCTAGTGTACAAGGATCCAGCCAAGTCCAACATCCAGAAAACATGTACCTTCAAGGAGCCGAGGTACGAGACGGTCAAAGTGCCTGGCTGTGCTCACCATGCAGACTCCCTGTATACATACCCAGTAGCCTCTGAATGTCACTGTGGCAAGTGTGAAAACGACAGCACTGACTGCACCGTGCGAGGCCTGGGGCCCAGCCAGTGCTCCTTCAGTGAAATCAAAGAATAAAGAGCAGTGGACACTTTGAGCTGCCCACCCACGTTCTGAAAGACTAAGACATCCAAGAAGTCTGTGTGTACATGTGCCCAGGCTGCAAACCACTGTGGGAGACCCCACTGATCCCTGCTCTCCTGCATAAGGGAGCTCCAGGAATGGAGAGTGCTGGGGCCTGGGGCCTGTCACCACCCAACCCTATATCCCTAGTTCTGGGCTCTGTCGGTTTCATTCAACTTGAATGCAGGGGCTGTAAGCTGTTTCCCATTTTTAATAGACTTAGAGGTCCTCTAGAGCAACCCTGTCATTTTACAGATGAGAAAACCTAGACTTAGGAGAAGGAAGTCTCAAGATGATGGAGTAGGAGAACTAAATGGAACACAGTCTCCTGTAAGATATATGGCCTGCAAGAGCAGAGCCGGTATCACTTTAGTGTCATGGAGCAGGTACCTAACTCTATGTCTAATTGTTTCATTATTAAGAGGAGAGTCAGGAAGGTAAGGATACTAAATCAAGACTATCCACTTTATTGCCAGCCTATGCAGGTGCTACAACAGTTCCACCTCGCCTGTGTTTTCTGAAGAGAAGTTGTTGACTTCAGAAGGTGGGAGCAGGTGTGGGAGGGTGGTAAGCTGGGAAACAGTGAGACCATTCACAATTTGCAGTCTTAAAAACCAAATCTTAATTTTTATTTGAAATTTGAATTAAGAGCCAAGACAAGAACTATGAATTTGGGTCTGTGGAAATTCAATTGCAAGATCAACAAATATCCTTTCCTAACTTCCTAGCCCCTATGTACTTTGCCACTTAAATAAATTTGATCAAGAATTTCCAGCCTTCTCAAAGCTCCCCCTCAGGCAATAGGGCATATCATCTGTCACTCATTGCTGTGCTACCTGTACCAGAAATCTCCTCCATTGCTGGGATGGGAACCTTGAAGTCCATGTGACAGCACGTTAGGCAACTTAACAGGCTACATTTAACTTACTTGCCAATTAACTTTTCAGAGAAATAGTTCTCTTAAAAAGAGTTAGCAGTCTAGAGAGAATAGCTGTATTTTCTGGGCTCTCTCTACATTTGCTTTATCACTTGACTACATGTTCTCCCAAATCTATGATTTCTTTCAAAAGGGTGTACTCTGAAAATGCTTCATGACTTAAATTACTTTTAAAGATAATAACTTTTTTTTACCTGAATGTTGAAACATACTTAAAAATCAAAAATGTTGTCTAACAAAGGCACAACTTTGGATTTTTTCATGCTCTTGAACTACTTGCTCATGACACATATATGTGTATTTTCATAATATAAGTGGTAACATTACTAGAAATCTATTTTTAAATGCTTCTATAAATATCACCTGTGCTTACTGTTCATTTGGGAATATCAATAAGAATTTTGCTGGATTTTAGTGTTCTTTTTTTCCCTAAAATAGACCTTCTGTCATTTCTTGTATCATCACTTTCTTAATTTATTCCTACTCTTAACCCCCAGTCTACACTAAAATTGATTTATTCCCAGAAAGCTCTTAGCATGTCTTACCTGTAACTCAGACTCAATGGGAAGTTTTCCTCATAACCTTTGGAATCTAGTTAAGTACTAGAGCTGATATACTTTCCAGCACATGGATATCAAGGATTATTCTTCTCAGGAGATGAAGAAAAATCATTTGACAAAATTCAACATCCTTCATGATAAAAACTCTCAACAAATTGGATATAGAAGGAATGTACCTCAACATAATAAAAGCCATATATGACAAGCCCACAGCTAACTTCATATTCAATGGTGAAAGATTGAAAGCTTTTCCCCTAAGTTCAGGAATAAGAGAAGGATGTCTACTCTCACCAGAGAATATTCCAACATTACCAGAAGTCCTAGACATAGCAATCAGGCAAGAAAAAGAAATAAAAGTCTTCCAAATCAGAAAGGAAGAAGTAAAACTGTCTGTGATTGCAGATGACATAATCTCATATGTAGAAAGCACTAGAGACTCCACTCAAAAACTGTTAGAACTAATGAATGAATTCAGCAAAGTTTCAGGGTACCAAATCAATGTACAAAAATCAGTTGCATTTCCATATACTAACAACAAAACTATCTGAAAAAGAATTAAAGAAAATAATCACATTCACAATAGCATCAAAAACAATATAATAGCTATGAATAAAGTTAATCAAGGAAATGAAAAATCTGTACAATAAAAAATATAAGACCATGATGAAAGAAACTGAAGAAGACACAAATAAATGGAATAATATCTCATGCTCATGGGTCAGAAGAATTACTATTGTTAAAATATCCAGGGGCTTCCCTGGTGGCACAGTGGTTGGGAGTCTGCCTGCCGATGCAGGGGACATGGGTTCGTGCCCCGGTCTGGGAGGATCTCACATGCTGCGGAGTGGCTGGGCCCGTGGGCCATGGCCGCTGGGCCTGCACGTCCAGAGCCTGTGCTCCGCGGCGGGAGAGGCCACAACAGTGAGAGGCCCGCGTACCACAAAAAATGAATAAATAAATAAATAAAATATCCATACTACTCAAACATCTATAGATTCAATGTCAAAATTCATCTTTTATAGAAATAGGAAAAACAATCCTAAAATTTGTATGGAACCACAAAAGACCCTGAATAGCCAACCTAAGGAAGAAGAACAAAGCTAGAGGCATCACAGTTCCTGATTTCAAACTATACTACAAAGCTACAGTAGTTACAACAGTATGATACTGACATTAAAAAGACACACTGACCAATGGAACAGAATCAAGAGCCCAGAAATAAACCTATGCATATATGGTCAACTAGTATTTGACAAGGCAGCCAAGAATACACAGTGGGGTAAAGATAGTCTCTTTATTAAATGATATTGGGAAAACTGGATATCCACATGCAAAATAATGAAACTGGACCACTACTTTACACCACTCACAAACTAACACAAAGTGACTTAAAAACTTGAATGTAAAACCTGGAACCATAAAACTCCTAGAAGAAAATATAGGGGTAAGCTGCTTGCATTGGTCTTGGCAGTGATTTTTTTTGGATATGATACCTATAGCACAAGCAACAAAAGCAAAAATAAATGGGACTACATTTAACTAAAAATCTTCTGCACAGCAAAAGAATTGATCACCAGTTGAAGAGGCAACCTAGGGAATGGGAACAAATAGTTGCAAACCACATATCTGATAAGGGGTTAATATCCAAAATATAACTCAGTAGCCAAAAAAAGAAAAAATCTTATTTTAAAAATGGGCAAATGACCTAAACAGACGTTTTTCCAAGCAAGACACATAAATAGCCAACAGGTACGTGAAAAGGTAAAACAGCACTGATCAGCAGAGAAATGCAAATCAAAATCATGATGAGATATCCTTTCACACCTGTTAGAAGGATATTATCAAAAAGATAAGAGATAACAAGTGTTGGCCAGTATGTGGAGAAAGAGAACCCACGCACTGTTGGTGGAAATGTAAATTGGTGCAGCCACTATGAAAAACAGTAGAGAGGTTCCTCAAAAAAAAATTAAAACTGAACTACCATATGATCCAGGATTCCAATTCTGGGTATATATGAGAAGGAAATAAAGTCACTATCTCAAAGAGATACCTGCACCCCCATGTTCACTGTAACATTATTTAAAATAGCCAGGACCTTGAAATAACTTAAGTGTCTGTCAGTGGATAAAGAGATAAAGATGATGCGGTATGTACACACAATTGAGTATTATTCAGCCATAAAGAAAGAAGGAAATCCCTCCGTTTGTAACAACATGGATGAAACTTGAAGGCATTATGCTAACTGAAATAAGTCAGAGGAAGGCAAATACTGTATGATCTCACTTACATGTGGAATCTAAAATAAACCACAGAGAACAGACCGGTGGTTGCCAGGGGCAGGTGGTCAAGGAGGGAGAAATGGGTAAAGGTGGTCAAAGGATACAAAGCTCCAGTTATAAGATGATAAGTTCTGGGGATCTAATGTACATCATGGTGACTATTATTAACAATACTGTATTATATACTTGAATGTTGCTAAAAGAGATCTTAAAAGTTCTCATCACAAAAAGTAAATAAATAAAAATAGAATAAATAAAAAGGTAACTACATGAGGTGACAGATGTGTTGACTAACCTTACTGTGGTAGTCATTTCACAATGTATACATATATCAAGTCATCATATTTCACACCTTAAACTTATGTCAATGATATCTTGATAAGGCTGGAAAAAAATTAAAATTAAATTTCTAAAGAAAAATAATTATTCTTCCCAAATGACTTTTTTTTTCCATTCAATTTGAAATTCTTGAATTGAGAATGAGTACATGTTAAAACAGTGGGCCTCTCATAATAATCATCTGCTCTGCTCTTCACGAACAGATGTGATTATACTTTTTGACTGTACAAAGATCTAAGAACAAACAAAATGAAAGCTGAATAGAATCACAGAATGGAGAGAGGACTGAAGGCCATCTAGTTCTGTGTTGCCATTTACTGTGTGCTAACACTGAGGCCTGAGATCACATAGGATCAGAATTAGAACCCTGTACCCCTTATTTTTAGTCTCTCTTCAGAATATCTCCCATTATGCCATCAAAACACTTTGCCAACCAAACTAGATCATTCAAACAAGGCTATCTGCAAAGTGTAGACTATCACATACATCTATATTCTCTACAACATTTTTATGTCAAGACTAGATGGCAGTTCTGGTGATCAAAAAAAAAAAGTTAGTAACTCTGTGGATGTAGGGATTCTGTCTGCCTCTGTCTGCCTTTGGGTAAACCCTTGGCACTTAGTAGGTACCATTAGTGGTATAAATGGATTGATTCAAACTGAACCGAGAATCTGTTTGCCTGCAATTTCCATCCAGTTTTCTCTTTTGGAGCCATCCAAAACAAAATTAATCTCTTTTCTGTTTGAACACCATTCAAGTAAGGAGAGCAGCTATGTTCTTGTTTCCAGACTGAAGATTAACAGTTCATTGAGCTGTTCTTTGAATAATCCAGGGTTCAGACAGACCCTTCCACAATCCTGATCAATATTCTTTGGTGTGCTAAGGGCCTATATAAAGTATGGGGATTCATAAAGGGCAGAATGGACCCAGACTGAAGACATTAAATAACTGCAGATAACAGATTCAAATGGAAGGTCTTTGAAGACAACAAATGTATTATAATTATGTCCTGAGCACCTGGCCCACACTAGGCTCCAGCGACTACGTCTAAATGACCTGATCAGAGCATTGTCTTTCTTCTCTCCATCTGAAACCATTAAGACAAAGTCTTTTGCCCATTTCAATGGTAAGCATTCTTTTTTGCACTCAGTGTTACTCCCTACCAATGTACTTCAGTTAGCCTACTGAGTTTGAAATTTATATCATTACTTCTCCTATTTCTCTTCACATAGAAAAACAGGAAAACATATTCAAGGCAAGAACTTAAAAGGAGGAGGTGAGGGCTTCCCTGGTGGCGCAGTGGTTGAGAGTCCGCCTGCCGATGCAGGGGACACGGGTTTGTGTCCCGGTCCTGGAAGATCCCACATGCCGCGGAGCGGCTGGGCCCGTGAGCCATGGCCGCTGGGCCTGTGTGTCCGGAGCCTGTGCTCCACGGCGGGAGAGGCCACAACAGTGAGAGGCCCGCGTACCGCAAAAAAAAAAAAAAAAAAAAAAAGGAGGAGGTGAAAGATCTAAGACCTATCGAGATTATCAATATTTTACCAATATAAACACAGAAACTTTGTTTACATACCATGGGCTGCCCAGACAGGTAGCCAAGGAATCCTGGCCTGAGCAAACCTGAGTTGCTAATAGGTAGGTAATATAATAGATGATTGAGAGAGATGTGAGTTCAAACCCCAGCTTGGCTCCTTTCTGTGTGCTGTTGGTCAAACTATGTAACCTCTCCGAGCTTGGGTCCTCATTTTCAAAATAGCAATAATATTTATAGCTAACATTTATATGGAAGCTACTATGAGCCAGGTACGATTTTATAACTAACTCATTTAATCCTGGTATAGTCCTCTGAAGTAGGTTTATTACTATCTTTATTTCACAGAAGAAGAAATAAGTTTAGAAAGATTAAATAATTTGCACAAGTCACACAGCCAATAAGTGGTGAAGCTGGGATTGAAACCCAGGCAATCAGCTCCAGAGCTTCTGTGTCCAGCCATTACATCACACTGCCTAGACTCTCATAAGCATGAATTCCAAAATATTCTCTCCTATTGCCATCACTCCCCTCAGCAGCAGGAAAGAAAAGAGAGAACCGGGCTGGATCAGGAGGCCTGGATTCCACTCACAGCTCCTCCCTGACTACCTCTGTGACTCTGAGCAAGTTACTTTCTCTGTGTGGGCCTCAGAATCCTCATGTGTAAAATGAAAATGTTCAGGGGTCATGAATTCATGCTTAGAGATGTCCAAAGAATGAATGAGACAGACTAAAGTGTATCCTTTCCACAGAGAAACACTTTGCTTGCCTATATAATACATAAATTACGTGAGGACATAAGATGCACTCAATACAATTGCATCTGTCATTATCATTTACTTTTCCCTTTCCCTTTCTGCCCGCATACCTTGAGTGTTCAACCTTAGGAAAAGTTAGAAAAGCTACATCTCTCCATTACGCTCACCATTTTCAGATTCCAGAGAAAGTTATTAGCATGGAAATAGCCTTGCAGAGCTAAGGCCAGAGGAAGGCCAGGAACCAGCCCATTTCTGAGCCTGTTTAGTCTTCTAACAGCTGACCTCGACCTTCTGGCCGGCTCTGAGCCTGCCACACCAACAGCTCTTCAGACCCAAGGCTGTGAATGCACAGTGTTCTACAAGCAGTCATAACCTCCCAAATCCACTTAATCCCTTAATCCTCACCTCCCAGCATGGCAGGAGCTCACACTGAACACCTACCTCTCAGCCTTTACCCAACAGCTTCCACAAAGACCTGAGCCCAGTCCCAGCTACTCTGCTCCAACCTTCTCAAACCCTGAGGTTCCTGCTTTTAGAGGAAACGTTCTAGCGCATAGCTGAAGTTTGCTAATATGTAAGAGAGAAAATCCAAAGTACATTTGGTATTTGGACAAATGTCAAATGTTTTCCCTATGCACCAGATTTAAAATATAAATGGGGGAAGTTAAAAAAAAAAAAAAGCAAATGGCAAGCAAGCAGGCTGCTCTGATTCTGGTGCTGCTTCTTCTCCTCCAGTAGAGGATTCTAGAAGGGTAAGTGAGATTCCCACTGTATTCTAGAATGTTGACCTTATTATGCCCTCCCTATTGCCATTACTCCCCACAATAGCAGGAAAGAAGAGAACACTGGGCTGGAAGTCAGTCAGGAGGCCTGGGGTACTCACAGCAACTCCCAGACTATCTCTGTGACCATGGGCAAGTCACTTTCTCTCCCAGCCTCGGAATCCTCATCTGTAAAATGCAGATGTCTGCAGGCCACAAATGCATGCTCAAGGAGGCCTAGAGAGAACTGCAATGAGTGAAATAGACTAAGAATCATTCAACAGAGAAACACTTTGCTTGCATGTTAAATACATAATAAGATTCTCCGTTTTCATAAAGAAATATGCCAATTTCATTGAGTAAACTTTTAATTTTAGAATAGTTTAAGATTTACAGAGGGCTTCCCTGGTGGCGCAGTGGTTGAGAGTCCACCTGCCGATGCAGGCGAGGCGGGTTCGTGCCCCGGTCCGAGAAGATCCCACATGCCGCGGAGCGGCTGGACCCGTGAGCCATGGCCGCTGAGCCTGCGTGTCCGGAGCCTGTGCTCCGCAACAGGAGAGGCCACAATAGTGAGAGGCCCGTGTACCGCAAAAAAAAAAAAAAAAAGATTTACAGAGAAGTTGCAAAAATAGTTGAGCTCCAATATACCCTACACCCAGTTTCCCCTTTTGTTAACATCTTACATGAGCATCATACATTTATCACGACTGTTTTTTCTCAGCCTATCTACAAATATGAATACAGAGAAATATATCTCTACTTAGGAAGAACAAAGACAATTTTGTGTTGATAATTCAGCTTAAATGAGAGATATGGTAGGGAGTAGAGGAAATGATAGGTAACAGGCACAAATCCCAGGAATGGGAGGAGCTGCAGCCCAGATTCAGGGGATGAATGCCACACAGAAATGCAGATCCTGTATTTCTAGATCTCTGGGTTTTATCTTTGTTTTTTGTTTTACAAACAAACCAAAAATCTAGATTTTTATGTCAAACACATCAATTTTTTAAATTTTAAAGGTTGGCTTATTTATTTTCCTTTCTCAAAATACTACGCTTGGGCTTCCCTGGTGGCGCAGTGGTTGAGAGTCCGCCTGCCGATGCCGGGGACACGGGTTCGTGCCCCAGTACAGGAAGATCACATATGCCGCGGAGCAGCTGGGCCCGTGAGCCACAACTACTGAGCCTGTGCGCCCGGAGCCTGTGCTCCACAACGGGAGAGGCCACAACAGTGAGAGGCCCGCATACTGCAAAAAAAAAAAAATACTACGCTGGCTGAATAAAACAGATATACTAACTGGATTTGGCCTATGACTTTCAGTTCGTGATCTCTAGTTATATTAGTTTCACTTGGTCAAAGTCAAGTGTTAGCAGGACTGGTTCCTTCTGGAGGCTCTGAGAAGAAGGTCTACTTCCTTTCCTCTTTCAGCTTCCAGTGACGACCTGTTTTCCTTGACTTGTGGAGTATTGCTCCATCTCCAAAGCACACGACTCCAATTCTGCCTCTGTCATCACAAGGCCTTCTCTGCTGACTCTGACTGTTCCTGCATCTCTCTTATAAGAAGTGTTATGATTACTTCAGGCCCACACACATAATCCAGGATAATCTCCCCACCTCAAGATCCTTAACTTAAGCACATCTGAAAATTCCCTTTGGCCATATAAGGTAACATTCACGGCTTCCAAAAAATTAAGACATGGACATATGTGGGGGGTAAATACCCAGTCTACCACTTTAGTTTAGAGGCTTAGTTCCTCTCCAGCTTTTGTATTTAAGGATTCTCTCTCAGATCACTTTCTTAGGATGCCATCTTCTTTCTTATGATTCCATTTTCTTGGCCTCCTATCAGAGAAGCCACTTTAGCAAATATTTGGGGGACAGCTGTCATAAGCCCAGCAGTGTGCCAGGGACAAAGGGAAGAAGTAAATACACAAGGACAAATATTCTCTATTTCAAAGATTTCTGATATACTTGGGAAAGCACAAGAATTTACAGAAGGTGCAATATTCTGAAAACTCACTTTATTAAAAAGATTTTCATTAGATCTAGGGGAAAAAATCGGAGATACACACATTTTTTGCAGAAGAATTTTACAAAACTATGTATTATTATCATCAATTTACTGACACTTGACAGAACACCTATTAGTCACCATGTCCACATATGAACTTAATAATCTGTACTAGAGAGGACACAGGCTGTAAAAACACAGGCCCAGGATGAAGGGCCTGAGAAAGGTCAATATCACTGAGATTAAACTCTTGGAGGGGACATGGCCAGAACCACCTTATTCCCCTAAACCAAAATGTATGCCCATCACTACAGCCATAAGCTATTAAGCCAGAAGGGCATCTTTTCACTGGAACCCTAAAGTGGACACCTTTTGGAGTATCTGCCCCATACTCCTACATCCTTTCTCTGGGAAAAACATCTCCCTGTTACTCATTAAAACGCCTTCTTGGCATATCTTTGCAATCACTGACTCCAGCTGATTGAGCCAGTAGGCACTTGCTGCATATACTTCCATCCCTAGACATTTGGAATTAAAACCAAGAGTTGAGTGGGTTGAGGCCTCTAACATAGAAGTCTGGAAGATGAAGAATTATAATTTTTCCCCATCATAGACTGGAGTAGAGAGAACCACTGCCCACAAAGAGAGAGCAAGCAAGGCAAGAAACAATCACACACAGAGAAACTAAAGTGATATCCAGAGAAGCCTCACAACTTTTACGTTTTGCTCCCAGCCACTTCTTTGATTTGGCTGCATTATTGCCTTGAGTTCCAAAAGACAACTCTGTTTCTTTAAATAAATTTTCTGTCTTTCCTTAGGTGAGACCAAGTTGACTTCTGTCATTTGAAACTAAAAAAGCATTACAGTCCCCTGCGAGCTCTCAAAGAGCTTTCCCTGAAGGCTCCCACTCACTGCCGTCTCCGCTGAAAATGTTTCCTGCTATTATTGCATTGGGATGCTTGTCCTTCAGGAACTACTTCAGAAGAATTTGGTGCCTGGCATCTATAAGATTAGAGAACAGAGGACACCTTAGGCAACACAACTCACACATCACTTCTGCAGAAGTGAAATGTTTGGCCTAATTTCTCAAACTAAAGTCATTTTTGGGGTGGTGAAATTTCTCATGTCCCAGTTGCTAAACGGTTTCATGTAAACTTTGAAAGTTTACAGGAATTTGATCCTCATCCCAGGCACTGTCCAAATTTTAAGGAATGAAATGAGGTTTGATAGATACCTGTTTAGTGCTTTCACTTATTAAATAAGTATGTTTTGCCATTTATAGAATATTTTCACTCACAGTACCTCATTTGACCCTCACAACAGTCCAGTGAGAAAGATCCTGTATTCCCATTTTAGAGATTTCAGCAGTGTTGAATGATATGACCTAGTGAAATGGCACTGGATTCTGAGGCCCTTAGTACTTACTTAGGGTAAGTATTAAGTCTAACTAATCCTGATATGCTAATCACGCTGCACAGTAAATGACACATAGTGTTTCAGGAGTGACAAGTCATTTCATCTTACACAGCCACTCCAATCCGCTGATACTGGCTACCTGCAACACTGTGTTGAGAAGGATTCTGGGAGTGCATCTGGACTCTGAACAAGGGCTGTGATTGAACAGTGCCACCTGCTGACATGTAAGGGAGAGGACAGTGGCAGCACAGTGCTCAGTATTTCCATCCCTACAGTAAATGCTCTATAAATGTTCGTTGAGTTAAACCCAATTGGCAGACCCAGGACTGAAAACCAAGTCACCTGATTCTGTTTGCTGGTGTTCTTTCCATTACACTAGACAGCACCTTCCCTCTCACCCCTAAATTCTAAACCAGGTGTGAGAAAACTACAGTCCAAAGATCAAATTTGCCCTGCTGCCTGTTTTTGGAAATGAAGTCTTACTGGAACACAGTCAGGCTCATTTGTTTATGTATTGTCTGCACGTGCCTTCCTGCAACAATGACTGAGTTGAGTAGTCACAACAGAGACCAGGTTGCCCACAAAGACTAAAATATTTACCATCTGTCCCTTTATAGAAAAAGTCTGGCCAATCCCACTCCTAAACCAAATCAAAGAAGTTCAAAGCAGCTCCAAATAGATCAATGTTATTCTACCTTTTTTTTCTCCACAGAAGAAAATTGCCACCTTTGAGCTTCGGTGACCACATAAGGTACACCTTACCATCATTAACATTCTAAGGTAAAGGAGGCAAGTGTGTACTCCTTATTTGCACATTCATGGATTGGCATTTAGAAAAGAAGTATCTGTAATATGAATTAAGGACTTTAACTATGTATGCCTGAGGTAATTTATTCATTGAAGAGTAAAAGAAAAGTACACCATAAAATGGTAATAATCAAATTAAAACCTACTGTAAACTCCTATTCGCCAAGGATCCAATCAGCCAGAGATTCATTACTTTTTTTTTTTTCCTTTATGGGGAGAAATACTAAACAAGGATTGGTTAATGAAATTGATGAGAGAAACAGTTTTCAGCATATCCGCTCATAAATAAGTGACTGATTTTCATAATTACAATACTAAAGCCTTATGAGTCATGTAAAGAAGACTTAGTAATCTTTGTGAGACTTAGGGGACAATATTAAGCTAACCAGTGTTAATGAGCCAAGTTGCCCAAGTTCTGAACACACAGGAGAATAGTACATTGGTTTATCTTTTAACTTTTGGTTTTTATGCAGTATTATAGGAGTTAACCCAAGGAACAGAAAGAAAGAAAATGTATTGAGTTCGTTCTCTCCTTCTCCAACAGATTGTGTGGATCACCAAACTACACAATACAACACTCACCTTGGTGATCATTAAATACTTGTGAGCAATAAGGTAATTTATACATCGCCACCAACTGCAGTGGGAGAAAATGATAATAAAACAAACACAAACATGCAATGTAGTATCAGATATTATGGGGAAAACATCGTGATAGAAACTCTTCTGGGTTGATTAAAAATATGGTGGCTAATAATTCCTCACATCCAAGTACATACATATTACTCCTGAGAAGAAGAAGTGGATCTATTCTCTTCCCCCTTGAATCTGGGCAGGGCTTGTGACTTACTCTGACCAATAGAATGCAGCAAAAGTGGCATTCTGAGATTTTCCAACCAGGTCTTAAGAGAACCATCTCCCTCTTGGAATCTAGCTGCCGTGCTGTGAAGAAGCTCAGGCCAAACTCTAGAGTGAGAGAGGCCACGTGGAGGGAAGCCCTGCCAAACAAGAGGCCATCTTGGACATTCCTGCTCTTAGCAGCTCCCCACCAAATGCAGCTGCTTACCCAGCTGAGCCCAGGAAACCCACAATAATAAAGTGTTGTTTTAAGACACGATATTTTGGGGCGGTTGGTTACATAGAAGTAGATCCTCAAACAGAGACATGTTTTGTGGGGAAGATCATTTAGACTGATGGTTAGAAATGGACTTATGAGAAGCTGTTGTTTGAGCTGAGTGAAAAGAAGGAACCAGCTGTGAGACTCTGGTGGCAGAGCATTTCAGGCAGAAGACATAGCAAGTACAAAGCCCCGGGGCAAGAATAAGCTTGGTGTGCTTGAGAAAAAATTAGAAGCCTGATATCACTGCAGTGTAATGAGGAACGTTGAATCAGAGAGAGGGAGGGACTAGATCCTGGAAGGACTCCTAAGCCATAGTAAGGAGTTCAGATTTACTTTTAAGCCAGTGGAAAACCACTGGAGATTTTTAAGCAAAAAATGATACAAACTGATTTACGTTTTGAAAATATCATTCTGGTTGCTGTGTATAACTATGGCTTTTTCTTTCCTAGAAATTTTATATAAATGCATTCATACAAAATACAGTCTTGTGAGTCTGACTTCCTTCACTTATAATGTTTTTGAGATTCATGCATACTACTGTGTGTATCACCAGTTTCTTCCTCTTATGCCTAGATGGATTCCAGTATATGCATATGTCACATTTTGTTTATCCATTCACCAGCTGATGGGCATTTGGTAGATTTCCCACTTGGGGCTAATACAGATAATTCTACTACAAATATCTGCATATAAGTCATTGTGTAGACACATGCTTTCATTTCTCCTGTGTAAATATCTAGGTAAGTATATGCTCATGGAAGGGTATGTTTAACTTTTTGAGAAACTGTCAAACTGTTTTCCAAAGTGACTGTACCATTTTACATTCCTTGGCAGCAGTGACTAACAGCTCCGGTTTCTTCACATTCTCATCAACACTTAGTGCTGTCTTTTTCATTTGGGCCATTCCAAGTAGGTGTACTGTGGTATTTCACTGTGGCTATAAACTGCATTTTCCTATTAACTAATGATGTAGATCCTATTTGCTTTAATGTGCTTATTTGGAGAAATAGCTACTTGAATCTTATGCCTATTTTTTATTATTAAGTTATAAGAACTCTTTATATATTCTGGATATATGCTCTTTGTCAAATATATGCTTTGAAAATATTCTCTCCCAGTCTGTGGCTTGCCTTTTTTTATTTTCCTAATGGAATCTTTTGAAAAGAAAACATTTCTCTCTTTGGTGAAATCCAATTTTCTTATTTTTTGTATAGCTTGCTTTTGTGTCCTATGTAAGAAATCTTTGCCTAACAAAAAAATCAAGAAAATTTTCCTCTATATTTTCTTCTAGAAATTTTATAGTTATAGTATGACATTTGGGTCCACTATCCATTTCTTCAGCAGAATTTTATGTACTGCCAGATCACATTTGAGGGTCATCTCTGCTTATCTTAAGGAGTTTAAATTCAGTAGGTTAAAATTTATTTTATAAGTCAAACAAGTAATAGGTAATCTTTGGAAAAGGAGGGATCTATCTATTTTTCAATCATTATATCTTGGCCAAAACTGTGTATTCCCAGTCATGGACTCATTTACTCTATTAAATGCATCTTGAAACTTCTTCACACGCTCCACCCTAAATCTTCTTGATGTTGGGAGTGAGGGCAGGGGGTAGGGAATGTTCTTCTTACTCCTAATATTTCCTTTCATGTGATGGGAGATCCACTAGCTTAACATCTCGAACTCCTTCTGCTCCATCACTTATCCCCCAGGGAAGAAAAGAGAGGTATCTAGTTGTACGTTTGTAACTCTGCCCCTTGTCTCCTCATTGGGAGATGGTGCATATGCAGAGAATGTGTTCCCACTTGCCCTCAACCATGCAGTAAACTTGGTGTAAAGGTCCCACCATTGGGAATGGGGTTGAAGGGAGCGGGGGGCCAGCACTGCCTGTGACTGGATGGTAAGTCTCTCTACCCAGGGATTTATTATTAGGAAGCCCACTAGCCCACAGATAAAGGCCACATCCTGCAATATCAGGTTTATCCATAATAAAGGTAATATTTTGGCTCTATTTGCTTAATCTGTTCTCTGGTTTCTCATTTGGTTCAGAACTCAGATGTGGAAGGCTGTCATTTGCTTGAACACCCCCAAATATTTCCCAAATGTCATTCCTTTGGTTTTCCTAACTCTATCCCTCTGACCTTGTAAATTTTTGTTTCTCTCTTCCTATGGCCAACAGATTGAGAATTCATATTTATAGACAGCCAGCATCTTTATCTTTAAAGTATTATTACAAATTTTTTTAAATACAAATGCACAAAAAAGGAAGAATATTAACATTACTTATTCTTCCACCCTCTAGAAGTGTGCACTCCAATCAGGTAGACACTTGCACTACATGGCTATTTAAATTAATTATAATTAACATATTAAAAATCCAGTTTCATAGTCATACTAGCCACATTCCAAGTGTCTGATAACTACATGTGACTAGCAGCTACTGTATCATGCAACAAAGGTAGAGAACATTTCCATCATCATAGGAAAGTCTATTGGATAGACTGCTCTAGAAAAAATTTGGGATTTAATATGGCCTTCTATATTAAATATATATATTTATATGTATATAAATGTACATATATATTCATATTCCACCCTTCCATAATATTGTTTCTGGTGGCTCTGCAAAGTATTTTTCTGTATTGATTTCTTTACTCTAATTTCTTTATCCAGCTGTTGGATACAAACTCTTTCAAACTTCCTTCATTACAGCCAATGATGCACTGAATATTCTTGAATACCTTCAAACTGTCTTAAGCTCCTGCAATGACTTACAGAGTCAAATGGCACACATACTTTTCACATTGCTAAGAGTTATCATCAGGTATCAATAGAAAGGGGACCCTGGCTTGGAACACATCCAGCCCTCCTACTTGTCTGAGAGAAGTGGAGAATAATTTAGAATGACTTTACTTCTTTACAGAAAGCCGCTAGAAAAGCAAAAGGGCCAAAATGTGAGCTGTTAGTTAATATGTTAAGGATTCCTGGGAGTTTGCTGATTGCAGTCACATGAACATGCCTCCTGGAAGCCGCTGCTCTTTTTTATTCACACCCCAGGAATATTTCTAGTGTTCCTTTAAACACAGTGAGAATCAAGTTGTTCTCATAGAGATGCTTGGAACCTTTCTGGCTGGGAACTGGATAGTTAACTTAAGGCTAACCACGGTGTGTTTTGCCATTGGCATGTCCTCTTTCTCTGCTTGGCATCTCCTGCCACATCATATGTGATACTGTTACCACTTTGGTTTCACTAGGGTGGCTAAGGGTATCTCCCAACATGGAAGGCACTGGAAGCACTTTTCCAGCTGTGGCAGGAGAGTGTAAAGAAAGACTCTAGAGACAGACTGCCCGGCTCTGGATCCTCACTCTGCCACTTGTTAGCTGGGTGACTTTCCCATGTTAAGAAGTCTTTCTTGCTTCAGTTACCTCATCCACGAAATGTGATAATGAATAGCATGATCTTACATGTCTGGCACATATTAAGCATTATGTAAGTGTCTGATACCTTTATCTACCTTTACCCATACACTGTGCTTCTGGTGGGATGAGAGAGCAGCAAGTTCAGTCCACCAAATCATTAGCTAAAATTGAACCTGAGTCAACTAAAATACCTAAATCAGCATCTCCCAGAGTGTGCCACATGGGTGGCACATTTCCTCCGTAGGGAGAATGGGTTATGATTAAATCAGTTTGGAAAATGTTGCTCCTCTCCTAGAGTTAGAATACACATTAGCAAATCCGGGGTTCTGAGAAGTCCTACAACAAAGAAACCTGTTGACTTTAATTTAACTATGCATTTTCCAAAATTATTTGATGCAGACATTTTTCACTGCATAGCCCCTCCTTGAGAACAGGCTTTGGGCAATGCTGCCCACCTATTAGCACAGTGTCTTTATTTTATTTATTTTTTTATTGGAGTATAGTTGTTTTACAATGTCATGTTAGTTTCTGCTGTACAGCGAAGTGGAGTTCCCTGTGCTATACAGCAGGTTCTCATTAGTTATCTATTTTATAAATATTAATGTATATATGTCAATCCCAGTCTCCCAATTAGCGCAGTCTCTTTAAAGACATCAGTTTGTGAAAGGAACCATTAGCTGTATTTTCCCTCAGAGACATTTGTTAAGCTTCCTCCCCTCACCCCCATCTTGTGCTTGTACTATTGATTTATTTAAACTTTTGGCAGAACTTTACATTCTTTCTAATCAGTTCTATCTTATCTAGTCAGCTCCTGTCTTTTATTTTAGCTTACCAAGATTTGGGGAGAATCTTATGATTAAGTATGTATTCCGGCTTGTCTCCCAGAAAATTTATCAGCTTGATGTATTTTGTCTTCTTCCAGGCAATTGGCAAAAATATCAAGGAGAGTAGGCTCAAGAATAGTGCCAGTCTGCTCGGGATTGTTTTCAAATTGTCTGGGTCAGTGATATCCAACAACCCTGAAAATAATTCTCACTAATGTGTTGGTGGTAACAAATATTAAAATCAAATATTCTTCCAAGTATTTTGATAGGAGCCTGGCTGAAGACATCACCTCTGATGAAATGAAAAACTGGTTTTATTACAAGTAACTGCTAGTCAATTGGTGGCTGAAGGGGGCATGCTTTAAGATAGGTTTGGGCCACCTCTGGGACCCACGTATTTACCATAGATTCAGAAGGAAACAGTTGCAGTATATGTCACATATCTGCAAATTTGGCCTTATCCTAAAGCCGAGACTAATATTCTTCCTTCTGCCTGATCCAGTGGCAGGCCTTGCATACATCTGGGGTCAAAGATAATTTTGGAACCTCTTAGGCTTGCAGCCACCGAATCTATTCAATCCCTAGCACTAGCCCCGCACAGAGTTTCATTGATTAGCTACGATAGAATTTCTTTAGCAAAGCACAATTTATATTAACAAAGCAAAAGCAATAGTTTAATAAAATTGCTTTAAAATCAAAGCAATATAATCAAAGTCATCAGAACCGGTAATCAAAACAAATTATGAAAACAGGAAATCCAGGAAGTGTTTTATATTTCCCTTTTGCAAAGGACAGTGGGATTCTATTAAAACAGAGTTTATTGTTCTTCATATTCAAGTCTATTAAGGTTACAATGATGCCAAAGCCCCTTCTAAATAATATTATCATATTTTAAGAGGTATATTAAAAGTGTGTTTTAAAAAGATTATTTGGAAAATAAAGTGCCTTTGTAGCACATGAGGAATTGTGGAAAGAACGAGGGGAGATAAGACAAGTGTCTTAAAACATTTAAATATTGAAATGTGCTTCATTACAACTTCCACTGGCATTCAGTAATGATCACCAAATTATGTCAAGCCAAGACCTTGCTGCTGTGCTCCAGACCAAAATTTCCAACCAACTACTAAAACTTATCTCTTCAGAATTACAAAGAACACCTAAAAATTCACAGGTCCAAAACTGTACTCATTATATATCTCCTCAAACCAGCTTCTTCTCCTTTGTTACCTATGCTAGGAAATGGCACTAACAGCTCCCGGTCACCAAATCAGCTATGCGGTGTCATCTTAGACTCTCTTCTCCTCATCCGTACAACTGGCGACTCATAAAATCCAGCTCTGGGGCTTCCCTGGTGGCGCAGTGGTTGAGAGCCCGCCTGCCGATTCAGGGGACGCGGGTTCGTGCCCCGGTCCGGGAAGATCCCACATGCCGCGGAGTGGCCGGACCCTGCTCCGCGGCATGTGGGATCTTCCCGGACCGGGGCACGAACCCGCCTCCCCTGAATCGGCAGGCGGACTCTCAACCACTGTGCCACCAGGGAAGCCCAGCTTACACTTTTTGAGTGTTTCTATGTGCTGGTCCTCATTCCAAGTGCTTTACCTATATTAATTCATGAATGGCCTTAAATATTACTCAAATCCTTTCCTTCCACTCCATTTCTACTGCCAGCTTCCTAATTCAGGGCTTGTCATTTCTCCCTTGGACCACACTGCTTCCTAATGGATGTCTCTCACTCTGGCCACCTCAGCCCTCTGGTCTCTCCTCCCCATTGGGACAAAGAGCCTTTCTAATTCTGAAACCTGATCTTGTCACTTCTCTGTTCAAAATTCTTGCATGGTTTTCTGTGGATGACAGGATAAAATTCAAATTCCCTCGTATGAAGATGGACAAGCACTCTTCAGCTGCTCCGTTTACTCTCCACCTTTTTGCACTTCCTTTATGAATCACTTTGATGTCCTGAAACACAGCACACCAGTTCGTTCCCCGCCCCTGCCTGCATACAGCATCTGTAGGCTGGCCTGCCCTCCCCTGCTCCATGCTGGCTCTTGAACTCCTTTACTCCTTCAAATCCCAGTTCACACTTCACTGTGTCTTTGAAGCCTTCTTTATCCAACTCCAAAGTCCTAGCTCTGTATTTGTATTTATTTTCTTTACACATTTCCGTCCCCTAATATACAGCGAGCGCCATAAAAACAAGTCTAAAACTTTACATATTTTGATATCTTCAGGTCCCGACTGTACAGCCTCCTTTCAGCAATAAAAGTTTTACTCCACGGAGAGTGGGAATACATAACCTCCCTTCTAGTTCCAACATTCTATAACCTAATAGCTTTCAAGACCTAACTATATACAGGGCATGCTTGATATTATACAGATATGAATCCCAGTCATCCCTCCAGTCATTCATCAATGGCTGTCTGAAGATAAGGTATTGATGTGTGCCAGATGGCATATTCTAAAAATTGCCACAACAGTATCTCCCATCCTTCATGGTCTTCTTGCAATGGACGTGACTCTCTGCCCATTGAGAGGTGAGACATGTTCCTTCCCCTTGAATCTGGGTGGGCTTGTGACTTTGAAAGAAGTGCTACTACATGACTTTCAAAGTAAGACCATAACAGGTGATACAATCTCTGCCTGGGACTTTCGGGGATGCTCACTGATAGAAAGCAGCCACCATGCTCTCAGGAAGCCCAACATCGACATGGAGCCACCATGTGTAAGTGTTCCTGCCAACAGCTACAGCTGAGGTTCCAGCCACTCCAGACTTGTTAAAGAGGCTGCACGTGATATCAGCCTTCAAGTTACCCTGAGACTTGGAGTCTTTCCCACTGACATTTATAGAACAGAAACAGCCCATCCCTACTGTGCCCTTTACAAATTCCTGGTCCACAGAAGCTTGAGTATAATATAATGGCTGTTCTTTTATGCCAGTAAATATGGTGTGGTTTATTATACAGTAAGAAAACTGATACAATAAGCAATAAGGTAGGGCAACCTTTCTTCTACTGCTCTAAGAGAAACACTGGTGCCCTGGGAGGTATCACCAAGTTTCCTGAGAAAAAATAAAGGTGTGGGAGGGAATTCCCTGGCGGTCCAGTGGTTAGGACTTTGTGCTTTCACTGCCGAGAGTGCGAGTTCAATCCCTGGTTGGGGAACTAAGATCCTGCAAGCCTTGGCCAAAAATAAAAAATAAAGGTGGGGGAGAGAGTGGTAGTTCTGTGATCACTCACACTGTATCTTTTTTAAAATTTCCATTGCATAAAACTAATGGTTTTAAGAACTTCAGAACATCAGGTCTTGAGATACAGATGAGACCATGACAGTAAAAGGCTATCTTTATAGAATTTAGATTCTAATCAGGAGCGATAAGCATTAAACAAATGAATAAACAAATTATGGGTAAATAATGTCACTTAGAGGTATCTGAAATAAATGACGATTGCATCAATTAATTAAAAAAAAAAAGAACTCCAGAAGCAACAACCCAAGGCACCTAGCACTGTCAACACAGTATTCCCCAAATATATTTAACAATGGACTCCTTTTGTCATCATACACAAAATATGCCCCCCCAAACTACAGCTTGTAGAATAGTTTGAAACACTGGGTTAAATTCACCAAATCAAACAATCCCAAACACTGGCCAATTGGAAGAGAATCTTATTTTGTTTCTAAAGCATTATACTCAGGAGGGGCGGCCTTAAATGAGAAGCACAAAACAGTCAGGTTGTGGTTGGAAGGCTCAGCTAGCCTTAGCGCCTCCCCTCAGAGGTTCCTACAGGAAATCAGTCCCTATGAAGTAATGAGAGGGGGAAGGGGAAGGTATCTGATAAGACCCCGTGCGTGTGTAGTTTGCATAGAGTGTGCAGGCCCAGCTTCAGCTGTACTAACAGGCACACAGGTGTCCCTGGCAAAGAATGACCGGTCTGAATGCATTCAAGGAAAGGAAGGATGGGAAAACAGGGAGACACCTGCTCAAAGAGAGACTCTATTTCCAAGCAGTAAAAACCCTTGTTTTGCTGCATGGCTTCTTTTTATTTCAAAATAAAAAGGATCCACAAGCCAGAGTGGGAAAGTGATCCCAGTGGCCCAGAACAGTTAATCTTGGTTGTTCACACAGTGATAGGAGCCTTGGAATCAGTGAGTCTGTCTCATGCCTGGGGCTTGAGGCTTAGGTGGCATATTCAGTTCTCAGGTTTCCTATCCACTTATGTTCTGCATCAGAACACCAGAGCCTTGCTCTTTCAGTGTGATTTGATGCTGATGAGAGGCAGGATGGTACACAAGGTTATGCATCACCTCGAGCCAAGTGGCTGGCTCCCAGCTCAGGTTACCTGGGCTGTGGGTGAGCGCCACTGCCACCTAGTGGCCATCTTTCAAAAGCACACTATTCTTCTTCCACTTTCAACAGTCCCGATTGCCCAGACTTAAAGGAGATGAAATTCTCCAGATCAAGAAAGACAGAGTAAAATACCATATCTTTAGCTTTATTTCAAAGACATCCACTGGTTAGCACCTTGAAATTATCTTTCATTTGAAAATCTAGAAGAGGCAAACCATATAGCAGAAAGGTCCTGGGCTTTGTCTAAATGGAGCTGGATGGGCAGTTTAAAAATGTGCGATTATGAACTGTAATAAGTACCACAAACTGGGGGGCTTAGAACAACAGAAATGTATTATCTCACAGCCATGGAGGCTAGATGTCTAAAATGAAGGTGTCAGTAGGGCTGGTTTCTTCTGGGTACTTTGAAGAAGAATCTGTTCCATGCCTCTCTCCTAGCTCACAACGGTTTCTGGCAAGCCCCGATGTTCCTCACCTTGTGGACACATCACTCCAATCCCTGCCTCCATCTCTAGTGTGTTCTCCCCATGTGTCTGTGTCTCTGTTTCCTCTTACTAGAAGAACACCAGTCATTGGATTAGGGTCCACTCTAATACAGTTTGACCTCATTTTAACTAACTGCATCTGCAAAGACCCTATTTCCAAACAAGGTCACATTCGGAGCTTTTGGGTGGACGTGAATTTGGAGGAGACACTATTCAACCCAGTATAATGACAGTATGTGAGTAGAGGGGAGAAAGAGCAATTGGGTCCTTTTTGCATAAACTGCATCATTACTGCAACTATGAAGTCTTTATATTTTTCTATTTTATTTAAAGGGGATTTGCTCCAAAAAATTATTGGTCTAGGCCCATCTTCTCCTGTAAGAGATGAGGACAATGAAACCCAGAGATGGAAAGTAGATGGCCCAAATTAGTGACAGGGCCAAGAACAGGACTCGGTGCAGATCACCTCTCCTTCCCCTACACAGCAACACCACCCAAGGCAGCAGCTCCATTGCTACCGCTCCTGTTGTGGTGGTGGTGGTTGTTTAATAGCAGAGCACCCTGCTGGGCACTGTGGTAGGCAGAATAATGCCTCCACCAAAGATGTCCACATTTTAAGAAATTTCATTCACTTATTCATAATTCAAACCCCATTTATTTAAACTCTGCTACACAGATATCTTGAGACAATTTTATTTATCTGTACATTCACTGAATCTTTTCAGCAGCTGTTTATTAGGAACCTACTACTTCTAGAAATGATGGATTAAGAAGTGAACAAGACTCATAAAATCCCTGCCCTCAATGGAGCTTACATCCTAGTGGGAAAGACAGATAGTAAACATGTCATCAAATGATTATGTAAGAGTTTCAAATAGTGCAAAGTTTTAAAAAGTAGTGATGGGACACAGTGTAACTACGTAAAAAAACCCAGAGGACATGAAGAGCACTGTAGCCAGGGTCAGTGAAGGTCACTTAGGGGATGTAACATTTAAACTGAGATCTGAATGAGAAGAAAGCAGCCATGTGACTATCTGAGGAATGAGTATCCAAGCAGAGAGAACAGCAATGGCAAAGACGCTGAGGTAGAAAAGCTCTATATCTTTAAGGGACAAAAGAAGGCAAGTGTGGCTGGATGGTCAGAGTAGTTAGGGGTAGGTCGTGGTGACTTTGGTAGAGAATCATAGGCAACAGATTCAGAGGCAAAGACTGGGGACCTTTAAGAAACATGATATTGCATCTAGATTGTATTCTAATCACAAAGAGAAGCTATAGGAGTGTTTTAAGCAAGAGAGAGATACGATCTGATTTATTGTGGGAGAAACAAAGATTTTTAGAAGAGCTGTTCCCTGTCCAAGGACAGAGGTGTAGCCCTAGACCAACCTGTGTGGGAGGATTATGAGAATGCCCGTGGGAGGAATTAAGTCATCTCATCAACCTTCGTAGCTGATTTAGACAAAGGAAGTGAGAAAAAGCGAGGAGACAGAGAGCGTCCCATGAGCACACGCAGCATAAGCAAAGGCACTGTGGCAGACAGTGTATGTGGGCAGGGGTATTGTAGCAGGTCTGAATTAGTGAAGAAATACAGTTAAGGCACAGCATGGTGAGGTCTGAGGTAGAGCAGAACAGGACAATTCCTGGAAAGGCCTTGTATATGCTGGGATAAGAAACATGGACTTGATCCTTTGGGTAAGATATCAGAGGATTTTAAGCAGCATGGCCAAAGGATCCAGTTTATGACTTAGACAGAGTAGCCTGAAGGCACTGTTGAAGTCAATGTGACAACAAGAAGAGATGCAGAAGGAAAGTTAGGAGGCTGATTAAATAATCCAGATAGGAGTTGATCAGAACCTGAACATAGTTGTGTTGGTAGTAATAATAATTAATAATAGCATTAACATGTTGTGGTACTTACTCTGTTCCAGGCACTCTTTTAAGCAATTAATAAATATTAATTCATTTAATGCTCACAAAAATCCCATAAGGTAAGACCTATTACTATCCCAATTTTACAGATGAGGAAACTGAGATAGAAGGTAGTTTAAATAACTCTCCTAAAAGTAATAGAGCAATACAGTAATAAGAAATAAGTGGTAAAGCTGGGAGTGAGGATGAAGGGAAGGAATTCCAGAAATACTTAGGGGAAAAAGTATTTCAAGGTGTTTAAGGAAGAAATTGGTAACATTTTCTGAGTAGGAAGAATTATGAAAATATCCTACATTTCCAACTGTGCCTTCGGTGTTTGACTATGGCACTGAATGAGATAGAAAAACAGTGGGTAAACCAGTAGGCCTGTCAGGAAATGGATGGATTCAGTTTGAGATGTTCGAAACACCTGTGGAATATCCAAATGGGTATAGGTGAGCAGCAATGTGGAAAAGTAGTTTACTTTTCTTCTTTAAGTTTTATTAAAATATAATCAGAAAGATGTCCACATTTTAATCTGTAGAGCCTATGAATAAATTATGTTACATGTCAAAGGGGAATTAGGATGCAATTGAAATTAAGATTGCAAATCAGCTGACCTCGAGATGAGGAGATTATCCTGGACTCGCCAAGAATGTCGAATGTAATCACAAGGGTCCTTAAAAGTAGAAAAGGAAAGTCAGAGTGTCAGAGAAAGATGTGAACACGAAAGAAAGGCACAGAGAGATGAACGTCATTGGCTTGTCGAAGATGGAGGAAGGGGACCACTAGTCAAAAAATGTGGGTGGCTTCTGGAAGCAGGAGAAAGCAAGGGAACATTCTTCCCTAGAGCCTCCAGAGAGGAACACAGTTTTGCCAACACCTTGATTTTAGCCCAGCGAGATCCATTTTAGATTCTGACCTCCAGAACAGTAAGATAGTAAGTAAATGTGCGCTGTTGAAGCCTCTGATTTTATAGCTTTTTGTTAGAGTAGCAATAGAAAACTAATATAGATGCTCTGAGGAAGAATCTCTGCTCGATAACAAGAAGTCTGGAGTTAGTGATGGTAGGGTGGTTCGGGTACTCAGTGAGATCATGAAGGACCCGGGTGCCCTCTTATCAGAAACCTCCACACAACCCCTCCAATAATACTTTATTACATGTCTTATTGGTCCAAACTGGGTTATACAGAAATACCTAGTTGCAAGGGAAGGTGAGAAATCTAACATCTGGCAAAGAGTAACAGCATTATCAGGACTAGATCAGCCGAGTCGTGATTCATTGCTTGGAGCTGGGAATATTGCTGCCCTGAAACCCGCTGGTAAGGATGCAGTGAAGACGGGTATAGGGAGGTAAATAACCTTTGGCAAAGATATAATCTAGCATCTGCCGGACTCTGAGAAGCTTAAAATTCACAGGTGTTGGGACAACTATTCATTTCTAAAAAAATCTAAAAATCCAAATAAGACACTTATATAACCAGATGCCCCCAATCAGATAAACACAACATACAAACAGAGGAGGCTAAAGTGCACTAACTATGTATAAGAATTAATACTTTCAATAGGTATAGAAGGCAAAAGTCACCGTTCCCACTTATCTCTGAGATAAGGAAACTCTCTCTTAGTCTTAAGGAGGTTAAGTGATGTACCCAAACCCATCGAGTGAGCAAAAGTCGATTCTCATTCTGCTTTTCCCTGGTTGAAAGAGTAAAGAGGAGCAATCAATGTTAATTAAATGTTGGTAGTTAGAAACTTCACAGATCTATCGAGAAGGGCACCTGAACTGTTACTGTTGTTACTAGGAGGCCACTGAACACGACCAGTTCTGAGGAATAAGGACGGGAAGCATACAGGAGGCACGGGGGATTTTTTCCTCCTCACCTCTGGAACGATTGAATCAGAATATGATTCTTCTGTCCCAAGAAATTAAGTTTCACATAACTTCAAACTCTTCAGAAATTGAGGGCTGCTTATAGTCTTAGTTATAAAAAAAAGTCATTCCCTTGGCCTGCACCAAAGAGTGATTTCGTAATAGCGGTTACCTCTGAAAAGGAAAGAAAGGGAATGGGATCAAAAGAGGCAGACAGGGACTTTCAACTAAAACCATAATGTTTAATCTCTTAGAAATATGAAAAATCTGAATAAAAACAATGGCACAATATTAAGAGGTATAAAGCTAGCTGATGGGTATAAAAGCATTTGTTATAGTATCCTATTTTTTTCTCTAAATCTATGAAATGTCTCCCAATTTAAAAAAATATTTTTTTAATTAAAAGATAATATTAACTCCACAGTGTAAGTGGGTTTTATTCATTATTCATTAACTATATGTGAGTTAAGTGGTAGCTGTGTGCTAGTCACGCTTCTAGACGCTTACAAGCAAGACCCACAAAATCACTGCCTCCATGGAGATGACATTCTTGTCAAGGCAGACAGGAAACAAACAAGGCCATTGCAGTGAGTGTTAAGTGTGTTACAGGAACAAAACAGAGGAACGTGATAAATAGGGACCCAGAAATTGTTGATTCTCATGAGGTAGACAGGAAGAGGAACATGGCTGAGGAGCTGACATTTGATCTAACACGTGAATAATAAAAACAAGTCATTCAAAGAATAAGGAAAAGAGTACTTCATGAAGAGCAATCAGAGCATGCAAAGGCCCTGAAGCCTTACAGCATTCTAAGAACCAAGAGCGGCCCAGGCTTGTTAAGTCATAGCAAGCAATGTGGTGACAGATGTGGTCAGAAAGGTACGCAAGAGGGCTTTGTAGTCATGCCAAGAAATGTAGATTTTATCTGAAGTGCAATGGGTAGCCAATGGATGGAGGGTTGAGGGAGAGGGTTTAAGGAAGGGTACAAGGTGTATATATATATATATATATATATATATATATATATATATATATATATATATATATAAAACATGTGAAATATACTACAGTGTACTGACAAGTGGAAAAAGCATATTAAAGAACACTATGATAGTAAAATATGTTTGTCCCCAAAGTGCATATTGTTTGCATGGCAGAAGTTGGGAAACATTTATTCAAATGTGGTGGGATTTCAAGTGACTTTATTTTATTTTCTATCTATATGTTCTTCCTTTCCTTTCATCGCCCAGACACTAAACCTTACTTGTAATCCAGTACTCTTTCTGGTGAATCATAACATCCTTCCCATATCTGGCTGTCCTGATAAATGTTTTAGAGAGAGTTCTACTGGCCCTCAGGCTAACTTTGGATCATCCCCTGTAAGTGCCTGATTTGGGGGCCTGGGAGGGAGATGATGGTGGGGTTTCATTTTAAATATGTCAAGTGTGAGATGTTTACATTAGTTAGGACAGTCATAACAAAGGACCACACACTGAGTGGCTTAAACAACAGAAATTAATTTTCTCACAATTCTGGAGGCTAAAAGTCTAAAATCAAGGTGTGGGCAGGGTTGGTTCCTTCTGAGGTCTCTCCTTGGCTTGTAGATGATTATCCTTCTCTTCGTGTCTTCACACGCTGATCCCTCTGTGTGTGTCTGTGTCCTTCACCTCTTCTTATAAGGATAACACACCTTTTAGACTAGGGCCCACCCTAACAACCTCATTTTAACTTAATTACCTCTATAAAGAACCTATCTTCAAATATAGTCACATGTGGAGATACTGGGGTTTAGGACTCCAACATATGAATTTAGGGGGTAGGGGAAGGGGACAAATTCAGCTCAGAATCATGTCCATCCGGGGGAGACTCTCAGAGGATGTTACAAACATGGCTCTGCAGCTGGGCAGAGTACACTGGCCTGGAGGTAAAGACTTGGGAGTCTTTTCTGTGTAAATGCACTCACCCTAGGAGAGCCTGTAGCATCAGGAGAGTCCATGACAGAGGGACACCAAGGAAAAGAGCCTACGAAAGAGATAGGGAAGGCCTGACCCAAGAAGTAGGAGGACAATTAGGAGAGACTGAGGACATGCAAGTTTCAAGAAGGAGAGTAGTCATTAGTGTCAAACTCTAGGTTCTGAAACCGTATCCTACAAACAATCCTCCTAGGGCCCCTCTACCGTTGGCTCAAGGTCACCACCATGGCTCCCACTGGCAATAAAACAATCAGTCCACCATCCAAGGGTCTCCACAATATGATTCTAACCCCTTTTAAATGTTATCTCCCTTTAGCATCCTTCAAAATCCCTCAGCATTAGTGACACAGAATTGTCCCTACATACTTGCCCGAAGTGCAGTGGCCTCTGGCCCTTTGTGCATGTTACCTCCCCCCCCAGGAATGACCTTTCCATTATTCTGCTCATCCTCATCCTACCATCCTTCAAGGACAATTAGCAATTTCTCCATATGAACTTGATTTCTATGTGTGTCTATCTGCTGCACTGGGGCTGTGGACTCTTCAGGGAAAATCCTTTCTATTATTTATCCCTGGCACCCCTTGAAGCCTGCCATGGTGCCTAGTATATAGTAGGTGCTCAAAGAAGGGCCTTTTGCATGAATGAACTAATGTTGCTTTGTATCAAACAGAATTAAACAGAATCCAGCAGCTGACATTTAAAAATGTTAATGCTACTGACTCACCTGTTTGGGGGAAGGGATGAGTTTTCTTTGAAGACTTAGTGACTTTCACATCTGCCAGATGTGCTGTTATCCTCTTTAATGTGGTCACTTATTACAAGGAGAAACAGTTCCTCATGATTCAGGTATTTTCATACAGTTAGATTATTATGTCTGAAAATTAATATTGTTCTGTCCTCTGATATTTACTTCAGGGCCAGTAGAAACGTAACTATCCTCACTCTCTATTTGTGTTCAATCTAATCACTTAGCAAGAGGATTAGAGCCAGTACACACTGATTTTTTTGAAGACTTGGGAGTGTTTTTTTTTGATTCTGACACTGTAAATATTTTCCAAATGTATTAATATATGATAATTATTTCTTAATATTTTAATCTTCTTAACATGTTAACATTCTTAACATGTTCTTAGTCTCTGAATATTGAGGGTAATATATACATAAGGTTGTACACTTGTATGCAAAATTTTTTCTATGATGTTTTATCGTAATTATATGTACAGATAAGATAGGGTACTGCTTCCTTCAAGACCTTCATTAAAGTCAAATTGGAATTTTATTGTGGATTAAGGATGTTAAGGCATTAATTACTGTAATTCCTTACATATGATGCTATTCAAAACCTTTCCAGGGGCTTCCCTGGTGGCGCAGTGGTTGAGAGTCCGCCTGCCGATGCAGGGGACACGGGTTCGTGCCCCGGTCTGGGAGGATCCCACATGCCGCGGAGCGGCTGGGCCCGTGAGCCATGGCCGCTGAGCCTGCGCGTCCGGAGCCTGTCCTCCGCAACGGGAGAGGCCACAACAGTGAGAGGCCCGCGTAACGCATAAAAAAAAAAAAAAAAAAAAAAAAAAAAAAAACCTTTCCAAACCCATCAACTCATGTAACAACACTTTGAGATAGTTTGGCTAATGTTATCAACACCATTTTACGCACTAAAAAAAGTGACACAAGATATTAAGAAGATGTAGTAAGTTATCAGATCCATGACAAAAACAGTTCTCCTTTCCTCAATTCCATGTACTTTCCAAAGACTATATAAACCTCATTACACAAATAATTCATGATTAGATTAAATGACCTTTAAGGTCTCTTCTAATTCTGAGATTCTATGAGTTCACAGATAAACATATTCCTTTCAATAGTCCTTCAAATACCAACCTTTATTTTTTATTAGCTGTAGCGCTTAATGGTTAAGAGCCAGTGATCGGAATCATAATATTCCAGCTAGGCCAATTATAATATTGCTTTAGTCAAGTCATATAATTTTTCTGAATTTCATTTTTCTCATCTGTAATTTGGGGATAATAATAGTACCTGCCTTCTGAGTTATTATGAAGCTTCGATGAAATAATACCTATAAAGTCCTTAGCAAAGTACCTAGGACACATTAAGCACTCAATAAACACTAGATGCTATAATTAATGTTGCTGCTGCTATTATTATCATCATTATTAAATTCGAGGATATATTTGTACTTTTAGAACTATGTCCTAAGGATAGTAAGAATAAACTAGTTAAACATCTTCCCTCTATGAATTTTATACAAACCAAGGTCATGAAATATAGTTAGCCAGTTGACCATTTATGTTGTAGAAGACAGAGCATTTAGATGCCCTGGAACTGGAATTCAACCATGAATTAAAATACCCAGTCTCCTGACTGTAATAAAGACAAATTCTCTAGTGGAAATGGTTCACCAAGGATTTATTAGAACTTTCCTGTAGGAGAAAAAGTTTCAGAGGTTTTCACTATAAGTAGAAAATACATAGAATCAGAACTTAAACCTCAAAGCTTTCATCTTTCTTTATGAAATTCAACAGAAGTCCTTTTAAGAAGTGTTAATCCAGTTAAATATTTACCAAACCTTACTCTCAGCTGAAATGGGTGTAAAATCTCAAATTAGAAAGTCTCCTTTTTGGTTAACTCCCATCAGATTCGGCTGCAGTATTTCCCATTACTTGCATTTTAAGGAGAAGAGCATTTAGCACAAAACTTCAGTATCAGTGTTGGAAATTGACAAACCGGTGAAAGGGAAAACATGACAGTCAAAGATAGAGCAGATTTCCTGTGTGTGCTAAAAAGAGAAAAACATTTCTTTGGCTATTACGGATACAATTAAAGTAAAGCTTTAAGATAATGTTTCTGTCAGAGGTTGAAGGGATGAATATCAAATCCCTATTGTGAGGCAAATATACATATATCTTATCAATTTTTCTTTACACAACCTTATAACAAAAGAATATTATTCCTTATCAACCTAAAATTGTGCAGAGACCTAAAGAAGTGAATAGCCTGTGGTCACATAGCTGGTGAAATATAAAAATGGATTCAAGTCCCAGAGCCCAAGACCCTCAGCTAGCTCAGACTGTTCTTTTTTATTTATTCAACAAAAGTTTATGGAAGTATATCATTTTAAGTTTATTAGGAATCAGCTGGAGAAACAGTGGTGGATGAGACATTGTTCCTACCCGCTGTGAATTTATAGTCCTGGACGAGAGAGAAACAAATGTGCTAAGACGGCAGTAAGAGAAGTGAAAAAAGGAAGCCAAAGAGGGGCTACTAATTCTGATCTCCTCTCTCGTAACAGGTCTCAAAGAGGGTTACATTTTCAAAGAAGCACGTAATACAACATACAAGTTTACAAGTATACAAACTGTGAGCACATCGAGGTTTAATTTCACTACCAGGACCCCAGCGATCCAATCCCTAAGCAAACACCCAGGGCTGATCTCCAGAGATGTTTCTGAATCTTAACCAGTACCTCCACAGTTCCCAACCCAGTATGGATTTCAGCATGAGGATGAGAAGAAGAATGAGGAAGAAGGTAACTGAATGACTCTAAACTATAGCTTAAAACAAAAAATCAACTCCCCTCTCAGAGATACTTGTTAACTTTCAATATCCCAGTTGAACTTTAAAGGACACTTCTGTTTCAGTTAAGGGAGAGTATAGACCCACACAACAAGGTCAAACATATTAGAGTTAGTTGCTTTATACCCTTTCCCACATCAGCACACCAGTCAGCAGCTAGACTAAGGGGGAGACAGCTATGCTGAAACTAGAGTGAGCTCAAAATTATAAAAGCTCACACATAGTTTTCACAGTCTATAGGTACTCTCTTTCCTTGTCACACTGACCCCACATACAGTCATTACGTTCTCCCCACACTCACTCTCCTTTGCGCCATGATCTTTTATCTGAGTTGGGACGCTGGGATGTTCAACTCTCTTTTGTCCATTCACCATCAAAACTTTAGTGGGCTTCCATTATGTGCCAGGCAACATACTGTGGGTTGGAAATACCAGAAAGAGAATGAAGGGTCCCATCTTCTCCCACATACATACTAACCATCTACTGCTTGGGCAACAGACTGCTAAAGCAGTGGTAGCATAGAATGGTTAAAGTGGTTGAACTAGCCCGAGAATGGCAAATAAGCTAGGTGAGAAAAACAATTAGGAGCACTGGAGTCAGGCTGTCGACACTCAAATCTTGATTCCACTAGCTGTTTGACCTTGAGCAAGTCATTTATGTCCTCTGTGCCACAGTTTCTCCATCTTAAAAATAATGATAATAACAATTCCTAGCACATAATGTTGTGGCATGGTTGAAAAAGAGAGTACATATTGATTATCTAGAACAATTCCTGGCACATGATAGGCGCTCAATAAATATTGCTGTGTCTTTCTCACCAAGTGATTAGTACTTATGCTGGTTGGGGTTATTTGGATATAGATGTGATGTGAAGTTAGGAGTGCAAAAGGTGTGTTAGGGAGTAATACCTATAGAAGGAAATGGAGAGGAAGTGGGATTGGACAGAGGCAACTATCTGACAAGCCCGTCTAGGAGCTCTAGAGCAGGCTGCCCCTTAGAGGTGTCTCACAGTGGGCACAAATGGCTGGGCACTTATACCACAGCCCCGCTCAAGGACTGAAAGAGTACAGCCTCAGTTCAAAAGTTAAGACAGACCCCAAAGGACCGAAGAGCGGAAGGCCACTAACAAACCATACCGTCGGCATCTGGGCAGCAAGTCCTTTCCTGAAAGGAGACCTGAGCAGGCATTTCCATGTTGGCCGTAGCAGTCACTGTCTGGGGTGCTGGTTCAGAAGGATTTGGAGGAAGTGCTGGAATTCAGTGGGCTTAGGCAAGTGGAGACATCATGACTGCTTAAGACTTCAGCCACGGCTCTTGAGCAAGGAGGAGAGGCCCACCTGCCAGGAATCTGCCCTGCTTAAATAGATTGTCTCCAAAGGCTCCTCCACCTCTGACAAACTCAGTTCTTTATTCCTTCTTCAGCAGTTTCTTTTAGACCCCAAGGATGCCAAGAGAGCCCTGGCCCTAGGAGTCTGCTGCCCCCTAACACAGTGCTATATATACCCTCCTCTTCTAAGGAAGGGGAAAGCAGCCAACTGTCCAGAGGCTCGGGATTTCTAGAATCATACAGTACTAGCGGCTCAAGGCACCACCCTTAGCTTTGGCTCTGTGTGTCCTTCTCAGAACCTCTTCTAAGGCCCAGAGTTTCTCATTTGCATTCAGACTATCAATCTAGAAGAATGACAGTCTGCTTAGAGCAACACTAATTACTTACACCCTGAACTTACTCCAAAATGCATTTACAGAATCTTTAAAAACAATATAACTAGGCTACTTCTAATAAAGGCTTTATCTAAATTGCTGATGCGCTTGTAAGGGAAACAAAATATAGATAGAGTACAACTATGGGGAAAGTTTCTAGAAAAGGGGGACTTTGGATAAAAGTAAAATGCTATCAGGGAACAAAATCAGAGTTATCAGCTCAAACAGGTAATGGATCGTTTAGCACTTAAATATTTTCTTGTTGTTTTGCAACTGTGCTTTCAGTAGGAGGGAATCCGTGATTTAGTAATACAGCTCTTTTTTTTTTTTTTTTTTTTTTTGCGGTACACAGGCCTCTCACTGCTGTGGCCTCTCCCATTGTGGAGCAACAGGCTCTGGACGCGCAGGCTCAGCAGCCATGGCTCATGGGCCCAGCCGCTCCACGGCATGTGGGATCTTCCTGGACCGGGGCATAAACCCGCGTCCTCTGCATCGGCAGGCGGACTCTCAACCACTGCGCCACCAGGGAAGCCCTACAGCTCATTTTTGCTGTCCGTTGTATTTCATTTATGGTTAAGCACAGTGAGGATCTGGGCTGCAGCAGGTGTGTGTTCAGCTGCACCTGGCAGAGAGCAGGAAAGCTGAACAGCTGATGGCAATACCTAGTTCCATCTCTCACCTGGTGGCAGCCACCTGCAGGGAGGTAAATCTCCTAGGAAGAAACTAAAAGTCTCAGTTGCAACTTTAAAGTCTTAAACTTCAGAATTCTGTGTGCACACAAACACTAAAACAGGGCTTCCCTGGTGGCACAGTGGTTGGGAGTCCGCCTGCCGATGCAGGGGACGCGGGTTCATGTCCTGGTCTGGGAGGATCCCACATGCCACAGAGCGGCTGGACCCGTGAGCCATGGCCGCTGGGCCTGCGCATCTGGAGCCTGTGCTCCACAATGGGAGAGGCCACAACAGTGAGAGGCCCGTGTACCGCCAAAAAAAAAAAAACAGAAACAAAAACACTAAAACAACCTCTGATGTTGATACCTGAATTCTGGATTTTAAATGTTTTCAAATTTTTAAAAATATTTCTTCATGAAGCATAATTGGTGGTCATGAACAGTGCCTAGGATGGAGCTGGTTTCTCAGTTCCATAAATGGTTGCTGACTGTGTAAGAAATAACAAAGCAAAGCTGTCTTCTATCCTTGAAGTTCATGAAGCAGATTTACCAAGTTTAAGACCACACACTTCACACACTATATGTTGGTCCTAATGTCCTCTGTGATTCCGAATCATGGACTCATCACTCTTTTCCTACTAAACCACCACCCCCACCTGCCTTAACATCATCAACTTTAACAACACCTGCTTCTGATTCTTGTTCCCACAAGCCTGTGACAACAGAGATACCCATCAGGGCCCCTGGTTTGAGCTTCCCATCCCTCACCTCACCTTCGAATTTAGACTGCAACTCACTTTGAAAGTCAAGAAAGTCAGTGACCCAGAGGTGAACCTTGGGGCAGTTCCAACTGGACTGGGAATGGGATTCCTCCAAAAGGCCACAGCCATGGCCAGAGACACCGTTCTCATTTCCAGGCAACGAAGTCCCAGGCAATACTCTGTGACTCATCCTCAGCAGCTGTTTCCAGGGCACTGAGCTCTGCAGGCTGAACAGGTGGGGGTCTGTCTTCCTTATTTGACAGAGCTTTTCATAGTCAAGTGCCAGGAGAAATGAAAATTACAGTCATAGCTCTTAAGAAACTCCTAAAGAAACACAGGGTTGGCCTTGGGCAAATTCTGATATCAGGCAATTGGCTTTAAGGCCCTCCAGCTTCATTTTTTGACAACCCTCTCGCCCTACGATGCTCCTGACTATCATACTCCAACTCTCCCCTAACATACATTACCATGTACCTATCGGGAAATACCTGTGAGCATCTGAGAAGGCTGCTCTGACTCTAGCTGGGACTAGTCACTCCCTTTGCTGTGATCTTATTGCAACACACTGTGGCCCAAGTCATATTGCAGTATTGCCTATGGTCCATGTATTTGTCTACTTGATAGACTGTAAGATCCCTAAGGGCAGGCACCAAGTATTACTCATCTTAACCTAGCACATAGGAAGCTAGCTGAATTGTAACTGATTTGCATTGAAGTCTTAGAAGGAAATTATGGAGGAAAATATTATTTGGAGAGATTAAAATTTAAAGATTCTTTACTAAAACAGATATCCTTTTACTCACATTTTAAAATGAGCAAATTAGATGAGCCAATAATTCACCAAAGAAATGCAAATAAACAAATAAGAAAAAGTTCAGCATTACTAATAAAGAAAATACAAACAAGTTACAAGTTGCTGAGCCGCAAACTGCCAAATATGCCACACACATGCGCACACACACACGCACACACACACCCCTTCTTTTAGGATTTTCAATATAAATTGCCACCAGTGTAAGGTCCTTGTTACTATAACCTCATCAGTTTTTACATATGTATGAATGTGGGTGTGTATGTGTGTGTCTATATATACAGATATAGACATATATATGTATGTATATATATATACACACACACACACATACACACATGCACATACACATATATATATATATATATCTCCCCCGTTTGAGAACATTTGCCCTTTAATTTGCATTTAAAATCAGTTTCTTTAAATATTTTAGTTACAAGCTCTGAATAGTGAAGACACAGTAGATATTGCAAGCACCTCAGTATTGGTTCCCAACCCCAGGCCTTGCTTCTTCGTTCAAGGGACAAATGAGCACTCTGCACTAAATTGGAGCCCTAGTGTCAAGTGTCAGCAGCCTCAGGCCTGGATGCAGTTGGATATTCCAATGATTGTGCCCAGACTTAATGGACAGTACCTGACAGGTGACATCAGCCATTTCCCCACTGTGCACTAACAACTTGTGATTGGTTTCTGCCATAGGCCAACCTCCCCCAGACCTGTGTTCTGAGGAGGAAGAACCAAGGCCCTGCTCCCTAAGAGCTGTAACGCAGGAAGGAACAGAACTGCCTCTTTAGGCAACGTGCTTACACCAATGAAATTTAAAAGCTCAAGTCAAGCTGAGCCAGTCTACAGGCCTCCCTCACCCCAATCCTTATATATATATAGTCAGGCCATTCAAGATGGCTGTTCTCTTGCTCACTGTACATCCCCTGCTCAATCAGTCCCTGCTTCACTCACATGACTACCCAATCTGCTTAATTATAGGGCTTCATTAGACCCTGATAACTGACAAGCCCACCTGACGGCAATTCGCCCTATAAATAGTAGCCTCCTTCTCCCCTAGGGTAGCGAAGTCTGCTGTCATGTCTTGCTCACCTTCTGCTGTACACAGTGGAGATGCTGCTCCAGGACCTTGCTTTGGGCTGGTAAGATTCCATGTCCATTAAGACACTGATGTCTCTGTCACTGGCTCGGGGCTCTTTCTTCGGTCTCGAGGCTGGGCGATCACAAGAAATGCAGGCCTGCAGGGTGTAGTCCAACATATACATATATATTTTTTTCCTATTCTCCTAATCCTACCTCTAGAAATCTGACCTTAGGAAAAAGAATCAGATACAGATGAATAATATTATGATATGCTGGCAGTATTGCTTATAATAGTGAAAAAAATGGAAACAGATTATCCAATTGTATGTAGGAAAGTGGTTGTTAGATCAACCAAGTTCATCCAACAATTGAAAACAAACTTTATAAGGATATTTAATGACATGAATGAAAGCTAATGATAAAGTATTAAGTGGGAGACTGCAGGAAAAAACAATTATTTTAAAAAGAGGAGAGTAGTCAACTGGAAAAATGGTAAACAAAAGTCATGTAAGATAAAGTCTAAGAATTGAATAGCTTATTACTTTGGCAATTTAGGAGGCCAAATTTATCCTCAGCAAAAGTCTTTATCTTTAAAAAAGGCCAGTTGCTTTTCTGAGTGTCTAACCAGCTCCTGGGCTCTCTGAGAGCTAAAGGTAGAGGAAAGCACACGACGTTGAAGTCGAATATGGGTTTAAGGTCTTGATTTCACCACACATTACCCTCATAGGTCTCATTACCTTGGAGACATTAATTAAACTTTAATCCTCAGTTTTTTCATCTGTCCAATGAGCATAATACTTGTAAAGAGTCTATCTAGCAGAGTAACTAGCAAATACTGATGATAATCTTTTCCATTTCTTGCATATTAAATATGTTTATAATTACCTGTCCCACTAAGCTTCTAACTGGACATTAACCAGGTGAAATTAATCCTTGACCATAATTAATGGGACCAGGTTAACTGACCCTAGAGGAGGCCCATCCATAAACTAATCTGATTCAATCAAAACTTCTCACCTGAAACTCTGAATAGTAGAGGAAAGTTCCAGTAACTGGAAGGAAGTGGAGCTGAAGCATCAGAATACAGACTTGCAGCTGATGGCTACAGTCATATAGAGGATAAATAATACTGAAAGCTCATTAAGAGAGGAGTAGCGGACGTGAAAAGAAAGGAGTGAGGAGAGTGCTTATACATTCCTGTAACAAATTATCACAGGCTTCTCAGGCATGCCAGCCCAGGGTCAGGCTGGACATGGCTGGGGGCTTCTGCAGAGCTATTCTCCCCTGTGGGCCTAGTGGTCCCTTGAACTGGTGGAACCTCACCCTGGAGTCTGCCTGTCTCTCCTACAAAGCTTCAGCCCCCAGAAAAGCCACAGCCCCTTAGTTTGGTCCATGGATGCTAGCTGGGCTGTCTATGCCAACCCAGGCCCTCTAGCCAGGTACCACCCAGCCCTCCCGCTCCAAACAGCCCCTGGCCTTGGTGGCTTCCACCCGTGCCTCTACCCTCTGAGTTTTGCATGTTCCACTAACCCAGGCAGGCAGTAGGTAGAGGCGGGAGCTTCCAGCTGCATCTGTGAGGGCAGAACAGTAACTCCCCCCTGAGGCACCTACCCCCAATAAAAGCAATTCTAACCTTACAAAAATATTCTCAAGCTCAGTGACTTAAAGCAACACAAACTTATAATTCTGGCGGTCAGAAGGCTGAAATGGGTCTCATTGTGTTTAAATCAAGGTGTTGGCAGAACTGCATTTCTCCCAGAGGCTCTACAGGAAAAGCCAAAAATCCCTCGCCTTTTCTAGCTTCTTCAAGGCCCCTACTTTCCTTGATTTGTAGCCTCCTTCCAGCTACATCATCACTCCAACCTCTGCTTCCATCATTACATTTTCTCTCCTACTTCTGCTGTCACATGGCCTCCCCTACTATGTCCTATTACGACCCTCAGACCTCCTTTTGTAAGGACTCTAATGATTACACTGGACCCATCCAGATAATCTCCCCATCTCAAGCTCTTTAATCACATCTCCAAAGTCCCTTTTGTCTACAACCTAATTCCCTTAGCCTGCTATATTACCTTGCATGACACCTGGGGAGCATTATTAGCCTACCATTGTGACCACGCAGCCTCAGACTATTTCCAGCCCTGACTCTGTAAGGTCGCTTATTGTAATCTCATGTGGCAGAAATAATGCCTTTTCCGAGGCACATAGGAAGTCTATGCTCCTCAACCCCTTTGCAGTTAGACTGGGGCCAAGTGAGAGGTTTAGGCTAATGGGATGTGTTCAGAGGGGAGATGAGCCCTTGCTTCTCAACATGTGGTCTGCAGGACAGCAGCAACACCATCATCTTGGAGCTTGTTAGGCTCCACCTGAGGCCTCTGAATCAGAATCCTCATTTCAATGAGATCCCAGGTGATTCTGAGGCACATTAAAGTTCAAGAAGCACTGATATAGGCCACTTCCAACCCCGGCACTTAAAAATACAAAATCCAATCCTCTAGCTATCTCTTCCTCTACTGCAGTGACCTCAGAGGCCAAGAGTTCCAGGTCACAAAGCTACAAAACAGAGGCCACCCAAAGCACACCATAACATAAGCAAAAGATAAACTTCTAAGTTAAGGCACCAAAATTTGGGGAATTGCCTATTGCGGCAACTACTTTTTTTTTTTTGGCTGTGCTGGGTCTTCATTGCTGCGCACAGGCTTTCTCTAGTTGTGGTGAGCAGGGGCTGCTCTTTGTTGCAGTGCGCAGGCTTCTCACTGTGGTGGCTTCTCTTGTTGTGGAGCATGGGCTCTAGGTGCGCGGGTTTCAGTCGTTGTGGCACATGAGCTCAGTAGTTGTGGCTTGCAGGCTCTAGAGCTCAGGCTCAGTAGTTGTGGCGCACGGGCTTAGGTGCTCTGCGGCATGTGGGATCTTCCCGGATGAGGGATCAAACCCGTGTCCCCTGCATTGGCAGGCAGATTCTTAACCACAGCACCACCAGGGAAGCCCACAGCAACTACTTTTAATTATCCTGGTTTTCAGTAAGATATTTCTTTGAGCTAGCTTGGGTAGATTTGTTTCTTGCAATCAAAACTTTGTCCATGGGCTTCTCTGGTGGTGCAGTGGTTGAGAGTCCGCCTGCCGATGATGGGGACACGGGTTCGTGCCCCGGTCCGGGAAGATCCCACATGCCACGGAGCGTCTGGGCCCGTGAGCCATGGCCCCTGAGCCTGTGCGTCCGTAGCCTGTGCTCCACAACGGAAGAGGCCACAACAGTGAGAGGCCCGCATACCGCAAAAAAAAAAAAAAAAAAATCTTTGCCCACAACAGCAGTTCTCAAACAAGTGAGCATCAGAATTACCTGAAGAGCTGCTTAAAACAAATTGCCAGGCCCCACCCCCTAGAGTTTCTGATTTACTAGGTCAAGGGTGAGGCACAATAACTTGCATTTCTAACAAGTTCCCCAATGATGCTGATGTTGCTGGCCCTGAGACCACATTTTGAGAGCCACTGGCTTACAATTTCACTGTTAGAAGCTTTCCATCACTATATAATTCAATTCTGACAGTATAGACCAGGAGTCTGCAAACTATTGCCCATGGGCCAAATCTGACCCACTGGCAGTTTTCACGAATAAAGTTTATTGGAACTTTGGAACATAGCCATATCTATTTATCATCTATGGCTGCTTCCTCACTACAAAGGCAGAGTTGAATCACTGCAATAGAGACCATATGGCCTGCTGCTATGTACCAAGTGTGGATTAGCTGAGGGCTAATCCACTAAATTGGGTGGGTGGTACTTATAATAGTCTCTATACACATTCACATGTTGATCTAATCACCAAAGTGATGGTATTAGAAGGTGGGGCCTTTGGGAGATGCAAGTCATGAGGGTAGGGCCCTCATGAATGGGATCAGTGCCCTTATAAAAGAGACCCCATAGAGCTCCCTTACCCCTTCTGCCATATGAGAACACAGCGAGAAGATGGCTGTCTATGAACCAGAGAGCAGGTTTTCACCAGACACCAAATCTGCTGATGCCTCGGTCTTGGAATTCTGGCCTCCCAAACTGAGAAATTTCTGTTGTTTATAAGCTACTCAATCTGTCCTATTTTAATATAGCAGCCCAAATGGACTGACACCCACAAAACCTAAAATATTGACTGCCTGGCCCTTTACAGAAATGACTGCTGATCTCTGATATAGACTACAGTGGAATTGTTTTCCTTATATTATCCTGAGACTACAGAACATTGATTTACTTGAGTATATTCGTTGATCATTCTCTACTTCCACTATGCCATTTTCACTTTGACAACAACCACAAGAAAATTATTTGAAAACTGGTATTTACTATTACTATTATGTCCCTAGTAAGAGCATTTGTTATCAAGTACAAGTCTCCCCAACATGGAACTGGAAAGATTCTTGGGAAGCAACAGGATTTTCAAAGTGCTTGTAAAAGTTGGCAAAGTCTGGGTTGTTTTAGTATATCTAGAAGAGTGCTGAGGCAGAAGGAGTGTTGCACAAATGAAAACCAGGCATGTTTCAATGTTATAAACACCCTCTTGATTACCTCACGACCTATCTGCTGGAGTTACAAATCAAAATGGGCCTCTATGTCTTTCATCACTCTAGGGTCAACCTAGTTTATTAAAATTAAACTGCCTGTTATCCTCCAGAATGGTACATAAGCCTATAATATATGCTCTTTCCACCCACTTCAAAAGCCCTATGACCCATTTTTTTTTTTAAAAATCCTTAAATGTGCCAACCCACACACACACAAAAGCACTGTCTTTTTTTTGTAACTATTCTTTCAGGCTTATGCCTTTTAAAATAGTGGTGTCTGCAGAAATGTCACATCAAAAGAAACTGCCCGAGGTAGAAGTACTTAACTGAAACTGCTTTTATTAGTATATTGGAAGAAATATGCTGGCCTAAGAATGGAAAAAGGACTGATACTGAATAAAAACACCATGGTGCCAAAGGGAGATGGGGTTTTTTTTGCTATTAGAAAAAATCCCACCTCATATTTTAAAATCTAAATAAGAAGATTCTCTACTGACTGTAGCCAGTTTCTTTTTTTAAAAAAAACCTTTCAGAGCCTCCCCAGAATTCTGATCCCTAAATTGAACTTAGGAATCAAAATGGAACTTAGGGCTAATGGAACTTAGGGCTAATCCATTAAGTTGGTCAGCTGGCACATATACTAGTCTCTGTGTAAAGTCAGTCTCCACTACACAGTTGTCAGCTATGTCAATCCCCCTCATACTCCTTTAGAGCTACTCACACCAGAGCCCTTAGTAGGCACTGTGCCCTCACTTTTTTCTGGGGTATGCATAGACTCTTCCCTTTATCTGCAAAACCTTAAGTCCACTGTTTTGATTACTCCTCATTCTACTACCTTATGACTCACCATAGCCTCCTCCCTTACCCACCACCTCAGGAAGAATCCTGACCCTACCTCCCCCAAAGTGTCTCCAACTTTTTAAGAGGCCCACAAAGGGGTGTCTCACATGCCCATAGACCAGGCATCCAGTTTCGTCCTTTACCTAGTGTCCGCCATGTTTTCTCAGACTCTGGCTCCTTGTGTCTAGGGCCCTGAGAGCAATATCCACTGCAGGTGATGCCCGTCATATGAATGCCAAAGTTCTGGCCAAAGATATTGTTGCTGAAACTGCTAAGCTGGGAAAGAGAGAGATGCTGGCTTCCCTTCCGGGTAGGAAATTGTTCCTCTCCCTCTAACTCTATACCACACTTTGTCACTTGGGCCCCAAAGAAAACATTTGTCATCTTCCTGGGGCAAGTCCCTAACCAGAACTCACACATTTTTCTCCAACAATATGCAACAGTTCTTCCTCCTCAGGACAGTCTAAATCTAGTCATTTAAAAATATATACCCTCAAGTTCTCATTTTACTGACATGGTATTTTCCTTCCAATTAGTTCCCCGGTCACACATCCACAAAAACGTCCACTTTATAAGAAGGGTTTGGCTTTATGTAACCCCTTCTATGACCCACAGCATTGGGCAGGCATAAAGATGTATTATTAGAAATAAACATCTCTCAGGAATACTCAGAGTCATCCAAACATCTCTTTACTTTTCTTGATCACTTCTGATCCACACTGAATCAGACTCAGAAGAGTATCTGAGAATCTTCTCTCCCTGATCTCCCTCCCTCCCTCCCAGCTTACCTTTTCTACCCTTTTGTTCCTGGCCTGCTGGTTTCCCCACTCTCCCAGATCAAGGCCATACATATCCTTTTTTCACGGCTCCTCCATAGTTGTATATTGGGTTTTTCAAATTTTTCACAGCTGAGCATCTATAAGCCAACCATTCCTTTCTTGTCTCTAATAGCATCACATTGATGCATTATGCCCAGAGACCCTTTTCCTACCAGTGCCAGGAAGGAAAACGAGGGAAATGGAAAATGAAAATCGCTCATGTCACATGTATGTTTGTCTAACTAAAACGTTCTGTACCAAAGATGGATTAAAATCTCCATCTTTGGAGGGGACCTTCAAGATGGCAGAGGAGTAAGAGGTGGAGATCACCTTCTTCCCCACAAATACATCTACATGTGGAAAAACTGCTACTGAACACTGGCAGAAGACCTCAGACTTCCCAAAAGGCAAGAAACTCCCCACGTACCTGGGTAGGGCAAAAGAAAAAAGGAAAAACAGAGAAAAAAGAATAGGGATGGGAACTGCACCTCTGGGAGAGAGCTGTGAAGGAGGAAAGTTTCCACACACTAGGAAGCCCCTTCACTAGCAGAGACAGGGGCTGGGCAGGGGGGAAGCTTTGGAGCCATGAAAGAGAGAACAGCAACAGGGGTGCAGAGGGCAAAGCGGAGAGATTCCCGCACAGAGGATTGGTGCCGACCAGCACTCACCAGCCCGAGAGGCCTGTCTGCTCACCTGCCGGCTGGGGCGGGCAGGGGCTGGGAGCTGAGGCTCGGGCTTCAGAGGTCAAATCCCAGGAAGAGGACTGGGGTTGGCTGCGTGAACACAGCCTGAAGGGGGCTAGTGCACCACAACTAGCTGGGAGGGAGTCTGGGAAAAAGTCTGCAACTGCCTAAGAGGCAAGAAACCATTGCTTCCGGGTGCAAAAGGAGAGGAGATTCAGAGCACACCCTAAACAAGCTCCAGAGATGGGCACGAGCTGCGGCTATCAGCGCAGACCCCAGAGATGGGCATGAAACGCTAAGGCTACTGCTGCAGCCACCAAGAAGCCTGTATGCAAGCACAGGTCACTATCCACACCTCCCCTCCTGGGAGCCTGTGCAGCCCACCACTGCCAGGGTCCCGTGAGCCAGGGACAACTTCCCCGGGAGAACGCACGGCGCGCCTCAGGCAGGTGCAATGTCATGCCAGCCTCTGCTGCCACAAGCTCGCCCTGCATTCCGTACCCCTCCCTCCTCCCGACCTGAGTGAGCCAGAGCCCCCTAATCAGCTGCTACTTTAACCCCATCCTGTCTGGGCAGGAACAGATGCCCTCAGGTGACCTACATTCACAGGCAGGGCCAAATCCAAACCTGAACTGCAGGAGCTGTGTGAACAAAGAAGAGAAAGGGAAATTTTTCCCAGCAGCCTCAGGAGCAGCGGATTAAATCTCCACAATCAACTTGATGTACCCTGCATCTGTAGAATACCTGAATAGACAATGACCAAACCAAAATTGAGGCAGTGGACTTTGGGAGCAACTGTAAACTTGGGGTTTGCTTTCTGCATCTAATGTGTTTCTGGTCTTATGTTTATCTTACTTTAGCATTTAGAGCTTATTATCATTGGTAGGTTTGTTTATTGATTTGGTTGCTCTCTTCCTTGTTTTTTTTTATATACATATTTTTTTCTTTCCTTTTTCTTTTTGTGAGTGTGTATGTATATGCTTCTTTGTGTGATTTTGTCTGTATAGCGTGGCTTTTACCATTTGTCCTAGGGTTCTGTCTGTCCTATTATTTTTTTTTTTGTACAGTTTTTAGCGCTTGTTATCATTGGTGGATTTGTTGTTTGGTTTGGTTGCTCTTTCTTTCTCTTTTCTTTTTTAATTACTTTTTTATTTTTTATTTTTAATAATTTTTTAAATAACTTTCTTTTATTATTTTTTTTCTTTCTTTCTGTTTTCTTCTCCCTTTTCTGCTGAGCCATGTGGCTGACAGGGTCTTGATGCTCCAGCCGGATGTCAGGCCTGTGTTTCTGAGGTGGGAGAGCCAAGCTCAGGATATTGCTCCACCAGAGACTCCCCAGCCCTATGTAATATCAAATAGCGAAAGCTCTCCCAGAGATCTCCATCTTAATGCTAAGACCCAGCTCCACTCAACAACTGGCAAGCTGCAGTGCTGGACACCCTATGCCAAACAACTAGCAAGACAGGAACACAACCCTATGCATTAGCACAGAGGCTGCCTAAAATTATAATAAGTTCACAGACACACCAAAACACACCACCAGACATGATCCTGCCCACCAGAAAGACGAGATCCAGCCTCATCCACCAGAACACAGGCACCAGTCCCCTCCACCAGGAAGCCTACACAACCCACAGAACCAACCCTACCCACTTGGGGCAGATACCAAAAACAACGGGAACTATGAATCTGCAGCCTGCGAAAAGGAGGGCTCCAACACAGTAAGTTAAGTAAAATGAGAAGACAGAGAAATACAGAGCAGATGAAGGAGCAAGATAAAAACCCACCAGACCAAACAAATGGAGGGGATATAGGCAGTCTACCTGAAAAAGAATTCAGAGTAACAGTAAAGATGATCCAAAATCGTGGAAATAAAATGGAGAAAATACAAGAAACGTTTAAAAAGGACCTAGAAGAAATAAAGAACAAACAAACAATGATGAACAATGCAATAATTGAAATTTAAAATTCTCTACAAGGAATCAATAGCAGAATAACTGAGGCAGAAGAATGGATAAGTGATGTGGAAGATAAAATAGTGGAAATAACTACCACAGAGCAGAATAAAGAAAAAAGAATGAAAAGAATTGAGGACAGTCTCAGATACCTCTGGGACAACATTAAATGAACCAACATTCGAATTATAGGGGTCCCAGAAGAAGAAGAGAAAAAGGGTCTGAGAAAATATTTGAAGAGATTATAGTTTAAAGCTTCCCTAATATGGAAAAGGAAATAGTCAAGTCCAGGAAGCGCAGAGAGTGCCATAAAGGATAAATCTAAGGAGAAACACTCCAAGATACATGATAATCAAACTATCAAAAATTAAATAGAGTGAAAAAATATTAAAAGCAGCAAGGGAAGAGAAGCAAATAACATACAAAGGAATCCCCATAAGGTTAACAGCTGATGTTTCAGTAGAAACTCTGCAAGCCAGAAGAGAGTGGCAGGACATACTGAAAGTGATGAAAGGGAAAAACCTACAACCAAGATTACCCAGCAAGGATCTCATTCAGATTCAACAGAGAAATTAAAACCTCTACAGACAAGCAAAAGCTAAGAGAATTCAGCACCACCACACCAGCTTTACAACAAATGCTAAAGGAACTTCTCTAGGCAGGAAACACAAGAGAAGGATAAGACTTACAATAACAAACACAAAACAATTGAGAAAATGGTAACAGAAACATACATATCAATATCTACCTTAAAGGTAAATGGATTAAACATTCCACCAAAAGACACAGACTGGCTGAAAAGATACAAAAACAAGACCCATATATATGCTGTCTACAAGAGACCCACTTCAGACCTAGGGACACATACAGACTGAAAGTGAGGGAATGGAAAAAGATTTTCCATGCAAATGGAAATCAAAAGAAAGCTGGAGTAGCAATTCTCATATCAGACAAAATAGACGTTAAAACAAAGACTATTACAAGAGACAAAGAAGGACACTACATAATGATCAAGGGATCAATCCATGAAGAAGATGTAACAATGATAAATAGTTATGCACCCAAAATAGGAGCACCTCAATACATAAGGCAAAAGGTAACAGCCATAAAAGGGGAAATCAACAGTAACACAATCATGGTAGGGGACTTTTACATCTCACTTTCACCAATGGACAGATCATCCAAAATGAAAATGAATAAGGAAACACAAGTTTTAAATGATACATTAAACAAGATGGACTTAACTGATATTTGTAGGACATTCCATTCAAAAACAACAGAATACACTTTCTTCTCAAGTGCTCATGGAACATTCTCCAGGATATATCATATATTGGGTCACAAATCAAGCCTCGGTAAATTTAAGAAAATTGAAATCGTATCAAGTATCTTTTCTGACCACAATGCTATGAGACTAGATATCAATTACAAGAAAAAAACTGTAAAAATTACGAACACATGGAGGCTAAACAATACGCTATTAAATAACCAAGAGATCACTGAAGAAATCAAAGAGGAAATCAAAAAATACCTAGAAACAAATGACGATGAAAACACGATGACCCAAAACCTATGGGATGCAGCAAAAGCAGTTCTAGGAGGGAAGTTTATACCAATACAATCCTACCTCAAGAAACAAGAAAAATCTCAAATAAACAATCTAACCTTAGACATAAAGCAATTAGAAAAAGCAGAACAACAACAACAAAGAAAAACCAAATTAGCAGAAGCAATCATAAAGATCAGATCGGAAATAAATGAAAAAGAAATGAAGAAAACAATAGCAAAGATCAATAAAACCAAAAGCTGGTTCTTTGAGAAGATAAACAAAATTGATAAACCATTAGCCAGACTCATCAATAAAAAAAGAAAGAAGATGCAAATCAACAGAATTAGAAATGAAAAAGGAAAAGTAACAACTGAAACTGAAGAAATACAAAGAATCATGAGAGATTACTACAAGCAAATATATGCCAATAAAATGGACAATCTGGAAGAAATAGACAAATTCTCAGCAAAGTACAACCTTCCGAGACTGAACCAGAAAGAAACAGAAAATATAAACAGACCAATCACAAGCATTGAAATTGAAACTGTGATCAAAAATCTTCCAACAAACAAAAGCCCAGGACCAGATGACTCACAGGCAAATTCTATCAAACATTTAGAGAAGAGCTAACACCTATCCTTCTCAAACCCTTCCAAAATATAGCAGAGGGAGGAACACTCCCAAACTCATTCTATGAGGCCACCATCACCCTGAAACCAAAGCCAGACAAAGATGTCACAAAAAAAGAAAACTACAGGCCAATATCACTGATGAATACAGATGCAAAAATCCTCAACAAAATACCAGCAAAGAGAATCCAACAGCACATTAAAAGGATCATACACCATGATCAAGTGGGGTTTATACCAGGAATGCAAGGATTCTTCAATATATGCAAATAAATCAATGTGATAAACCATATTAACAAATTGAAGGAGGAAAACCATATAATCATCTCAATAGATGGAGAAAAAGCTTTCAAAAAAATTCAACCCGCATTTATGATAAAAACACTCAAGAAAGTAGGCATAGAGGGAACTTACCTCAACATAATAAAGGCCATATATGACAAACCCACAGCCAACATCATTCTCAATGGTGAAAAACTGATACCATTTCCACTAAGATCAGGAACAAGACAAGGCTGCCCACTCTCACCACTATTATTCAACATAGTTTTGGAAGTTTTAGCCACAGAAATCAGAGAAGAAAAAGAACTAAAAGGAATCCAAATCAGAAAAGAGAAGTAAAGCTGTCACTGTTTGCAGATGACATGATACTATACATAGAGAATCCTAACGATGCTACCAGAAAACTACTACAGCTAATCAATGAATTTCGTAAAGAAGCAGGATACAAAATTAATACTCAGAAACCTCTTGCATTCCTATATACTAAAGATGAAGAATCTGAAAGAGAAATTAAGGAAACACTCCCATTTACTATTGCAACAAAAAGAATAAAATACCTAGGAATAAACCTACCTAAGGAGATAAAAGATCAGTATGCAGAAAATTATAAGACACTGATGAACGAAATTAAACATGATACAAACAGATGGAGAAATATACCACGTTCTTGGACAGGAAGAATCAACATTGTGAAAATGACTATATTAGCCAAAGCAATCTACAGATTTAATGCAATCCCTGTCAAACTACCAATGGCATTTTTCATAGAACTAGAACAAAGAATTTCACAATTTGTATGGAAACACAAAAGACCCTGAATAGCCAATGCAATCTTGAGAAAGGAAAATGGATCTGAAGGAATCAGGCTCCTTGACTTCAGACTATACTACAAAGCTACACTAATCAAGACAGTATTGTACTGGCCCCAAAACAGAAATATAGATCAGTGGAACAGGATAGAAAGCCCAGAGATAAACCTATGCACATATGGTCACCTTATCTTTGATATAGGAGGCAAGAATATACAATGGAGAAAATAGAGCCTCTTCAATAAGTGGTGCTGGGAAAACTAGACAGCTACATGTAAGAGAATGAAATTAGAGCACTCCCTAACACCATACACAAAAATAAACTCAAAATGGATTAAAGACCTAAATGTAAGGTCAGACACTATAAAACTCTTAGAGGAAAACATAGGCAGAACACTCTGTGACATCAATCACAGCAAGATCCTTTTTGACCCAACTCCTAGAGATATGGAAATAAAAACAAATATACACAAATGGGACTTAAAGAAACTTAAAAGCTTTTGCACTGCAAAGGAAAACATAAACAAGACGAAAAGACAACCCTCAGAATGGGAGAAAATATTTGCAAACAAAGCAACTGACAAAGGATTAATCTCCAAAATTTACAAGCAGCTCATGCAGCTCAATAACAAAAAAACAAACAACCCAATCCAAAAATGGGCAGAAGAGCTAAATAGACATTTCTCCAAGAAGATATACAGATTGCCAACAAACACATGAAAGGATGCTCAACATCACTAATCATTAGAGAAATGCAGATCAAAACTACAACGTGTGATACAAGGTTATCACCTCACACAGATCAGAATGGCCATCATCAAAAAATCTACAAACAATAAATGCTGGAGAGGGTATGGAGAACAGGGAATCCTCTTGCACTGTTGGTGGGAATGTAAATTGATACAGCCACTTATGGAGAACAGTATAGAGGTTCCTTAAAAGAACTAAAAACAGAACTACCATACGACCCAGCAATCCCATTACTGGGCATCTACCCTGAGAAAACCGTAATTCAAAATAGTCATGTACCACAATGTTCATTGCAGCTCTATTTATAATAGCCAGGAGATGGAAGCAACCTAAGTGTCCATCATTGGATGAATGGATAAAGAAGATGTGGCACATATATACAATGGAATATTACTCAGCCATAATAAAAAAGGAAATTGAGTTATTTGTAGTGAGGTGGATGGACCTAGAGTCTGTCACACAGAGTGAAGGAAGTCAGAAAGAGAAAAACAAATACCATATGCTAACACATATATATGGAATCTAAGAAAGAAAAAAAAAATGTCATGAAGAACCTAGGGGTAAGACAGGAAAAAAGACACAGACCTACTAGAGAATGGACTTGAGGATATGGAGAGGGAGAAGGGTAAGCTGTGACAAAGTAAGAGAGTGGCATGGACATATATACACTACCAAACATAAAATAGATAGCTAGTGGGAAGCAGCCACATAGCACAGGGAGATCAGCTCAGTGCTTTGTGACCACCTAGAGGGGTGGGATAGAGGGTGGGAGGGAGACGCAAGAGGGAAAAGATATGGGGATGTATGTATACATGTAGCTGATTCACTTTGTTATACAGAAGAAACTAACACTGTAAAGTAATTATACTCCAATAAAGATGTTAAAAAAAAATCTCCATCTTAGAAGACGATAACCTGTAGTTTTAAAATGGCAACTTCCGCAGTTTTGAGGTTTCCAATATCTTATGGCCAAGACTCAATCTCAGGTTCATCTCATGGTACCAGAGGCATCCCCTGACCTCTACAGACTCTATAAAGGTAGTTATCCTAAGCATTTAACCTAAGAATGGGAACTCTGCCCTGAGATAATGACTTTGACCACATGTATTAGTGAGAGTCATTCAGCTTGAAGTAATGGAGACCCAAAATAATAGTGGCCTAAACAAGATAGAGATTGTTTTCCCTTTCCTGTAAAATTTTGAAGTTCAGTAGTCTAGGGCTAGACTACTGTGAAAAGTCCTCAGCAACTCATGTGCTTCTAGGTCACTGTACCACCGACTATAGAGTGTAGCCCTTGCCCTCTTAGTCCAAAATGACATACCCACCTTACAAGGGGCAGGATGGAGGAAAGATAGCACAAGAAGGAAGAAAAAGGGGCAAAAGCTGCTTGCCACCTGTCCCCTGAAGTTCCTAAAAGCTGCCATACAACATTCTACTTACATATCCTTTTGTTCAAAACGTGGCCATTCTTGGCTGAAAGGGAGGTAGGGGCATTTTACTCTTTGTTCTAGGCAGACATATACCCACCTACAAAGTCTATTCCTGTGGGAGAATAGAAAGAGAATGGATATCAGGGGACAAATAGAAGTCTCTGTTATATTGTGCTCCTGAAATCACTCTTTCTCTGTGCTAAAAATAAACCCTGGAGTCACCTAAAATAGAATGCTTTAAATTTCCTGTTTTTATAAAAAGCTGAGCTACAAGTCAAAATTCTGCCACTCAGTGTAACCACTGGCAAGTCACTCAGTGATTTAATTCTTTGCCTTATTGTAATAGGGATGTCTGTCCTGCCACCTTAAAAGATTGTTCTGAGGATTGATTGGGAATAAACTGAGATAATAAAGGTGAAAGTAATTTTTGAAACATGATATAAATAACTCTCGAGGCAAAGTAGAATTAAAGCAATAAATTATCTTTTGTCTTCTTTAAACATATATGTCTCTCTTTCAAAGTATCTCCATTCCCCTTTTAGGTTTCTTAGTGAAATGTGGCAGATAGATGTCAAGAGAGCAAAGGGTCAGAAACAAAGCTGTGTGGTCTGATATTGATTCAGATAGGGTCATTTGTATATTGAGAAAGAAAAGGAAATTCTCTAGAATTTGCCAATATTTGTGAAGACTCACACCATCAACCTGGTTTCTCAACCTTCTGCCTATATTTAATTGTTATTATTAGATATGGGATTAGATCTTCATACCAGAAGTTATTATCCCTCGGACAAATTTTAGGTTCTAGCAATCTGTTTTGCAAAGGAAGCTACCCTAGCCATTTCGAACAAGTAGAGCAGCTATAAAATCAGCTGGTGTTTTTTAATAATTTTCTGGAGGGTTTAGTTTTGCTGCCATTATTGATGTTTCTGTTGTTGTTTGTTGAAAAGCAGTGGAGAGATGGAATGTCTAGAAAGCACCTAAGCATTCTAAACTGCTTCAAGGAAGGAAACAAATCCGGGCAAAGGAGCCTTGTTAAAGATAACTTGCATAGATGCTGTGGTTTTGCCCTGCTCTGCAGGAGGAACAGAGAGAGCACAGAGTGGGGGGATTGAACGTTTTGGAAAAGCAAAGGACAAATCTGAAAATCATATTAGAGCAGATTTCTGGCTTCAGTTGTATGTTTTTATCCTCTTCCTGTGGTCTGGCAACATACAAAGTCAAGCAGGTTGTTATGCCCTCTAGGTAACCTGGTAAAGACTTATTAGAATAGGCTGGGTTATGGTACACTAACAAAAGAACCTCAAATTCTCAATGATGTAACACAATAAAAGTTAATTTCTTTCCCATGCTACATACCTAAGCCAGAGGAGACTGTGCTCTACACATCTGTCCAAGGACACAGACTGTCAGTCTCTACCAACTTCTAGGTGCATCACCAGGAAGACAAAGCCTCTGCTGTACCCACAGAAAGGAGAGAGCGCACTGGAGAGTCATGCAAGAGATTTTTACCCACAAATAAAGTATAGCCCACAAATAAAACACTTCACTTCTGCTCACAGCCCATTGGCCAGAACTAGTCACACGGCCCCAATCTAAATGCAAAGAAGCTAGACGATGTGGGCAAGTACATGGAATATTTGGCGATTTTTCTATGCCATAGTGATTGTTGAATTATCTAAGAAATGCTTCCTGCCTCATTTTTTCTTCATGCTTTCTATAAATGACAGGTTTTATTTTGAAGAACTTTCTTCTTTTGTAGAAGGTAAGACAATATCTTGGTCTTCCAGCATGACTCCCTCTTTGCACACATAGTGAAAGAATAAAAATTTATTCTAAAGGGCATGGAAGTACACATGTATTTATTCTAAAATAGTCTGAATTGTGTTCTGATGAGAGTGGCTGATAGAACAGTGTAATAGGTAAAAGCACAGGCCCTAGAACCAGACAGCCTGGGTTTGAATTTCAGTTCCCCCATTTACCAGCTGCATGAGCTTGGTAAAGATATTTGAACTCTCTATGTCAGTTTCCTCATATTTAAAATGAAGATGATTATAATACTTATTTTATGGTTCCTGTAAGGATTAAATTAAAATTGTGCATGTAAAATATTTAGCACTTACATGTTCAATGAAAGTTAACTCTTTGTTTAGTGTCCCGTCTTTTTACCCCATTGATTCAGTTTCAGACTCCAGTTTTCTAACACGTCTCCTTGGATTAATGATTCATTGTATAGTTTCCATACCCTTCTCCTCTCTCTTCTTTCTAAGTCTCTGCTTTTCTAATCTCCCCAGTTGCTGGTTCTCTCTTGTCTGGAATCAAATGGGGCTTCTCTAAAATTCACAAACACACACACACACACACACACACACACACACACATACACACACACACACACAATGTTAATGCAGAGCAGTGGCAATGCCTTTTAGTTCCTGGGTGCTTCTCCTCCACTGGTCCAATCTGTCTAGCAAATAGTTATGTGACTGAAGGAAGAATAACAGGGACGCTGGCGTCTCCTTGCCTGGTCTGGACTTGAAGCTCTACCACTTATTTACTGTGACATTGGGTTAATACACTGCTCTGACCCTCATTTCTTTATTTATAATGTACAGATAATAGTAATATATAATTCATTAGGCTGTTGATGTACACATTTAGCACAGTGATTGGTACAGAGTAATTGCTCGATAAATGTCTATGCTCTGTAAAATGAGGGCAATAATACTTAAAGGACATGCATGAGCTTAAGGAAGCCGCGAAACATCATAAACTGTTATGATGATATGAATTAGAGGTCCATCTGACTGGCCCCGTGGATGAGAACAAGAAGTTTACCTGCTAATATGGAGACTGACCTTCCTGACCCCTTCCCTGAAAAATATAAAGTACATTATTGTATCTTCATATTTATAAATATTGACAACCAGTGGGCTTTTCAGTTTATTATTTTTTCAGGGTTTTACCAATTGACCTAGGCTGGCAATGTGTAATGAACAAGGACCAGACATGAGACCTGTGAGTAAGTCTTGTGACCTCTGAAAATTTACATTAGCTGACAAGTTCTATACTAGTGCTGTGCAACAGAAATATGTGATCCACTTACGTGATTTAAAATTTTCTAGTAACACAGTTTAAAATAAAGTACTTTTAAAGAAAAAGAAGTAGGTGAGATTGACTTAATGATAAATTTTCTTTAAAATAATGTCATTTCAATGTAATCAATACAAAAATCATTGAGATAGCTTACATGCACTCTTATTTTGTCTTTGAAATCCAGTGGGTATCTTCCATTTACAGTACATGTTAATTTGGACTAGATGCATTTCAAGTGCTTAATAGCCACATGTGGCTGGTGGCTGCCATACTGGACAGTGCAGCTCAACTATTGTTGGGTAATCTGGTAGGGTAAAAACTTAATAAAAATTTAGCACTTTATATGGAATTATCACATCATATATGTTATATATTACTTTGTAATTTAAATAAAGGAAATAAATTTAAATTAGAAAATTTAATATATTAAACATTTTTTTAAATTTTACATTACAACACATATATCTCATGGACAAAAGAGAAGGAGGAAAAGGATACCAGACCACAGAAGGAGCAAATAAAGATATGAGCACAGGTCCTTAATTTCCTATTTTTAAACACAAACATAAAGAAATCGTTTGAAAAAAAATCTTTACAAGTGAAAAGAACGATGTAGGTCATTGAGCATATGCACAGGTAGAAATTCTAAGGATGCTCACACAGTTGTGGACATTGGTTCACCAGAATTCACGAGAGAAGTCTGCTGTTCATTTAAAATATAATGTGATGAGTGTTAACATTGAAATAGGTACTAGGAACTAAGGAAATGAAACAGAAAGTACTGGAATGAGTATTGAATGTTGACTACTGTGTAAGGTGGAATGAGTGAATGACTCCTAGAAGAAGCTACATCTAAATGGAAATCCTGTAGAAGTACTTGTAGGAGAAACGTATCTCAGACCTAAGGAATAGAACCTTTTTTCTCTCAAGTAAGAGAGGAAAAAATACATCGGGCTTCCCTGGTGGCGCAGTGGTTGAGAGTCCGCCTGCCGATGCAGCGGACGCAGGTTTGTGCCCTGGTCCAGGAGGATCCCACATGCCGCGTAGCGGCTGGGCCCGTGAGCCATGGCCGCTGAGCCTGCGCATCCGGAGCCTGTGCTCCACAACGGAAGAGGCCACAACAGCGAGAGGCCCGCGTACCGCAAAAAATAACAGCAAAAACAACAAAAAATACATGTGAATTTGGGAAGTGGGGAGGTGTTTCAAGCCAATAAAGTAAGAATTTGACATAGGGTCTCCTTAAATAATCAATATTTTTTAAAATATTGAGTTAATATTACTATACTAAAACCCAGTAATAAAGGGGTAGGAATAAAGATGGGTGTTATCAGTCAGTTTCCAACCAGGAAATCTGAAACCACTTCTAATATGTAAAACAGGGAATTTAATCCAGGGAATTAATTATGCAAGTGTTAGAACCGCTGAGAAGCCAGACAGGAGAAAGGACGTAACCCAAGGATCAGCAGCCACCAGAAGCCCCATTCACCTTCAGGATTGGAGGGTTACAAGTGGGGTTTCCAGAAACAAAACCTGAGACCACCCAGCAGAAGCTCAAACCACAAAAGGAGTTTCCTCACAAAAGCTGGGAAAACTAAGAGAAGAGCTACCTGTTGTGGCCTGGACCCAGGGAAAAGATGCAGCTACACACCAGAAAAAAAGAATGTAAAGGAGACAGATGTGGAAATTCCCTGGTGGTCCAGTGGTTAGGACTCTGCACTCTCACTGGCAAGGGCCCGGGTTCAATCCCTGGTTGGGGAACTAAAATCCTGCATGCCACGCTGTGCAGCCAAAAGAAAAAAAGGAGACAGATGCTCTGACTTCCCCCTCCTTTCACTCGCCAGTCTTCCTCCCCAGAAGCAAAAGCCTGCTGACACTGCAGCTTGGGAAAGGTAGCCTGCAGAGGTCCTTTCTCCCAAGAGCAGAACAGAGTAAGAACAAGGAATGCATCAGCTAGCAAACAGACTATGGACCAGCAGAGCATAAGGAAAACTATGAGCGATTTGTGTCTCAATTTGTTCCACAAAAGTGTATTAGTGCCTACTGTGGACTAGAAACTCTTTTCCTATTAGGAATACAAAGGTAAATAAAAAAGATCTCTAAATTTTCACTAAAAAATATTTTGACAAGCTTTGTGAAAACAATAACACCTAATTAGGAAATACACTAGTCAGGTAAACTGGGCTATAAGAGGCTTGATGTTAGGAGAAAGGTTTGGGGGACCTCTTGACAGGCCAAGGAAAATAGGGTTATTTGGGGGGACCTCTGACCTAAATGTGGATGGATGTATAAACAAGGACATTAGGAATATCTGTCCAAATTCTGAATGGCTTCTGTCTTGGCCCCTCTCCCACTAATGGGATTGGTGAGAATTATAAACTACTGAGGTCAATATGGTTTGAAGAGTAGCTCTCTGTGTTGGAGCCAAACAGACTTAGATATGAACTCCAGCCTTGTTACTTACAGGTTCCATAGTCTTGCTCAAGTCATTTATCCTCAGTTTTCCCACCTTTCAAAGAGCAATAATAGTAACCCCTTTAAAAAGTTGTTGTAAAGATAATATGTGATCATATATTTAAAGTGTTTACTTAAGTGCCTTGGGCATAGTAGGTGCTCAATAAAAAGAAGTTGTTAATATTTCAAACTGAATATGTAAAGAGCTAATAACACTGTATATACATTAGTCATTAAAACACATAGGTTAACATATATTCATATAAATATACTTTGTGAACACACATAGATAACATAAAAAGAGCTAATTTCAAACACAAGGTGTAACTAATAGTCATAACATTGTTAGTATTCTTTTAGAGAAATTGAAAGGATTTATAATTTTCCAGGAATCATAAGTATATGTCATTTAATATGCATTATATGAAATTTAATTATCCATTCTATAACTTTGATAATATGCTTACTTACCTATTACTAACAGATTTCAAAAGTATTTCTGCATTCCAGATATCACTTACATAAATGCTGAATTATTATTTACAGTGCCCACTACTTTGCTAAGTTTTATTTTTGTCATGCATGTTTGATAAAATCATAACCCTGGATAAATCCAACTATTTGTCACCTGTAAGTCTGAACCCCTGCCACTAAACGGGTCAAAAGAAAAACGCACATCCATGCTTAGTGACCTCATGTTAATTTTTTTACCATAAACCTCAAGTGGGCCCTTAATGCTGATAGGAAGTTTTACTCTGCCTAACTCACTGATAACTCAGCCCTCTCCCAGTCTCAGAAAACTATTCAGATCTTTTCATCCCTCAATCTTCAGCAATTCATCCACCATCCTAATTCTGAAATGATGACCTTACTTCCTACTTTACTGAGAAAATGAAATTAATCTCAGGAGAGCTTGCACAGAGACTATCACCACACCTACCAATCACCATCTTCTGCGCTCACCATACCTCCCCATCCAGTAGCACCTGCACCCACAAGACAGCCTCCTGCCTGATACAGGATGAGCTCTCCATCCTCCTGTCTAAAGCCAGTCCCTCCACCTGTGCTCTAAGATTCATCTCTTCTCACCTACTCAAGAACACTGCAGGACTTCTCCTCTCTTCCTCCAACATCATCATTTTTCACTCTCCACTAAATCATCTGCATCACCATAAAAACAAGCAGTTATTTCTCCCATCTTAAAACATAAAAATCAAAAGAAAATTATCTTTACCCCACTTCCGCTTTACCAAATCACCTAGCTCTTTCCTCATCTTTGGATCAAAATTCCTGGAAAAAAAAGTTATCTATATTCAACTGTTTTTTTTTCAATTCATCTCTTGCCAATCACTTAAACACATACCAATCAGGATTTTGTTCCCCTCACTCCAAAGGAACGTCTCTAGCCAAGGACACTAGCGACCTTCCACTGCCACACGCAGTGTGCAATTTCCTCTTATTTAACCTGTCAGCAGCATTTGGTACACTTGTCACTCACTCCTCCTGATACACTCGCTTTACTTGATTTCTGGTACACCACAGCCTCTCCATTCCCTTCTTTCCTCAATGGCCCTTCTGTTTCCTTTGGATAAAGGAAGAAAAAAACTTAATCATGTCCTCGACCTCTTAATGTTGGAATACACCAGGCTCCACTCTTGGTCCTTTTGTCTTCCCTATTCACACCCACTCCCATTGTACTCTCTTGTAGGCTCATGTCAACAACTCCTAAATGTGTACCTTCAGCCAATATATTTCTCCCAAAATCCAGATTCAGCATTCTACTTAGATGTCTTAAAGATACCTCAAGCTCAACATGTCCATACTGAACTCCTTATCTTTTCCCAAAGCTTACTATGTCTATAGCCATCCATTTCAGGTGGTAGCAAAATTATCCTTCAAGTTGCTCAGACCAGAATCCTTAGAGTCATCCTTGACTTTTTCTCTCACATCCAACATTCATCCCTCAAAAAATTCTATTGGTTCTACTTTCAAAATATATCCAGAATCCAACTGTCTCATTACCTTCATTGCTACCATACTAGTCTGAACAAATATTTCTTACCCAGATTGCTGCAATAGCATCTAACAGGACTTTCTGTTTCTACCTTTTTCCCCCTGCATTAGCAACACAGCAGCTAGAGGGATCCCTTAAGACCTAAGTCAGATCGATTGTGTTACTTCTCTATACAAAACCCTGCAATTGGTACCCAGTCAGGGACAGTAAAAACCAAAGTCTTTATATCGGCCTAAAAGGTCCTACATGATGTGACTTCTGTTACATCTCTGACATCACATCCTAGTGTTTCCACCATTGTTCCTTTGCTCCAGCCACACTGCTTAATTAATAAATATTTGTTAAACAAATCAAGCCCGGTCTCCATGGAGCTCTTGGTCTACTGGGAGAAACAGAGATATATAAAGGATTACAAAAAGAAGGTGGTAATTAAAGCTCTCCTCTATCTCCCATCCTAAACGCTGGCAAGTGAGTGTTGAAGGTTGAGAAATTGGCCAGGGGTGAGTGGTGTAGGAGACCTAGGGAGGAAGCAAGGACATTTCAGGCAGGATGAACATTGCACATGCAAAGACCTAGAGAAATGAATCAGCAGAACATTTGAAGAATTACAAGTAAAGCATCAAAGAATAACATTTGAGATTAGAGGATCTGGATGTGGGAAGTAAACAGAAATACAGTCTATACTTTAGATAGGAATCAGATCATGAAAGACTTTCTATTTGTTTCTTCCCTTACAGCTTTCAATCTACCCTGGGAGTAACTTATTAACCATATATTTTTGATGAACCTCAACAGGGCCAAAGCAACACCTGGAAAGGATTCTGAATCCCCTGGGTTAAAGATACAAAAGAAAAACCCAGAGTCAGATTTAATTTGACAAGGTAAAGGAGTGGGTGTACTATATCAAATTTAATCTGTATAAAATAATCATCTCTGGTAACATTATTTTTCTTGATCTATTGCCTTTAGACTACTTTAGTAAGGCTTGATCTCCCTGTCTATCTAAACACTGATTCACTTACAGTAAGCTTCAGGCTAACATTGCTCTTACTAATACCCAACAAATCCACAAGGTGTTAGTTTCAGACGATTTTGTATAAAAGGTGAACTGAGACTAGACTCAGCCTACAACGTTCCCCAGAAAAGGCAGCCAACCGCAGGTGAGTCTCAGATCTATAGTTATCAAGCAGTGACAGTTATTTCTGAAATCTACAGATTTTTCAGGATCTGGAGAACAAATCTAGAGCTTTCCGACTTCTGTTGTGTAGGGAATTTTTGCTTGTCAACCTGGCTTCTTAAATATGGTTAATAATTATAATCACTGCTAGCAAGCAATTGACTTTACATAGACCATTCACCTGGCCTCTGAAAGAGTCTTGTTTTAAACAATGGCGGGGGTGGGGGGGAGGTTGGGGCAAAAGCAAATGATAATACTTATGAGCTGCTAAAAATGAAGAACTAATTTTGTAATATAGAAGCTTCTTTTTCTTTTTAAATAAAACTAGTCTTTAAAATGATAATCGAGGGACAAATATGATGATTAAGATTACTTGCTTTCGCGTGTTCACTTTAAGACAGTCAGCAGTACCACCCTAATCCTTAAACATTGCTTAAATCATTATACTAGAGTTTTGATCTATAATATGTTCCTACTTTGACAAAAAAGAAATTGAGGAGGAGAATAAGAAGAAATCGTTGTTCAAGAAATGAAGACGTAAAGAAAAGGAGAAAACATTGCTGGAGCAAAATGTGACCGGAGAGGATTGGGTAGACCAATTATTTTTGGTTTGGTCAACTTACATAACAATTATAATGCTTTGGTCTTGGTTTCTCATGGGCCTTAATTGTTTGCTTCCCAGCCCAGGATGAAGTTGGTCCAGTTTTGCTTTCTCTTCTGTTGCTGGACAGCAATCTGCTGCAACTGCTGTGAGCTGACCAACATCACCATCACAGTGGAGAAAGAGGAATGTGGTTTCTGCATAAGCATGAACACCACATGGTGTGCGGGCTACTGCTACACCCGGGTAGGTACTTGGCTTTGCTGGAAGTGAGGGTGCTGAGGGTCTGGACAAGGCAGGCTTCATTAATTCCCACTTTATCAATATTCTAAGTTTCCCAAGGAATAGCCATGAGTCCCTTAGCTAGTACTGTCTGTATTGTGATTGGGGTTATTTACCATGATATCAGTTAAACATCTGGACTTATATTTGATTAGGGTAAATGCAAGAAAGCCTCAGATTTGATCTGATCAATTTAGTAATATGTCAAATCTATTTTTTTAATTTTATTTAAAATTTAAAACAATTTTTTAAAATTGTTCTATACTAGATTTTACATAGAGATAAACATACACACATTTAATAATAGAAGAGCTACGATATTCCCCAAAAGCCAATTTCTGTAACTGAAGCCATATCTCTACAATAGAGATAGTACCAAAATACGTTTGCAAACCATATAAAAACACAGCCATGTTATAAAAACTGTCTTATTGGCCCACCTGAATACAAATGTCAACAAGCATCCTGAGAACACAACCAGTCCTTGCAGACTATTAGAACCAAAATGAATCAGCAAACCCACTCACTTCTTTATACCGTTGAGAAACCCAAGGCACAGAGGCATAAAACCACTAGTTTGTGTTCACGCAGCTTCTTTGAATTAATCCAAGTAAAGAAGCAGTTTCTCCTTTTTCTTTTTTTTCCCCTATAGTACCTGGCTATCTATGCAGCATTTCATTCTATAAACTGAAATTGAAAACAGCAAATTTTAATGAAATATACTTTATGGGGTGGTAAATGAGTTTGACCAAACTCCACTTATCATATCTTCCTGGGATACAGACTTGGTGGCACGATATTGAAATAAACAGAAGTGCCAACTTCTTCCCTCAGTGAATTTTTTTTTTTACTAGAAAGTGTTAGAATAAACCTATACTACCAGGATTAAAGTTTTTATATGCAAACCATGTAGGCTTTGAAACTGAGAGCTCTGAAAAATACACAGCATTTAAGGGGGAAAGATGTCTACAGGACTGTGGAATATTTAAAATCTTCATGATTTTCATGAGCTTTCATGAAAGCTTTCATAGTCATGCTAAGCTAAGCATTAACATTCCACATTATATATTTTTTGACTTTTTATAAATCCTCAGGGACAATGTATTTGGACAATTTTTCTGAGAAATTAAACTTCAGTGTTTTATATTTTATAAATACTCAAGGACAATGTATTTGGAAAAATTTTCTGAGAAATTAAGTTCCATTGTTTTATGGTTCAAGTTGTCATTATAGCTTTAAACTAAGTATAAAAAGTCATTAAAATTTGTCATATTTCCCTTTTCATCATTTTTCTATATTAAAATTCAACTTTCTCTATAGTTGGAGAAATAATTAATATTTTGACATTGACATAAGGAATAGGAAAAGAAATAACTTATATTTTCTGTAAGATTTCCAAAACAATCTGGAAACATGGTATAGCATATAGGTCACTTCTGAGATCATGTTTCCTTGGTTAGGAATTCCATAAGTGAGCTTTAGTGGGTAAACGTTAGAGCAAGCGGTATTCAATCCCCGTCTCATTTTGATTAAGCTAAACAGAAAGTTCCAGAATACTGTAACTTAACTCTCTCTGTCTCCTAAACCACTCAGGATCTAGTGTACAAGGATCCAGCCAGGTCCAACATCCAGAAAACATGTACCTTCAAGGAGCTGAGGTATGAGACGGTCAAAGTGCCTGGCTGTGCTCACCATGCAGACTCCCTGTATACATACCCAGTAGCCTCTGAATGTCACTGTGGCAAGTGTAACAGCGATAGCACTGACTGCACCGTGCGAGGCCTGGGGCCCAACTACTGCTCGTTCAGTGAAATCAAAGAATAAAGAGCAGTGGACACTTTGAGCTGCCCACCCTTGACCTGAAGGACCAAGACATTCAAGACGTCTGTGTGTACATGTGCCCAGGCTGCAAACCATTGTGGGAGAGCACACTGATCCCTGCTCTCCTGCATAAGGGAGCTCCAGGAATGGAGAGTGCTGGGGCCTGGGGCCTGTCACCACCCAACCCTGTATTCTAGGTCTGGTTCCATAAGTTTTATTCGGTCTTACTTAACTTACAGACATGGGGTTGCTTTCCCATTTAATAATCTTAGAAATCCTCTCAGGCAATCCCTTCCTCTTAGACATAGGGATATGGGCCCAGAGGAAGGAAATGAGCTAAGAGTGGGTGAAAGTACTAAATGTAGCATTCTCCTGCCAGACTCCTGAGCCCTCGAGAGCAGTCCCAGTCTCTTCTTCGTGATTGTAACCTCAATGCCTAACTTCATGACTAGACTTTAGTAAGAAACTCAATAATGGCTTCCTTAAGGAAAGTAAGAGCAGAAAGGTAGGGGGTAGGACAACACTGAAAGAGGATGTCTGAGGCTATCTGATGAGGCTGTGCTCAGCAATGCCGGTCAGTCCACGGAAGCGGGGCATCCATTCCAGTTCCGCTTCACCTCTTCTTCTCTGGCACATGGAGGGTGGATGGAGACAGGATGCATCTCTCTGAATTGCTCAAGCAGGTGGTGGTTAACGAGCTCAGGATTTACAAGCTATTACTGCCAACCCCTTTAGTTAAGGGCAAAAGCAAGAAATGTTAATGTGGGCTTGTGGAAATTAGCCCACATCTACTCCATCATTTAAATAAATTGAACAAATGCTGTCAGGCTCCTGCAAAACTCCCTTTGGGAAGTAGGAAAAAAACTACATCGCTCTGCCCTCCAGGCTGGGATCCACACCTTTGGAGAGAGGTGGATTTGAAAGCAGGTTTGAAAGCAATTCTGGCAACTTTATAAGTACATTTGTCTTACCTACAAATACATTTATGTAAAGAAATAGCTCTTTTAGGAAGAATTAGCCATGAGAAAAAAAAAAACTGCTATTTTCTAGAATCCTCTCTATATCAGTCTTTTGTCTATCAATATTCTCCCAAATCTGTTTCTTTCAAGAGGGTAAATATTGAAACTATTTCATGAGTTGATTTCGAGATGTTACCTCTTTTAGTTATGTACTTGTTTCATCTTCAGATTGTTTATTTAAATCTTATTTTTTTAATAAAGATACTCGCCACCAGAGTCATAGATTTGGATTTTTTTTCCACATAAAAGCAGATGACTAAAATGTCTATATGTTTATAATATTAGTAGAAAGAATCTTACAAAAAAATTTCTAGTGCATCTGTAATATTTACTTGTCCTGACGTTTGGAGATATTAAAATTAATTTTGTTGCATTTCTAAAAGTATTTCCTTGTTTAAATTTCTTGTCACTATTTGAAGTCACTTTCTGATGTAGTGGGGAAAGAAAAAGCAAGAGAGAATCACAGAGTAGATGGGGTCACTGGAGAGTCTCTAGTTCATTCCTTGGATTTTTGATATTGAAGCCCAAAGATGTCAAGTGACCCAGACAAGATCACAAAGACTGTTTATGGGAGGCAGGATAAGAATCCTGGCTTCCCAGCTCTTAGCCCAGCTCTCTTATGGCTACTCTATCATATTAAGTCATTTTGGCAAGGATTGAAGCAAAATTGCAGGTACTGATAATCAGCTATGTCCATTCAAATCTGCTGTTGAGTGTGGCTTATAGCTATATTCTCTACAACATTTTGATACATTAAAATTGGAGCTATACTTACAATGTTTAATAAGATGCTTTAAATTATAACACAGCCTTTTCCTTCTCCCTATACTTTTGAAAGTCAAAATAATTGCTTTCGCTTTAGAGGTACTGGAAGGCAATGGCTCCAGAGTTAATTTGTCTTAATCATCTTGACCAGATGTGTGTCATCTTGAACAAATTACTTGAATTTTCTGGACCTCAGATTCTTAACTATAAAGTGAAGATACTAATATTATCTGCCTCAGAGGATTATACTGATAATTAAACAGAATAACACATATAGAAAGCTTAGAATAGTGTCTGGCACATAGCAATTCCTCAGTAAATATTAGCTGTTATGCCTTGAGATAATGTAGCAAGTTGGTAAATCAGATTTAAAAACAACCCAGCTTAGCCTCTTTCTAGTAATCTTAGGTAAACTATTTAACCACTCTGGGTCTCACTTTTCTTACCTTTTTAAGCGGAATACTATCCCACTAGGTTGCTGTGAAGGTTAAAAAAGATAATGCATGTAAGGTGCTTGGGAGTCCAACAGAAGAGCTATAAACCTGATAAAGAGAGACTTTTTCACCACTTAGCTAAAAAAGGTCAAGGTCAAAATGCTAGGAAGCAGCAGCAGCTTCTGCTTGAGGCCCCTCCATGCCACACTGAAGTGCAGCCCTTCCTGAAGAAGCAAGAGAGAAAATCTGTGAGCCCTCCAGGGCCATGCGAAGAAAAGGCACTCCTCCACAGGCCACCATTTGAGTTGAAGCCCATACTATCTCTCCCCAGCACTATGGCAAGGGTCTCTCTTAGCTCTGGACAGTCCTCACACAGCAACAAGAACTATCCTTCTAAACCACAACCTTGACCATGCTTAATAATAAATGGGATTTCCCATTGTTTTCAAGAGGATAAAATTCTAATCTTTTTTTTTTTTTGGCCACGTGTCACACAGCATGCAGGCAGGATCTTAGTCCCCCAACCAGGGATTAAACCCACGCCCCCTGCAATAGAAGCGCAGAGTCTTAACCACTAGACCACCAGGGAAGTCCCATCTAATCTTTAGCTAGCACATAAGGCCCCTCATGGTCTGACCTGTGATTACCTCTAACTTCGTATCTCCCTCTTCCCCAAGAGGCTTCTGGACCTAGAGACCAGCTGTGAGGGTTGAGGGAGGATTTTGTGCCTTCCACTCCTGAAATGATTTAGCCATAATACCATGCCTTTCATCCCACAGGAGATGTGGCTATGATTGTAAACTAGTCAGTAAGTCAGCAGCACTGAATTCCAAGTGATAAAAAAATGTGATGCCAGTACATAAGATTAATAGACACTGGGTTCATGACAGTGAGGAAAGAGAAAGAGGAATGGAAGTACTTAGGGGGCCTCAAACTATATCTGTAATGTTTACATCTTAAAATAAATCTGAGTCACAAATATGGTATAACGTTAATATACATAAATCTGGGAGAGGGCTATGCAGGTATTTACTAGATTCTTGCAGGCATGTAAAGTGCTTGCGATTTGAAACTAACAAGGCATCTTTATGTGCCTTATATTTTTAATTCTGATTTTATGTCTACTGTAAGAAAAATGAAATGGGCTCTAAGCCTAAACTCACACAGCTAGTGAGGAAAGGCTCAGTCATTAATATTCACTTAGGGACTGTGGCAGAGAATTCAGTGTGCACCAGGATTTGTGCCTATTTCTTCCTGGCTGTAAAGCTGGACTACATTTCCCAGCTTTCTTCATAATCAGGTATATCCATATTCCAGCCAATGAAATGTGAGCAGAAGTACAATGAGATATTTCCATACCTGGCCCACAAAATCCTCTCATAAGGATTTTCCTTCTCTTCCTCTATTGGCTGAATGTCACCATCCACAGTGGCCTTGAAAGCTTTGTGTGGGTGATAACAGGATCATCATCAGCCTGGATTCCTGAATGTCTACATGGAATGGTGTGCCCCAACATCAACAACCCTTTATAGCAAACCAGATGGACTTGGCTTCTATCGGTTAAGTTGCTGAGTTTTGTGGGTTTATATGCTAGGGAAAAATTGCATTATTTTAATAATACATTAATTGGTACTGGATGTGGAGGGCTGCTTTAACAGAAAACTTAGTGTATATGGCACTGGCTTAGTGGTCCTGCAACAGAATAAGAGTGATAATCAGAGTAAAAATTTCCCCTGTGAAAACACGAAGAACCACATGCCTACTGAAGCTTTAGCTTGGTGGTCAGGAAATTATGCCCCAGAGGCAAAATCTGACCCTCTTCTCAAAATAAATTTACTGGAACACGGCCATACCCACTTGTTTACATATTGTCTAAGGCTTTTTTTGTACTACAACAGCAGGATTCAGTAGCTGTGACAAGACTATATGGTCCACAGAGTCTAACATATTTACATCTAGACCTTTAATAGAAAAAGTGTGACAACTCATGCTGTAAGGGAAAGGTTTACAAAGAGTCTGAATGTTAATGGGATTGGACCTTTACTTCCTAGTTATTAAAGAGATGGCTTGTTTACAATGGGATGTAAAAGGAAATGGAGAAAGTGCAGGAATTTGGAGCCTTGGTGGTATATCAAAGCCTATTGCTTCTAGATCCCAAATAATAAGAGATAAGATAAATTTGAGGAAAAAGCCATTAAGATTCAGCCCTGAGGTACGACAGATTTAGGGTGTGGCCTTCCCACCCAGGTCTTTTATCTTGTGGTAGAACCATTAAATTGTGAGGAAGCAAAAATATATATATATTAAGATTGATAATTATGTTTAAGAAGAGAACATTAGATGTGTTTATAGGCACCAGGAACCAAATGAAAGTTGCTTTTAAGGGAGTTTATTGCCAACAAAACTAAGACCAGACTAAAATTGCCTGATTGTTTGCACAACCTTTGGGTCCCCTAACTTGACAAGCAGGAAGTAGGCTACTAAATCTATACAACCCCAAGGATGGCATCTCTCCAATACCTACTTCAAATGTGGCTGTGGAAGATAATGGATATGGAAGAACCTTCTAGATGATGGAGCCAGGAGCTATGGAGAACAATGGACAAGGAAAGAATGTTCCTCCAGAAGAATCATCATCTAATTAAGGAACTTCCTCCACTGCCAAGAAGCAGGATTCCATAGAGCTTGCCAAGAAGGGTTTGATCATTGCTTAATCCAGTGAGCTATGTTTTCTAGTCTTCCTTTTTATGAATGGAAGTGTTACTGTGAACAGTGTTATTGTGTGGAAGTGTCCCAACTTCATCACTGAATACTGAATGGAGGGAGACAAAAAAGATAACTTGTCTTTTTAGTTCATGGGTTGCCATCCCATAAGGAGGCTCATCTGGAAAATGGGGAATTGGATTTAGAGATGGATGAGATCTTTGGAGAGGGAAGGAGGTGGTTCCATCTGAGGGAGAAAGATGAAACTGTATTTGTTCTCAGAGATTTGGACTGTGACAGAGATTGTTCCATGTTCACCAAAACCCTTTCTCTAGTCTTCCTGGGGACATACATAATGTACTTGTCCCAGCCTCACCTGTAGAAAGGTTTAATTATGTAACTGAATTCTAGCAATGGAGGTTATCAGAAATGATATGCACTCTGTCTAGGTCTGGCTCATAAACCCTTCCCACAGGTGAATCCACTCTCTCCCCCTCTTGAATGGCTGAATGTTCATGCTTAAAGCAAGCATGGAAGCCCTGTATAGAAGATGGCAGAGCATCCATGAGGTTGTATCCCTGAATGACCAGAGGACCCACATACACCCACACACCTGCTCCCTCTGAGAGGGCTTAATGTCAGCAAGAAATAAACTTCTCTTGTGTTAAGTCACTGAGACTTGAGGGTTTATGTTACAGCAGGTAATGCTACCTTAACAGGTATCCACAGTATCTCAGGAACTTAAATACAATGTTTCACACCAAGCCACATGAACCAAGCACAAAACAAGTAATCTACTATTGTTCCCATATACACCCTAGATCACCAGCTTCTGGTCAAAAAAGAAAAAGACTTGTTAATTAGTACTTTAACTTTGATCCCAGATATATGTGCCTGTGTGTGTGTAATTTCCCTAAATGGAACTTCCTTCGTCTTTCAGTCTGAAAATGGATTCAGGGGATGACACTGAAGAGCCCTGCTGTCTAGTGAAAAACCCTACATAAAAAGTCAAGCTAGTGCCTCCTGCCTGTTCCCTGGGTAAAGTCCCTTTCCCTGAGGCAGTATGATCACAGAGCTACTAACTGGGGAATACAGAATTCAGGAAGTTCTCATGACTTCAAGGCCTGCGTGCTATCTACTGTGCTCCACTGTTTCTCCACAAGCTTCACTGCAAGGGTATTTTAGGGGGTGGGGTCCATGTAGAGGTAGACCTCTGGGCAACCTTTGGCTAGAACTTAAAATGTTGTTCACCCTCAGTTCACTGATAAGGAACTGGATTAATGAATCCAGGAACTCACATGGCACTAGGATTAAATGCTGCCTTTCAAATGAGATTACTTCAAAGCCTCAACCCACTTTGGGGAAACAGTGGTTGATCCTGGGGGAGAGGTAATATTGGTTAGACCAAATATTAAAGATTAGTACCAGGGAGACTGGTGAAGCACAGAGGAGCTAGGAAAAGAATTGGGGTTATTAAGCAATAAGTCTTCAAAGGCTCCTGTACATGGAACATATCTATTTCCATCTTAATATAATTTTTCAAAATCTAGAGCACAATGTCTTTACCCCATTAGCATTTCTTTCTCAATCTTCAATATAGATGCTGAAAAGATCAGCAAATAAGATCAATAATAATAAAAAAAAATCTGAGCCACTTTGAAGCAATATATGTAATGATCACATGTAAAGCCTGTATATAGAATATGGTCTGCTGGCCCATGTGAAGACACAGGTATTTAGACAATCAGCTCACATTAAATGGTGAAAATAATAAACATTCAGAACCAACTGAAATAATAGATGTTGCATCTAGGAAGTCAGTTGTCCTTAAAATAAGCAGAAAGACAAGGGCCCCTCACACTGGAGCTGAGATACAAGTAAATACTGAAGATGTGGCTGCAATGAGCGTGCAGTGAACTCAGTGCTGCTGCGTGAAGTTTACCATATTCTTCCAGCCAGAGCTTTTATATTGGCAAAGGACAGACACTCATCAAGTTTCTTTTACAGGAAAGGAAGCTTTTATTGTAAGGATGTTCGTGGAATTGGAACTAAAATGAGAACACCCAAAAGGATCAAGGCAGTCAGGGGCCCCCAAGGTTCATTACTAGCATGCCTTTCTCTCTGCATAGCAGTTCCAATATCCTCAGTATGGATGTGTTGTTAATCATGGGCTCCTTTCAACACAGCACCCAATATCCATCAGAACTTCTTTTTGAGTCTCTCAGCTTAAATTTCCAAGAGAAAGGATTTGATGGACTCAAATGTTACCATCTCTGTTTGGTAGAGCTCTTCACACAAAGCAATGATGAAGGCCACTAGGTACCCCAACAGTAGACTTCTGAGTACCCTAGTATCAAGCTGCCTCTGGAAGCAGGATACAACAAAGGATACAACCTTTGTTCCTACAGTGGCCTCTTACCAGCAAAGAACAGCCTGATGCTGTTTTCTTGAGCAAGGGGGAAGTGAAAAGGCAGTTTAGAAGGGGAAGTTGAACATGGCAGGCAGATTGATTGCTGTATCTAAAATAAATATTTATCTGAAGTCAGACCCAACGATTTTAATGGCATTGAAAAGCTCTAAGTTGTCGTTCGGCATTTGAAAAGAAAAGGTGACTCATCCTTTTGAAGATATGCATATTGATCTGAATTCAGTCTATTTTCTGTACATTGGCCCCAAGGGATGAATATTACATGCTACTGGACTTCCCTGGTGGTCCAGTGGTTAAGGCTCCATGCTCCCACCTTAGGGGGCGCAGGTTCGATCCCTGGTCAGGGAACTAAGATCCCACATGCCATGCGGCATAGCCAAAAAATACAAAATTGAAATTAAAAAAAAAAGGAAAGATGAATATCACATGCTTCTGTCATCGGTACACCAAACAAGCAGGATTCACGGGGTATAATCCTAAAAGCAACTTTATTTTGTTCCCCCCTGTCCCTTTGAATTTGCTCAGAAGTAGCTGTCGTTCTGCAGCCACTGCATGAAAATGTATCAGGCTACAGAATACCACTGGTCACTCCTGAGTAATAAAATCTTCATTATTACTCCACAAACATGACAGTAACCCCAAAGCTTCAGTTCCAGCTAATACTAAAAACTTCAACGGGAGGTGATATTAAACTTTTCCAATCGTTGGAGGAGTGGGGGCATGATTCTTAACTCTCTCTCTCCATCTGGGATTTGCACCCAAAGGTTGCTGACCCCTCTGGATTAGGATGCAGAATAGTAGGGAAAAAAGAAAGGACAAAAAAGATGATTGTCTGCTCTTAGGACCTGACAATCATTTGAGGCTGACTCTTTCCTGAGAATGTGTCTGTGTTCTTCAGAGGCTCCTCTGCTCGGACCCTCCAACATAATTCCCTTGACGTGGGTAGTGCATCTCCATAAGCAGGCCTTTCCTGACCTCCCTCAGCTCCTTCACCCAACATTACACCTCCAGCCTCTGGCAAAAACCCTCTTAAGCAGGATCCCTTATTAAATAGATACTCCTGAAGTGGGTTTCCTACTCAGATCCCAGAACTCTTGAATCATTGGCCCAATACTGGAGACGAGAGCAGTTGCTTTCCAGATTTGCGGCAGGAGATAGATGGGCCCCAGGCTGAGCAGCTGGAGTTTGTCCCCTGTGGACAGATAGTCCAAGATGAAGGCAATAACAGGAGGGAAGAGAAGCTGAGCACTGCCCAGATAAGAGACAAACAGACCACATATTCCTTATTCTCCAAGTCAAGGAGACCTTCCCGACCTCACGTGCACAGAAAGCCTCCTTGAAGGTCAAAATGGGAGGGGGGGTGTCACCCTATAGTAGGTGTTGTCAACCTAACCATAGGCCTCTTCGCTAGAATCCATCTTGGCTAAGGGATGCGTGCACACACGTGGGAGGACCCTGAGATAAACCAAATTCAGACTCAGAACCAGGCAAAGCAAGATGACTGGCCAAAGGAAACCTGGAAGAAATGCCCCATATGTGATTCAAACTACCACGAGGGCATGACTCTTTCTCTGAGCCCCCCTGTGTACCTATCCACACATACCCTTTTTCCTCCTAATAAACACTGTACTTGTTTCACCACTTTCCATCTCTTTGTGGGAATTCATTTCTACAAAGCTGACAGGTCAGGGTCTTGTCACTGGCCACTGTCCCTGGTAGTCTTGTGGCCTAGGATTCAGTTCTCTCACTGCCATGGCCCGACTTCAATCTCTGGCCGGGGAACTGAAATCTTTCTTCGAGCCGCTGCAGGCCGAGGCCACCCAAGATCAGATCCAGCCCTCTACCTTGAGGTCACAGGAAGCTTTAGCCAGCTTCTTGACTTCTGGCTTTCTCAGGCACAAGTCAGAAATCAGCCACTGCATCCACCAACTCTAGGGAATGTGTATCAAGCTCTCTGAATGGTTACATTGAAGCCTCCCACCCTTGAACTTGAAACGAGAGGGTACCTCTCTGTCTTGCCTCCTCAGCAAGAGTTGATAGAGTGGGAATTTCTCCAAAGTATTCCTCTTTGTAAAATCTCGTTTCCAACTAAAACCGAGCAGGGCCCAGAGGGGCCCTCCCAGGTACAAAAGCCCCTCCATGTCCCCCTGTCTCCTATTTGTAGAAAAACCCTTTAGCTTCCTAGGTCTTCCCTGAGTTCCAAACAGCAGATTCAAGTAGTTGCTAATTAGGGAAGTGAAGGAGTGCAGAAACAAAGGAAAATCAGTCAAGAAACAACTGTTCTGCCATAAGACAGAGTCTCAGTTCCTCCTCAAGGGATGTACTTAACAATCTGATGCAAATCCTTGAGCTGTTCTGCAGTAACTAAGGCCCCCACCCAGGTGGAAGATGCTAACTACATGCTGAGACTCCAGACTGGCTGGAACGAGAGGGCAGCTGACTGCGATTTTTGGAACACCACCCTGTTACCTCACCGCCAACCACTCAGAAGAAAGTCATGTGCCCTGCAGCCCTCACCACTTGTTACGTTGCCTTTAAAAACTCTTCCCTGAAAACCACTGGGGAGTTTGGATCTTTTGAGCCTGGGCTGCCTGTTCTCCTTGCTTGGCCCTGCAATAAACCTTTTTCTGCTCCACACTCCAACATTTCAGTTTGTTTGGCCTCACTGTGCATCAGGCACACAGACCTGGGCTTGACAAAACAACCGTCTACATTTTTTTAATCCTTAATGAGGGTTAGAGGTTCTCTATGAAGTTTTTGGCCATCTGCTCTGATATTCCAAGAGGATGGTCTATCTCAGGGCTCATTCTGATATCTGAAATCTATTACATTTTGAGATCTTGAAATCCCAGTTTTAAACATCGTGTTTTACTGCCTAATACATTGTGAGAAATCAACTGATTAAAAATGAAAGAAAAACATTATGCCCATGATTTTTATTTTTGCCCTGTCTTTAGTTCAATGCAGGAACCTTCTCCTAGCTGTACACTGATCTGCAAATCATTCTTGAGTATCTATTCTTGATGATCCCAAAAGAAATGTAGTGGGGAGTGCTGGTACATGACACATGCAAGCAACTAAAATGAAAATGATCTCTAGATCAACACAGGCACTGTGAGATGACATCTCCACTCAAATGCAATTTCACCATCTCCTAAATTATACTTTCCCCACCAGTTCACTTAATATGCACCTGCAGAATGCTGCTTCCCAATTTAATTTTCCTCTGGGCAAAATGTTACATTCTCATCCAGGCTTGAACATGTTTTATGTCCTTTTTTATTTTCTTAAATAAAAGTTGGGACAAAGACAAATGGGCAGAAGCTGCAAGGAGACAGGCCAGTGACTGAAAAAGGAAGAAGGGAATAAAGCAGTTTGGGAAACTGTCTTAGTTCAGGCTGCCGTAACAAAATACCACAGACTGGGTGATTTTGTTGCAGGAAGGGGGACCCCTTCCAGGGCCTGAGAGTGGGCTCTTGTCTAACACTCAGAAATGAATTGTCTGAGGAGACACACGTGCTGAAAAAGCAAAAGACTTTACTGGGAAGGGGTGCCCAGGTGGAGAGCAGCAGGGTAAGGGAACCAGGAGAACTGCTCTGCCAACGTGGCTCGCAGTCTCAGGTTTTATGGTAATGGGGTTAGTTTCTGGGTTGTCTCTGGCCAATCATCTTGCTTGACCCATAGTCTGTCTTAGTCACTTGGGCTGCCATAACAAAATACCACAGAGTAGGTGGGTTAAACTACAGAAATTTATTTTCTCCCAGTTCTGGAGGCTAGAAGTCCCAGATCAAGGTGCCAACCAATTCAGTTCCTGGTGAGAGCTCTCTTCCTGGTTTGTAGATGGCCACCTTCTCACAGTGTTCTCATAGGACAGAGAATGAGGGTGGGAGGGAGAGAGAGAAGCAGGGAGAAGAGAGAGAGAGAGAAAGAGAAAGAGATAAAGGACTCTCTCATGTCTCTTCTTATAAGGACACTAATCTTATTAGATCAGCACCTCACCCTTATGACCTAATTTAATTAATTACCTCCAAAAAGGCACCACCTCCAAATATTGTTACATTGGGGGTTGAGACTTCAACATATAAATTTGGAGGGAGGGAGGGTGAGCAGGGACAAAAACATTTAGACCATAATAGAAATGATTATAACACCAGCCAACTTAACATTCTTTTACTCCATGTTGTGATAAGACTAGTAGCCTCTATAGCTGGAACGGCTAAATGTGAAGGTGACATGGTCCTGAATTTCTAATAGTGAATTACAAGCCATATCAGGACCCTTTATCTTTAAGCTTATATAATCTACTGTGGTAGGCAGAATAATGGCCCCCAAAGATATCCATGCCCTAAACATTGGAACCTGTGAATATATTATGTTACATGGCAAAAGGGACTTTGCAGAACCGATTAATGTTAAGGATCTTAAAATGGGGAGATTACCCTGGATTATTTAGATGACCCCAATGTAACTACAAGGATTCTTAAAAGTGAAAGAGGTGTAATTCCTGGGGGTCCAGTTGTTAGCACTCCGTGCTTCCACTGCTGGGGGCCCAGGTTCAATCCCTGGTTGGGGGAACTAAGATCCTGCAACCACATGGTGTGTCTTAAAAAAAAGAAAAAGAAAAAAGAGTGGAAGAAGGAGGCAGAAGAGTAGAGTCAGAGAGAGATGTGACTATGGAAAGTCAGAGTGATGCAATGTAAGAATGACCTGACCTGCCTTTGCTGACTTTGAAGATGGGAAGGAGGCCATGAACTAAGGCTGGTGGGTGGCCTCTAGAAGCTAGAAAAGGCAAGGCAATAGATTCTCCTCTAAAGCTTCAAAAAAAAAAAAAACACAGCCTGGCTGACACCTTGATTTTAGCTGAGTGAGACCTGTGCTGAACATCTACACAACTGTAAAACAATAATTTGTGTTGTTTTAAGCCACTAAGTTTGTAATTATTTGTTATGGCAGCAATAGAAAACTAACACACCTGTCAAAGGCTCTCATCCTCCTTCCCCAAAAGTGGGTCCAACTCTTCCAGTCGAGATTCATATCTCAAATACGAATACTTTTGTGAAATGTAAAACATGACTGGCTAGACTCAAGGTACATGGGACCTGAATCAGGACAGTTTATGGCCTGTCTGCACAGTTCCATGATAAAAAATTCAGGATGCTTTCAGGAGATAATTTAATGTCTGTTTTTGATGCTAAATCTTCTAGACTCTAAGCACCCCTTGAGGATGGTAACTACAAAAGTACTTGTTTGTACTTTTGTCTTCAGAGCCTAAAATTTCAGGGCTTGACATATGGTAGGCACTCAAAAATCACTCGCTGAATATTAAATAAAGTAACTATCACAGACTATGGGTGAAATTTGATAGAATAAGCCTTAAGATACTTTATAATTTTTCACTCTCAATTTTACTATAAATAAACTTATTACATTTGTCAAGAATTTTGTTTTGTTTTGTTTGTTTACAAGAGCCAGAAACTCAAGCAAATGAGGAGATCTGTAATACACATAATTAAGAAGGGCTAGCATGGTACCAGCTTCAAGTACACCGAAGTCCGGAAGAATTCTCACACTATGTCCTCAGGATCCTCTCCCTTGTTTGAAAAATGGTTCCATTACTAAAATTGAAAATTGTAAATACAGATCTTTAAACTAGATAGTCCTGATGATTCCTTTCTGTTCTAATAGATTATTGTTTCATGAGAGAATGTCACTTACTCACCCAGGGAAAACAGCATTAAAATATATTTCCACTTACCTAAGAGATCTCTCCAAAGACACAACAACAAAACAGAATTTATCACACCCACTCTTAAAGATATTCATTTCCCACACTTAAAGTCAACAGATATAGAAAATTATTTTTAAGATTATAATATAAATTTGAATATACTACTGGTGAAATTATCTCCTTCTTTCCTCTCCCCTAGGTTTCAGCAACAATGGAAACCGTGATAAATATATTTCATCCCCTAACATCCTATAATGTAACCAGGTACTGAACTAGGAACTATGGATAGAAGAATGTATTTTCTGAATCAAAAATTGATTTAAAATAGGGCTTCCCTGGTGGCGCAGTGGTTGAGAGTCCGCCTGCCGATGCAGGGGACACGGGTTCGTGCCCCAGTCCTGGAAGATCCCACATGTCGCAGAGCGGCTGGGCCCGTGAGCCATGGCCGCTGAGCCTGTGCATCCGGAGCCTGTGCTCCGCAACAGGAGAGGCCACAACAGTGAGAGGCCCCCGTACTGCAAAAACTAAATAAATAAATAAAATAAAAATAAAATAAATAAAATACATCACTCTGGCCATTGCCTTCAATATCAGCATGATTATCTATTGTTAGCTCCATAAGCAGAGCAGAAAACACAAATATTAATACAGTTCATTTTGCCAAAGAATTGCAGTTTTACTTCAATTATGAGATCCAGTTTGTTGGATCTAGTTTAAACACTGGGGTGTTGGAATTTTGAGACATGTTGATGGTTTGTGGGACAGCATGGTAGAACCTTTAAAATTATTGCTGGCCAGAACGTCTGAAATACAAGATCTTATCAAAAGGAAGAGTTGAAGGGATAAAGGAGAAAGCAGATAAATTATGAGACTTAATTCTGATTTATAAGCAGCTTGTATATAATGTCAAGTAAAATAATACTTAACCAAAGGAGATAATAAACACTAGAAAACAAAATACAATCAAGTGCTAGGTTGTACAGTACAGATGATGAAAGCTACAGAAGAAAGGAGAAATACATGTCCACTTCAAATATTTCATGTTAACTTCCATTTGAGTTCTGAGTGATTTTATACATTTTCACATCCATTCATCTGAGCATTCTGGTCATCTCAGTAACTGACATTCTTGTTAAGCAAAAACCTGACCCCTAGATTCCTTATTCTAAATGACTTTTCATCCTACTCACTTGGAACAGTGCCACATTCAAAATGACTTTGGCAGATCCAAAAGTTAAATCATTTAAAGGAAATGTATTTATGAAAGAAATGTGGTAACTGGAATATATAGCCACTGATCATAATAAGTGAGTATTTTACTATATACCAGCTGCACAGGATGGAATGGGGGAGGAGCATTTCGGCCCGCTTAAAAGATACATGAAGAAAGGTTTAGAGTTCTCTGAAACGCGACAGGCAAATGAACTATTGAAATTGCTATAGAAAAGGTAATTATATGTGACAAGTTATCATTTGTGAGGTAAAGCCGGAAAAGCAAACCAGTGTATGTCACTCAGCTCCAGCAGGGATCAAGCCAAGTGCATTCAATGATGTTAAACCAAATCACATGCTAATCTCCTTTTAGTGGAAAACAATGTTTTTAAAAGACAAGTTCTTATGTCTTACTTTCAAAATCTCTAGATCTTTTTCTCTGTCTTACTATAGCTGACTTTGAAATAAATATTTCATCTATTTCAGAACGTAAATTTAGTTTAACGGGATCCTGTTTCCATATTAACAGTTTACCATTACGATCTTTGTTTACAGGATCTACAAATAATTTGAAAAGTCCTTAAGTTGTAGTCACTAGATCCAACATACAGAAATCCTGAAAGAAAAGTAGGATGAGCAATGTCCCAAAGATGGTGACAGCACTATAAGTTTTGCCAAAATGACACAGAAGCATTCACTTAATAATCAATAAGGAAGATTGTTATTCAGTATAAAAACAATTACAAATGGACATTTAAACCCAGTTACTGGGTCTAGAAATAACCTAGAGTTCACAATTGTAAACATTCCAACTTAAAATTGCAAATATTTATGGAAAAGCTATAATATACAAAAAACTGTACTATGGACTGTGAAAGATACTGAGAAGTATAAGGCAGATCTTACATTCAATGAATTTATAATCTAGTAATTTGACATAGAAAGTATATTGACTTTCAGTCTGTACAAGATGGTATTGACTCATTTCCCCCTGCTTCTCCCTGCTGAGATATGAATCCTGGAAAGAACATAAAAGGCAACCAAAGGAGAATTCTAAAAGGTGGTGAGGAGAAAGTAACTTATGTGGATCCTAACTGGAGGAAAAACACAGCAGCTGGACATCCACCCAAGAGAAGAAGGCAACCCAGACCTGTGTTTACCAACCCCCAACCTAGTAAGGCTTATTCCTCCCCATGATTGGCCCTGTGAAAACATCCTGTAAGCCCAACACCGCTGGGATGATCAGGAGCCCTGACAGCAAAAAGTGGCCAGACCCCTCCACCGTCCCTTCACACCTCCCTCAAGAATGTGCCAAGAAATGACTCAGGGACTTCCCTGGTGGTCCAGTGGTTAAGACTCCGTGCTTCAAATGCAGGGGGCATGGGTTAGATCCCTGGTCAGGAAACTAAGATCCCACATGCCATGCAGCACCCCTTAAAAAAATAAAAAAGGAAATGACCCAACCATATGCTATTTACAAGAAACTCATTTTAAATTCAATAACGTAGGTAGTTTGTAAAAGGAAGTTAAATGGTATGCCATGGAAATATTAATAAAAAAAATGTTAAGCAGGAATAGCTATGTTAAAATGTGATAAAGTAGGCTTCAGAGAAAAGAAAATTACTTAGAGACAAAGAAGGCAGTGACATAATGACAAATCTACAATTACAGTTGAGTACCTCAACACCCTCTTCTCAGCAAGTGACAGAACTACAAGAGAGGGAAGCAGAAAGAATTTAAAAAATCTGTACAACACAATCAACTAAGAGGTTCTAATTGACTTACATAGAACATTCCACCACTATCAGCTGAATAAATCTTTTTCTTTCAAGTGCCTATGGAACATTCACCAAGATACACTATATCCTGGGCTATAACACAAACTTCAGCAAATTTAAAAGAACTAAAATCATTCAGAGTGTGTTTTTCAATATAAGTGGAATCAAACAAGAAATCAATTACCAAAAAACAATAATAATAAAAGACAATAGGAAAACCTCTTAACACATGGAAATTAAACAGAAAACTCCTAAATAATTGATGAGTCAGAGGAAATCTCAAGAAAAGTGAAAAATACATTGGACTGAATGAAAATCAAAGTATGACATATCAAAATTTGTGGGATACAACTAAAGTAGTGCTGAGAGGGATATTTTTATCACTAAATGCTTACATTTGAAATGGGGAAAGTCTCAAATCTATAACCTAAGTTCCTACCTCAAAAAACTGGAAAAAGAAGAGTAAATAATCCCAAAAAACAATAAAGATAATAATATCAGAGTAAAAATCAATGAAATTGAAAATAGGAAAATTGAGAAAATCAATGAAACAAAAAGCTGGTTCTCTGAAAAAAATCAGTAAGTTGGTAAACTTCTAGAAAGACTGAAAAAAAGAGAGAAGACCCAAATAACCAATATCAGGAATTAAACTGAGGATATCACTACAGATCCAACAGACATTAAAAAGATAAGGAAATACAACAAACAACTTTATGCTCATACATTCTACAAATTAAAAGATATTGACCAATTCCTTGAAACCCACAAACTACCAAAACTCAATCAAGATGAACTATCTATTATGAATAGATATATTTTCATTAAAAAAATTAAATCTGTAATTTAAAAGCTCCCAACAAAAAAATCTCCAGGCCCAGATGATTTCACTGCAGAATTCTACCAAACATTTAAAGAATTAACATCAATTTTACACAGCCTATTCCAGAAAATAGAAGAGTAGGGAACACTTACAAACTCACTTTATTAGGCCAGTATACCAAACCAAGATAGTTTAAATAAAAAAGAAAGACAATAAAAAAGAAAAAAAAAGAAAAAAGAAAACTATAGACCAATGGTTCTCATCAACTTAGAAGCAAAAATCTTCAATAAATATCAGTAAATCAATTCCAAACAACATACAGCAATATTTATACACCACAACCAAGTAGGACTTATTGCTATGTAAGGTTGGCTCAACATTCAAAATCAATGTTTTTGAATTATCCCTGGTGGCACAGTGGTTAATCCGCCTGCCAATGCAAGGTACACGGGTTCGATCCCTGATCTGGGAAGATCCCACACGCTGTGGAGCAGCTAAGCCCGTGTGCCACAACTACTGAGCCTGCACTCTAGAGCCTGTGAGCCACAACTACTGATCCCACGTGCCACAACTACTGAAGCCCACACGCCCAGAGCTCATGCTTCACAACAAGAGAGGCCACCGCGATAAGAAGCCCGCGCACCGCAACAAAGAGTAGCCTCCGCTTGCCGCAGCTAGAGAAAGCCCTCACGCAGCAACAAAGACCCAAGGCAGCCAAAAATAAATTAATTAATTAATTTTTAAAAAAATCAATGTAATCTACTGCATCAACAGACTAAAGAAGAAAAATCACGTTAACACATTAACGGAAACAGAAAAAAATCATTTGACAAAATCCAACAACCATTCACAGTAAAAACGAGACTCAGCAATTTAGGAATAGAGGGCAATTATCTTAATTTGATAAAGAGCATCTTCAAAAACCTACACTAATGTCAGACTTAATGGTAAAATTTGTATCTTTCTCCCCAAAATCAGGAATAAGGCAAGAAGGTTCATTCTCACCACTCTTTTTCAACATAATACTAGAAGTTTCAGCCAGTGCAGTAAGAAAAAGAAATAAATGGCATGCAGAATGGAAAGGAAGGAATAAAACATAAACATTCTCTTTTGACAGATGACATGCTTGTCTACATAGAAAATCTCAAGAAATTAACCAAAAAACCTTCTAAAATTCTCAAGGTTGAATGATACAAGGTCAACACACAAAAATCAATTGCAATTTTTTTTTTTTTTTTTGTGGTACGCGGGCCTCTCACTGTTGTGGCCTCTCCCGCTGCGGGGCACAGGCTCCGGACGCGCAGGCTCAGCGGCCATGGCTCACGGGCCCAGCCGCTCCGCGGCATGTGGGATCTTCCCAGACCGGGGCACGAACCTGTGTCCCTTGCATCGGCAGGCAGACTCTCAACCACTGTGCCACAAGGGAAGCCCCAATTGCATTTTTAAACACTAACAATGAACATATGGAATACAAAATTTTAAAACAATACAATTTACAGTCACTCTGAAGAAAATGATATCTCTAGGTACAGAGTTAACAAAACATGTATAGGATCTGTTTGCAGAAAATTACAAAATGCTTATGAAAGAAATCAAAGAAAACCTAAATAAATGGAGAGACATACTATATTCATGAATTGGAAGATTCAACATAAAGCTATCAGTTCTCCACCAAAGTGATCTATACGCTTAATACAATTCATATCAAAACCCTAGTAAGGTTTTTTTGGTAAACAGAGACAAGCTTATTCTAATATGCAAAAAGAACACAGGTACTAGAATAGTTAAAATAATCTTGACAAAGAATAAAGTGAAAGGAATCACTTTACCTGATATTAAGGCTACAAGTATATAGCTACAAGTTATCAAGACAGTGTGGTATTGGCAGAAGGATATACACACAGACCAACTAAACAAAATAGAAAACCAGAAATAGACCCACACAAATAACAAATATGCTCAACTGATTTTTCACATAGGTACAAAAGCAATTCAATGGAGGAAGAACAGACTATAAAATGTGGTGCTGGGGCAATTGGATATTCATAGGTGCACACACACACACACACACACACACACACACACACACACAAAAGAAACTCCACCTAAATGTCACACCTTATACAAAACAACTCAAGAATCATGCAGGGGCTTCCCTGGTGGCACAGTGGTTGAGAGTCCGCCTGCCGATGCAGGGGACACGGGTTCATGCCCCGGTCCGGGAAGATCCCACATGCCGCGGAGCGGCTGGGCCCGTGAGCCATGGCCGCTGAGCCTGCGCGTCCGGAGCCTGTGCTACGCAACGGGAGAGGCCACAACAGTGAGAGGCCCGTGTACCGCAAAAAAAAAAAAAAAAAAAAAAAAAAAAAAGAATCATGCAATTAAATGTAAATACTAATAGTGTGATCTTTAAAAAAAAAAAATGTCAAGCAATCAGGCATTGAGGTGCTCAATTAGGACAATGTGCCAAACCAAAAGTAAAAATCAAACTTTTATTAACTTAATGTGACAGTGTAATCAAGAGGTGCTGGCTCCCTAGTGTTATATATTTCCCCCCCAAAATGGCCCAAGGTGAGGATCAGGTGGATCCAGCACAGCCTGAGAACATTGTGTCACTGCTCAGGAGCCCTCAACAAAAGGTTCCTGCCTCTTTATGGATTCATGGGCTGGGGAAAGGCTAGGAGCGGAAAGGTTCTGAGGCAAAGTGGAGAAATGTAATTCAGCCAAGGACCTCAATAAAGAGGTCTCAGCAGAGGTGCTTGGGAAGTGTCTCAGCCAAGCTTCCCAATAAAGAGGTCTCTGACTCGAGGTGACTGGGCTAGGAATGCAGATATGCACACAAGCATGGCTTACTAGTGGGGGCCTTGACAGCAACTCCTTCAAGAAAACTACAGTGCACTGGCTGTGTGCCAGCTGGTGTGGGGTGGACAACCTCCCCGCCCTCATGCAGACTTCCAGTCACAACCCTGTAACTGTCTATGGTTGGGCCTGAAAGACCACACATAGGATTTTGTCCTGCAGTCAGACTCTTTAGAAAAGAGGAGATAATCTTCAAGACGTAGGGACAGGTAAAGGTTTCTTAGATGACACCAAGAGCATAATCCACAAAAGGGAAAAAATGATAAACTGGGTGTCATCAAAATTAAAATTTTTGTTCTGCAAAAGACTGCAATGAGAATTAAAAGACAAGCAATAGATTGGGAAAACGTATTTGTGAATCATATATCTGACAAAAAACTTGTATCTAGAATATTCAAAGAACTCTCAAAACTCAGTAGTAAGAAAAAAATCCAATAAAGAACAAGCAAATTGGACTTCCCTGGTGGTCCAGTGGATAGGACTCTGTGCTCCCAATGCAGGGGGCCCAGGTTCAATCCCTGGTTGGGGAACAAGATCCCGCATGCATGCCACAACTCAGCGTTCACATGTCTCAACTAAGAAGTCCACATGCTGCAACTAAGAAGTCCACGTGCCGCAATGAAGATCCTGCATGCCACAATTAAGACCTGACACACCAAAATAAATAAATAAAAATAAATAAATATTAAAACAAAAAGGATAGGCAAAAGACTTAAACAGATACTTCACAAATGTAGATATGCAAATGGTAAATAAGAACTTGGAAAGATTTTTTAAATCATTAGCTATCAAAGAAATGTAAATTAAAACCACAATGAGATAATCACTACACATTTATCAGAATGGCTGATGAATAAAGAATAATGACAGTCCCAGATGCGGGCAAGCATTTGGTGTATCTTTTATATATTGCTGGTGGGAGTGTAAAACGGTATAGCTATCCTAGAAAACAGTTTGGCAACTTCTTATGAAACTAAACACGCAATTATCATTTTACACAGAAACTTCACTCTTGAGTATTTATCTCAGAGAAATGAAAACTTATTTTCACACAAACCCTATACAAAAATACTCAAAGGAGCTTTATTCATATTAGCCAAAAACTGGAAATAGCCCAGATATCCTTCAACAGGCAGTTGTTAAACTGAGATAGAGACATACCGTGAACACTACACAGCAATAAAAGGGAACTATCGATACATACAATGTGGATGAATCTCCAGGAGATTACGTTAAATGAAAAAAGCCAATCCCCAAAGGTTACATACTGCATAATTCCATTTATACAGCATTTTTTGTGTGTGTGTGGTACGCGGCCCTCTCACTGTTGTGGCCTCTCCTGTTGCGGAGCACAGGCTCCGGACGCACAGGCTCAGCGGCCATGGCTCACAGGCCCAGATGCTCTGCGGCATGTGGGATCTTCCCGGACCGGGGCACGAACCCGCGTCCCCTGCATCGGCAGGCGGACTCTCAACAACTGTGCCACCAGGGAAGCCCTATATAGCATTTTTGAAATCACAAAATTTTGAAATGGAGAACACAAGTGGTAATGGTAATAATGGTAGGAAGAGATGGGTGTGGTTATAAAAAGTCAACATGAAGGTTTCTTGTGATGTTGAAACTGATCAGTACTCTGACTGTGGTGGAGGACACCTGAACCTACGCATCTGATAAAACTGCAGAGAACTAAATACACATTCACAAACATGAGTTCAAGTGAAACCAGAAAATCTGAATAAAATAGATGGGTAAGTGTCAATGTCAGTATCCTGGTTGTGACAGCATAGTACAGTTTTGCAAAATGTTAATATTAGGAGAAACTGGTAACGTGTACACAGATCTCTCTGTATTATTTCTCATACTTACATGTGAATCTACAATTATCTCAATAAAAATTTCCCCCAAAATATCATCCATCTTTGCTGCAAAGCACATATTTGTTCTCAAGGCAAATGTTTGTCATAACCACTCTCAATGTACTTTTTTTTTTTTTAAGATTCTTTTTTTTTGATGTGGACCATTTTTAAAGTCTTTATTGAATTTGTTACAATACTGTTTCTGTTTTATGTTTTGGCTTTTTTTTTTTTTTTTTTTTTTGTGCAGTACGTGGGCCTCTCACTGTTGTGGCCTCTCCCGTTGCGGAGCACAGGCTCCGGACACGCAGGCTCAGAGGCCATGGCTCACGGGCCCAGCCACTCCGCAGCACGTGGGATCCTCCCGGACCGGGGCACGAACCCATGCCCCCTGCATCGGCAGGCGGACTCTCAACCACTGTGCCACCAGGGAAGCCCTATGTTTTGGCTTTTTGATCGCAAGGCATGTGGGATCTCAGCTCCCCGACCAGGGATTGAACCCATCCCCCCACCCCACACACTGGAAGGTGAAGTCCTAACCACTGGACCACCAGGGAAGTCCCTCAATGCACTTTAGAAACAGGCTACTAGAAATTAAAGGACCTTTATAGATTACCAATAGACTGCATTGTTTTACCAATATCGAATTTCCCTTCTTTGAAGTCAGGCTTGGCCATAAGTCTAGCTTTGGCCAATATAACATATAAGAAAGTGACATGTGTCATTTCTGGGCAAAGGCTTTAAAAGCCAGTGCATGCTCTGCCATCTTCTCTTTTTCTTCTGCCATGGTCTCACCAACGTTTCAGGTAATGGCCGCTCTGTCAGCCTGAGGAGGATGATGACTTGGAAGCAGCGATCCCAGATGACTCATGATGGTTACCAATAGGAGAAGCAAGATATAAATTCTGATTGTTTCAAGCCTTGTAATATGGGTGCTCTTTATTACTGCAGCATAACTTAGCCTATCCTGACTGATATATAGTCCAACGCCTCTCATATTACAAGTACTAAAACCAAGAGCCAACAGCTTAGAGCCCAGCCTACCTAGGAAGTTAGTGATAGAGATAATATTATGACCTAGATAGCCAGAGTCCCAGAATGGTGCCATTTCCAATACAGATTTTATCAATGTGCTTCAGGCTATTTGTTCATAAGAATAAAATTAAAATACAAAGTTCTGTACCAAATTGAATAATCAAATTAGTTTGCCAATTGATACCAAAAATGAAAGAACAGATTTTTAAAAGTAGACTGAATGAAATATTCGTACTTCTAATTTTATCACATAGTTCTGAATCAGCAGCCCATCATTCAGAGGGGGAAAAAAAGCAACTGATTCAAATGAGTCACATTGGAGAAACCCTTGATATTTTGAAAATTCAAATGTCAACAAGCCACACAATAAGAGAAATGGGAGGCACTGGCTCCATCCTTTTGAACATTTCTACAAAATGAATCAAAGTCAAATATCAACCCTAGAGGTTTATTGACCTACAAAAAGATGTTTGGGAATTCTGTAAAGAGATGCTTCAGTGGTGGTCATGAATATCTGGGGAGTTAAAAGGGAATTTGTGAAGGTAAGCAGCATGTTTTTTCCTAACAAAGAGACTGTTTTACTCAGCATGTTTTCTTGTGAACATTCTAAGAACCTGAAAGATTTCCCATGGTGTATGTAAAAAATTCAAAATTTGACTTAAAAAAAAAAAAAAAGCTTAGGAGCCATTCCAGAATCATTTAAGAAAATAGCCCTCCATCCTCATTTGCTACATGTCACACCAAACGAAAGAATCTATGCACTTCTCTGACTGCACGACAGAACCTCTTAAAAACTGCCAGTTACCCAGCCATTCAGGCCTTAAGGCTTTACTGCAAATATTCTACTATGATAACAGTTCACGAAGAGAAAAAGATGTAGCTGATATTTTCTTCAGGAAAACAACTTCACCTTGTCCTTGATTAACTATTCTATTAATTTTTTACTTCTTGAAACCATGAGTTTCTTCCCCTCTAATTTTAATTCTGATGATAAACATAATATGGTCATTGTAGAAAATTTGGAAAGTTTAGGCAAGAGAAAATAAATGCAAAAAAATGTTTTCCTACAATCCCACTCCCCAAGCAGAGACTAGTATAATTTTGGCAAATTTCCTTTGTCCTTTGCACATATCAAATAGAGTCAAGGTGACAGTTTATTGATAATTCTGAATCCTTTTTGTGTTCCAGTCATCACTATGTCAATAATATTTTCTAATATTATTTTTAAATCATTATTAAGCTCATTTTAATAGATGTACAAAATCCTATCGTAACATGTACTGTTACTTATTTAATCAGTCCCCCAACATAGGACATCCTGGTAATTTCCTCACTTTCATCATCATAAGGTATCTGAGTTAATGAAACTTTATTCCATATTCTTTTTCATTATTATTTTGATCTATCCTGAGCTTTGGAAGATTATTTAATATGGCCCTTTCATTTCCAGGCTGCCCTGCTTCTCTATTTAGCTGCTTCTTCTCTAAATTGTCCTAAGAAACTTGAACAATCTTCTCTTCACAGACATACTTCAACCTTGGATTCCAGCAAATGCTTTCTGGTGCTCTCGCTGATCTCTCTCCCGATAGGTAGGTAAGTAGGTAGATAGATAGATAGGTAGATAGACAAAGATAGAGATATCTATAAAGAAAGAATATCTCACATTCATAAAATAAATAAATGCTTAAGTAATTGCCTAAATTTTAAAAATCCCTCTTTATCTTTATGCATTTCTAAAGGCAAATATAGTATGATAAAAATAGAAAAGCATTGGATTGAAATCAGATTCTTAGTACAATTCTACTTCTCTCTTACATATCACTAAATTACTTGAGCCCTGTTTCCTCATTTGTAAAATAAGAAATGTACTTAGAGATCTCTAAGTTATCTTCTAATTCTATCGTTCTCTGACTGGAGCAGTTTATAATTCTGCTCAGTTGAGTGGTCTTGTGTACCAACTGGACTTCAAAGGGGAAAGCCGAAGTCCCTCCTCGTATTCCAGATAGGACAGGTCTGCACGAGAATTAGAGCTTTACCAAAGTTGGAAGACTTGGGAGAGAAGTCAGGAAAATTGCCACCAACTACCCCAGCCTGAAGTACTAATGTGGATGGTTTTCAAGAGATGAACCAAAAGCTGCTAACAATCTGGTGAGCCTCTGGGAAGCTCCTCACACAAACTCACCCAGTCTGCTCACAGTCAACAGGTGAGTCTCAAGAGTTCACTTTGGGGACTTCACTGGTGGCTTAGTGGTTAAGAATCTGCCTGTCAATGCAGGGGACAAGGGTTCGAGCCCTGGTCTGGAATCCGCCTGTCAATGCAGGGGACAAGGGTTCGAGCCCTGGTCTGGGAAGATCCCACATGCCGCAGAGCAACTAAGCCCGTGTGCCACAACTACTGAGCCTGTGCTCTACAGCCCGCGAGCCACAACTACTGAGCCCACGTGCCACAACTACTGAAGCCCATGCACCTAGAGCCTGTGCTCTGCAACAAGAGAAGCCACCTCAATGAGAAGCCCGCACACAGTATGCACGACCAATGTGATAATTCTCAAGCTCATCTAGAAGCAGCTGGAACCTCTGTCTGCCTTCATATCTACCCTCAACTGCCTCTGGTACTTCTCCTTCTCTTCCACCTCAAACTCTCACCGAGGACCATGTAGTAAAGGGGATGCTGAGAAACATATTTCATGCCTTTGAGAGTCTCTCAACTTCATCTGTAAAATATCTATTAAACAGATAGTTATTTAGTCTCTACTACACTCATGGTACTAAGCTTGGTACTACTACAACAGGTACCAAGAAACATAACAGGAGTAACCACTGCCCTTAAGAAGCTTACAGCCAATTCGAAGAGAAGATACCTCCAGGAACCATAATTGGACGGATATTGAGCTAGACACTCAAGATATAGGGGGGCCCACATTCCTTTTAGTGCTATTCAAAAGCCACGCTTTTAAGATACTAAAAGTTACTTATAGAAAAAGGAATAACAGGTGAAAATCAGGATACACCCCCAGAGGTTACCTGCTGTGTATATCCCCTGCTTGAAGAAAGCTCAAAGGAAAATATGTGGAATCCCCAGGAGGGGGCCCATGAGACCTATAAAAGGGGACTCCTCAGGCTGGGTTATGGTGCCTGGTGCTTTGGAGACTGGTGCTTCTTTGTAATCCCTGTTTATTGTCCTTGCAACATTCTAAATGATGTAAAGTGCATGAGACTTTTTCCCCAAATCACCTTGTGATTCATTTCTCAAGAACTTAACAAGTAGTGCTTAGGATGCTCAGCAGATGCATGGAAGGGGTGCCTGGAAAAGCATGACACCATGTGTTGTGGGCTACATTGTGTTCTTCCAAGATCTTTACATGGAACCCCTAACCCCCAAGGCTGAGACTGCATTTGGAGATAAGACCTTTAACGGCGTAATTAGGTTAAAATGAGGTCATATGGATGGGACTTCTTCAACTTGACTGGTGTCCTTATGAGAGAAAATGTGGACACACACAGAGGCACCACAGGTATATGCACACAGAAGAAAGATCATGTGAAAACACAGTGAGAAGGCAGCCATCTGCAAGCTGAGAAGAGAGGCCTCAGAAGAAACCAAACCTGACAACACCTAGATCTTAGAGTTCTAGCCTACAGAACTGTGAAAAAATCAATTTCTGTTGTTTCAGCCCAGCCTACAGTATTTTGTTATGGCAGCCGCAGCAAACTAATACACTTACGGTAGCCACCACGGGCACTACCATGGGATTTGGAACAGCTGCTACAGACACGGGTCCTATAGCCTAAAAGAAGCCTCCTAACAAGTAGGTTTTGGCCAATGATCAGCATAAATTAATAAAATTCTCTATTAGTTTGAGGCGATGCATAGGTAAGTAGAGAGAGGATATAAGCTTCATGAGGGCAAGCCCCTTACCTATATTACTGACTGCTGTATCCATAGTGTAAGCGTACATTCGATGAATTTTGAAAAATACATAATCTTATAAAACTGTCACATACAGATATAGAATGTTTTCACCACCTCAAAATGTTCCCTCATGCTCCTTCACAGTCAATCTCCTTCCCCAATCCCCTATAATGGAAATTACGCAGAATATAGTCTTTGGGTCTTGGCTTATTTTACTGAGCTTTGATATTCACCTGTTCCTTTTTATTTGTTAGGAAAGTCAGTCTCACACATGCAGTCTTTCAACCTCTGCTCGGTCACACAAAAATGGGCCTTAGGCCTGGAAAACTTCCTTACCAAGAGATAAGGAGCCCACACAGCCTGTGCCAGGCTGACTGCTTTCACTGTCTCATGCTGAATGAGTGTTCCTTTGTTCTGCTTAAGCATGTATGTCAATGGCTCTCAAGCATGGCCCCAGGTTTCAGTATTTCAGACTCCACACAGGAGAGGTCAGTCAGTGTCCTGCTGCTGCAGTACAAGAGGGGTGCACACAGGCCAATTTCCCTGGTCAGCTGCCAGGGGCATCTGCTAGCCATTAGAGATGGACACACACACGAGCTGATCTTGCTGTCTCTTCTCTATGTGAGTGAAAGCACTGTTCCATCCAGTGTTTGACTGTGCTGTGTTTTCCCCGGCAACTCTGATACCAAGTTATAGTGGGGGAAAGTGTTTGGACTTCTATTCCTGGGAGCTGGCATTGTGATGATCTTTCCTGTCCTCCAAGTAGTTGCAGTCCTACCCTGGCAGTGATTACTGGTACATGGTGTCCTGCCCCACATTATTGTTGAGTAACATTCCGTTGGATGGATATCATAATTTGCTTATCCATTCACCAGCTGATGGACATTTGGAGTGTTTCTACATATGGCCATTATAGATTATGTTCCTCTTAACATTTGGGTACAAATCATTGTGTGAATATGGGGTTTTGGGGGTTTGTTTTGTTTTTACTCTTGGATAAATATGTAGGAGTAGTACTGCCAGACAGGATGTTAAGTGGATATTTAAATTTATAGGAAACTGCCGAAATGTTTTCTAAAATGGCTGCACCATTTTGCATTCCCACAGCAACGCATGAATGTTACAGTTGCTTCTCATCCTCACGAACTCTTGCTATTATAGACTTTTTAATTTTAGTCATTCCACTAAGTGGGCAGTGGCCCTTCACTGTACTTCCCTGATGCCTAATGATGTTGAGCCTCTTCTCATGTGCATATTTACTATTTGTATATGTTCCTTGATTAAACGTCTATTCATACCTTAGTCCATTTTTTTTAAACACTGAGTTATCTTATTACTGGGTTGTAAAAGTTTTTTCTCTATTCTGGATACAATTTCTTTATCAGCTATCAGTTTCAAAAATATTTTCCCTTGGGGCTTCCCTGGTGGCGCAGTGGTTGAGAGTCCGCCTGCCGATGCAGGGGACATGGGTTCGTGCCCCGGTCTGGGAGGGTCCCACATGCCGCGGGACGGCTGGGCCCGTGAGCCGTGGCCGCTGAGCCTGCAAGTCTGGAGCCTGTGCTCCGCAACGGGAGAGGCCACAGCAGTGAGAGGCCCGCGTACCGCAAAAAATATATATATATATTTTCCCTCGGCCTGTGGATTATTTTTCCCTTTATTTGACAGTGTCTTTTCAAAACAAGTTTTGGTGACATCATCAAGATGGTGCTATCGATTGATCCTGACTTTGGTTCCTCGCACGAGAAGAACTAGCAATTATGCGTAGACAAAAACACCATTATGAAAATCCCAGAACCCAGGGGTGGGGCTGAAGCACCCGCCTGGAGCACAGAGACCAAGAAGGACAGCATTAAAAAGAAGAGAGGCTACACTCTGACTGCATCACGGCTCCTCGGCTGGCACAGTGCCAAACTGAGTGGGCCCCCGTCAGCTTACTGTTTCTCCAGGGGGAAATGAGAGACCAAGTTAGACACCCAGCTCCCCCAGCACTGCAGGACACTTCCCAAGAGGGCCATTCGGGTCTCACCTCCCAGGAATTACTGGGGTAATCTGCAGGATTCAGCCGTGGGGATCAGATAAAGATGGGGAAGGAGGGCAGGACTTACATCAATCAGATCTTGGTGGACCACATTCCTGCTTGCAGTGGCACCAGAGTAGAAATCTCAGCCAGTGGCTCTGCCCATCTGCAGAGCCAACTTGGTGATCCCGTCTGGTCAGGGGGCTCATCCAATGTGCAAAGGGATTTCAATCTAAAATGGAATGGAGATATGAAATGGAGAATCTCACACATGCGCCCACAGGAAAATGAAACAGTGGTTTCCCCTAAATGCCTGACTAGAACTATCTAGAACTTATCTCCTAACCAATGAACATCCACCGAGAACCTCTCCCTATCGTCACTCAAGCCAATGAATTTGCGGCTTGAACCCTAACTGGACTCCCCCGACTCTTTACACCCCTTCTGCATTAACACAGCCTGCCCCAAACCTTCAATAGACTCGCCTGTAGCTTGCTACAGTATGTTTCCCAAACTGCAATTCCTCTGCTATTCCCGAATAAATTCAATTTCTAGTAATATGAGCTTGACTCAGCTTACCTCTTTTTATAGGTTAACAGGCAGTTCTACCTGATTTGGTGCCCAGTCAACAGACTGTACAAGGAATGGAGCCCATTCTACTGTGTCGCAAGGGCAGGAAAGCAAATTTGCAGCCCTACCCAACTGTTGAGCATAGGCTCCAGTCCCATCCATCCAGCAAGCATGGCCAAGAACACCGGCAACCACAGAGCCCATCCTACAGCCCCACTCTGGCAAAGAGCTAAGCCAGCAGCCCTTCCCAACAAGTATAGCCTCTGGTCTTCCATAACCAGGGAGCCTGAACAATACCCTGAGCAGACTTAGAGCCCAGCCTACAGCCCTGCCCAATCACGGACACCACCAGGAATCCACTTGAATGCACAGCCTAGCCAGTAGGCCCAACTGACTCTACAGACCAGCCAGGGGCACCCTCCACACACACACCTCAGAGTACCTCACCCACATAGAGACCCTGATAGCAAACCATGGGCTCTACCAGCTGACCTGTCCAATACCCCAAACTGAGCTGACTGGTGAAGCTCTTTCCCTGCCAAAGTGAACCTGTAAAGTCTAGAAGAGGAAATGGAAACATGTAGATACCAACGCAAGGAATCCAGGATCATGAAGAATCAGGTAAACATGATAAAACCAAAGGAAACTAATAAAGTTCCAATAACTGAACCTAAAGAAATGGAGAGTATGAACTCACAAAGAATTCAGAATAATCCTCTTAACAGAAGTTTAGTGAAGTACAAGAATATATCCTAAAGGAAATTAGGAAAACAATGCAGGAACAAAATGAGATGGCCCTTGAGGGCATTATGCTAAGTGAAACAAGTCAGACAAAGACAAATATTGTGTCTCACTTATATGTGTAATCTAAAAAGAAAACTGAAGTCATAGAAACAGAGAACAGATAGGACAGATTGGTGATTGCAGGGGCAGGGGGAGGGGCAGTGAAAAAGCACAAATTTCCAGTTATAAGATCTATAAATTCTAAGGATGTAATGTACAGCATGGTGACTATAGTTAACAATGTGTATTATATATTTGAAAGTTACTAAGAGAATAGATCTTTTCTCATCACAAGAAAAGAAATGTAACTATGTGAGGTGATGAATGTTAACTAAACATATTGTACTAATCATTCCATAATATATACATACATCAAATCATTACGTTGTACACCTTAAACTTATACAATGTTATATGTCAATTATATCTCAATAAAATTGTGAAAAAAGATGAATAAGTTCTGGGAATGTAATGCACAGCATGGTAATTATAGTTAACAATACTGTAATGCATATTTAGAAGTTGCTAAATGAGTAGATATTTTTTGTTTTAAATTTTTTTCTTCTTTTTCCTTTTTATTAATGGAAGTATAGTTGATTTACAATATAGTGTTAGTTTCAGGTGTACAGCATAGTGATTCAGTACTTTTGCAGATTATATTCCATTATAGGTTTTTACAAGATAATGGGTATAATTCCCTTTGTTCTACAGTAAATCCTTGTTGCTTAAGAGTAGATCTTAAAAGTTCTTAACACACACACAGGATCATAACTATGTGAGGTGATAGATCTGTTAACTTTTACTGTAGTAACCATTCTGTAATATATACATGCACCAAATTGCACATATTAAACTTATACAATGTTTTATGTCAATTATATCTCAATAAAGCTGGAAAAAATAAACTTTTTAAATGAAAAGCAATTTTTTCATTTTGATGAAGGCCATGTTATCTTTTTTTTTCTTTCATGGTTTGTGTTTTTTGTGCTCTGAGAAATCACTGTCTAGACAATGATCACAAATATTTTCTCCAATAGTTTCTTCTAAGCATTTTATAGTTCTAACTTTAATATTTATGTGTATCATCTACTCCAATGAATTTTTTTTTTTTTTTTTTTTTTTTTTTTTTTTTTTTTTTTTGCGGTACGCAGGCCTCTCACTGTTGTGGCCTCTCCCATAGCGGAGCCCAGGCTCCGGACACGCAGGCTCAGCGGCCATGGCTCACGGGCCCAGGCGCTCCACAGCATGTGGGATCTTCCCGGACTGGGGCACGAACCCCTGTCCCCTGCATCGGCAGGCGGACTCTCAACCACTGCGCCACCAGGAAAGCCCTGTAATTTTGATTTTTTAAACAATTATTTCCCTGTCTTTTAGAAATACATACTGAAAGTCTTACTGATGAAATATTATTACCAGGGAGTGTGAAGGAGTAGGCAGAAATATAGTAGCTGAAGCAATGTTGACCACACTTGATGTTTTTTGGGGCTGAGTGATGGCTACATAAGAGTTTGTTGAACTAGCCTCTCACTTCTGTATGTTTGAAATTTTCTACAATAAAACTTAAAAAAAAAATTTGCAACACGAGGAAACTAAGCTGGAGAAAGACAGTTGAGGATACTTATGTTTTTAGATTTATTCTTGGTTAAGTCACACTTCAATTGAGTTACCTGATTAGAAGGAAGAAAAAATAACATAAACACGCCAAACACATTATGATTGTGGTTGACAATCTTAAAATAAAATCCCAGATGTATTATTTACTGTAACTCTACACAATTACACTCTACGCCATTTGGTTAGAATGGGATTTGCACTTAAAGTTGTGAAGATCGAATAAAAATGAGCGAGATATCTGGCACATAAAAGTTAGTCTGATATCTTCAGTTTCATTACCTATCCCAATGCCTACCAAATACTGGGCATGTGCTTCACATTTTAAAATTAATTTGAATAGGATTTAATCTCATACTGCTCTGATGGCCTATATTAGAGGAGTCTAACGTAGAGCAAAATGGCATGCTCTTCAAGAATCAAAACTCTTAACTTGTTTTTGTAAGGTTTTGCCTTACAAAAATCCTGGTACACTGAGTACTTGCATTTGAGATCTCAACTGTACAGTTTAAGCAGCAGCATCAAATGAAAGTATTAGAAAAAGAAAAATGACCCCTGCTTTCTTTCCATTCTGCAATAGCAGTTCTATTTAAACTGAGAGAGGCAACAGTTCCAAGGATTAATTTGGTAATCAAAAGAAGTATAATTTCCTTTTCTTATAAGGAAGTTCCAAGACACATGCATAGTTACCTATCAGGCTCTCTTACTCTTTTTAAGGTTTCTTACTTGTCTGAGATAGCAGCAGGAGAAAGACACTAATTTTCGAATCTGGCAGACCTAGGTCAAATTCTGAGTTTCTCCCTTCCTGGTAATCTTTGAAAGTCAGTAAATCTCTTCTTTGCCAATTTCATCTGTCAACTAGGGTTTAAGAACAAATATTTACTGGTTGCCTACCACGTGCCAAGAAATCATGTAAGTGAACAAAAAAGAAATTCCCAGTCCATGTGCAGTTTACATTCTAGTAGTTAAATAACTTACCTAGTCATATACTTACTAATCGGCTGAACCATAATTCAAAGACAGTAGTCTCAGTGTAGAGTATATACTCCAAACCACTAAGTTGTATCACCATTTTATTGTGAGATTAAATGACATAAGCTGTGACTAGATGGAAACTCAATCATAGCAACTAAAATTACTCATTTTCTTTTTTTCAATCACCCTTACTAAGATATAATTTACATACAACAAAATGCATTCACTTATTTTTATGGCCTCAACGTTGTTCATAATATTACCTAGTTATTCCTTCAATGTTTACAGTATCTGGTAATTGGTAACTTGTGTCTTCTCTTTCCTGATGAGTCTAGCTAGATGTGTCAATTTTGCTATTTTTTTAAACTAGCGTTTGGTACCAGTGATTTTTTTCTATTGTTTTCCCATTTAATATTTTATTGTTTTCTATTTTTATCTTTATTGTTTCCATCCCTCTACTTACTTGGATTTAACATGTTCTTCCTTTTCTAACTGCTTAAATTGGAAGCCTAGATTATTGATTTAGACCTTTTTTTTTTCAAACATAAGCAAGTATGTTTGAAATTTCCCTCTGAACACTACTATAGCTACATTTCACAAATTTCAATGTTATGTTCTCATTTTCATTCCATTCATGTTACATTCTCATTTCCCTTGTAATTTATTTACTGAGGTTTTCTCTCTCTCTCTTTTCCATCATTCTTCTAGATTTACTGAGTATATTTTAGTTTTCCATCTTGTTTCCACTACTGGGTTATTGGCTATACAAGTTTGTAGTTGTTTTAGTGGTCATGCTAGGGTTTATACATCTTTAATTTATCACAATCTTCCTTCAAATAATATTATACTGTTTTACTTATAAGAACTTTCAACAATATACTTCCATATCACCCTGCCATCCTTGTTTTTATATATTTTACTTTTACATATTTCATAAACATGACAATATATTTTTGTCTTAAAAAGTCATTTATTTTTTAAAAAGATTTCAATTAGAAAAAACAATTTTGATCTCTACCCTCTTATTTACTACTTCTGGTACCCTTCACTCCTTTTATCTACATACAAATTTTCATCTGTGACATTTTTCTTCAATGTTTTTTTATATTTTATAATGCAGGTCAGCGGCAACAAATTTTCTCAGCTTTAGTTTGTCTGGGGCAAAAAAAAAAAATGTTTTCCCCTATTTTGGAAGAATAGTTTCACTGGGTATAGAACTTAAGGTGGAATTTTTCTTTTAGCACTGTAGAGAAATCATTCCATTGTCTTCTACATTACTTGTGTATGTGTGTGTGTGTGTGTGTGTGTGTGTATGTTTGTGTGTAAAAGACCAGTTTTTCTTATCTTTGTTCCCCTGTATGGAATATATCTCCTCACACACACACCCCAACTGCTCCTAAGAAATTTCTTTTAATAATTTAATTTTAGCAATTTGATTATGATGTGCCTCTTTGTGGTTTTCTTTGTGTCTAACCTGCTTGGGTTGGGGTTCCTTGAATTTCTTGGGACTGTTCAAATATGAACATTTTTCAGCTACTATTTCTTCAAGTATTTTCTTGCCCTCTATCCCTTTTTCTGGGACTCCAAATGAATTAATATTTTCCACAGGTTACTGAGGCTCTGTTGATTTTTTTTCAGCCTTTTTTCTTTTTGACTTTCAGTTTGGGTAGACCTTATTCATATATCTTAAAGTTCACTAATTTTTTTTTATTTTGCAGTATCTAATCTGCTATTAATCTCATCCAATAAGTATATTGAACATTGTATTATTCTGCTCCAAAAGCTCCATTTGGTTATTTTTTATAGTTGAATATTATTGTCATGGTTTCCATTATATCTTTAAGCATATTCATAATAGCTGTTTTGAGGTTCTTTATTGCTTTAGTATCTTTTATTGGATGTTGGCCATTGTTAATTTTACATTCTTGATTGCTAGATTTTGTTTCAGCTTTTAAATAGCATTGGACATTTTTCTGCCAGGTGTTTAATCTGCTTGCCAATAAGGCTGATCTTTTCAAAACTTCTTTTTCAGCTTTGTTATGAAAAGTCTAGAGTAGCCTTTACATTATGTCTAGTTTTGCCACACTTCTAATGTATGACCTTTCTGGAGTCTCTATGGAAATGTCATAGGTGTTAAATGAGCACCCTCTAATCTAGCGGTCAGAATTTTAACATCTCCCAGCCCTGTGTGAGCTATGGGAATTTTCAGCTAACAACTCCCCAACTATCTTTCCCCAGTCTCATTGGTTTCTACCCTATAAATTTCTGGATTTGTATTCAGCATCACACCCAAAGGACTCATAAGCAGATTTCTCGAGTTTTTTCTCTGCACAGCTCTCTCCTCTCCTGTACTCTGTCCTGCAAATTCCAGCTGCCTCATCTCTTCTCCACACTGTGATCTCTGTCTCCTGAAATCAGGAGAATCATCCTGGGATCCCCATCCCTGTTCCTCTGGCAGAAAACCAAAGTGATTTTAGGATTCACCTTATTTGTTTCCTTTCTCAGGGATCAGAGTTCAGGGATGCCTCTTATCCACTGTTTACAAAATAAATGTTGTTCCATAAATTTTGTCCAGTTTTCTAGGTGCTTAAAGTTGGAGAGCTAGGCTGGTCCCAATTACTCCATCAGGTCCAGAAGTCAAAATCCATCTCATTTTCTTTTTATATTACAAAACATACAGTTTCCAGCCATCAACAGCCTCAAGAAAAACTTCTTAGGAAAGGTACTTAAGAATTGTATCTCTAGCACATGAATATCAGGAACTGATGCTACAGAAACATGAGATAATTAATCTTTCAGAGAAAGTTCAGGAGAAGAACGGCTATTTTGGAGTTCTTTGCTGCCAGCAGAGAATCATAAACAATTGATTTTTTTTTTTTAAGCCTGTAACTATTTTTGGCTTAGGTCACTGAATCCACACCTTTTTTTTTTTTTTTTTTTTGTCAGTATTTTTTCTCCAGTTAGTAGAGCAAGTATAGTCCACAGTTTGGCAGTTGGGATAAGCTACTGACAGGCCCTGTCATTTGGTTTGCAACTTTGGTGATGACACAGGGAAAAGTCCCTCATCTATGGTAAGCAGATGGGATACTCAAAGACAGAAAAACAGAGAAGACATAATGAACTGAAGATGAATTTATTCCCTCATTGTTTTTGTCTTAGTGAAGAAATGTCATGGGAGGTGTTGGCAGAAGTCTGACAAGAGCTGAGGATAATCATTTCCCTTCTCTTGGCATAGGGTAGAGCAATTAGCTGCTCTTGGAAAACGGGAGTAAAGTTTCAGGGAAAAGCAACAAAAATGATTAGGCAGTGGAAAAAAGAAAAGAATCTGTGGGGGAAAGGGCTTAAAACTGACATTGTTTATACCATGAAGAACACTAAGGTATCTTCACATATATTAGTTTCCATTTATGAAGCACATTAAAAATCCTTTCACAAAACACTGCCAGATTATCTGATTTTATCTTCATAATAACCTGTGAGCATAAGGTATTATTTCTATTTTATAGAGACATAGACTAAGAAGCAGAGTTTAAGGGATTTGACTCAAACCGCAGAGCCAGCTGATGGCAGAGACCAAAAAAACAAAAAACGAACCTGTTCCAATCCATTCAACAAGGGCATTTTGGCTATCATTCTTTATCTCCATAAAGGATGCCACCAAGGAAACTAGCTTTAATAAGTGAAATCAAAAGCACAGCAACATCAAAAGACTCCAGAGTTTCCTGGCATTTTCTGGACTTCTGGGTAAAGACAGAAATCCGAATACACATACCTATTTTCACTACCTATCAAAGATCCACTGAAATAGTAAAGGGATCTTTTTTTTAAAGGCACAACCCACAAAAACATGGAGAACATGAAACAGAAACAAATTCTGAGAGAATATAAAACAGAAGGAAATAAATATATGACTTAGCAGATACAAGCAAACTGAATCCTTAGCTGGCAGCAATAAACCCTGGAAATTGGCAGTATCAGGTATCTTTGGAAATGTGGGTAAAGGGAGGATTTTTAAAAAGAAAATTATCTGAACGTCTAGGAGATCTCACATGCTCAGTCTACTCTGAATAGCCCGGAAACCAGCAAAGCTCTGCAGCAGCAAAAGATTGGAGGTCTTTTCTTTAAAGAATGTAAGACAGAGGTACCTCCCTTCTGGACTGATGTCACTGAAAATAGCTGAAGGGTCAGCTACTAAAAATAGCTTACTAAAAATAGAGGACATTGCTACCCCACCGGGCTCACAGAATGCTGTCAGCCAGCTATCACTGCCAGGAAGGAGACTTTAGATTCTTCTCTACAGAATCTCACCAGCACTAGAGGATATAAACATGAGAGGTCCCCCATTCCAAAGGACTAGGTGGAGCAACCTGCAAGGGAGCTCTCAGTTGACAGTCTGCACTCATGTTTTCACATTCTTAGTGAAAATTAACCTTTTAGTTCCCTCTGAAAACTGAGCAGAAAACCACAGATCAGCACACATCTAGGGAAAACTTCCTCTAATATGTGTTTTTTCCAATGCCACTAAGCAATTGTCCAATTCTCAGTGGACAATGACTGGGTATCCTACAATTTAACTCAATTCTAGCACTATCTACCTGGAAAGCATCAGATCCCACCTGTTAAGGACTCAGCCCTTCCCTTTCAGACTCCAATCACAAGTCCCAGTTGTCACCTGTGCTTCTGACTAAATGGCTATAATCAGAGGTTCCCACAACCCACTCCTTGGGTTCAGTTATTTTGCTAAAGCCACCCACAGAACTCAGAGAAACATTTGCTTTTGTGTACCTGCTTATTATAAAGGGTATTTTAAAGGATACAGATGAACAGGCAAATAAAGAGGTGGTACACAGGGTGAGGTCCAGAAGGTTCCCTAGAGCAGGAACTTCTGTCTCCATGGAACTGGGGTATACCACCCTCCTGGCTTGTGGATGCATTCACCAACCCGGAAACTCTCCAAATCTTTTTGTTCAAGAGTTTAAAGCTTAACATGCATTTCCCATGCCACCCACTTCCCCTTCCCAGAGGCTGGTGGATGGGGCTGTAAGTTCCAACCCTCTAGTCACTTGGTCTTTCTGGTGACCAGCCCCAACCTTAGGCTGACTAGGAGCACCACCCTAAGTCACCTCAGTAAAGCTCAGGTGTAGGGACTTCCCTGGGGGTCCAGTGGTTAAGACTCCAAGTTCCCAATGCATGAGGCCCGGGTTCAATCCCTGATTAGGGAACTAGATCCCGCATGCTGCAACTAAGAGCCCACAGGCCACAACTACAAGATCCTGCGTGCCACAACTAAGACCTGGCACAGCCAAATAAATAAATAAATGTATAAATATTAAAAAACTAATAAAGCTCAGGTGTACTCAAAAGGGGCCCCTTATGAATGACAAATGATACTCCTATCACTCAGGAAATTCCAAGGTTTAAGGAGCTCTCTGCCAGAAACCAGAGGAAAAGACCAAATGTATTTGTTATTATAACATACTTATTAACTAAAAGATGCAGGTGGAGGGAAGAATTGAGAGAGAAAAAAATGACAGGGAGACACTATGTAGAGAGAAGAATCAGCCCACACCTCACCAAAAAAAAAAAGCAAAACAAAAACTATCAGGCAATTTCCAATTTCAGATCACTGGAGACAAAGAGACCATCCCTCAAGCAACAAGAAAGGAAAAATGGGATTCAAAGTGGCTTAATCTCAGTACTGCAAGCTAGATAACAGTGGTGAAATCCTTTTAAAATTCTGAAGGAAAATTATTATCAAACTAGAATTCATTACCAAGCCAGACTACCATTTTTTTATTAGTTATCTATTTTATACATATTAATGTATACATGTCAATCCCAATCTCCCAATTCATCACACCACTAACCGCCCCCCCACCACTTGCCCCACTTGTTGTCCATACATTTGTTCCCTACATCTGTGTCTCTACTTCTGCCCTGCAAACTGGTTCATCTGTACCATTTTTCTAGATTCCACATGTATGCGTTAATGTACGATATTTGTTTTTCTCTTTCTTACTTCATTCTGTCTCTAGGTCCATCCACATCTCTACAAATGACCTAATTTTGTTCCTTTTTATGGCTGAGTAATATTCCATTGTATACATGTACCATATCTTCTTTATCCATTCATCTGTCTATGGGCATTTAGGTTGCTTCCATGACCTGGCTATTGTAAATAGTGCTGCAATGAACACTGGGATGCACGTGTCTCTTTGAATTATAGTTTTCTCCGGGTATATGCCCAGTAGTGGGATTGCTGGGTCATACGCTAATTCTATTTCTAGTTTTTTAAGGAACCTCCATACTGTTCTCCATAGAGACTGTATCAATTTACATTCCCACCAGCAGTGCAAGAGTGTTCCCTTTTCTCCACACCCTCTCCAGCATCTGTTGTTTGTAGATCTTCTGATGATGGCCATTCTAACTGGTGTGAGGTGATACCTCATTGTAGTTCTGATTTGCATTTCTCCAACAACGAGTGATGTTAAACAGCCTTCCATGTGCCCCTCAGCCATTTCTATGTCTCCTTTGGAGAAATGTCCACTCAGGTCTCCTGCCCATTTTTTGATTGGGCTGTCTGCCTTCTCAATATTGAGCTGCACAAGCTGTTTATATATTTTGGAGATTAATCCTTCGTCCGTTAATTCATTTGCAAATATTTTCTACCATTCTCAGGGTTGTCTTTTTGTCTTGTTTATAGTTTCCTTTGCTGTGAAAAAGATTTTAAGTTTCATTAGGTCCCATTCGTTTATTTTGGGTTTTATTCCCATTACTCTAGGAGATGGGTCAAAAAAGATCTTGCTGTGATTTATGTCAGAGTGTTCTTCCTATGTTTTCCTCTGAGAGTTCCATAGTGTCTGGTCTTACATTTAGGTCTTTAATCCATCCTGAGCCTACTTTTGTGTATGGTGCTAGGGAGTGTTCCAATCTCATTCCCTTACATGTAGCTGTCCAGCTTTCCCAGCACCATTTATTGAAGAGACTGTCTTTTCTCCACTGCATATCCTTGCCTCCTTTGTCATAGATTAGTTGACCATAGGTGCATGGGTTTATCTCTGGGCTCTCCATCCTGTTCCATTGATCTATATTTCTATTTTTGTGCCAGTACCATATTGTCTTGACCACTGAGGCCCTGTAGTATAGTCTGAAGTCAGGGAGTCTGATTCCTCCAGCTCCATTTTTTTCCCTCAAGTTTGCTTTGGCTGTTCAGGGTCTTTTTTGTCTCCATACACATTTCAAGATTTTTTGGTCTAGTTCTGTAAAAAATGCCATTGGTAATTTGATAGGGATTATATTGAATCTGTAGATTGCTTTGGGTAGAATAGTCATTTTCACAATATTGATTCTTCCAATGCAAGAACATGGTTTATCTCTCCATCTGTTTGTGTCACCTTTGATTTCTTTCATCAGTGTCTTATAGTTTTCCGAGTACAGGTTTTTACCACCTTAGGTATGTTTATTCCTAGGTATTTTATTCTTTTTGTTGCAATGGTGAATGAGATTATTTCCGCAATTTCTTTTTCTGATATTTCATTGTTAGTGTATAGGAATGCAAGAAATTTCTGTGCATTAATTTTGTATTCTGCAACTTTACCAAATACATTGATTAGCTCTAGTAGTTCTCTGGTGGCATCTTTAGGATTCTCTATGTAAAATATCATGTCATCTGCAAACAGTGAGTTTTACTTCTTCTTTTCCAATTTGTATTCGTTTTGTTTCTTTATCTTCTCCGATTGCTGTGGCTAGGACTTCCAAAACTATGTTGAATAATAGTGGCGAGAGTGGACATCCTTGTCTTGTTCCTGATCTTAGAGGAAATGCCTCCAGTTTTTCACCATTGAGAATGATGTTTGCTGTGGGTTTATCATATGTGGGCTTTATTATGTTGAGGTAGTTTCCCTCTATGCTCACTTTCTGGAGAGTTTTTATCATAAATGGGTGTTGAATTTTGTCAAAAGCTTTTTCTGCATCTATTGAGATGATTATATGTTTTTTATTCTTCAATTTGTTAATATGGTGTATCACATTGATTGATTTGCGTATATTGAAGAATCCTTACATCCCTGGGATAAATCCCACTTGATCATGGTGCATGATCCTTTTAATGTGTTGTTGGATTCTGTTTGCTAGCATTTTGTTGAGGATTTTTGCATCTATATGCATTAGTGATATTGGTCTGTAACTTTCTTTTTTTGGAGTATCTTTGTCAGGTTTTGGTATCAGGGTGATGGTGGCCTCGTAGAATGAGTTTGGGAGTGTTGCTTCCTCTGTAATTTTTTGGAAGAGTCTGAGAAAGATGGGTGTTAGCTCTTCTCTAAATGTTTGATAGAATTCACCTGTGAAGCCATCTGGTCCTGGACTTTTGTTTCTTGGGAGATTTTTAATCAGAGTTTCAATTTCAATGCTTGTGATTGGTCTGTTCATATTTTCTATTTCTTCCTGGTTCAGTCTTGGAAGGTTATACCTTTCTAAGAATTTGTCCATTTCTTCCAGGTTGTCCATTTTATTGGCATAGAGTTGCTTATAGTAGTCTCTTAGGATGCTTTGTTTTTCTGTGGTGTCTGTTGTAACTTCTCCTTTTTCATTTCTAATTTTATTGATTTGAGTTCTCTCCCCCTTTTTCTTGATGAATCTGGCTAAAGGTTTATCAATTTTGTTTATCTTCTCAAAGAACAAGCTTTTAGTTTTATTGATCTTTCCTATTGTTTTCTTTAGTTCTATTTCATTTATTTTTGCTCTGATCTTTATGATTTCTTTCCTTCTACTAACTCGGGTTTTGTTTGTTCTTCTTTCTCTACTTCCTTTAGATGTAAGATTAGATTGTTTATTTGAGGTTTTTCTTGTTTCTTGAGGTAGGATTGTATTGCTATAAACTTCCCTCTTAGAACTGCTTTTGCTGCATCCCACAGGTTTTGGATCATCATGTTTTCATTGTCATTTTTCTCTAGGTATTTTTTGATTTCCTCTCTGATTTCTTCAGTGAACTCTTGGTTATTTAGTAATGTATGGTTTAGCCTCCATGTGTTTGTGTTTTTATCCCTGTAATTGATTTCTAATCTCATAGCATTGTGGTCAGAAAAGATGCTTGACATGATTTCAATTTTCTTAAATTTACTGAGGCTTGATTTGTGACCCAAGATGTGATCTATCCTGGAGAATGTTCCATGTGCACTTGAGAAGAAAGTGTAATCTGCTGTTTTCGGATGGAATGTCCTATAAATATCAATTAAATCTATCTGGTCTTTTGTGTCATTTAAAGCTTGTGTTTCCTTATTAATTTTCTGTCTGGATGATCTGTCCATTGGTGTAAGTGAGGTGTTAAAGTCCCCCACTATTGTTGTGTTACTGTCGATTTCCTCTTTTATAGCTGTTAGCATTTGCCTTATGTATTGAGGTGCTCCTATGTTGGGTGCATATATATTTACAATTGTTACATCTTCTTCTTGGATTGATCCCTAGATCATTATGTAGTGTCCTTCCTTGTCTCTTGTAACATTCTTTATTTTAAAGTCTATTTTATTTGATATGAGAATTGATACTCCAGCTTTCTTTTGATTTCCACTTGCATGGAATATCTTTTTCTATCTCCTCACTTTCAGTCTGTATGTGTCCCTAGGTCTGAAGTGGGTCTCTTGTAGACAGCATATATATGGGTCTTGTTTTTGTATCCATTCAGCAAGACTGTGTCTCTTGGTTGAAGCTTTTAGTCCATTCATATTTAAGGTAATTATCGATATGTGTGTTCCTATTTCCATTTTCTTAACTGTTATGGGTTTGTTTTTATAGGTCCTTTTCTTCTCTTGTGTTTCACACTTAGAGAAGCTCCTTTAGCATTTGTTGCAGAGCTGGTTTGGTGGTGCTGAATTATCTTAGCTTTTGCTTGTCTGTAAAGCTTTTGATTTCTCCATCAAATCTGAATGAGATCCTTGTCAGGTAAAGTAATCTTGGTTGTAGGTTCTTCCCTTCATCACTTTAAATATATTGTGCCACTCCCTTCTGGCTTGTAGAGTTTCTGCTGAAAAACCAGCTGTTAACCTTATGGGAGTTCCCTTAGTTATTTCTCATTTTTCCCTTGTTGCTTTTAATAATTTTTCTTTGTCTTTAATTTTTGTCAGTTTGATTACTACATGTCTTGGCATGTTTCTCCTTGGTTTATCCTGTCTGGGATTCTCTGCACTTCCTGGACTTGGGTGGTTATTTCCTTTCCCATGTTAGGGAAGTTTTTGATTATAATCTCTTCAAATATTTTCTCAAGTCCTTTCTCTCTCTCTTCTCCTTGTGGGATCCCTATAATGCGAATGTTGGTACGTTTAACGTTGTCCCAGAGGTCTCTTAGGCTGTCTTCATTTCTTTTCATTCTTCTTTCTTTATTCTGTTCCATGACAGTGAATCCCACCATTCTGTCTTCCAGGTCACTTATCCGTTCTTCTGCCTCAGTTATTCTGCTATTGATTCCTTCTAATGTATTTTTCATTTCAGTTATTGTATTGTTCATCTCTGTTTGTTCTTTAATTCTTCTAGGTGTTTGTTCTTTAATTCTTCTGGGTCTTGGTTAAACATTTCTTGCACCTTCTCGATCTTTGTCTCCATTCTTTTTCCAAGGTCCTGGATCATCTTCATTATCGTTATTCTGAATTCTTTTTCTGGAAGGTTGCCTATCTCCACTTCGTTTAGGTTTTTTTCTGGGGTTTTATCTTGTTCCTTCATCTGCTACATAGTCCTCTGCCTTTTCATTTTGTCTGTCTTTCTCTGAATGACGTTTTTGTTATGCAGGCTGTAGGACTGTAGTTCTTGCTTCTGCTGTCTGCCCTCTGGTGGACCCAAACTACCATTTATAAATGAAGGAAAAAATAAATATATTTTCAAATATGAAAAATTTCCAAAAAATTATCTTCTATGAGAATTAAAAGGAAAGACAAGAAAAATCAGAAACAAGTTATACAACTCAAAGACGAGGTAAAGAGCATCTCAGGATGATCATGAAAGAAGGCCCCAGGTGATCAAAGGTACACCAGGCAGAGAAGAAATCAACAGATAGGTACAGATAAGAACAGTACAGGAGAGACTTCTGGAAGACAAAATAGAAACCTGAATGTGAATGAATACATTCAAGGGCATTCTAGATAGTTGCCAAAGAGTCAGAGGTTGGACTAATAACATGCAAGTTGAAAATTAAGCAAATAAACAAAAGATGAAAATATTAAAATCATGTAGTAAAGGAAAAGTAATCATATTTTTATGCATGGCTCAGCTGTGATTAGGGAATATTATCTTAATTTAGGAATAGTGAATATATTAAATGAAAATTTGATCATCACTGTATTGAGGAAGTACAGGAGATAAAGTTGCATGTGTATAGTGAGGCAGAGAGAGGAAAGAATTATAACCTAATCTTTCATAGACAGAAACCAATAGTTTGGAAAAATGAAAACATATCAATGAAATTATATCATTTAGAGACACTCACAGGCCCTGGAGTAAATAGTAGGTTGTGTGTCTCCAGCTTTGCTGGGAAATATGGAGCCTACCCACTCCACATGATGTCAAAAAGGCAACACAGCACAGTTGTTGAAAAGCATTTGAGAGGTGAGCAAACCTGGATTCCAGTCTTGGCTCCACCATCTATTAGCTGTGATACCACGGACAAGTTCCTTAACCACTTCAAGGTGCAGTTTCCTCATTTATGACATGGAAATAATGATAATAATAATATCTAAAACATTACTAGACACTTGGTTGGCACTCAAAATGTATTTGTTGAATGAATGCTAATAAAGAGATAATATATGTAAAATTTAGGCTGATATATAATAAACTCTCAGTAAAAATTAGTTTTGTGTTTAGAGTTAGTCTGTTTATTAGCATGTTCTAAATCTAAGCCCTCTCCCTTCTCATCAAGTTAATGGGGGAGAATTGGTTATTACACTGACTTTATTCTTAGCAACTCTAGAGGATGTTTAACTCCTCTCTTTCTTGGCCAATCTCTCACAACAATTACTCTATTCTATTAACTCTACTTTTATACTATCTCCCACAATATCACCTTCCTCTTCTGACTCCCCTTATTTTCTCTTGTTTATCTTCAGCAAGTTTCCTAAATGGTTTCGCTGCCTCAAATCTCTTAGTCTTCAACTATATCTTCCACCCTGCTGCTAGAGATACCTTTCTAAAACATAAATCCCATCATGTAACTTCCATGCTCAGACTTTCTAGAGCTCCTCATCACTTGTAGATGAGAGCCAAGCTCACTAAGAGCTTGCCCACTAAGCCACTAAACAATCTCATCCAAATTCACCCAAATTTTGTCTCCTGAGAGTCTCTAACCCTCCTCTGCCCAACAAGCTTTCCTCCCCTGTATTGCCCAAGCATATGCTATTCCACAGTCCCTACATATGCTATGCTCTTTCTCACATCTGAGGCTTTGCACACACTGTTCTACCTGGAAAGCTTTCCCTTCTTCCCCTTTCCACTCAGCAAACATGCTATAAATTAATTGCTTGTTGGTCTCCCCAACTATACTATAGGTTCCTTAAAGTTTGCAATCTTACTTCCAGGTAGCCTGCCCAGCACCTCACATAAGGCCAGGCCCATGTTAGGTGCTAAATAATTGCTTATTGACTAAAGGAAAGACATAGCCCTATATGAACAGTCACCCTCACTTTGGGGCTTTTGCCTACCAATAATTAAGGGAAGTTGATTATTCCACGTTACAAAAATCATATTCCTTTTCCAAACAAAGGAATCAGATTTCCAGTTTCCCTTATTTACTGTCCAATACTCAAGGTGTTAAGTATGGAGAAATCTAATTTACTCACTGCTCTGTAAATGAAGAAGAGCTTCCACTGTACCTTAATTCTACCTCCTCTAAAAACAAAGTCAACTGGTACAAACATGCCTATTTTAAAAAGCATAAAACTTGCATTTTAGGGGAGTATTTACTATCTTTTGTTTATTCATTCTATTCCCACCCACCTCACTCCCTGGGAAGCCCAGGTTAACAACTAGTGTGTTTGCATTTCTCTATATCTCTAAATATTGAGATATGTAGGTACATACACATATGGCACACCTATATGCTGATGCAACAGTCCTCTTTACATGCTTTTCTATATCTCGCTTTTCTCACTCAGTGGAATCTGTGGAAAGTCCTCTAAGTATAATATTAATTCATGTTGCATTGGCTACATAATTATCCATTGTCAACTCAGATTTTTATGAAAGCTTTATCACCCTCTCATTTAAGCTATCTTCTTGGCCTGGTCAGTTCAGACTGCTACAACAGAATACCATAGACTAGGTGGTTTATAAACAACAGAAATTTATTTCTCATGGTTCTGGAGGCTAGCAGGTCTAAGATCAAGGTGCCAGCAGTTTTGGAGTCTGGTGACAGCCTGCTTCCTATTTCATAGACAACAGTCTTTTTGCTTTGACCTCACATGGTGGAAGGTATGGGGGAAGAGGCTCTCTGGGACCTCTTTTATAAGAGCACTAATCCATTCATGAGGGCTCTGTCCTCTTGCCCTAATCACTTCCCAAAGGTCCCACTTCCAAATACCATCACGCTGGGGACTAGGTTTCAGCTTATGAATTGGGGAGGGAAGGGGGGAGGGGCACAAACATTCAGTCTATAGCATGGCCAGTGAGAAGGAAGCACGGAGAAACTTCCTTACCAACGAAATGAAACGAAATCTATAATTCAAAATGGTTGGCAATTTCAGATTTCTGTCAGAATTGAGAAAATGTAAACAAACAAAATCATTGCTGAATATAATCAACTATGAAACTTAGGTCAATGATTTAAATATGTATGTTGCTAGACACATTTTTAAAGAGTCTTAGGAATTTGCATTTGATTCATTTATATTCACTACAACAAAAACAGTACTGCAATTTATAAGGTACCTCCAGGCATTTCATTTGTTAGACTGATCTATAGTAAACTGGCTTATTCCAGCATAATAAAGAATAGTCTTTGCTATATGCCACTAAAATAAATTAAACAAGGAATTTAAAATTCAGTTTGCACACCACAATCTTATTTTGTTTTCCCACATTTCTAAAGTAATAGCATCTATCATCATTTAAAACCAATAATATGATTTGTGCTTTGCAGAAACTAACAACAAATTAAAAACCAAACTTTTACATTAGTAGCAACAGAAGCCACCAACAGTTTGAGAAATTAGTATGATTTTTCCTTCACTATTACTATAGCACATGAAATCTGGGAGTAAATGGAGCCTAGTACCATCCTGTGATTGGTTTAAAGGCTGTAACACTTCAGGACAATGCAAATGGGTTCTCACATTAAAAAGACATTAAATCCCTCAGCAATTTAGTAGAAAAGGCATATAACAGCTCTCGAATTTTAAAATACAATTCTGTGAAAAATTATCCTGGGGTTGCAGGAGACCCTGAGGCTACTGTAATGTACCTCTTCATGTGTTCTGTAAGTGATGGTAGCCTTAGCCAGGCTCTCCAGGGTTGAGAAAGGCAGCAGTCCTGTTGTTCAAAATATTTAAAGCGAGTGATTAATCATGAGCTGTGTCATAGGCATACGAAGCAATGAAGATGGAAGAACTGAAGAAAGACGAGTAGCTTTGTGGAGGAAGTGCAACCAACCCTTGGTTAATTCTGCTAATGGAAAAGAGTGTTGTGGATAACACAAACATAATTAAGTGCCAAATGAAAACCAGCCTGAGTATGTCCCAAAAATATAAATTGAAATTTTAAGATATGAAACACATTTTCCTCCCATGGAACTGTTATCCATGGGGGTGGGTCTATAATTTAACCAAATACTATCCTCAAAAGAATAATGCTTTGCACTGTTAAAGAAGTTAGAGTAACAACATTTGACAAAGGGAAATACAGTCCGGATACGTTCTTTCTAGAATAAGTATACTTTTCTATATACTTACCCCCTTCCCCATGCCTATCCCCTAGCCTTTAACATAGAGAGGCTAAAGAACACAAAGATGAAAACTTAATTGTTGGAAATTTTAAAAAATCTGCTAGGGTTTACCATAGTCACTGAGAACAGATACTCTGATAAAACAGATTAAAATAATCCTGATTTACTAAAGCTTTTATAGGTATACAAACTGGTCTGCTCCCCCAGATACACTCACCAAGACAGGGAGAACAGCCCTCTATTCATCAGTCATTTCTATCCAGCCTTGCAGCATGGATGTTCATTCAAGCTTTCAACAAATAACATTCAGTGGGTATAATGACCCAGGCAGCCTGCTAGATACTGAGGATGGATTGATGAACAAAACAAATCTTGGTCACTGCTCTCATGGAGTAAAACACCCAGCAATTCTTAACACGTAATAAGTATACAATAAATATAATTTTATTTTCCTCTCCCCTCAGCTTCTTTTAGCTTCTTTACTCTTCTGTTAAATGAGAATAACAATATATACCTTAGAACATTACTAAGACTAAGAGTTCCAAACATGCTCATCGATTTTGAAATCTCTCTGGCTGCTCAGCCCAGCTGCTAAAATATCAACTGATATTAAAAAGAGGGGGAATGGGGTGGAGCATAAGCATTTAGGGCAACATGCTAGCTGTCACTTCTGCTATAATGGGAAGTGTAAATAAGAAAAGATATCAAATCTAGTACAAAATCCATGGGGGAAGAGATTTTTAGGAGTTTAACTGATGGTTGTCAATATTTAAGAACATTTAAGAAGTGAACTGAAAGGGCATCAGATTCCCAAGGAGATTGTTCTAAGTTTAGTGCCAACAGAGTAGGAGATTCCAAAAAAGGTTGGGAAAATGTCAAATAAAAAACATACAAAATTAAAAATGACACTTGCTTACACCAAGTGAACTTTAGGAGTTGGGGAAGAAGGCAGGAAAATGCCTAGTCAATAACTGAGAATTATTCTTAAATATTTTTCCTGGATCCCTTATTATTCACACTTACTGGTTGGTTTTATCACTATAAAAAAAAGAATCACAAGATTTTTGACAACCTACACACAAACATCCATGCCTCTAGAATTCCATCTGGAGAATTTTCCTATTTCTTGTTTGGGGCCATGGGTATGGGAATCAATTTTCTCCAATTTCCACCACCTATCATTCTGAGCATACAAACTGGTTATATTCTCAATGGTGTAGTACCCGGTAGACATAAATACATAGAGTTGTTATGTATATGAGTGAAAAAATACAGGTGAGAACAAGCAAAGGTTTCTTTAGACTCCTCTCTGTACAGATTAAAGTTTTATAGGTTAAAGAATGAATTGAATTCCCTAGCGGTCCAGTGGTTAGGACTCCGTGCTTTCACTGCCGAGGTTGCAGGTTCAATCCCTGGTGGGGGAACTAAGATCCTGCAAGCCACAAGGTGTGACCAAAAAAAAAGATTGAATTAAAGTTCAACTGAAAAAAATAACATATACCAAAACCCAGGAATACTCTAAATAAGAAAGGACAAGCTCGCCCTGATAATTAGACATGGTACGGAGCTATAGTAATTAGTTTGGGACTGAAGAAGCAGCATGTGTGTCAATAGCATGGAAGAGAGAATTCAAAAATTGATGTAAAACCATTTGATAAATGAGTATTCCAAGGAAGTGGTCAAAAGGAATAGATTATTCAATAAATGATTTGAGACAGCTAGATGACCCATTAAGAAGAAAATTAGGGCTTCCCTGGTGGCGCAGTGGTTGAGAGTCTGCCTGCCGATGCAGGGGACACGGGTTTGTGCTCCGGTCCGGGAGGATCCCACGTGCCGCGGAGTGGCTGGGCCCGTGAGCCATGGCCGCTGAGCCTGCGCGTCTGGAGCCTGTTGCTCCGCAACGGGAGAGGCCACAACAGTGAGAGGCCCGCGTACCGCAAAAAAAAAAAAAAAAAAAAAAAAAAAAAAAGAAAATTAAGCTAGATCCCTATCTGATATGTAGCAATTAAATAATTTCCAGAAATACCTAAGATTTAAACCCTTAAAAATTGAAACCATGAGTGTTCTAAAAGAATCAATCAATGCATTCAAAATCTCATAATGGGAAAGGCCTTTCTAAGCAAGATATAATTCAGAAATCATGTGACTACATTAAAAATTAGTCATTAAAAATTATATTCAAGACTAGGGAGGATAGTTGTAATACATACATGAAAGGAACAATTTCTTTAACATATAAGAGAAGATATATGAATCAAGATTAAGACAATCTAATAAAAAGAAGCAAAGGATATGAACAAATAATTTATAGAAAAAAACAAATGGTCAGTATGCATGGAAAAATTCATAATTCATAATTAAAGCAATGCAAACCGAAACAAGATAGTTCTGCCCACAAAATTGGCAATAATTTTTAAAGTTTAACAATGACTAAGGCTGACATTGTTGGTAGAAATGTAGATTTTAAAGGCAATTTGACAATATCTTCCAAAATCTAAAGTATATGTACCCTTGACCTAGCAATTGATTGCAAGGAATTTATCTATAGCCACACTTGCAATACATATGATATAGAGTGTTTACTGCAGCCAAAAATGGAAACAACAAATCCTTTTATTATTGTAGTTCTTATTAAATAAAATATGACATCTATACTGTGGAATACCATACAGCCCATGATACAAGAGGGAAACCTATATTAGCTGATAATGGAAAGATGGCCAAGCCATATTGTTGAGTTACAAAGCAAGTGCACAATAATGTGTAAAGTATGATCCTTTTTTGTGAATAAAACCCAGAAATATTTCTATATGCTAGTGTATGCATAATTTCTTTTCTGGAAGGAATCACAAGAAAACTATTAATAGTTAGTACTTGTGGATGAGACACTGGGCATCATTTAGAACATTTCCCTACTGTTTGACTAGGCTTATTTTGAGCAGGTCATACTTATGAGCAGGCCATACTTTATTTTCTATGTCATAGACATTACGGGCAATTTCCTAAAATATGTTTCACCATATCTTTAAAAAGAAACAATGTTATTTAACATTTAAAAGTTTTAAGTCAGTTACAGTAAGTCCCCTATATACGAACCTTCAAGTTGTGAACTTTCAAAGATGCGAACGTATTATAAACCTATTACAGTATAGTAGTATATAGCCGATTGTGTTAGTTGGGTACCTAGGCTAACTCTGTTGGACTTATAAACAAATTGGACTTACAAATGCCCTCTCAGAACGAAACTCATTTGTATGTAGGAGACTTACTATATTTGGAACTCAGGATAAACCATCCACTTATCAAGATGAGGCTGAGAAATTTTCATCTAGTTACATGTGATGGCATGTTCTAGTTCCTATTTTCAGCTGACTATTGAAGAAGAGAGGGACATAGATAGCATTTCTGTTAATAAGGAAATTGGTTCTCTCTCTCTGTTAATTAAGATATCTGAAAACATAAGCATATACTTAAGAGTTTGCCTGTAGAATTTCCTTAATTAAAAAATCTATTGAGGGCTTCCCTGGTGGCGCAGTGGTTGAGAGTCCGCCTGCCAATGCAGGGGACACGGGTTCGTGCCCTGGTCCGGGAAGATCCCACATGCCGCGGAGCGGCTGGGCCCGTGAGCCATGGCCACTGAGCCTGCGCGTCCGGAGCCTGTGCTCCGCAACGGGAGAGGCCACAACAGTGAGAGGCCCGCATACTGCAAAAAAAAAAAAAAAATCTATTGAGACCTAAGCAAGGCCTAACTGTAGAATCCAAAAAGGCCTCTGTACAAAGCAGGTGAGTGAGTTATGCTCAGGCTAAAAGACTGCCCCAGGCGACAGCAAGAGTCAATAACAGATATCTGAAGTTTAAGTGAGGAAAGTGCAGTTATTTACATTTCAGGCATTTGTTCAACAACAAATATTGATTGAGCATTTACCACATACAGACACCACCAGGTCAGAAGCATTTAGTAAAACAGACTAAGTCTTGACCTCATGGATCTTATATTCTAACCAGAAGAAACAGTAAAGATAAATAAATACGTAACTAATAAAACATCAAGTAAGAGCCCAAGAAAAAAGTTAAGCAGGATAAAGAGATCGAGAATGAAAGAGTGGTTATTAGGGAAGGCCTCCCTGAAAACTGATGTTTAGGTAGATTCTTGAACTAATGAGGAATAAGCCAACATAGACTGAAGAAGAGAATTCTAATCTGAGGGAATGGCATGTTTAAAAACCCTGACATGGAAGTCAGATTTGTGTGTTCAAGGAACAGCAAGGAAGCCAGCATGACAGGACTGTGGTGGACAATGCAGAATGTAGTAAATGAGACACAAGGTGGCATCAGGGAATACGCCAGGGCCAGATCATGCAGGGCCTTCAAGGAAATAACTTAGAATTTTACTCCAAGCATCAGGGAAAGCCACTGGAGTATCTTGAGCAGGAAACTGATGTGATCAGATTTATTTTCTTAAAGGATTCCTCTGGCTGTTTTGAGAGGATAGACTTATGGAGTATACTAGTCAGGGTTCTCCAGAGAAACAGAACCAATAGAAGAGAGAGAGAGAGAGAGGAGGGGGGGAGTGAGAGAGAGAGTAGAGAGATCAATTTATTATAAGGAATTTACTGACATGATTATGGAGGCTGAGAATTCTCAAGATCTAAGTCAGCAAGCTGAATGGAGACCCAGCAGAACAGGTGGTACAGTTCCAGTTTAACTCTGAAGGCGGTGAGAATCAGAAGAGCTGATGGTGTAAGTTCTAATCCAAAAGCTGGCAGGCTCAAGACCCAAGAAGAGCCAATTTGCCAGTTCCAATCTGAAAGCAGGAAAAAAGGCAAATGTCCCAGCTCAAGACAGTCAGCAGAAGGAGTTCCCTCTTACTCATAGGAAGGTCTACTTTTTTTTTTTTTCCGGTACGCTGGCCTCTCACTGTTGTGGCCTCTCCCGTTGCAGAGCACAGGCTCCGGATGCGCAGGCTCAGCGGCCATGGCTCACAGGCCCAGCTGCTCCGCGGCATGGGGGATCTTCCCGGACGGGGACACGAACCCACGTCCCCTGCATCAGCAGGCGGACTCCCAACCACTGCGCCACCAGGGAAGCCCAGGAAGGTCTACTTTTTATTCTAGTCAGGCCTTTAACTAACTGGATAAGGACCACCCTCATTAGGGCGGGCAATCTGCTTTACTCCATCTACCAATGCAAATGTTAAACTCATCCAAAACATCCTCACAGACACACCCAGAATGATGTTTGACTAAATATCCGGACATCCATGGCCCAGTCAGGTTGACACATAAAATTAATCAACACACAGGCAAGAAGAGAAACGGGGAGACCATGAGGAGGTTCTTGTCAGGCAAGAGGTGATGATGGCTTGGACTTGGGTTGTAGCCATGGAAGTAGTGGAAAGTGGCAGGATTTAGAACATACTTGAAAGTAGAGCCAAAGGAAACTGCTGATCAATTTCATACAGGGTGTAAGAAGGAAGAATCAAGGATGACTCCAAAGTATTTGGCCTGAGCAAGCAGCTAAATGGAGATGTCACTTACCAAGATAATGACAACAACAACGTTAATAATAACTAATAGTTAACTCTTAAATGATTCTTAGTAGGTACCAGGCACTTTTCCAAATGCTTTACATATATTAATTCACTTAATCCTCACATACATTATTTCATTTAATCTTCACTAATAAGGAAACTAAGGCACAGGAATTTTTAGCAACCTGTCTAAGGTTACACAGCTAGTCAATGAATATGTACTCATAACCCCTACTGCACTAAGAGCAGCTTTTCTTGTTTACTTTCCTTTTTTGGTGGGAAGAGGGTAACAACAAAGTAGAAATCAAGAATTTGGTTTAGGGCTTCCCTGGTGGCGCAGTGGTTGAGAGTCCGCCTGCTGATGCAGGGGACACGGGTTCATGCCCCGGTCCGGGAAGATCCCACATGCCACAGAGCGGCTGGGCCCGTGAGCCATGGCCGCTGAGCCTGCGCGTCTGGAGCCTGTGCTCCGCAACGGGAGAGGCCACAACAGTGAGAGGCCCGCATACCGCAAAAACAAAAAACAAAAAAAACAACAACAACAACAAAAAAGAATTTGGTATAAGACACGTTAGAGTTAAGAACTCTATTAGATATCCAAGTAGAGATGTCAACGGTTTCATATAAAAGCCTGGAGTTCAGAAAACGGATCAGCACTGGAAATGTGAATTTGAAACTCATACGGGTGGTATTTCAACTAAGGGACTAAATTAAGTCACCAAAGGAATGAGCATAGACAGAATAAAAGAGGTATGAGGACTGACCCTGAGGAACCCCAACATTTAGAGGTCAAGAAGATGAGGACAATCCCACAAAAGCAAATGAAAGCCAACAGTCTTCCAAGTAGAAGGAAAACCATGAGAGTAGAGTACCCTGGAAGCCACATGAAGTCTTTCAAGAAAGAGATCACGTGTACAGAAGCCACTAAGAGCTAAGAAGACTGACCACTGAATCTCGCAACCATGAGTTCTTGGGTGATGCTCCAGAAAGTTTCACTAAATTTTATTACATTTTGTATTTCTTGTTTATACATATCCTGTAAGCAGAAAAAATTATACATTTTTTGTTTGTTTTGTTTTTATTTTTAGATTATAAGGAGAGGAGCTGGCTAACCACTCATGAAGTTCTGATAATAATATGTTGGTGAATGGAATAAGGTCCTCAGTTTTGATGGCCTCTATTTTATCAGTTCACACAGAAATGTTTAGGTTCTAGAGAACCAACTCACCCTGAAAGTTACAAATTTACTGATAGAATTTGATTTGTTAATCAAAAAGCCAGTGTATCCATTTGTATTAGGAAATACACCATTCTAACACCATTGCCGGTTGAAGGAGCCAAATGGAAAGGAGGTAATAGTAAAATGAGCCCTCCCAGGGTGGTATTACTTTGAAGAATTTACCATAGTTCAGAATCTAATCCTTACTCTGACTGATATTAAACTCTGGGAGCAGATTTGACTTGAGAAGGCTGGTTCTCACTAATCACATTCAAAAGATTCAAATGAACTCAAAAGAAGTTCATTTGTAAGACAATTATAACTGAAAATTCAGGACGCAGATTAATATAGAAAACCAAACCATCATATAGTTGATTGACACAAATGGAATTTTTTTAAATGTGCTTGCTACAAGATTCATATTTTCAATGGCATATTTAATGAACATCCCTGTTATAATAGCCACACAGGTTGTCTTTGAACCAAATAATTCCCTCTCCTGGCAGAGTGGACATCTGCTATTTTAACTTATCTGACATCTCTTTCCCTTCCAATAACAGTGTGAGTTTCACTAGACAACTTCCTCCCCTCTGTCCACACCCTTGACTCATTTGCCCTGCCTTTCCTACCTCATTTGTATCTCAGAGAAATCTAATAATTGTTGAGGGGAAAGCGTTTTCTTTATAGGGTATTCCAGTTAAAAAAAGAAGAAGCAATGATAGGATTATAATATCACCATTCTGCTCCTCTTAATGAAATAATGGAATGAGGCAAAGATCACAGAAAGAGAGACAATTAAATAGCATGTGTTTCCTATTAGCAGTATACAATACACTCTACAACATATATTTGGCAAAAAAGAAAAAATGATCAGACCTGAATCTGATCACCTCTTCAGATTTAACTACAGTCTATGGGAAATATAGAGGTAGAGACACATGTTTAATAACTTTATAAGAATAAAAATCAGAAAAATCAGACTCCTCAGGGCAAAAAACAAACAAACCAGCATTTTCTTCAATAAATAAATTGCAACAAGAAAGATAGAGATAAAGGAGGAGCCACCAATAGATTAAAAGAGACTTAGATGATATATCCACAGTAGTAGTTTACAAAAATTATCCCATTCTTCACCCCATCCTATGCAATATAACTCTGTAATGCTTTCCAATCTGACACTGACTTGGCAATATCACTTGCTTTGGCCAAAAGAATGTGAAGTGATGGTGTGCCACGTTTAAGCCAAAACCTCAAGAAACTTGCCTGTTACTTCTTTGCTCTCTCACTCCTTTGCCATCCCTATGAGAACATGCTTGGGATAGCCTACTGGATGACAGACATGTGGATCTAGGTCAAATCATCCAAGACACCACATAGCCAACAGCCGGCCAAACCCAGATACACAAATAGCCCAGATAATAGCCCAGAACCTGCAAGCTGATCCCAGATACATTAGCCATAAATTCTTGTTTGTTTGTCCTGCAAAGTAATGTATGTTTTGCTAAAAGCAATACTGAACAATAGATAAATGATACATTCCCCAAATTGCAATATAAAGATCTTCTTTGTATTCTGATTTGAACAAACTGTTAAATAAATGTGAGTCAATTGGGAAAGCTTAAACAGTGACTGGATATCTGTGGACATTATGGAAATATTCCTTTTTTTTTTTCTGTGCTGACATTATGGAGTTAACAGCTCATTTTTTTGCAGCATGATAATGATATTGTAACTCTGTATTTTAAGAGTCTCTTAAAGATACATACCGAAATGATACGATGTCTTGGATTTGCTTCAAAATAATTTGTGGACCAGGGTGGTGATAAGGATGGGGAAATACATAAGATTGATCATGAGCTCATATTCACTGAAGACGGATGATAGCTATACAGGGCTTAATTACACTCTTTGCTTTTATATGATTGGAATTTTCCATAATTGAGAAGACATGCATGGGGAAAAAAAAAAAAAACAGGCTTGCACCCACAGCAAACAACAAAAACAACACTATATCTGGAGGGGGAAAAAAAAATAGGTTAGTTGAAATTCAACTGGCCACTATTAAACATGCCATTTATTCATTCAAAAAATAAGTACGTGCCTAGTATTTGTCACGCACTGGGGGTATAAGAGTGAACAAGACGAAAAAGTACTTGCCATTGAGGAACTTACATGCTAATGAGGAAACAGACAATAAACAAGTACACAATATATCAGATAGTGATCAGAGCTATGGAGAAGATTCCTTCAAGTCTTTGCTCAAATCATATCCTCTCAATGAAACTTCCCCTGGGTAAAGGGTTAACAACACCCTTTCCCTTTTCCTACAAATATGCCCTTGGGTTAATATTTTAGCACTGTTTCCCTAAAAATCTGATAAAGGTAGAAGAGCAGTTGTGTCACTAAGCAACAGTGCTTGTGGTAAAAACAACCCTGGATTGATAAGTAGCATCTGGATTGAAAGTTATATATGTGAACTACAAATTCTCCGTTGGAATCTATAGCTTTGGAATCCGTGAAAGTGACAATTCTTGTAACTAAACATGTCCCTTGCAGGAACATACTGGGGAAGCAGGGTTCCTAAGCCAGGGTGCATATTGTACTTACCCAGCTGGACCACCTCTTTTCACACCTGAACTAAAACTTTGGTCGGGGTGCAAAAAAGGACTGGCTCCTGGATGACTGGGGATTGCTGCAAAGACTACTCCCGCTGTAGAGAAACATTTGCCCGCCCTGCTGGCATGCTATTTTTCCTGACCTCTATCCTTCTAAGTAAAGCTTAGTGCAAGTATGGCCTATGGTAGTTTAATTGAACTGGAGAAGACTTCCCAGGTGGCAATCATATTAGAAGCTAAAGAGAAAATGAGCTGGAAATCAACCATGAAGCGGACCAGCAGGAGTATGGGAGAACTAGAAATGTTCCGAATGAGATATCTGGGCATGTGGACAGTCCAGGAATGCAAGACTAGAGGTCAGCAGCTAAAGTCTGCAGGCACTAAAAGGGGCATCTGTAGCTTCATCTGCGCAGCTACCTTCCCATTACCCACACACGTGTAGGATGCCTGCATTTGGCTTCCTATCTTTTGGATGGATCCTGGGGAGCAAACTCCCTACCACTGCTCTTGCACCTGTTGATGGCACTGATAACTGTCTGCACCTGGCTGGAGTGGCTGCCACAGCCAATCGGCAGCAATTCCTGGGAAGCACATCCTGACAAAGCACAGTGGATGAGTCAGAGCCTTAAAGCAGCCAAAGCACTGCTGTGCCAAGGCAGCTCTGGCAAGTTACTGGGAGCATGTGAGAAACTGCATCTCTAGGCCCAGGATGTTGGGTGCAGGGACTCAAGGAATGCTTCAGAGGGCTTGGTCTCCTATGTATTATGTCAACAGAGGAACATCCCATTTCCATGGGCCCTTCACAGTACAGCTCCCATCAGCTTCTCTAGCTCCATCACCCTCCACTCCAGACCCTTCCTGCCCAGCCTTCTCTCAACATGCTGTGCTTCTCACCACTGCTTCAACACTTGAGGCCTATTCATACTCCCGTGTCTTGCTAAATATTATTCCCTCTGCCTGGCTCGGACTTTTCCACCTCACTTTCTCTATCTGACCCAGAAAAGGTTGCTGCAGGCTAGCTGACTCCCTTGACCTAAAGTCACCTTTGCTGTAGGTGTCCCTCTCTCCAGCTACTGCTTCTTCCCCTTTCCCTTAGACCTATCCACATCTCCATTAAGTTGTCCTCTAATCATTCAATTTTTGTGTGTTCCAACTCTTTCCAACTGGGACTCTGACTGACAACATTTACAGAAATGTATTGAACATTTTTACTTGTCAGTTTCTTCACTAAGATTATAACTTCCTCAAATGTGGAAACAATTATTTTATCTATTTGTTCTGTAGTTTAACAAGTATCAATATTTACAAGGTCCTCCACTATGTCAGGACCCCAGGGATAAAATGACAAGCAAGAAAGACCATGCCCTCATGGAATTTCTGTCTACTAAGGGCCATTAAAAGACTGTCTTGGGATTTCTTAATTTTGGAGACCATATCATACACCATATCGAGCATTTTAAATGTACCAGTAAAAGTTATGACAGCAGTCTTACAATTTTTTGTGTGGCATCATGAGATACAAATAGCACATATAATTCATGAATTGTTATGATTTTATAGAAATTATGCTTATCGAGAACTTCAAAATTAAGAAATAAACTTTTCAAAAGCAATGAAATATTTATGAATACCCAACTAAATAATGAAGTCAATATTTAATTATTCAGATTTTCTTCATTTTTAAACTTTGGACTTTTTTATTAATTTAAATTTATGAATTTGGATTTTCAGTTTTATTTTCACATTTTGGAATTTGGGGAGACATGATAATAATACTCACCAATACCTGACCCTCCTTACCTCTGGGCAAATAGAAAGCTGTACTTCTCAGTCCCTACAGTTGAGCAAAGCCATGTGATTAGTCCTGCCCAATGAAAGGGAAGTGATGGGCAGAGAAAAGCCTCGATTATTCAGACTCCCTGTCTCTGCCTTGGCAATCAGGAAGTCTGGGTTTTCTAGATGGGGCAGCTAAAAGACAGTGGAGGTTCTATCAGCCTGGGTTCTTGAGTGACTCTGTAGAGCCCAGAATGCCCCTTCCTTCACCATTAACCTGAAATGAACATGTAACATAAGCTAGAAATAAAGCTTTTTGTATTGAGCCACTAAGGACTTGGGAAATAATTGTTGTTGTAGCATAATCTAACCAATGCTTACTAATACAAAGCTCCATGTTGGTTTTTTGTTTTTTTTCAGTTCTCTTCCATTTTCAGAGACCCTGCATACAGTCCTTAGACACCGTGCCAGCACTACCTAGTAAATGAAACAACCCTAAGTCTACTAGGGGACACAGGAGACCAAATGAGAAGTTAAAGTTTAATCAATGCAATTCATTCAACAAAGATTTATTGAGCTCATGCTACATGGAAAGAGGATGAGATCAACTTCCTCTGAGTCACGTGGGCTCCATGAGAATGTGGTGGATACTGGAACAGATTCAGAGTTCTAAGTAGGAGAAAGACAGATGGCTGCTCCGTAGACAACCACTAGGATCTGCCTCAGGGCAGCAACTCCAAAGTTGACGACTTCTTTCACCAATGGTCCCAAATAAAATAAGGATAAGACACTTCTGGTACTAAGGAAGAGATGATTTCTCTGGGAAGATAAACAGAGACACTGCTCTGTGTTGTTTTAGTCTGCAGGTTATTAAGGAAGGCCAAGGAGGATGGGTTCTTATAAGGAAAAAGAGGCCATTCCATTAAAGAGAGAGGAAAGCACTTTCTCTTCAAGTAGGGTGTGGAGAAAGAAACGGGCTACCTGAGAGATGACAGTGACCAGAAAAAAAAATAAAAGGAAGAATGCAAGAAAAAAAGCTCTCAAGGATTCTGACCCAGGAAGATTCTCTATCTTTGGCTGTTAGTAATCCTATAGTTAAAATATTACCTTGTACAATGCTCCCTGTGAGGTTGAGAGACTGGGGCTCAGGCTCCTTTTTCTGTTGATATTTGTACTTTTTAAAATATAGTTTTCTGCATATTGCAACAAAAGCAAGCAATAATCACTTTTAAATTGATTTTATAGAGGTTAATTTAACTGCAGTAAAATTCACCAATTTTAGGTTTACAATTTGACGAGTTTTGAAGGCATAAAGTTGATCATTACTATGAAGATATAAAACATTTAACTTGCCCCCACCAAATTCTCTCTTATTCCTTTGATATGTACTCTTTTTGAAAATGCAGCCTTAAGAAAGTTTGCCAACCTCAATTCCATGAGTGGACTCTCAATAGATTGCCTCAAAGGTGATAATCATAGACCCCTTGCTAGTGACTGGTTCAGGAATGAGTATGAAAATCTAATTCTGGCTTAGGAGAGGACTGCTATAAACTTCTGGGAAAGCATGGTCATCCTCTTCTGCTCCTGATGGAGTAACTAAATGATGCTAGACATTTCACCATGAACAAATAGAAAACTGGACAAACTTTATGAAAGAACTGTTTTCGGACTTTAGACAACAGGTGGTGCAGGACTGTGATCCATTATGTTTACCCAATTTCTGCCCAGAGGAACTGCCCAGGCTGCAAAGCAGGGAGGTATAAGCCATGCAGAGAAGGCGCATCTACAGAGCCAGGGAGACAGAGATTAGAGTTTGGGAGGCTAAGCAGCTGAGATTTCTGAGGCAGAATACCAGAGAAAAGGGAACTAAACAGAGAAAATGCCAGAAATCTGCATCAGGGTCCCAAGTCTTGGCTGAATTCTAAGAGGCCACACATCTGCTGGTCAAAGAGCAACTATAATGAAAACAACAAAATCAGGTTGCTAAAAGCTGAATATCTTAGCACTTCTCTCATTAGTCATGCCACCCTATCTTTTTTTTTTTTTTTTGCGGTATGCGGGCCTCTCACTGTTGTAGCCTCTCCCGTTGCGGGACACAGGCTCTGGACGCGCAGGCTCAGCGGCCATAGCTCGTGGGCCTAGCCGCTCCGCGGCATGTGGGATCCTCCCGGACCTGGGCACAAACCCACGTCCCCTGCATCGGCAGGCGGGCCCTCAACCACTGCACCACCAGGGAAGCCCCCACCCTACTATCTTTATTAATAATCCTACAGCACGGGGGCCTCTGTTTCCTTTACCCCATCACTTTCTACTCTCATCTCTGATGCACAGAGGAACTTCTCCCATAAAAACGCAATTATGATGGGACTTCTCCAGCGTTCCAGTGGTTGAGACTCCGCCTTCCAATGCAGGGGGTGCGGGTTCGATCCCTGGTCGGGGAACTAAGATCCCACATGCCGCACGGTGTGGCCAAAAATAAAAAAAAAAAAGCAACTGAGGGCTTCCCTGGTGGCGCAGCGGTTGAGAGTCCACCTGCCGATGCAGGGGACACGGGTTTGTGCCCCGGTCCGGGAAGATCCCACATTGCCGCGAAGCGGCTAGGCCCATGAGCCATGGCCGCTGAGCCTGCGCGTCCGGAGCCTGTGCTCTGCAACGGGAGAGGCCACAACAGTGAGAGGCCCGCGTACCGCAAAAAAAAAAAAAAAATTGGAGCCTGAAATAGGTGTTCTGGGGCAGCAAAATTTACCAGAACCCAGCAGGGGGTTGGGAAAAGGGAGGGGACGGAGTCAATAAAAGGACAGAGGGCAACAGAATGAAAAAGAGGGTATTTCTTGGCGCCCATCTGATGATTGCTCTGTTTGGACTGAAAGCTAACCCAATGGCAACAGGAAAATGTTCTATATCATTCTCTGAACTATGAATATGTTTGTAATAAGCCATTCATAAAATCAGATTCTTTCTTGTAATACCTGGACTCACCCATTTCCAAATGTTTTTAGACAGAGTTACAGTCTAAAACAAACCCTCTGGTTCTCAATAAGATAGAATCATTCCTCAACTATCACTTTGCTAACATCTGACTTAGGAACTACAAGGTATCCACAACCATAATTTAATTTCCAACATTCTATTTCAGATTAGAGTAAAACATCGCAAAGAATGGGATTAATATGCAGAGTACTGTAGAAGGAGGTTGGGGAGTAATCTACAAGCAATGGGGAGTTTAGAATCTGCACATAAGCAAGGAGCTAGGAAGAAAAGTTTTCAAGTCCTGTCTGCTTTTCAGTGCTGGGGTCATAGAATTTTCTTCCAACCCAGCAGGTAAAATAAAAGACAATGCCCAGCACCTCCTACTTGGCTCTGCTTGGTACTCTAAGCTTAAAATAGCTACTATAGATAATGAATGCCATAGCATTGCTAATTTATTTAAAGGAAGAGTTCTCATCTGTGATTTTCCCATCTATATCCACCTGTTAAACTGCCTGAAGCAGAGAACATGCTGGTGGTTACTAGACTATTACTTATACTCGTAGGTTTAGCTCATTAAAATGATTTTGGGGCTTCCCTGGTGGCGCAGTGGTTGAGAGTCTGCCTGCCGATGCAGGGGACACGGGTTCATGCCCTGGTCTGGGAAGATCCCACATGCTGCGGAGTGGCTGGGCCCGTGAGCCATGGCCACTGAGCCTGCGCGTCCGGAACCTGTGCTCCGCAACGGGAGAGGCCACAACAGTGAGAGGCCCGCGTACCGCAAAAAAAAAAAAAAAGATTTTGGAGGCTCTCAGAACAATAAGCATGGCCTGTTGCCACTATTTCTATTTTTATTTCTTTGGGATATCACCTAGAAAGGCTGGATTGGATTACAGCAAGTGACTACAGCTAAGTGTGAGGGGATGTGAAGAACAGAGCCTTCTTAAGCTTTTGCTACATTCTCAAGTGGGAAATAACACTGAGGAATTTAAAGTCAGTTAGACCTGGATTTGCCAAGGGGAAGTTATTTAACTATTCTGAGCCCTGGTTTTCTTATCAGTAAAGTTGGACAATAATATATATGTTGCAGAATTACTGTTAATAATTAGAAGCAACAGGGACTTCCCTGGTGGTGCAGTGGTTAAGAATCCACCTTCCAATGCAGGGGACGCAGGTTTGATCCCTGGTCAGGGAACTAGATCTCAGATGCATGCTGCAACTGAGTTTGCATGCCACAACTAAGGAGCCCATAAGCCACAACTAAGGAGCCAGTGAGCCACAACTAAGGAGCCCACCTGCCGCAACTAAGACCCGGAGCAACCAAAAATAAATTTGAAAAAATAATTAGAAGCAACATATATCTAATACACAAGACATCTGACAAGTGGTTGATAAATGGTACTTGTTATTATAGCTCTCCGAAGTTTGTCAAAAAATAAAATCCTCATTAAATCATGAGTTTTTCCAGTATATCCCCAATATTTCATTAAGGGCTTACAGATACAAGCACAGTAGCAGTTATATTGGTACCACAGAAAGACACATAACTATACAAAATAATGCTTATAATAAAGCGACTCTCCTGTCAATATAAATAGAGTTGCATGAGGATTAACCGTGAATGCAAGTGAAAGGGAAGGGATTCTATTTCCAACTCTAATAGCGTAACTTGTAGCAAACCAGTGAATTCTTGCATCAAGAAAAACTAGAAGGAACAAGATTAAAAAAAAAAAAATCACTGTTTGAAAGTATTGAGAATTGCTGAGGCAACCAGGACTGAAGGGCCAAGATCCTAAAGAATACTGAAGAGAGAGGTAAGCCTGTAAGTTTCCCATTGGGGAATTTCTTAATTCTTAGTGCTAGCTAAAAGGCTAAGAATCTGAGCAGAGTGTGTTCTTAAGAGGCAAAGCAGCTGAAAGAGTTTCTGGACAGAAAAGACAAAAAGTGGGAGTCCAAAGACAACAGAGATAGGGGGAGAGGCAAGCATGACACAGAGTCGACTTTTTAAGATACACAAAGCAAGAGGGTAAGAATCTAAGGAAAATGCCAATGAAAGCATAGGGGAGTTTACAATGGCCTAACAGTGTCAAGGAAATAAAAGTAAGAGCATATGACCCAGCAAAAAGAAGGGGCCCTAATGAACACCCACAGCCTCTCAGTTAAGACCCTTGGAGGGTTATGTCCACAAGACTGGGGGCAAATCAGTTGGATATTTGTCTTAATAAAAATTATAACACAGATGATTCATGGCAACTCAGTTGTTGATCACAATAAAGTGATCTGACCCACCCTCCCCCCAACCCTAGCTTCCTGCCAGAGAACAGGGTAAGCCCTTTCTGAGGGAAGATAAAATCAGGAACTGATGCAATTTTTTCATATACAATGTCCATCATTTAATGAAATATGACAAGGCATACCAAGAAATAAGAAAAGAAAAAACCCAGATGATATAAAGAGACCAGATTATCTAGATCACTGCTGTCCAACAGAACTTTCTGCAATGATGGAAGTGTTCCATATGTGTGACATCCAATACAGTAGTGGCTGCACGTATGTGACTGTTGAGTACCTGACATGAAAACTGAACTTATTTTATTTTAAATAATTTACACTCTTATTTGAATTTAAACAGCCACAAGTACCTAATGACCCCTGTATTGGGCAGCACAGCTTTAAATAGAATGCATACTTTTCAGCTGATAAAGGGAAGAGAAAATAAAAAAACATTTGATTAATCCAACAAAGAAGGGAAAAAGGATCATAGAACAGACAAGACAAAAAGGAAAGACACGGTATAATGGTTAATACATATCCAATTATATCAGTAATTATATTAATTACAGAAACAATATATACTGCAATAGAAAAACAAAGATTGTCAGACTGAAAAAAACCACCACACATTCAATTATGGAAATTTCTTTATATACTGCCTCTCCTTCACGCTCTCTTCTTCTTCTCTAGAACTCTCATCATATTAGACATATGCTCACCCGTTCAGTCTATCTTCTGTCTTCACCTTTTTTCCTATTTTTCATGTCTTTACTTATCTTTGCTGCATTTTGATTAATTTTCTCAACTCTTTCTTCCAATTCAGTAATTCTCATTTTTCCTGTGACATATCTACTGTTTAACCCTTCTACTGAGTTTTTAATTTCAATGATTTCATTTTTAAGAGTTTTTTCAACTGCTTTCCAAATTCATATATTCTATTCTAATATCACAACATCTTACTCTTTCCTTTTGGTTTTTACTCCTTTGATCACTTTAATAATATCAAGCAGAGTTACTCTACAGTATGTTTCAGATTGTTGTATTTTATCAAGTTCTTAAAGTCCTAATATTCCTCTTCATCATGTCTAATTATTCTCTCTCATGAATTATTTTCCTCTATGATTTATACATTTTAATCACTAACTCTTCATGGGAGTTCTTTACTGCCCTGGACTGCTAGAAGTGTTGCTACAGAGAGTTTTGCTTTTGCTGGACACTCTAGGATTTCATTGGTATGAAAGATTAGTGTTCATATTAAAATCCTAGGAAGACGGTCAAATGAGGCTTAACATCTACATATGGAAAAAGCTTAGAGCTTTCATTTCTCAGGTTAATTTTCTTTACTTTTTGGTTTTAGTGTTTAGCTTTTCTAATTCCCCTTTCATTGAGACAGCAATCCCAAGGTCCTACCTTTATGCAGGGACCTAAGTTATAACTTTCTGCCTCACACAAGTCAAAGACTGCCTTCTGCCCTACAGCCTCTAGCTCCTAGGGGCTATATGCAGTCAACAGCATCCTTTGTACAACTATCCTTCAACTACATCTGATCCAGTAAAAACCAAACTTTGTATCAATGTGATGGTCTTGCACTCACTCCTCAGTCAACTAGAAAGCTGAGCACTGAGAAAAATATCTCAAAACCATACTAATTGTTACCCTTACCAAATATGATCTCTCACCTTGGCTGAACCCTCATTCAGAGTTTCAACTGTACTCATCTCTGATCAGCTTGCTCCCCCAAACTGCGCAATGAATATCTTATAATGGGCCCTCCATATCTGAGGGTTCCGCGTCCTCAGTTGCTTGTATCCGAGGATGTGGAACCCGCAGTAGGGAGGGCTGACTGTACTACACCATTTCATATAAGGGACTTGAGCATCGGCGGATTTTGGTATCTGTGGGGGTCCTGGGACCAATTCCCCACTGAGGAAGTACTGTACTTTCTTCTAAAGCTCCTACTCCAAGCAGATAATCTGGCCTCCTGTTACGTCAATAGACTCAGACCCATCAAGCAGGATGTCTCTCGGTATTCTGCTTCCAGGCAGACATCCACATACATCACCACCTACTTTCCTTTAAGCTCAGAAGTTTGGTGTCCCAACTCCTATCCGAAGTACACTCCTCCATCTCTGAGCTCTCTCTCATTTCCTCCCTCTTTTGTGAGACCTTTTCTCCAATATTCTCTCCTGTATCTTCAATCTCTCAACTGGTTTCTTTCTCACACCTGACAAGCATACTCAATTGTCTCTCTCTCTCCCTAAAAGACTAAAATAAAAAGAAATAAATAAAAATAGGGTATTTTCTCCCAGAATCCTCACCTAATGTCTGGCCTCCTTCTTCTCCTCACTGAAAACACTTGAAAGATTATTTATTCTTCTTGGCTGTATTTTCCAATCATTTTTCTACCACATGTAATCTGGCTTCTGCCCAACCACTTTATTGATATTGTTCTTATTTAGGTCATCAATAAATTCCTGGTTGGCAAACCTAATGGACAGCTTTCAATATATATTTTACAGGACCTCTCCACTGCACATGACACCATTGATCATTCCTCCTCCCTATTTCCTCCTTCCCAAATTCCCTATTTCCTTTTTCTCCCATGACACAGAACTCTCTGCCAATCACTTCTGTGGTCCTGTGTAATATTTCGTAAGGTGCTCTCCTTCACCAGTATGCACCTGACGCAACGTACTTTCCTTGCTAGACCTCACTTAACATCTTGATTTTATTGACAACTTAATAACCAATAAATCCAGTGCTTCAGCAAAGGCATTTTCACACCCATACACATTAACTTGTAGACAGACATTGTCTTGTGGTCATCCCACAGGCCTCATCCTCTCTACGTCCCAAATCAAATTTGTCATCTCCTTTGGTAGAAGTACTTCTGCTCTATGTTCTCTTCTTCAATTGGAGACACCATCATTCACCTATGATAGAAACCTGGGAATCATGCTTGACTCCCCCGTCTTCCTTACCCTTCACATCTACGTGCAGTAGTATAGCATGGTGACCCAGAGATTAGCACTGAACAGGTCCTTGCTCCTGATTTATTAACTATACTGGGCAAGTTATTAGATGGCAATTTCATAAGTTCAACCTAGTACTTAGTCTCTTTAAGCTTATTTTCCCCCATCTGCAAAAATGGAAAAGGTATGGTACACATTACAAAGAGGATCGGCGTGAAGATTAAAGAAGGTAATGCATGCAAAGCACTCAGCCTCTTGCTTCATACATAATAAATGCTCGATAAATGTAGCTAGTTTTATCAAACCCATCAAGCCCTATCTACTTCCAAAACATATCTTGAAGTTATCTCCTCACTATTACCTCCTCACTATTTACTCATTCACTCATTTATTAGCAAATTCTTATTGAACAGTCACATGTTCCACGTACTAAGTTAGGCCTTGGGAATTCAGGATGAACAAAGTAGACATTGCCCCTGCTTTAGTGGTACTTCCAAAATGGAGGGGAGGACAGACTGTTACACAGCTATTACATGAAGTCATAAAAAGTCATGACCCTAGGGTTTGTTCTGGTTAGTGAGAGTACATTCTCCAGGTCCCATGCCCTTTCCCTAGGGTCCTGGGTGAGGAAACACATGACAAGCCCAGAGATGAGAGAACTGTTGAAGAAACTCCTGCCAGAGCGATCTACCTAGACCACAAATCTGACTATGTCACCCACCGTGTAAACCTTTCTATGGTTCTTCATTGCCTTCAAGGTAAAGTTAGACTCCTTAAAATGACAGAAAACCTACCTCATCTCTTAAAATGAGAGAGAGAAAGAGTGCTAAGATATGTTTCAACAATACTGAACTATTTATATTTCTGTATACATGCCATTTTTTTTATGTTTTTATACCTTTGCTCCCAAGGCCCCTGAAACATCCTTCACCCTCTCTCTGCTTTGGTAACTCTTTATACACGCTGGGATTCTTATGGAAAGAAGAAAAGGAAAGCAATCCAACTCAAACTAGCTTGAGAAAAAAAGAGAAATTCATTGTAAGAATACTGGGGTGTCTCATGAAACAGGACAGGGAAGTGGCTGCACAGCTATCGTAGGTAACAACAGAACCAGAAGCTTGTATGCTGGGAGCATGCATTCTCTCCACAGCTTGTCTCTGCTTCTCCCTGTGAGTTGTCAACGTAACTCAGATTGCTGTTGTTTTTCCTCTACCACAAGGCAGAAAACAAGGCAGTTGACAGTTCTCAAGCTTCATTGGAGCCCGTGTTGAAAAATTCTAGGGAGGGACACTGATTGGCCCAGCACATTTCAGGTGTCCATTCGTGGACAAAAACTTGTGGGCTAGGGACACAATGTAACAGTGAACCGAATGGCTGTTCTTGCCATAACCACGTGGATGGGGGAGGAAAGCACCTAGAAAAGCTGAGAAGAGAGAACAGAACAGATTAAGGAACACAATGAGTAGAGTACATTCCTACTCATCCTTTATGACAGCTCAGGTAGTCCTCCTCCAGGGACACTCCAGACCCCCTTTATTGGGTTGAATGTCTATATTCTATGCACCCTTACTGCCCCATATGTATGCCTAATTGTCTAATACTGCCATTAAAATATTCAATGATCTGCTTCTGTGTCAATCTCTCATGAACTCCTTGAGGACAAGCGTGTATCATATTCAGTTTGATTCTTCAAACTCTTGAGGATACAAAAGCAAAGCAAAAATGAATGTGTAAATTTATTAAATATTCCTGGAAAAATGAGTAGGTGATTACTCGAACTGACACATGAATTTTATTTCTGAAACTCTAGCTATAAAAAGTCATCATTTCACACTTTCTCTGAAGTCACTACACCTGTATCCTCTTACACAGCAAACTCCAGTGACTAATAATTCCAAACCTTATTAATTATCTTTTCTGAAGTAATTATTAGAATTGAGAGAATCTGTATAATGGATTTGATTATGTATATTTAAAATCACTTAATTAATCCAATATTCTGAAGAAAAGCACCCAAAAACTCCTACTATGCTTAAGAACTTTCCAATCCCAGCTCATGTGACAGCCAGTAAAGTTAAATAAAAATGCCAATTCATTGACAGAGGAATTCTCTGTTCTCCTTAAAAGTACAGGAAAGAGTAGCTCACCACTGTCAAGGCATTTATCAAATATGTACAAAAAATGAACAGAAGGTAAAACAGAGTGAGAAGAATCTTGGTGAAAATTGGCAAAACAATGTTCTGCTCGCCCTCTGCTGGCTGCTAGGTAGTACTGCTCTTCTAAGGCCTGCCCAAAGGCCCAAATGAGGGCTCTCTCATGGAAGCCCCAAAATATTTAGAATTGTTCACATTATTCATCTAAATAAGCCCCCTTCAAGCCAAAACATTCCCCCAAAACCATCAGTATCTTTTCTCCCTATAATTAATAACGGCTAATAATCTGAAAAAAAATAGATATATATGTGTGTATAACAGAATCACTTTGCTGTATACCTGAAACTAACACAACATTGTAAATCAACTACACTTCAAAAAAAATAAAATGAAATTATAAAAACAAACAAAAAATAATGGCTGATACAGAAAAGACAAAATAAGTAGACTAACGGCTTGACACCTACTTTTTCAAGAGAGTAATTCAAAAGAACAGAGATATATATAATATTATATTTTCTGGTTTTCTAAGAATATGATCCTTACTCATAGATCAAGATGCAACCTGATAGAGTGGGAAAAACCTGCATTCTGAGTTAGAAGACCGGGGTATGATTCTTGAGCTTTCCCAATTATCTACTGGTTGTGTAACCTTTCCTACTTGTCACTTTTATATTGGTCGCATAATGTTACCGTTTTTGGAACTGAGTTTCATCAACCGCTAAATGAAGATGCTAGGCAACAGAACTGTTGGATCCTTTTCTTGTTCTAATATTTTCTGATTTTAAGTGCTGTTAAATTACAAAATTTTAATGGTTTCTGCTTTTTCTTGACACCATTTGAGTCGTTCTCAGACATAAGCAAAATGGTTGAAACCTTTCCTGTCATCATCAGCTTCTTTCCTGCATGCAGTGCCAAACACACTGTGGACACCCAGATGAATGTTGATTGACAAATCAATGGTTCTGATGGCAATGAAGAGCCCCGGGGCTTTACTTCGGGCCGAATTCTCTCCTGCTTATACGCCTAGAATTCTGAACAGCAGCTGTGAACAGATCTGTATCTCCTTGCCCACGCCACCCTGACAACTGAAACCTTTGTTTCAAACGGGAAAAATGAGAAACAGCTAAAAATGTACTTTCAATCTGTTCTACCGTCCAGTCATTAGTTAAATTCCCTATACCACATTTCTTTAAATCAACTGACTCTTCGATATTGTTGCAAAGAAGGAGGGTACAAAGTGGTGAGAGGGAAGTCAGGAGGTACAGTTTCAAACAGCTCCACTTCTCAGTTTAATATCCACCTTTCAAGACTAAAATACAACATGTCATGAACGAGAGCACATGTGTGAGCTGTTCATGCCAGTGCTTCCATGTATAATTGGTAGTCTATAAATAGTAGCAAACATAATTTTAGCTACCAGTTATTGAGAGCTTAATTGTGGCAGGTATATATGTATATATATACATTACATACTTAAGGAGATCACATATATATATATATAGTTGTGATATTGTGATCTGCAATAAGAAATTTTTATGTGGATTCGGTCCCTTTTCCTGGCACAGAGCTCCCAAAATCCTTAGAACTCCCTAATTGATAAGAGTAGTAAACAAGCTCCTAACAACTACACCAGAGTTTTGTTAATGAGGGGACTAAGGGAAAGCCCCAAAGGCTAGTGGCTGGTTGCCAGGGGAACCAACTAAGTGAGTAGAGGGTTGGAACTATAGGCCTCAACCCACCTCTGGGAGAGGAATGGGGCTGGAGGTTGAGTTGAATCACCACTGGTTAATGATTTAATCAGTTATGCTTAATGAAGCCTCCAAAAAAACCCCAAAAGGACTAGGTTGAGAGAGCTTCCCAGGTTGGTGAACGCAGGTAAGCTTCTGGGAGAGTGGTGTGCCCCACAAAGGGCATAAAAGGCTCTGTACCTATTCTCACCTGCCTTGTCTTATGTATCACCACCTGGCTATTCCTGAGTTATATACTTTTCAAATGAAGCAGTAATCTAGTAAGTAAAATATTTTCCTGAGTTCTGTGAGTTGCTCTGGCAAATTAATGGAAGCAGGGGATCATGGAAACCTCAGATTTATAGCCAGGGGGTCAGAAGCACAGGTAACAACCTGGAATTATGATTGGTGTCTGAAGTAGGGAGGGGGCAGTCTTGTGGGACTGAACCCTTAACCTGTGGGATCTCACACTATCCCCAGGGAGACAGTGTAAGAATTGAGTTAAATTGTAGGACAACCAGCTGGTGTCGTGGAATTGTTTGGTGTGTGGAAAATCCACACATCTGGTGTCAGAAGTAAAGGAGTATATAGTATAAAGAAAAACACACAGGAGGAGGTGTGGTATGTGTGTATAAATATAAACTGTAAAAGATTAATAAAAAGAAACCTCAATTGAATGGAGTTGGGAGACCAGAAGGGGGCGCTCTCACACCCTGAGATGGTAGCACAGCCCCCCCAATAGGAAGAAGACAAACTCAGCCAATGAAAAGCCACGGACTCTTTGTTTACTACAGCCCTCCCAACCTCCTTTCCTCTCTATAAAATCATTGCCTCCCCTTGCTGTGCAGAGACTTGCACGTGGCTCTCATGGTTGCAGAGCCTGAATTGCAATTCTCTGCTGATCCCAAAGAAACCCATCTTTGCTGGAGAAATATCTGGCAGTCTATTTGTTTCAACAATACCATAGAGGTATATACATACATAGATAATACCACAGAGGTATATGTGTATACACAGAGGTTTGAACTGTGGGTCCACTTAACAACGGATTTTTTTTCAATAGTAAATACTACAGGACTCCAAGGTTCATTGACTCCATGGATGCAGAGCCATGAATAAAAAAGGGACAACTATATATACTGTTACAAATAAAACTACAGGCCCAAAATGACATCACTTGAGGTAAAGTCCATAATGTCAAACCTAGATTTAATACCTAATCTAACTGCAGCTGAACATTCTGCGGAAATGTAATCTTAATCAACCAGTTTGCAATTTTCTGGTCAGCACCTTTGAGGTTATCTGTCAAATGGGCCCTCTCCATCCCCCTACCCCCATCCCGGAAGAGGAGGCAATCTGCATAATAAAACCTCTGCCATTCCTTTCCCTCCCTCCCCCCACTCCCCAAAAGATGTCCCTTTCTTTTATTTTGCTAATAGCTCCCTTGCCCCACCCTTCCTACAACAATCTTCCATTTTGTACCACTCCTTGGGATGCCCTTCTAGTTGTTAGAAGACATGCTGCCCAATTCATAAACCCTTGAATAAAGCCAACTAGATCTTCAAATTTACCAGGTTGAATTTTATTTGACTAGCATATAGCTAAACTCTCAATGACTGGAAGCTATAATAATTCTTGCTAGTATATATACTTGTCAAAGAACAAAATTCAACCGAGTCCACTTTAGAGATTTTATTGTTGGGAATTCCCTGGTGGTCCACTGGTTAGGACTCTGTGCTTCCACTGCTGGGGGCCCAGGTTCAATCCCTAGTCAGGGAACTAAGATCCCGCAAGCTGCACAGTGCGGCCAAAAAATAAATAAAGATTGTATTGTCTTTATTCAGCGATTCATGTACGGATTAGCAGATTGAGAGAAGTTTTGAGGAACTGTACAGAATGAAAGGCTTTCACAGGTAAAAGGGCACAAGAACAGAGAAGTCATACTAGGCATTTGCTGACTGATTAAAGTGAGGGTATTTTCCTTATATGGAGCAAAGGGAAGTCTAGGAGCCTGGTTAGGTAACTTGTGCTGAGCAGGCAAGCACTGATTGGTCTACCTTGGCCTTCCTTATTTTGGGAGAGCCAAGAATAGAAACTTTGTTAAGTTTTGGTTTGCTGACAAGGGACTTACTTAGCATGAGCGATTCCATCTTGGGCCAAAACTGGTTACTTTAATATATTAGTATTATACATATACACACAAACATGTATATGTATATATGCTTGTTACATACATACACACACACACACATACACGCATATATTTATTCCCCACAATAACCCTATAAGGCAGATGATATTATCCCTATCTTACAGATGAGGAGTTGAAGCTTAAGTTATTAAAGTAACTTCCATAGGTTATGCCAGCATAAGTGGCTGATCCAGGATTTGAACCAGGCATATAATTCCCACTTAGAGTTGTTTTGTGCCCCAAGTGGTGCAGTGAAGTAACTTAGTGTTAGAAAACAATTACTTATGCAACCTCCAGAGTAACTAAAATGAAAAACCAACAATAACAGCTGATAAACCCAAGTGCTGGTGAACATGTTTAGGAGTATAAGTTGGAGCTGAATGTAGTGTAAATTGATGCAATCACTTTGGAAAACTCTTTGGCAGTATCTACGCACACTGAACATACACACTGCCTATTATCTAACAATTCCACTATTCACTAAGTATCCACTACATACGTTCACACAAAGCGTGGAATACACGTGCACTAAAAGACAGAATGTGCACAGCATCATTATTTATAAAAGCCACAAATGAAATCAACCCAATGTCTATCAACAGTGAAATGGATAAAATAACAGGTTCTCACCTTCATGTAATAGAAATACGATTCAGTCATGACAAAAAACTACTGCTACACCCAACAGAGGTGAATATAATGTTGTGTCATGAAAGCCAGACACGAAAGAGTGTATTCAGTACAATTCCAAATTCCAAAAACAGGCAAAAATAGTCTATGGTAAAAGTAGTTAGAACGGTGGTTACCTTTGTCGACAGGTGACAATAACTGGGGGCAGGGAGGGCAACTTAAAAGAATCTTCTGGGATAGTGGAATTTCTTGACCTGGGTAGTGGTTATGTGGATATAAAAATTCATCAAGCTATGACTTGTGTACTTCTGTGTGACATATTAAAATTCAATATGAAAGCTTACAAAAAAAGAAGAAGAGGGGGAGGAGGAAAGCAATTACTAAGAATCCATCCTCGTTCATTTCCCATAACCCCTTTCGGAGCGCCAGGCCATCTCATCTGAAACTTGGGACCCATTTCATGTTAATACTTCATGTTTTGCCTAGTTTGTGGTTCTTGTGCAATCACCTTCTTCCTCACATACATATCTAATCAGTTACGAAATCCAACTAAATCCGCTTGCTTAAGTTCTATCCTCTCTTGCTTTCTTAATTCCCTTAGTTCAGGGTTTCTCAATCTTGGCACTACTGCAATTTTGAACCAGGTAAGTTCTTTGTTGTGAGGGGTTCTCTTGTGCACTGTAGGATGTTTAGCAGTTTCCCTGTCCTCACCCCACTGGATTATCAGTAGCACCCTCTAGTTGGAATAACCAAAAATGTCTCCAGACATTACCAAATGTCTTGAGGGCAAGGGAATCACATCTCACTCCACAGAGCCACTGTCTTAGTTGATCGAAGACCTCATTATTAATCACCTGCACTAGGGCAAGAGATTCTACCTGGCCCTCCTGGGCAGGACTGTACCTCTTCCCTATTCTTCACACTCCACACAGTTTTACAGTTTTCTCCAGGATAAAATCTAGTATCTCTAATATGGCCAAAAAGAAAAAAAAAAAAAAGATATTATCTTTCCTCTACTTACCTCTCCAGCTTCCTACCCCAGCTATACTGAATTCCTTGTAGTTCCCTGAAGGATGGATGAAAGTCAGAAGTGTTAGTCAGAAGTGTTAAGTACACTAGCAGCTCAGAAGATAAATGCAAAACTCCTCGGATGTTTTATATATAGAAAATGAGTAAGCATGTACTTTGTGAAACACAGACAGAACTGTGTTAAATATACATAGTAAGTTAGTAAACTATAAGACATATCAAAGTGAAAATAAATCAAAAATATGATGGAACAGAGCATCATTTAGAGTCAAAAAGGAATGGAAAAACTAAGATATGAATAATTATGCCATCTCTGGGATAACAACTATGTCACCCCTAAATCAGCCATCCATAGGTGACACCTAGTATAGTCTCTTACATGCTCTACCCAAGAAATACAAGTAAAACCCGTGTCTGTTCATCAGGCTAATTAGTAAGCTCTGGTTGTGACCAAACACGTTTCCCTGCATCTGTTCAACAGAGCAGGTGTGTGCCATTGGCCCAAAGCACTTTCCACCTGTGGGCCTCCTTGCTGTAACCTCAACGCTAGTCTTCATAAGCATAAGATCAGTGGGAAAGGCTGACGTGGCAACAGCACATGAACACTGCATAACCCATGACTCAGCTGATGTTGCCCTTCCACTTGTTTGCACCCTAGCCTAAGTGTGTCAGCTTGCCCCAACTCTTTCCCCTTACTTTTCACTAGATATTTAAATTGATTCAGTAAACCATGTTATTCAAGCATCTTAATTTGTCCTGAAAGCCTTCTGTTTCACTACCTCTAGGATAGATTGCCTAACAGTTTACTTGGAGGCCACCATTGCATCAAGCAGTTTTCCATAGACAATTCAATTCAGGCATTAAATCTCCTCCCAGAATTTCCCTGCCTTAGCACCTCTCATTTTATCCTGTCCATATCCTTGCATTTCTGATGGCATTTATCACACCACACTGTGATTAACTATTTATTCCTCTCTCTCATTAGTCTGAGCTCTCTGAAAGCAGGTATAAATTTCATTCTTCTTCTCTCATGATAACTTAGCAAAGTGCCAATCACAAAGTAACTACTAAAAGAACTACTGAATGTCACCTCCTGTGGACACAGTTGAGGAGATTACCCATTGTTCTTGCCTTTCTCCCATTTCTAAGATGGGTGTAAATTAGGGAGCGGCAAAAACCCTGACTAGGTTCCAAGCAGCATGGAGGTGTTAGGAAGGACCATTAGAGAGGTTCCCTGCAAAAAACAACTTACAGTAGGTGTGTATAGTATTGCTAGCAAGCTTGGGCTTTGGTGGATCTTATTTCCCTGTCTCACACTTTTCACCTGGCTAGTTAAAACAACAGTGGGGCGGGGTGGGGGAAGGGGTCCTCCTACCCCCACCTGAAAATGGCTGCCAGCTCAGACGCTTCAGTCTAAGGGATTTAGGGCCCTCAAAGATTGTAGGTGAATAAAATCTGTTTTAGAAATTAATCAGCTCCTAAATTGGCCCAGACAATAGGGTTACAAGAAAGATACTGTGTGTGTGTGTGTGTGCGTGTTTCCCTTCTGAAAATTTGCAAGCATCTTCCTGGTGCCTACACTCTACTCAAAGTAATAAACATAGCTGTTCTTATAATTTATAATAAAGGAGATGCATTTTGGAATATATTTCGCTTGAGTGAAAGAAATCAAAATGTGAGACCCTAAATAAAGGGTCTCTTCTGAAGGTCTTTTTAACTCATTCACTTCTTCAGGGATTAGGAGGGTTGGGGTGCAAGAATGTGGCATCACACACAGGCGTAGAGATTCGCGAACACAACCCAAGTTAGCCAAATTTGCATCTTGTAAAAGGTGGCCCCAGACACCGCCCAATTCCCTAACGTCCAACAGAAGAAAAAAAAAAAATCCAGACAGCCTCTGAAGCAACCATTGCCTCACCTGGATTCATTCGCCAATTCACGCCGCCCCGCCCTGTCCGCCCCGGAGGCGGTGGGCCAAGCTCCGTTCCCCTCTAGGCTTCTCCCAGACCTCTCTTTATGGTAGCGCTGAGACTCTCTAGCCTGGCTCGCTTCCCTCTCGCTGGTAGCGCCGGGGGGAGCTGAGAAGCCGGCTGCCGAGGCCCAGCTGAGACGTTGCGGGTGCGGCCCGGACCCCGGCGATTGAGAGCTCCCGCTAAAGGTGGGAAGGGCTGGGGGAGGCTTTGGGGTGGGTCGGGGGCGTGGAGACCGATCTCTGGGTGGGAGGAGGGCCCGGGCCAGGTGATGGAGGGCCCCAGGAGAGGAGGGGGAGCAGGTCGGACACGTGAGGGGGATTTTCAGCTGCTAGCTGTGGCCTCCGCCAGCCTGCCACTCTGCAGCGTTCCCCGTTTCCTCCGGTTCATCTGCGGCCCCTTGTGTCAAGGCCCAGTACGGTTTCTACCACCGCATCTGTTGACCCCGCGGGTCGTCGCCACCCTTAGGGAGACCTGGAGCCCTGCTAATTTTGATTTAGGCTTGTCTTATTTAGAGGAGAGCTTTGCGGCCTAGAGCCCCATCCACAGCTTATATCTCTGCTATTTGGTTTTTATTTTTTAAATCGGAGCCCTCCCAGCCCTAGCTGTTTGGTTGAGGCCGGATGCCGAATAAATAGTCTTCTTTCTTCCATTCCTGTACCGTGAACATGGTAGAGGCTCATATGATGTATCTGGTGGCTTGCAATATTCTGATACATACGTGAAGTAGGGGCGTTATGCATGTGAGCACAGGGTTGAGGTGGGGATAATTGCAGGATCCTGAGCACCTAGTCACATTGATTTGGGCAGATTCAGCCTTCTTTGTGTGAGATTCTGGCAGTTTAGGAACATGTATTCATTCGAAAGATGTTATCTACTAAGTGCCAATATTGTGCTAGTTAGAGAAGTTACAGCTGTAACAGGACCCTGGTGATTCCTTGCCCTCACGGAGCTAAATACATAATGGGAAAAACTAACAAAGAAGAAAGCCTGTGATGAGTGCTATGAAAAGGGAAGTCCCTGAAGTTATTTACTCTTTTGCCTTGAGTGATAGAGAAAATAACACCATTTAGCTCCTGTCTTCCAACAGCTGAAAAGTAATAGAGTAAAAGTTTCAAACACAGAGGAAGAAGGTCCTATAACAATAGTATTTGGGTAAGGCACAGCAGAAAGGTGAAGACGCTGGCACTGTCTTGAAGGATTAGTTAGCATTGCCTGGCTTTCCAAGCAAAGAGACAATATGAAGACATAAAATATAAAAGAACTTTGCTAGTAGACTATTTTGACCTGGAGTGTGTGACGTTTGAACAAGTAATGCCATGCTAAAGAGTCCAGACTTTGTTTTCTAGGAAGAGGTGGAAGTGTTTTCAACAGAATAGCTTACAGTTCAGTGTCACAATCATTTACCCAACTGTTTGACAGTTTTAGTATTAAGTACTGTTCGACAGTGTTGACCACATCCAGAATTCAGGTAGAATAAAGAGAGCTTTGCTCATTCATCTTAGTCTGGAAACAGTCTTTCAGTTGTTGAAATCAAGGGATTCTGTTCTCTTTGACGGTTTAGGACCATAGGAATAGAGAGAAATCACAAATGGAGTTTGGAGACCTGAAGGGTTTGCTGAATTGTGCCAAATGTGAGCAGTAGGCAGTATATAGATGGGTCTCATTGTTTTAATCCATTCATCCAGCCTATGTCTTTTGATTGGAGCATTTAGTCTATATACATTTAAAGTGATTATTGATAGGTATGTACTTATTGCCATTTTGTTGCTCATTCCTGGTTGTTTTTGTGGTTCTTCTCTGTTCTTTGCTTCTCTTGGTCTCTCCCTTCATGTTTTGATGATTTTTTTTCAGTGTTATGTTTGCTTCCTTACTCTTTGTTTTTTGTGTATCTATTATAGGTTTGTGGTTACCATGAGATTCATGTATATTGACATATATATATATATATATATCAGTTTATTTTAAACATTCTTGGCGTAAGTTTGAATGCTCTAAAAGCACATTTTACTCTTCCCCCCATGTTTTGTTTTTGATGTCATATTTTACATCTTTTTATTTTGTGTATCTCTTAAATACTTAATTGTAGTTGTAGTTGATTTTACTACCTTTGTTTTTTAACTTTCATACCTGTTTTTAAGCAGCTGATGCACTGCCTTGACTATAAATTTGCCTGCACCAGTGCAGTTTTTTTTTCATATATTTCCTTATTTCTGGTTATGGCCTCTTCTACTCAAGGAAGATCTTTAACATTTCTTGTAAGACTGGTTTAGTGATGATGACCTTCTTTAGTTTTTGCTTGTCTGGGAATCTCTCCTTCAATTCTAAATGATGTCTTTGCCAGGTAGAGTAATCTTTGTTGCAGGTTTTTTCCTTTCTGCACTTTAAATATATCATGCAAAGTTACTGCTAAAAAACCGGCTGATAGTCTTTCAAGAGTTCTTTTGTGAGGGTTCTTTTGTATGTGATTAGTTGTTTTTCTCTTTCTGTCTTTGAAACTCTGTATCTTTGACTTTTGCTGATTCAATTATAGCTTGTCTTGGTGTGTCTTTAGGTTTATGTTGTTTGGAACTCTCTGTGCTTCTTGAACCTGGATATCTGTTTCTTTCCCCAGGTTAGGGAAGTTTTCAGCCGTTACTTCTTCATATATGTTTTCTATTTCTCTTCTCCTATAGTGCAAATGTTAGTGTGCTTGATGTTTTCTCTGAGGTCCCTTAAGCTCTTTTAAATTTTTTGCTTTTTGCTTTTCTGCTTGGATGACTTCCACTATTCTGTCTTCTAGATTGTTGACCCAGTATATTTTTCATTTCAGTTATTGTATTCTTCATCTCTGTTTGGTTCTTTTATATCCTAACTCTTAAGTTCTCAGTGTGTTCCTCCATTTTTCTCCCAAGTTTGTTAAGCATCTTTATGACCATTACTTTGAACTCTTTATCAGGTAAATTACTTATCTCTATTTCCTTAGGGTTTTTTCCTGGACTTTTATCTTGTTCTTTTTTTTTTGGAACATATTTCTCTGTCTCCTCCTTTTGTTTAACTCTGTTTTCCTATTAATTAGGTGAAACATCTACCTCTCCAAGTCTGGAAGACATGGCTTTGTGTAGGAGTGTCCTCTTTATGGACCGTGTGTGCCAGGCAGCTTTGTCAGGCTGGTTGGACCTGGAGCAGGTGTGGGCCAGTGTGTCCTGGAGCACGTTCACATTGGGACCACCCTAGTGGGGTGACTGGAGCTGGAGCAGGCATGAGTGGAGCAGGGGAGGGATGCGGTCCCAGGGCTTGCCATGCTCAGACCACCTTGGCAGGACAAGTGGAGCTGGGGGGTGGGGTGGACCTGGGGCATGCTGGGGCAGCATGAGTACCTGGACCATGATTCTGTCCGCACTATTAAGGTGTATGGGGAACACACAAAAAATGTCACTTTCTGGCACCTTGGACCCCAGAGACAGTTTCAGCAGTTCTCTGCCCATTTGGCAGACACTTGAGGGTTAGTAAATGGATTTCCTTCATCTAGAGCGTAGGTGTCCTTTAAACAGTTGCTTCTTTGCCCTGCTCTAGTGTGGGCAAGTCTGCGTACAGGTCCCTCAGTGATATCCCTCCCTACTGAAGGTCCTCGTCAGGGTTGGGGTTCCCATCGATACCATGCCTCCATCTCTTTTATCCATCCCCTGTGTTGTCCCTCTATCACTTATCACTTGTTCTGCAGCCCTCAGTTCTTCTTTGGCAGGAATGGATCTGTATGTAGGTACAAATTCAGCGCATCTGTGGGAAGAGATGAGTTCAGGGTCTTCCTACACTACCATCTTTGACTGGAACCTCCCAAATGTTTTATTTTAAATAATACTATGGACCATATTTTTGTTTTAAGTTCACTTTATCTTTCTTATGGGGCCTGGGTCTTCTTGAGGTTTAAGACTATCCCACTTGGCCATTTAACCCTTCTGTTAGTACCCATTCAAGTGTCCTGTAGGTAGTTAGTATTTGAAGATAATGGGCACAAAAAGTTTCCAGTTGCCAGAGGCATGATTTGTGTGTGTGTGTGTGTGTGCGCGCGCGTGCGTGCGTGCGTGCGCATGCTTAGGACTGAAACTGCTGATTTGCAAAATAGGGGTGAAGTTATTTTTTTTTAATTAAATAAAAGGTAAATGGGGAAATACCTTACAAATTGTAAGACCCCTATACCGAAAAAACAAGACGTTTTTCCTGAAAGGGAAAGACTCTTAAAAATTGACCTAAAAATTCAGTGATTTTTTTTTTTTCGTTAAATTTCCTCTTAATGCTCTTTTTCCCACTAACTTGAAGAGTGATAACCAAGCACCACTATCTCCCTCTGCTTTTGTTTTGTTAGTGGAAGTGATGGTTGTGGTTCTGCTTTGACTAACTCCTATAGGAGGCCTGGGATCATGTCCTAGAACTTGTGTTATTAGGGAAACTTGCTACTGTCGTGGCCTTGTATGAGGTCACTCAGCTTCTTCAGTGCATCCAGCCTACGTACCATAGAGTTGGGTAATGAATAGCAAGAGATAGTGTTTAAAAGGTATTCCATGGAATCTATAAAAAACAAATAATTTTAAAATATAATGTTTAAAAAATGAACTCATAGATAAAGAGAACGGATTGGTAATTGCCATTGTCGGGGGTTAGGGTGGGCAAAATGGGTGAAAAGGGGGTCAAAAGGTACAAACTTCCAGTTGTAAATAAGTAATGGGGATGTAACATCCAACATGATAACTAGTTAATAATACTGTACTGCATATTTGAAAGTTGCTGAGGGAGTAAATCTTAAAAGTTCACATCACAGAAAAGAAACATTTGTAACTGTGGTGACAGTTGTTAACTAGACTTATTGTGGTGATCATTTTGCAATATATACAAATATTATATCATTACATTGTATACCTGAAACTAATATAATGTTATGTCAGGTAATACCTCAGTTTTTTAAAAAAGCTTATTCCCTAACTTGTCAGTGTTCAGATATATGAGGAGCAAATGCCTGTGTTTACTACCTAAGGTATAGAAGAAGGGGTCTAATAAATCTATATTTATTTCATTCTCTCTCGACTCTTCTGGGAGTGCTATAAAAATATTGGAAGTTAATCTTAGAATCACAAAACATACTCTATTTAGGTACTGAAGGAAAGTATTGGCGATTCTAAGGCAAGAGAAAATTGAAAATGCAGAACTTTTAAAAGCAAGTGTCAAATAATAAAATCCAGAGTTAGTAAGGAGAGACTTTATTGAAAGGGTTATTGCAAGAGGGGAAAAGGGATTATAGCAGTGGAGAGAATTCTCTGACCAAAAGATTTACCAGCTTCTCAAGGGATGAGTAAACAAAGCCAAAACAGAACTGCTTGGTCTGATTGTAGATCCCAGATTGTTTTGCCTTGAGGCCAGCCTATTCTCTGGAGGGGTCCTTTGCTGGCTCTGGCTGAGGGTAGGCCAAAGTTCAGGGACCTAGGGGAAGGAGAGAAACTTAAAATATGGTTAACAAGCATTTTGTTCCAATTGATTATTTTCAAGAAGCAGTTCAGCTCATTATTCATAAATTTATAAATGAGACAATGGGAATTTGGAGGTCCTTTGTCCTGGTCATAGATAAACAAGGGGATGTTCTTAAGTCTTATGGAAGCCATATGGAGAGGAGTAGGAGGGTTTCGTGGCTATTCAAGAACCAGGAGCACAGGTCTCAGGTAAAATTTGACTTGTTAAAAAGGCATTTTACTATTTGAAGTGGAAAATAATTAAGTGTACAAATAAAATTCATTGAAACATTTATCCAGGAAGGCCTTAGGATACTCATTGACATTCAGGAATTAAAAAATCCTCCATCACTATGTGTAGTTTGAAAGCACTTAAAGACCAGTCTCATTTTTATCTGAAATTTTCCTAAGGCGGTAGGGGGAGTGGAAAACAAATCTAAATTACTCAGGTCTAAATGAACACATTTGGGGCTTTTTGTTTGTTACATGGTTTTCATCTTAACCTATACGAAGCTGGATTTTTTTTTCATTCCATCAAAGTGACTTGGCTGGAGCAAATTAATTTTTTCCTATGTTTAAAATATAATTTTCCACAAAAAAGGGAGAAGGAAGTAAAATCATGACTGTCACACAGATATAAAATTAGCAACACGTGGTTTTTGTTTACCTTATTAATGAGGGGACTGGTAAGATGTTATATAATCAGTTCAAATGACAATCAAAAGAACTGACACATTTACTGATCAGGAATATTGAAATAAATGAGCAAATAGAGGCAAAACTGTCTTCTTCCACAGTGGGCCAGGGGCATCAATTGTACCTCTACCAGACAGAATTTACAAGAATATAGACAAGAGTTGTTTTGCATTGCTGTTAGTTTTGTACAGTTGTCAGCTGTAAAATAGCTCAAAGGCAATGAAAGACTCAGAGCTCTCATGTAATGGGAATGTGAAAACCCTGAAGGTTGTACTCTTTAACAGTGCAGTTTTCCACTGAAGCAGGTATTTCTTTCTATACCTAGTTTATGAAATTTACAACTCCCCCTCCCCCCCTCAAATAATCTCCCCTAAGTGTCGGACTTCCTGGAAGGCAAGTACATGTCTGTGTGTGTGTGTGTTTCTTATTCTTTTTTGATATACTCTATAAATATAGAAGATGCTTGGTTAATGTTTTTAATTGAATTATCTAAAGCAGTGCATCTCAAACTGTACTGTGCTTACATATCACCTGGGTATTTCCTTTTTAAATGCAATTCTGATTCAGTGAGTGTGGGGCCTTCCTGAGATTTCTCTTTTCTATTTAATAATAAGTTCCCAGCTGATGCTAGTACTATTCAATAGTTCATGGACAGTAAATAGTAATGTATTTCTGACTATTAATTGAGGAAGATATTAGATAATCATTACTGGAGAATATGGCACCGTACTGCAGGTGAAGGGAGCAACATGAAGCTACTAGACTATCACTTGAAGGAAAAAAATACTAATTATGGGCCACATTGCCAGAGCACAGGCCAAAATGAGCAAAAGAAACAGTTGCTCGGAAACAGATCCAAAAAACTCTATAGCAGGGCTTCCCTGGTGGCGCAGTGGTTGAGAGTACACCTGCCGATGCAGGGGACACGGGTTCGTGCCCCGGTCCGGGAAGATCCCACATGCCGCGGAGCGGCTGGACCCGTGAGCCATGGCTGCTGAGCCTGTGCGTCCGGAGCCAGTGCTCCGCGGCAGGAGAGGCCACAACAGTGAGAGGCCCACGTATCGCAAAAAAAAAAAAAAAAAAAACTCTATAGCAGAACTTTAGCTTCAGAGAAGAGAACAGAAATGGGGACACTGGGAGATACAACAGGGGAGGAGCAACCAGAGGGGTGTAAGTTTTAGAAGGCAGGCAGTAACCACTGACGATCACTGCCTGAAATTTTGTGTTCCTTTAGCTAACCTGACTTTTTTTTTTTTTTTAAAGCAATGCTTGAACGTAAAACTGCTTTGACACAGGTGTGTACACTTTTACCGTGACGGTTTCACTCAGGTTAGTGGTATCAATATGCCATTGAGCTTTAAGCAATGTGTAAAATATATTTCGTACTGCAACTAGTGATTTGTCTTCTGTCAGATGGGGCACTTTAATTTTTAACTGAGCAGGTCCTGTAATTTGTTCATAAGTAGTTCAGTTTTCTTTTAGCAGCAAATAAGAGGTGGAAGATAATGTGAAGCTGGCACCAAAGAGATCTCTATTTACTGGAATATGCAAAAAAAAAAAAAAAAAAGGCATGGTAAATGAGGCCACCAGATTTAGCAAATAAAAATACAGGACGCCCAACTAAATTTGAATTTCAGACAAACAACAAATTACTTTTTAGCAATATTTGGGATATAATTAAAATTATTTATGCATTATCAAAAACTCAAATTTAACTGAGCATCCTGTATTTTATCTGGCAACTCCAATAGTAAATAATTCTACCCTAACAGTGATACCTGAGAGATGGCTTCTTAGAAAATAGCATAATTGTGCAGCAATTTAATTCAAGTGTTCCTCCATTATGTACTTAAAAGTACGCCAAGAGTTCAAAATGGTTAGAAGCCATTGTTTACCCAGAAGGGGATGTTTTCAAAGACTGATAGGGTCATGGCTAACTTGAAGGAAAAACAAATTCCGCTCTATGCTTTCCAACTAAGAGTCTAGATTCTTAGTGGTTTATGGTTAATAAAAGAATTTATGCAATTGTGGAAGATGTCCAAGCAAATACTTACCAGAAAAATTAATTTAGTAGGAATTAATCATACTTCCCAATTTCCAAGAGCATCAGATCACTTAGAAATAAGGATTCAACCTCACCGGTATAACTTGAGTCTACTGATAAACTCTTGTGAATGACATCATAATTTAGCCAAGATTAAAGGAAAATAAAGGAATAGAAGCCCCTAGTAGCAAAGAAAAAAAAAAACTCCCTAACGGGTAAAAATGTTTTATTGCCATGGACAGATAGAATTTCTAAAATAAAATTTCCAAGTCACAAGATGCTTTTCCTATCAAATATGATCAGGGTATAACTTCTTGAATGCTAAGAAATAGTTTTACGTTCAAAAAATCATATTATACATTAGTGTCTACAAATCGGTGACAGTTACCTACAAAGATAAAGAATCTGTGGCATTAATAAGACATTAGCAGTCTCCATACTGTGCTGTGGGGATAGTTGATCAAATTTCCTTCCTGTTAGTCGACTGTTAAGGAAGGTCAGAGCCAGATTTGTGACACTATCTGCTGAAGTTTAATACAACATAGTTTGGTGGTGGTGTTTTATAACCGTATCTCTGGCTTCTTCTTTTCCATTCCTTAATTTATCTTAACCCACTTATCTGTTAAAAGAAAACAAATAATTAGATTTATACAAGCATTTTCATCTGATGTGATTGGGACCTATACTTGGTAATTAAATTTTAAAAGTTGGTTAAAATATAATTTAAAATATACTCCGTTTTAATCAACTTTAAAAGTTTTTAAGTTAAAACGTTCAAACACTTTAAATTCTGGGGTTTTTTGGGAGGGGTGGCAGTGGGGACCGTGTCTGGCTAGCCCTCATGTCCAGGTACTTCAGGTAACACTGCATTTCCCAACCAGGGCCAGACCAGGGTGAGGCAAGAGAGGCACCTATAGTGCAAATCTGGGTGGGTGCCCGCCTTCAGGGGCACGCCAGTGTCTTCTCCCAGGCTCAGCCCACTCTTGACCTCTACTCATCCCCCATAAATTCTGTTTTTTAATTTTTTAAATTTTGTATTTTAACTTAAGACATAGAAATGTATATTTACTCACCATTTTTTATTACATGAGACTACTCTTTTCTTTGTATATGGCTTTACTGATTACAGTTTCTCTCTGCAGAAAACATATCAGAAAGTATCTAAGCTTTCTAACCCTTTTTTTAATGTGGAGCAAAGCTTATAAAAACACTTGCAAGATTTCTGGATCCTTTACTTTTTCAGTACCTCGCCACTGCCCAGATTTCAGTGGTTCACATCTATTTTCAACAACAGTTTTTTCCTAGTGACTTGTATTTGTTAAAACTTGTCTTACGAATTCAACTAAATTTTTGTATTTGCTTTGAAAAATATTTAGTTATGAAAAATTTCAAACAGAGCACAGAAAATAATGAAAAACTTGTGTAGATACCCTTTTCTTCTATAAATCTCTCTTAAAAAAAAAAAAGTCCTTCCTCTTTAGAAGTATATATACCACAGACTTGGTATCTATTATTCTTAATGTATATTTTAGCATGTATTCAAGTTCTTATCCAGGAACAACACATACTATTGTATATGTAAAATTTTACGTGATATACTATATGTTCTTTTGCAGCTTTTTCACTTGTGATTATCTTTGAAATTTATTCAAATTGACTCATTTAATTCATGCAGGGTTTTTTTTGGTTTTTTTTGGTTTTTTTTGCGGTGCGCGGGCCTCTCACTGTTGTGGCCTCTCTCGTTGCGGAGCACAGGCTCCGGATGCGCAGGCTCAGCTCACGGGCCTAGCTGCCCACGGGCCCAGCCGCTCCGCGGCATGTGGGATCTTCCCGGACCGGGGCACGAACCCGCGTCCCCGGGCACGAACCCGCGTCCCCTGCATCGGCAGGTGGACTCTGAACCACTGCGCCACCAGGGAAGCCCCCATGCAGTTTATTTTTAACTGTCCTGTAGCAGTCCCTGTTGAGTAACCTACAATTTCTCACTCTTTACCGTTGGGTTATTTCCAATTTTTCACTGTCAAAAGCGATGCTGAAAGACTTTGTATGTATCATGCGCAAAGTCCTTATGCTCACATGGGACATACATTTCTCTGGCACAGACACGTGGAGCTGAAAATGCAAGGCCCTGGGATGTGGACTTCTTCCGTTTTGCAAGAAATTACCAAAAACTCTAAAGCAGTTGCAGCAGTTTACATTCCTACAAGGTATAAGGAGCATGTAAGAATTGGCCACACTTTTGCCTTCACTGTGTTACCAGATTCTTAAAATCTTGCCAAACAAATGTTTGAGAAGTGGTATTTCATTTGCATTCTCCTGATAACTATGAGGTTAAAGACCTGCATTTGTTGGCTGTTTTGTCCTCTTCCTCTGTGAATTGCCTGTGTATATTTGTTTCATTTACTAATGGGTGGTCATTTTCTAATTGATTTGTAGAAGTCAGGGGGTTTTTTGTATATTTGGAATAATAATCCCAGCAACACCTATCCAGTGTGACTTCTTTTCCCTTCCTTAGAGTTATATAGAAATGTTTAATTTGGACATAAAATCAAACGTGTCCATCTTTTTCTTTGATATGTCCTTTCTTGTTTGAGAATTTCTTCTCTACCCCAGTGTCACAAAGTCTTCTGTTTTCTTATAAACATTTTTACAATTTTTCTTTTCAAGTTTTATTTTATAATAACATCTGGAATTGACTTATGTTTGTGAGAAAAAGATTTTAGTCTGTCTTTTTCCATATGGTTAGCTGGTTGTCCAAGCATCTTTAATTAAATCTTTCTCCCATTAATGTGTTATACCTATTTTTTTTTTAATTCTATCAACCATTTATTTATTTACATCTTTATTGGAGTATAATTGCTTTACAATGGTGTGTTAGTTTCTGCTTTATAACAAAGTGAATCAGTTATACATACACATATGTTCCCATATCTCTTCCCTCTTGCGTCTCCCTCCCTCCCACCCCTCCAGGCGGTCACAAAGCACCGAGCTGATCTCCCTGTGCTATGCTGCTGCTTCCCACTAGCTATCTACCTTACATTTGGTAGTGTATATATGTCCATGCCTCTCTCTCGCTTTGTCACAGCTTACCCTTCCCCCTCCCCATATCCTCAAGTTCATTCTCTAGTAGGTCTGTGTCTTTATTCCTGTCTTACCCCTAGGTTCTTCATGACATTTTTTTTTCTTAAATTCCATATATATGTGTTAGCATACGGTATTTGTCTTTCTCTTTCTGACTTACATCACTCTGTATGACAGACTCTAGGTCTGTCCACCTCATTACAAATAGCTCAATTTCGTTTCTTCTTATGGCTAAGTAATATTCCATTGTATATGTGCCACATCTTCTTTATCCATTCATCCGATGATGGACACTTAGGTTGTTTCCATCTCTGGGCTATTGTAAATAGAGCTGCAATGAACATTTTGGTACATGACTCTTTTTGAATTATGGTTTTCTCAGGGTATATGCCCAGTAGTGGGATTGCTGGGTCATATGGTATTGATTTATAATACCACATGTCATACACCAAGCCCTCATCTTTTCATGGATCTATGTGTCTATAGTATACTGATACCACACACTTTTAATTATAATAGCTTTATAGTAAATAATTTTTTTGTTTTCTTTTCCTTCAAGATTATCTTGGCTTTCTTGAACCTTTACTCTTCCATATAGACCAGCTTGCTAAATCCCAGGGGGTGGGGGAGTTGTGGAATACCTGGTGAAATTTTGATTGGAATCATATTGAATTTATAGATAAATTCCTAGAAAATTGACATCTTTACTGTAGTCACACTTGCCATGATTAATTTCTACATTTATTTAAGGTTTCATTTGTCTTTCTGTTTGATCGCCTTCTCCATAAAAGTCTTACATATCTTTTGTAAGATTTATATATCTTATAAGATATCTTTGTAATGTTTTTGTTTCCAGCATGCTTGCTGAATTATCTTACTGGTTCTAATAGTTTGTCCATTGAACCTCTTGTATTTTCCATTTAGATATTCATATCTTTGAGTAATATTTATTTCTTCCTCTTCAATCTTTATATTGAATACCTTTTAATACCTTTTAATATGGTGTTAAATGGAAACTGTGATATAAGTATTCTTGTGTAGTTCTAACTTTACAGAGAATGCTTCTAATGTTTTATAATTAAATAAAATAATGTTTTTGTAGGATCTTGGTAAATGTCTTTCTATTCCTTGCTTGCTAAGAGTTTTCTTTCTATTATGTAGATATTGAATTTTATCAAATGCTTTTTCAGTTTCCCAGATAAAAATTTTGCTGCACAAATCTGACTCTTTAATGTTTTCTCTAGGGTGATCTGCTAGACAAAAATCAAAAAGAGGAAATTTGCTAGAATCAAAAATGATGGATCCATGTTCAGTTGGAGTCCAGCTTCGTTCCACAAATGAGTGCCATAAAACCTACTATACTCGTCATACAGGTTTCAAGACTTTGCAAGAATTGTCATCAAATGACATGCTTTTACTTCAACTTAGAACTGGAATGACACTTTCTGGAAACAATACAATTTGCTTCCATCATGCAAAAATTTACATCGACAGATTTGAGGATTTGCAGAAGTCATGTTGTGACCCATTTAACATACACAAAAAACTAGCCAAAAAAAATTTACATGTAATTGATTTAGATGATGCCACTTTTCTGAGTGCAAAATTTGGAAGACAGCTTGTACCTGGTTGGAAACTTTGTCCAAAATGTACACAGATAATCAATGGAAGTGTGGATGTTGATTCTGAAGACCGGCAGAGAAGAAAACCTGATTCAGATGTATGTATAGTCATTTTTTCTCCATTACTTCTACAATGTAGGGTTATAATTATAAGGAAATCACATTTATATCACTATTTATTACAGTTGAGCCTTGAACAACACAGATTTGAACTGTGCAGGTCCACTTATATGTGGATTTTTTTCAGTCAATACAGTACTATACAATCTGTGGTTGGTTGAATCCAAAGTTGCAGAGGGCCAACTGTGGGACTTGAACATCCTAGCATTTTGGTATCCACAGCGGATCTTGGAACCAGTCCCCCTCAGATACCAAGGGAAGACCGTACACTAACTAGCAGGCAGTGAATATAAAGTTGGGGAGGTGAAAATAAATGGTGTTTCTAAATATTTGTGTAAACCCAGATTGTTTGGTAAAGAAAGTTGGCTTAGGAAAAGAATAACATAATATTCCCAAGACTTTCAAGCCATAGCTCCTAGTGCTAAGACATTCTGGCACAGCCAGGACTTAACCATCCTAGCTCCTTTTCTGATACCAAAGTAACTCAGTAGGATATGCCAGCCAGCAAGGGCCTGAAATGTAGCAGGATGAAGTCCCCTTTTTTCTGAAGGACTTGAAAACTGCTGCTTTAAAAGGAACTTTCAAGAAGTGACTTGAAATAATTGTTTCTTATTTCAGCCTTTCTTTCTGCTTTGGCACTATCCCATTCTTGTTTGGGATTTTAAGATGCTTGTGAATTTCCTTTGCTTCTAGCTCTCAATTCTTACTTGGTATGGTCAAGACTAATTTTAGGACTCCCTACTGTCAAAAAGCATACATTTTTACATTGTAAGCATTAATTATTTTATAACTCTCTTACTTAGTCACATGTTACCTTTAAATTATTTAACCGTATCAGAATAACTTAAGATTTCATAAAGCTGTCTCTGGTGCAGAACAAGGACTGGTACATCAAAGGAGCACTTCTCAAATTTTCTATTTATAAGCAATTTATAATTCTTTCTGCTGGCATATTTTTCTCAGTTTTCTCCTTTTCATTATATTAATAAACCAAATTAAAATTTTAAATTACCTGTAGTGCTTTTCCTTCGTTATCCCCTCAAAGACATATCTACAGGACCCAATGTTATCTTGCAGTTTATACTAGGTACTTGCTGCTGTCACTTTAGATGTCTTCTCCACTTCATTTATCTATTGTTCATGTGGAATGTATCACATAAACCTTTCTTCCCCCCAGATAATGAAGTTAAACTCTTAACCGTCAAAATTTTGTTTTACCAATTTTTTTAAAAGGATTATAATACTGTTACAGAACTTGAAACTTTATTACTTCTCAGCTTTAAAAATGTATGTAATCCAAAAAAAAAACAAAAAAACAAAAAAAACAAAACAAAACAAAAAATGTATGTAATCGAACCTTTTCCTAAGGACTCAGGATCATTACTAGGAGCCTGTGCTGTGTGCTGTGGGTTATACAGCAGTTTTGCTGCCTTCTCTCCCATGTTGGCAGCAGCCATTGCCATTTTCACTGTGCCTGTCCTCCTCTCCTTCTAATATGCCAGAGACTAAAATTAGATAATGAAAATATCATAAATAAGTTAACCAGTAAACTTTGAATATGGTCCCGGACCATGGGCCACATAAATTTTGTTGCACTTGGGCACTAAAACCCTTTTTTTTTTCTTTTTTGTGAGTTCCAGACTGTTTTCCAGGCTAAGGAATAATCTAGATTAAGATTAAGTGAAATATTTATGTATGGTCGGATATTAAGATTTGAGTTGATAATTTGTTTACCTTTATTCAGGGAAGAACTGCTAAAGCTCTGAGGTCATTACAATTTGCAAACCCAGGAAAGCAAACTGAATTTGCTCCAGAAACTGGTAAAAGAGAAAAAAGAAGGCTTACAAAAAGTGCAGCTGCTGGTTCAGACAGGTAGGCTATGTGTTATTTAAGGTATATGTTAACTTGCTTCACATCTGTATTGTTTTCCTATCTTTCTCTTAAGTTTTGAATGTTTCTGGTTAGATATTTTAAATTCGATAATCTGGAATTAGTAAGAACCTCCAAGGGCCTCATAGAAAATTAAGGCATCCCCTTCCACTCTAAAAATTTATTTCTAAGAAAGTATCAATGAAGTGAACAAGATAACATTTTTGACACAATAATTAAAATATTTTAAACTTATTATACTTCTCTTTTTGTTTTGTTTTTGGCTGCGTTGGGTCTTCTTTGCAGTGCGCGGGCTTTCTCTAGTTGCGGCGAGCGGGGGCTACTCTTCGTTTTGGTGTGCGGGTTTCTCATTGCAGTGGCTTCTCGTTGCAGAGCAACGGCTCTAGGCGAATGGGCTTCCATAGTTGTGGCATGCAGACTCAGTAGTTGTGGCTCGCAGACTCTAGAGCACAGGCTCAGTAGTTGTGGCGCATGGGCTTTGTTGCTCCGTGGCATGTGAGATCTTCTGGGACCAGGGCTCGAACCCGTGTCCCTTGCACTGGCAGGCGGATTCTTAACCACTGCCCCACCAGGGAAACCCTATACTTCTTATAGCTAAAATAATTCACTTGTTTGAAAGCACTGATATATAATCAGTATGTCTCTGCTTTATAGGTGGCAGCTAAAAAATAAATTTTATGAGAATATAGGTTACTTTTTATTTTTTACATGTCTAAAATAGAAAGTTACAGTACAGTCAATAGAATGAACAAGAAAACTAAATTGTTTAGAATATGACTTTTTAAACTGAACATTTCTAAAATGCAAATTAACAAAGAAACATTAGTGTAATCATTCAGAATTATTTTCTACATAGGCCATTTATTCCATTTGTGAAGGTTTTCCATTGAATCATGTAAGTGTTTTTAGGCCAGATTTGCTAGAGTCCATTAAAGAACAAGAAACAGATTAACTTCAATATAAAAAACAATTGGATAGTATACTGTGATAAAAATCTGTGTTCACAAAGCAGTAGATAGATTGGCTGCTAATAAAATGTACCACTATTACCTAGTCTTTTTTTTTTTTGGTAAGGAAAGGGTAAATAGTTTTAACAATTATATTATTGTTTTTAGACACAGTTCTTGTCCATTCCTTTGGATATGTTTCAACACTTTACAGTGAGGTCTCTTCTTCTCACAAGGAGCTCATTAGCTATCAATTGTAGAGTAGCTTTGAGTTAGGTAAGCCATGTATCAATTTGGCGGGGTTTCATCCCTAATTCAAAACATTTTATTTCCTTAAGTTTTTGTCATTAACTGTTTTCAACTAAATATTCAGAAATAATATATTTGTGGGGTGTAACACACCTTGTGTTTTGTATTACAGACAGGTGATCCCAGCGAAGAGTAAGGTCTATGATAGCCAGGGTCTCCTGATTTTCAGTGGAATGGACCTGTGTGACTGCCTCGATGAAGACTGCTTAGGATGTTTCTATGCTTGTCCTGCCTGCGGTTCTACCAAATGTGGTGCCGAATGCCGCTGTGATCGCAAGTGGCTATATGAGCAAATTGAAATCGAAGGAGGAGAAATAATTCATAACAAACATGCTGGATAATTTGTGGTATCAAATTACGGGATCTTTAAAGTTCCTTTCTCTATTTCTAAAATTCTAAGGTACCTTTTAAAGTTGATTGCCAAGTGACAAACATGCACTCAGTGTGCACTAATGTTGCTTTTAGGGTGCTTTAAAGTAAATTATTTGATGTAAAGTTTGATGGACTATTTATTACTCAGCAGTCAGCTTCAAGCCTGTCTGGGTCAATGTAAACAAGCAGTGTATAGGCAGTCCTCAATTTGCACAATTCCCAGGTTCACAAATTTCCATGACAGTGATTTAGTTAAATAAGCCAGTTGCCTAACAGCACAAATTTCAGTCACCATGGTATATTAATTGTGAGTATTTACATGAAGTACAAACTTCCTTGCTAGCTCTTAAGTCCACAAATCACTATGCAAGTAACAGATGTGCTTCAAGATCAGTGATCAATCACGTTACTTCTCTCAAATTCTGCAAGTGATTGGTCACTGCACATCTGTTACTCAGTTTGCTCAGACAGCAAAGCACAGAGTTGTGTTGACTCCTGCCACCCATGTGACATTTTACAAAGTGGATAATCAGAATTGGCCAACAAAGATGAAAGTGCAGAGAAGAAATGAAAATGATAATGCTAGAAGTGTGACTTGAATTGAACATACATAGAGTTGTAGAAGAAATCACTGATCATGGGAATATTGACACTGCTGCTATTCCAGAGCCTCTAGATATGCAGCTAGAGGAACTCAGTGAAGGCAAACTTATCATCATAAATGAGAAAAGGAGGAACACGTCCCAGAGGAAGTGATGGTAACAAACTTCACATTAAAGGAAATTACAGAGGTATTTCACAACATTGAAAGCACAAACGATAAAATGGTGGAAGCTAATCTAAACTTAAAGGAGTCTGACAACTTGCAGTGGTATAGAAAAGATGCTTACCCAGTACCATAAATTACTTGACAAAAAGGCAAGTACTCCTGATTAGTTTTTTACAATGAAATAACACTTTAATTTTCAGTGCTTCTAATATAAATTACAATGTACTAAGTATACTTTTTTACAATTTTTTCATTTTTTTATGTTTATAACTGACACTTTTTAATATTTTGACAAATTTTTTTCAAGGTCACAGAACAATAATAATTTTCCCCATTAATTATTAAGATTACTTTGATTGCCATTTTTATGGTCCCACACTACCGCCCATGCAAGGCAAGGACTACCTATAGGTGAGAATAGTACCTACTTCAGGAAAAGTTAATTTTGAGACAGCTAAGTAGTTGAACTATTTTGGAAATAATCTACATAACTAAGTACTATAATACATCATTTCTTCTCTCCACTTATTCTTTTAAAAAAAGTTTTAATACTGTAAACCTTTCATTGCTTAGACTGTGTTCTTGGTGAAAATTTGTGCTTGGTGGCAAAAATCTATGTATAAAACATGGATATACATACAATATATAAGCAGATATGCATTATATCTGTGGTATTTCAATTTAATAGGGTGTTGACTAGGATTAAAAGGGCTAAAAACAGCTCCTTAATGGAGTAATAATGAAACAAGGTAGAGAAACACTGGTTGAGACAGAGTATAAATTATTTGGAAATTGATTGAATCTTGAGTTGGAATGTGTATGGGTACCCTTTGGAGGGTGGGGGTGGGTGGTAACTTCTCTCTGCTCTTTTTTTCAAGACAGCTATCCGTCAGTCTGTCTAAAATTTTTTATTGTCTAGGACACGGCCTCTAAACTAGCTTTTTATTTTCCTTAAGTATAGTACTTCAATCAAATGAGCTTTTAGCAACTTGAAATACTTTTAGCTGTTGAAAATAGATTTATACAGCCAATTTGATTAATTGACCAAAAGAGGTTTATTTTTACTCCTGTATACTTTTGGTATCTGTTTAAAATGACTGGTTTTACTTTGATGGAGTGCCATTTTCAACCATGGAATTAAAATGTCATTTTTAAGTTAGAAGTGTTTACCGACCCAATTATTGAAATACAGTTTATCAGTTCCTTGACTGACATGTTTCAACAGAGCACTGACAAAAAGAATATTTTGGCTTTCTATACTTAAATCAGATGCTAGATTCTTTTTTTTCCTGAATTAAGGAAATATTTTATCACAGAAGAGACGAACACAGGCTCCTAATTTTATCTGAACTTCTAGGTTATTAGACCTTCTTAGTTGAGTTACTGCCATCATTTTTTTGCTTCTAAATATGACTTAGTGTATTGCTTAAGCTCTTCGTAGGGACAAGTTAAAATCGTAGCTTTTTTGTTTGTTTAAAACAGGAACATATTTTCAACAAAATAAATGACTTTAAAATTCAAATTGTTATATTTCAACATTCCTTAGTAGAAGAACATTTCTCTTATTTTTCAAAGATGATAAATTTTTTAAGGGAAACTTTCTTGAACAATTTTGCAAATATTTGTTCATTATGCCTATTTAGGAGACCAAACTTTTAGTGAGCATGCAAAATGTTTACAGAGAAAGGTATATCTGATTTGGAGTAGGCTGTAATGAAAGCTGTGTTTCAGAAAAACTACATCACAAGTCCACTTATGTTAATATAAAATTACAGTAATATAGAATACAATGAAATTGTCTAGATCCTTTTTGTACTTTGCGTAAGTATGATTCAAAGTGGCTAAATTATTTTAAAATGCTGTTAATCTGAAAGCAAAAATAAAAGTTGTATGAAACGCGTAGCTTTGGCTATAGGTGGGTCCTGGTTGAAAAGTTAACATAAGACCACAAACGTTGGTCTTCCACAGTGTTGGTCACAAATGTTAGAGTGAAAAATGCACGTATATATTTGAATAAAATGAGTGGCATCCCAGTGATCTTTTTCCCATTTGTCTTTTACAAGTATAAGAAAATAGCTACTTATCTTTGGAATATTATATATGAGACTCTTCTATTTTTAAAAATATTATGTCTATTTCTAGATAGCAAGCTGCTCTACAACCTGACAGTCTATTCTAAAACTGTTTTCCTGGCATGGATTCAACTAAGTAATTTTTAACAGATGTATTTTGAAACATGCATACATATATATACATATAGAGAGTGATTTATTCAGAGAATATAACTTATAGTAAGTTCCAGCATGGTTCTTAACTTTATGGAGGTCAAAGACCCCTGTGAGAAGCTGATGAAAACTATGAACTCCCCAGAAAAATGCATTTGAGTACTCATAAATATTCCACGTTCAGAACCCCTGAACACGTATTGAAGTACCTGGGTAATAGGCATTTTCTGTAAACCATTTGATGTTTTTTTTTAAGTGAGGATGGCTGTCTAAAGTGTAGTTTGGTTTTTTATGTAATGTTGTAGGTGGGTTTTGTTAAGCGAAATCAGAACGGTTCAGTTCGTTGAAAGAGCTCTTGCTACCCTGAAAAGGCCAAATCCCACCGTGGCCCACCGCTCCCACCTCCAAAAAGGTAATTACATGTCAAGTAGCAATGCAGAAAACTGAGGTGTCTTACATGGACTGAGCTTTTGTAATTAGAGATTTTCTTGCATTATGGTTATGCTGTTAGAAATAGCTTAGCATCCTTGTACAAATTCATGTGACACTGCTTTAGTTTTTGCTGACATCTGCTGGTATTTTCATGAAAATAAACTCTGTTGCTGCTACTTAATGGTTAATCTCTTTGCTTATAAATTAAACTATGAACACTGGTAGTTACATTGAAGTGGGATATTTTTTAAAATTCTCAAAGTAGAATGGCTTCTCTTTTTAGCATTCTTAGGTCTTGCCCAGCAGCGGTCAACAAATTTTTAAGAATATGAGTGAGGATATGAAAATATACATGGACACTTCTGGGTTTATTTTTATTTTTATAAAGTTGGAGAGACTGTGAAAAATAATGCTTTTACCTGTTTTTTAAAAATCATCAAATACTTCATTGAACACTTAGTTTAAAAAGTGTAATAGACTTCTGTAGAGTATATACCCCAATTTGTAGATTATCTGTAACAGCATAGTTAAGAGGATTGACTGATCTTACCAGAAGATAAGGGAGATTTATCAAATAAAACAGATTATTAAGTCAGTTGGGTTAGTAATTCTCCATCTTTAAATACAATTTGAAAGTATTTAATTACAGCCCTATTAAGTGGCACGATTAAAATTTATTAATTTTTTCCCCTTGAAATGAGGGAATAATTTCTTTGTGAAATAATGATTAGAAACTTCAGTTTTCCTATTTTTTATCACTACAAGCAAACAGATGTTTTATTAAAAAGTTGCTGTAATCTTCCTAGACTATGGTTTTAAAATAAGTGGACTTATTAAAAATAAAATGTTTGCAAACATTGCTGAAATGGCCAAAACCTTCCAGTACTCCCAATTTCTAACAGCTAACATATACATGAAAACACGAAGTTTTGGGCTCATGATTTTCATTGTAAACAGGCTGGATGATACTTTCTTTACTCAGTTCTTTTCAGAGGCACGTTTTGAGGTAAGGGCACATTTTACTTTAAAGAAAGTAAAACCAGGCCTTGGCTCAGAGTTATGGGATGTTTGCCTTATCGAGAGAACTTATCTAAAACCAAGATTGAAGAGTTTGGCCTTTAAAAGGAGACCTGAAACAATTCATAATGTAAATACTAGCTCTGTAATTATCCCTTAGTTATCAACATCCAATCAGTTATATTGACCAATTTGATAAATACAAATTAAATTTTGGTTTCAGTTATCTTATATTCTAGTAGCCCAAATGTATGATTTGGGCTTCAGGGTAGTATTGCAGTTACTTTAAAAATTAAATTTGTTATTTGGTGGCATAAGATAAAATTACAAATAGTGGCAGTACTGGTACCATGTAAGTGGGTTCTACAAGGTTCTGGGTAAAGTACAAATTTAATTTTGGCATTAAGAGAGGTAAAATGATTCAGGGATGTTCAGTGAATTGTGGTATCCTTAAGGTTTTAAATAACAATCTCATGCCTTCCCCAAAGGTTATTTAGCCTTTTGATTTGGATTGGACTTTACTTGTTTTTCAGCTCAGCTTAGTATAGTGAGATCAGATCAGTTATTAAAAGAGAGTCTGCAGGGCTTCCCTGGTGGCGCAGTGGTTGAGAGTCCGCCTGCCGATGCAGGGGACGCGGGTTCGTGCCCCGGTCCGGGAAGATCCCACATACCGCGGAGCGGCTAAGCCCGTGAGCCATGGCCGCTGAGCCTGCGCGTCCGGAGCCTGTTGCTCCGCAACAGGAGAGGCCACAACAGTGAGAGGCCCGCATACAGAAAAAAAAAAAAAAGAGAATCTGCAAACACAGAAAACAAACTTATGGTTACCGAAGTGGGGGAGGGGTAAATTTGCAGTATGGGATTAACAGATACACAGCACTATGTATAAAATAGGCAAACAAGAATAACACTGGGAACTATATTCAATATCTTGTAATAACCTATAATGGAAAAGAATCTGAAAGAATATATATGTATAAATGAATCACTTCGCTGTACACCTGAAACTAATACAATATTGTAAGTCAACTGTAGTTCAATTAAAAAGTCACCCCACACCATGCAAGGGAATTTTAAATTTTTATAATTCATAGTAATTCAATCACAAATTATTTGTTGTTTTAATGTCTTTTTTCCTACTGCCCACAATTCAGAATTCCCTTGCACACACAGAAAAAATAGATTGTCATAGAGGGCCAATCTGAAGTGATCTGGAGAAAACTATCACATGAGCTTTTTTTTTTTTTTTTTTTTTGTTACATGAGATTTTTTTAAAATACCGATAAGCTTCTAATCACTTATGGCTTAGGGAATGAGACTATGGAAAGAGAATTTCTGCATAAGATACAGACCCTACAATCTGGTGCATGCAAATAAGATTCATTTTTTCCAAAATATTATGGCTCATGGCATTCCTAAATTAGGCCTCAAGAAGACTCCTATAGGAAATATTGAAAGGGAAACATTTCCAAAGTTTTTCAGTTAAAGTTTCCAACTCATCCTCAAAATGTATAGCTGAACAAATGTTTAATTTCTCTTTGATATCTTTTTGTGTCAAAGAACTACACATAGATTTTAGGGTCAGAGCCCAACTAAACAGCCCTAACAGACCAAGCCTCCCACTGTGTGACATACCCACAACCCATGTTAGGGGGCTCAGACCTTTTAAGGGAAATGGCCTTAGGAGTTTCTTAACATCCTGCATTTTGTTTTCCCCTGCTCCCAACTATTGGGCTTGGAGAGAGACCTGACCCAAGGAAAGCCAGTCTTCATATTGGACAGCAGAGCTTTTGGGCAAATGTTAAGGAAACACTGCCGAAATGGTGAAAGTGATTAACTGAGCCAATCATTCTCTCAGGAGTTTAAACAAAAGATAAAGGAGAAAAATTCAGTTTGTATAAGGAGAGGTGAAATGACAGAATAGCTAAGACACTATAATGGAACCCAAGGGTTCTATACTTACACACTATACCTTCAACAACTGGTGAAGCTGTCACTGAGTCACCAGAGCTGCTGTCAGATTAGTACATCTGTTGTATCTCGAAAATACCCAATCTCAGTGCAGCTTGGCCACACACAGTCAAGACCTCTCTTATTTTCATATGTATCCTTGCAACAAACACCACTACTTAAGAAATCCTTAATGAGGAGATAGCTCTTTCACCCAAAGAGTCTTACTAATTACGTCTGCCCTTCTAGTTAAGAGAGAGTGGAGGTGTAATGTTATACTCCTGCCTGTGTTAGCGTTGTATCGTTGGAGAACTCTAGACCAGTGGTGCTCAAATTTGAACATGCATCAGAATCACTTGGAGGGCTTGTTAAACCACAGACTACAGGGCCAGGGTTAAACTCGGTTTCTGATTGAGTAGGTCTGGAGTAGGGGCAGAGAATGCATTTCTAGCAAGTTTGCAGGTGAGGCTGAAGTCGCTAGTCTGGAAACCATGCTTGAAGAATGACTGCTCTATCAAAAAAGACTTTTACCTCGGCCTCACCTGCAGATATTTGATTTAATTGGTCTGAGTTTGGCCTGAGCATTGGGAGTCCAACCCTTCTGGCTCAGTGTGAGAATCACTCAGAATTCAAGTAGGCTGATGTTATGTGTCAACTTGGCTAGGCGATGGTATCCAGTTTTTGGTCAAATATACTCTAGCTGTTGTTGTGCAGGTATTTCACAGTAGTTGAGGCACGCAGGCTCTAGAGCACAGGCTCAGTAGTTGTGGCACACAGGCTTAGTTGCTCTGCAGCATGTGGGATATTCCCAGACCAGGGATCTAACCCATGTCCCCTGCATTGGCAGGTGGATTCTTAACCAGTGTGCCACCAGGGAAGTCCCGAGCCAGTTCCTTAAAATACATCTTTCTCTCTGTGTATGTATATGCATGTCCTCTTGCTTCCGTATCTCTGGAGAACCCTGGCCCCTGACTAATACAATAGCCTAATTAGTCTCCATTCCAAATTGGTACCCAGAAAGGTCCTGGCTCTGAATCAAAGAGTATAAACCTTTCACTATTTTTTTTTTTTTTCTCTATCTCTCCTTAGAAGAGTCAGCGAATATATAGCTCAGTCATTTTTGACTCCTTTCTTCTGTTCATATTATTAAATCCATTTGGTTCCCCCTCGGAACATTCTTGAATCTGCTTTGGGTTTTTTCTTCATTTTTATTTTGTCTCTGCCACTCCCGTTAAAACTCAGGTGTTTTGCATGCCCAATATCAATTCCAATCCCTTTCGGTGTTAGACAAATTTGCCTTTGAGGCATCACCCTTATACTCAGCCCATGTAGTTCAGGTGGAATAGACCTCACCTTCTGGTTCCAGGAGTGGGTACATCACCAGCTCCGGCCTTTGAGAGTGCAGCATCTCTGTAGACTTAGTGTTTTAAGGGTGGATATGTGGTTAGCAAGGCCAGTCAAAGCCAATAAACATCAGCTTTGCTGGGACTAGAAAAAAAGGGTTTTTCTATGAGGGCTGCTCAGCTTGTAGATTTAAGGCTGGACCTATGGTGGTTAATTGGGATACCACCTAAGAAGAATCTGCCTTAGAATGAAAACAACATGGGTAAAAGCAGAAACCAAAGATCAAAACACACAGACAGGATTTGAGTCCCTGGATCCAGTTATGTCGGAAGTCAACCCAGGAATTTTCGATTACACGGGGCAATCATTTTGTCTTTTTTTCCTATGACTGGACATTAAGTGAATACAAGGTGGTGACCAGATGGAGAGTTAGCTCTTTTCATCTGAGGATAAAGACCACCAGAGCTCAAGGGTAAAATGGCCTGTTTAAAATTCATGCCCTTGGAACATGTGTATATATATATATATATTTTTTTTTTTTTTTGCAGTATGCGGGCCTCTCACTGTTGTGGCCTCTCCCGTTGCAGAGCACAGGCTCCGGACGCGCAGGCTCAGCAGCCATGGCTCAGGCCCAGCCGCTCCGCGGCATGTGGGATCCTCCTGGACCGGGGCACGAACCCGCATCCCCTGCATCGGCAGGCGGACTCTCAACCACTGCGCCACCGGGGAAGCCCAATGTGTATATATTTCAAGGAAGGAGAGCAAGCAGCTGTGACCTGCAGCCACATCTTTATTTCTACTCCAAGTTCTTGCAGAATCTTCTCACTCTATAGTTCTTATGGACTCAACCTCCTTTAAAAGACAAATGTAGCATAGACTGTGGTAATTTGCCACTAGGTTCTGAAATTCTATAATAAAAATAAGAGACCTATAACTAAGATATCAGTGTTTGGTATTTTTGTTGGTATTACTTGCTTTTAAGGCACTTAGAGTGTTTGAAAATTACACTGAAGCATTCTCTCTGTAATCCTGTGTTCCATAGTTGGAGCTCAGTCCTAAGTTAAATGATCAAAAATTTTTAATAGCTGGGTCTGAATTAATTAACTTTTCAGGAAATTAAAGGTAGATCATTGCCTCAAATTTGTGATTTATAGTACACTGCTAGCAAAGTGAGATTTAAGTATTAACAGCTCCAGTTCTTCTTCCCTTCTGCCCTACAGGCCATTTAATTCTCCGTGGTTGAAGGCAGAATATGAGGCAGTGGTTCCACCAGACAAAAGAGAACTAACTCGGGCTTCCCTGGTGGCGCAGTGGTTGAGAGTCCGCCTGCCGATGCAGAGGACGCGGGTTCGTGCCCCGGTCTGGGAAGATCCCACATGCCGCGGAGCGGCTGGGCCCGTGAGCCATGGCCGCTGAGCCTGTGCGTCCAGAGCCTGTGTTCCGCAAAGGGAGAGGCCACAACAGTGATAGGCCCGCGTACCACAAAAAAAAAAAAAAAAAAAAAAAGAGAACTAACTCAGTATAGTTTAACATCATCTATATGTCACTTCCAATGATAATAGTGCCATAAAATTAACTGTATAGTGACTTTCTGATATTTGATAGTATTTTAGATAGCTGGATATTCTTATTTATGGTAGGAATATTTAGATGCTTTCCTCTTTTTTTACATTCTACTATTTTGATGTATTTTTTACTTTTTTTTAGTTTTGAAATTAGATAAAACAAAGTATAGATTATCTTTGCCATGAATTTCATAGGTTCACATATTTCTGAGGTTTCTGTTCCAAAACATCTTTGTATGGATATCCTTGATTTCCTTGAAAAAGTATGCAGCTCTAAAATTTGGATAATTTAGAGAAATATTTGGTTTGTTAAATCTTTGCTGTTAGCCAAAGCTTTGGTAAAAATAAAGACACTTCAAAAGAAGAAACTGGTTTTATACTTCCACATTGTTGGCTTTTGTGCTTCAAAACTTAAAATAGCTGATTCTATACAATTAATAACTGGGGCAGACCTAATCATAAAATATGAGTTTATACGTAAGAGTCTAATTCTTAGCACTGAGCTACCTCTGTTAGGTATTATTTCTTCTTTCCACCAGGCCTACTTAACTGCTTTTTTTTTCAACTATACAATACAGTGTTATTAACAATAGTCACCGTGTTTTACATTAGATCCTCAGAACTTACTCATTTTATAGCTGAAAGTCTGAACCCTTTTACCAACCTCTCCCTATTTCCTTCCCCACTGCCCCCCAGCCCCTGGCAACCACTTTTCCACTTCCTGTTTGACTTTTTTTTTTTTTTTAATTCCACATTTAAGTGATACCATGCAGTATTTGTTTTTCTCTATCTGGCTTATTTTAGTTAAGCTGCTACTTTTATAATTATGATTTAACAGATGAAGAAACAGGCTTAAAGAATTTAATAACTTGCCTAAAGTCACATAGCTTATAAATGGAAGAGAGGGAATCAAATGCAGTCTATTTGACACCAAAGTGCGAATGCCAACCTATATTCACTATATTCTTTCTCCTTTCATCTTATGTATGTGAAGTTCTTCCTATTCAGGATGCATTGGAGCTATTTGATTCTGCTAGTTTAAGTATTATTATAGTTATTATTGTAGTTAGGTATTATTATAGGTTATTTAAGGTGTATACTGAAATTAAAGATTTTACCTACTTCTATCCCCAGCACTCAGCCGCCTCCATAAAAAATGGATAGAAAATTATTGCCTGGTCAGTCCCAAAATGTCTTTCTGCTTCAATTCTGAGGAGTCACTTTGAAGAGTAAGATATACACCTGATAAGTGATAACAACAGCTTTTCATTGTGTAGTTGGGCACATAACTGAATTGTACTTTTGTTCCAACTTTTAAAAACCCTTTGTATCCATCTCCGTTATATGATGCCCGTATGTCCAGAAGAGGGCGATGTTTTACTACAAACTTACAGTGAAATGTCCACTTGCTTTGGATAAGGTCTACATTTAGAAACAATTTCTTAAAGTAGAGTTGAAGTGCCATTTGCTTAAGTGGTTTGGGAGAAAAAATGTTTCTTCTAAATATTACGTGGAGAGGAGAAAAATTTCCACCTCATCTTTATATAAATTGTTCTTTCAACTGGAAATCAAACATTCTATTGAAATACGGATTGCAGTGGAACATTCCAGACCTAGACAATATTTAAATTATAAGTATTTATAATCCAGAGAAAAGAACATGGGCTCTGGCGTCAGACAAACTTGTTTGAATGCTGTCTCTACTACTTCCTGGCTTTGTGACTTCAAACAGATTATTTGGTTTCCAGAGGCCTCAATTTCCTTACATGTGAAATGTGAATAGTGGTAAGTACCTGATAGAGATATTGTGAGGATTAAATGTTGTAGGTTAATACAGATGCATAATAAATGGCAATTTCTTATTCAATAAAAATAGAAGTGCCTGATAAAATGCAAGAGGCCCCAGTAATTTGAGTTTTAGATAAGCAACAAATAATTTTTTGTGTGTTATGCCTCATGCAATATTTGGAACATACTTACAGCTACTGCATAAAATATGCTAAAGGTATCTGTTTATCTGAAATTCAAATTTAACTGAGTGTCCTATGTTCTTATTTGTTAAATTTGGCAATCCGAAACAGGAAACTCTGGCACAAAGGGAAAAACGTAAAATAAAAATGGCTAGAGACTTTTGTCCAAGACTTTTAGAACTCTATTAGTAAGTCACTTGACATTTCTAGTATCTAGGAAAATTAATATAGGCAATATTCTAAATTTTTGAATAAGTAGCCAATCTGAGCAAAGTTACATGAATTTTTTTTAAGATGGGCCTTGGTCATTTCTATTCTCCATTGCATTAAATATAGGCACATACTACACATTCAATAAATCTTGTTGAGTAAAATAATTTAAAATATAAAAAAGTTAGACTTTAGGAAAGAAATCACAAAGCCAGAGGTAAAACTGGTAATGTAGTCTAAGAGCTGTGTTTCTACCTTCTTCCCTTCCTTTTCTTCTCCCTGCCCCCAGTGAAAGAAGTCAGCTCCCTCCTTTCTTCTCTGACTGAGGAAGTGAGTTTGGCCACTTAAGAATAGGTTTGGGGAATGAAGGAAGGGAAAAAGAAAGAAAAGGAAGTGTTTTATTCACTGTCCTCTGTTTTCTCTTTAATGGGTAGGAAGTCTGCTGCAGAAGAAGGAAGGCAAAGGCCTAGGGGTTGCAGGAAGTGCCGTGTCCAGAGCCTGGACCCCACCAGGTGATGTCCGTGGGTGCCAAGGCAGGGCCAAGGTGAGCTGGCTCTGTGGCAGCCTGTAGTGAGCTCTCAGAGGGACAGGACAGCAACCCCAGGTGTGCTCTCCCTGCTCTTTCCACTCTGCTCCTCCCTGCTTCCCCTGGGAAATCCGCACCAGGCTGAGACAAGAGCAGCACCAAAGGGGAGTAGTTGTAGGTCCAGCCACTTTGCCTGTTCTTGGCCTTTGGTCTGGGCCCTCACACCCCAGCACCCAGGAGGTACGATGTATCAGCTCCATTGACCTACGGAGGACATCATGACTAAACAACCAGAAAATGTAAATGATGACACTTGTCAGAGGTAAATCACCTCTAAATGACAAACATGGCTGCCACTGGGGCCTAAAAATAGAGATTTTGTACAAGGATCCTTGGCACATAACAGTAAAATTTGTGAACTAATTTTCCAATAAGGAGGAAACAGTTGAACAACTAATGGTATAATATTTATGTATCAATATAATGCAACCAAATAACTTTTTTGCAGAATTTTTAATGATTTGGGGCAATACTCATAACATAGTGTTAATTATTATTTTTTAAGGCAGGATACAAAACAAAATAAACAGTACAATTTCAAATTTGTTAAAAAGCAGAAAAACAATGAAAGAGACTCCAAAATGTTAATAGAACTTATCTTTGATTTATGTCATTTTAAAATTTTTTCTATCATATGTTGTACAATTTTCAGATTTCCTATATTAAACACTATTACTCTTACAAAAAGGTAGTGGGAGTCGTTGAGGCTAATGATTTGTAACCCATCCTTGTTACATAGAAGATATAGCATCTAGCTCATGGCTTTTATGGTCAAAGTTGAAGGACTTTGGGCAAGTCTCTTGACAACTCTGACCCTCAGTTTTGGCATCCTTAAAATGGAAATAATTGAATGGGGTAGGGGTGACTTTGTGCAGTTGCTGTGATGATTGAGTGAGATGATGTATGTAAAACTTTGCTTAGCTTAACCCAGTCCTTGGTAAAGAGGAAGTTCCATCAACTATAATAATTATTATTAGGAAGTAGAATAGATGAGTAGTTACCTAATTCTAGCCCTAGCTTCTTTAAGCTTTCCTTCCTTCTTTCCTCCCTCCCTCCCTTCCTTCCTTCCTTGCTTCTTTCCTCCCTCCCTCCCTCCCTCCCTCCTTGACTCCCTCCTTTCCTTCCTTCTTTCTTTTCTTCTCCCTTCCTCTCCTCTTTTCTTGCTGCCTTCCTTTAGGCAAAAAAATAGTTGATATTGACTATCTCATAAGATTTGACTTTGCTTCTTGTTTCACCCCATCTCAAAAATTTGGAGCAAGGAAATGGACCCCAGACCCTACTGGCAAATGGATTCCCAATGATAAAAAGACAAAGGAAGGAAAGTGTGATTCTTTGGTATTGGGAGAAAAGGACAGCCCACTTGACTGTCAGGGACAGAGTGATTCTGAGCCTGTGTCTGCACCAAGGAGGGATGGGCCAGCACATGGTCTTTGGGTTCTGGTACATCACAGAGAGGCCCAAAGAAGAGCACAGTTACCAGATCTGGGCAGGAGTGAGGATCTCTTGGTTGGGCCATCCAACTCAACCCTTGCCACTGAGACGTGCAGGGCACGAGGAAAGGAAATGGAGCCACAGTGTCAGGGATTTAGGTAAATGTTTCATTTGAAACTTTTAAATTGTGTTCTAGGCAGACAGAAACTCCAGAAGCAAAAATAACATTAGGAGAATCCCTTCAGAATAAAACTGGAAATGAAGAGCCCCTGTGAATATCTATGCAACGGCCACCTGAGCAAGTTCTGACCATGGCTGGGTTTACCAAGTGTACTTAACCCTCATGTTGCCCTCACAGTTTCCAACCATATGGCCCAAAGCTCTAACTTTTTTTTTTGGCTGCACCCTGCAGCTTGTGGGATCTTAGTTCCCTGACCAGGGAACGAACCCTGGGCCCTGGACAGTGAAAGTGCAGAGTCCTAACCACTGGACTGCCAGGGAATTCCTGGCCCAAAGCTCTAGAAACTATTTCTCTACGTTCCCCATTAAGGGAAATCCCTCAAGAATTTTCTGAAATGCAGGGTTTGGAGTGTTCAAAATATAAACAAACAACCCCGAATGTTTTAAATATCTAGGATCAAGGTTAAAAATGTTTTATTTTTTTTTTATAGTGTAAGCCTGAGCCAGTCCCATGCTGAGTTGTCATCCTTAAAGAACCTTGTGAGCTAGGTGCTTCAGTTGTTTCCATTTTGCAGACAAAGGGAAACTCCAACTCCATGAGACAGTTTTGTTCACTCCTTTGTCTCAGTACCTAGAACACTGGCTGGCATTTAATAAGTGCTCAGCAAGTATTTGTTGACTCAATAAATGAAGTTAATAAATTTGCATAAGCCACCCAGCTGGTAAGGGGCAGAGCTGGGGTCACACCCCAGCTGGCCTCACTGCAGAGACTGAGTTCTCAATTTCTGCCTTTGCTTATCTCTTTTTCATTGACTGCTTAAGTCTGGGGAAGAAGACAAGGGCCTGCTGGTGGAGGTACTTCCCTGTATGGCATTTAGAGCTGGCACGTCCTTGGGAATGGAGGTAGAGTGATTCCTCCAGGGTCAGTGTTTAGACGTTGCTAATGATCCAGGGCTCCTCTAGTCTGAGAATATGTTTACATATCAGCTGTGAAAGCTGAAGGCTTCTATATAATATAGAAGGTTTTCTCCAGGCCTTCTGTAATGCAGAGAGATAAATTATAGGCTACTTACCAAAAATCTCTAGATACAAGCAAATGTATTTCTAGTATCATTTAGCAATTGCTTGAGAGCTTTGCAAGTCTCTTGAAGACAGGCAGTCGAAGAAGTTTCCCTGAAGAAATTATCAAGATTAGGGCTTGGAAGGTAAATGCAATTTCTATACCTTTTAGACTCTGTCTATTCTAAGGTGAATAGATTGAATTTGCTTTTCTCTCTGTGATTAACATCAAGCACCCTGTGTTGGTTGAAAAGGTTCATTATCTGGAGAAGAATTTAAAAGGCAGGATGGACAACTTCAATTTAGATAATTGTTGCATGTGATGGAGTGCTTTTCAAATGGGTCTGCATGGGCAGACGTGGGGAGGAGCCTCACCACTAAGCACTGGAAAGGCTCTCAGAGCCCACAGGCAGCAAAGGCCTAAATGAAGGAAGCATGACAGATGGGATCAGAAGACTTGAGCTTCAGCTCTGGCTCTATCACTTACTAGCTGGGTGGCCTTAGGCAAAATCACTTTGTGTCTCTGAGGTCAGTTTTGTCATCTGTAAAAGTGGCACTGGCCATGCCTAAATTTTAGGTTGTTATAACTACCCAGTGAGATGGCTAAAAATGCTTGTAAATGCTCTTTATAAGACTTGGACCCATCATCGCTATGATTATATGATGATCATCGTTACTAAACAAGATTTAAGAGAATTCAAAGATGAATAACACATTGTATTTCCATCCAGTTTTATAGAACCTGAAGTTAATACAATCTTCAGGGCCTCTTTAAGGAAAAGAATACCAAATTATAAATATAAATTAAGTACATTGCCTTGGAAAGGGATTTGCTGGCTTCACGGTAAATGTGCCTCTGCCTCCAGAGAAGTGGTGTAATTGTCGTCAGGAGCATGGACTCAGGGAGGCACACTACCTGGGTTTGAATCCTGGCTTAGCTGTGTGACCTTGGGCAAGTTGCTAAACCTCTCTGTAAGAAGGGTTATTATGAGGCTTAAATAACATAAAATACATAGTGGTATCCACACATAGTAAACAAATATATGTGTTTACCACCATTTTTTTTTATACCTCCTTTGAAGGATCTTTTCACCTGGGAAAATGGAACAAAACAAGGGCAAATGTTACTTGAGACAGAGTGTGGTGAGTGCTGTAAGGAGGTACAATCCATGAGTTCTGGAGAAGAGAAGTCATATCTACTTGGGGTTACTGGGAAAGGCTTCATAAAGGACAAACAGGGAAGGTTTCAAAAGGCAGTGCATTCCAGGCAGAGGAAACAGCCCACACCTGGGCTTGGAGGTGAGACTCGGTTGGAGCAACCAAGGTCTATGTTTACAGACTGGAGTGGAAGTAGGAGATGAACCTGAAAGGGTGTTGGGGCCATAGCGTGGGGAGTCTTGGGTGCCCAGGTGCAGAGTGGCAGGCAGTGGAGGGGATTAGAGCAGGCGGGTTTGAGGAAGATTACCCCGGCAGCGTTGGGCAGGAGGGATGGAGTGGGTTCAGTGCCTGCTACACATCCAGGCAATAGGTCATGGAGGGAACTGGAGTCCTACACTTACAATCCAGTTTGAAATATGCCACCAACAACATTGGAAAGGACGATATTTTCTTTAAAGTCTGAAGAAAGAACTCCTAGTTTGTATTTTTTGCATTTTTCCCATTCACATGAGTTGCCGGGTTGAGTTTCTCATTCCATTCCATCAAAAAGAAAGGAGGAATGGGCTTCCCTGGTGGCGCAGTAGTTGGGAGTCCGCCTGCCGATGCAGGGGACGCGGGTTCGTGCCCCGGTCCGGGAAGATCCCACATGCCGCGGAGCGGCTAGGCCCGTGAGCCATGGCCGCTGAGCCTGCGCGTCCGGAGCCTGTTCTCCGCAACGGGAGAGGCCACAACAGTGATAGGCCCGCGTACCGCAAAAAAAAAAAAAAAAGAAAGAAAGAAAGGAGGAGGGGTTTTTACCTTTGAGAGAATAGAATCGTCACCCATCTCAGTCCAGGGCCTTGCCCTCATAAGCTCAGATCAAAGGGCTGAGAAGGGCTTCTCTGGCATAGGCAGAGCCTTTCTCCCAGTAAAAACTTTTCCTATCCCCTCTCATTAGGACTAACGTTTTGCAAGACTTCTTTTGCGGTCACATTTTGGGGTACACTTCCTTCAGAAATGAAGCGCTCTCATGCAGCTGCCTGGCATTTGGTTTTCTCCCCAGGTGCTGGGGCTACGACACAACCTAAGCTGCTCTGTGTGGCAGCCCAGCCACCTGGTCAGGGCCTTATTGCAGAGGACATTTGGAGAGCTACTCCCAGGTGTTTCCACCCATCTGGGAAAGGAAGTTGCGATGTGTCCTCTGGGGATTTTGCCTCCCTGGCATCAGTTGGTCCAGGAGTGGGCATCTGACATCAGCCAAGACAGTCAGCATCCTTCCCTGGAGTATTGAGAACTGAAACGAAGGAAAGGATCAGCCTCCTCTGGTGGGAGCGACAGGATTTGAATACTGGGAGCACCTACCCGTCAGGTTCCCAGGATATGGAAGAAGAGTCTACATAGTAGAGAAGGATTCTCTCCCAGGAAAAAATGAAGTCCTGGTTGAATTTGAGTCCATTTTCAAATTTTCCCTGAGGATCAGCTCCACCCTTCTTCTACTCTAGGTTAAGTGTGTTGTCCTCTCAGAAAGTTCCTTTGTCTTTTTCCTAAACAATTTTGAGTTAGATTTCTCTCACTTTGGATCAGAGTCCTGATTCATATATCCATGCTCTCACCCTGTGCTCGTCAGTGCAAGCCTGCTCAACCTGTTTCTCTTCTTTTCGGTGTCCTGAGGGTTGGACAGACAACATCATTACTGCTAAGAGAACTATGTATCAACCCTTTTTTTAAAATTGGGGTATAATTGTTTTACAATGTTGTGTTAGTTTCTACTGTGTATTAACCCTTAATAATCAGTCAGCACTTACATACTGCTTTTCAGATTTCAACATGATTTTTCAATCAGTATTTCCCTTGATCCACATAACACATGCAGAAAGACAAGGCTTATATTTTCTTCCTCATTTTACAGAAGAGAAAATTTAGGCCCAGATCAATTCATTGACTTTCCCTAGTTCCCTCAGTTATTTTCTGCCAAAACCTAAATTTCAACATGTATTTTTTTCTTCCAAATGCTTTGTACTTTTCCCACTACCTTCTTGCCTTAGAAAGTGATCCAATGCTTAGACTTGGGGATATTGATGAAGGCCAGTGAGGAAGATGCTGAGGTCCAGGGGACCTCATAATATTCTTATAACACTTTGGTGAGGCAGCTTTCTGTTCTGCCTACAAGGAAGACGGTGGTGCTATTGATTCTCTTTGATGGGACCAAAGGAAATGACACAGGGCCAGGACTAGGGTGAGGCAAGTCAGGTGCCAAGGAGGAACAATTTAAGGAGATAACCTACTCTCAGGGTCATGCCAGGGCTTGCCCTCCTGTAACATCATTAAGGTCATAGCTGCAAAATTCAGACTCCAGGGGTATGTGAGACACCTCCTGAAATAAAAACACCTAGGCTAAGTGATAGGAGGTAGGTTGGGTGGAAGAATCAGATGACCAGGGACTTCCCTGGTGGTCCAGTGGCTAAGACTCCATGCTCCCAGTGCAGAGGGCCTAGGTTCAATCCCTAGTCAGGGAATTAGATCCCACACGCCAGAACTAAGAGTTCGCATGCCACAACGAAAGACCCCACATCCCACAATGTGCAACTAAGACCCGGTGCAGCCAAATACATTAAATAAATATTAAAAAAAAAGAATCAGATGACCAGGAACAGGCACTGGTAGTTGATCCTATCATGCCTGGCATCTAGACATTGTTGCCGTCATACTTTTTCTCAGTGCTTGTATGTATACTTGATTCACTTGGCTAAATGCTCTCAAGAAAGATTTTTTTTTTTCCACTCACCCTGATGTACAAATGTCCTTAAAAGTAGACTCTTAGGTGAAGGAAAATTACAATCATTTTCTGTTGGAAACTTAGTAAAAGCCAAACAAATACTAAAAATCAATCTTTTTAAGCCTAAATTAGATCTTAGAGATAATCCATTTCAAGTTGGATTTCTGTCACTTTTGACCAAAGAGTCTCAATACTATATCCATAGTCTTCGTCTGCTCTCATTGATCAAAACTTACTTATCCTCTGGAGCTTAAGTGGCTTTCTCAAAGTCTACAGCCAGTTAGTGAAAAAGCCTGGACTGGAATCCAGGTCTACTGACACACAGTGTTCAATCCACTACACCATGAATCCTACCCTGAGACACTGGACTGAGAGAGTTATTGTCCAAGCTACAAGAAACTTTTTTTTTTTAACATCTTTATTGGAGTATAATTGCTTTACAATGGTGTGTTAGTTTCTGCTTTATAACAAAGTGAATAAGCCCCATATCTCCTCCCTCCTGCGTCTCCCTCCCACCCTCCCTATCCCACCCCTCTAGGTGGTCACAAAACACCGAGCTAATCTCCCTGTGCTATGTGGCTGCTTCCCACTAGCTATCTATTTTACATTCGGTAGTGTCTAGTCATTTCATATATGTACACTTAGAACTTTTCTGAGTACTCCTGTATCCATTATTTCATTTCCAACTCACACAAATTTTGTGAATAATTTATACCTATGATAAAGATTTAAAAATCGCATTTACCAAACTATGTGGGAAGGTATACATATCTAAAATTATTTGTTTAATAACCATTCTCTCCTGCCCTGTATTAGTTATCTATTGCTACATAACAAATTACCCTGAAACTTAGCAGCTTAAAATAGCAAACATTTATTATCTCACAGCTTCTGTGGGTCGGGAATCCAATTACCACCCACCCAACTGGGTGCCTCTGACTTAAGGTCTCCCCTGAGGTTGCAGTCAAGTTCCAGCTGGGGCTGCAGGCTCATCTGAAAGTTCAAGTGAGGGATGATTCACTTCCAAACTGTCGGCAGGATTTGGTTCTTCATGGGCTGTGGGTGAAGGCCTCAGTTCCTTGCTGGCTGTTGGCCAGAGACCACCTTCAGTTACCACATGGCCTCTCCATAGGGCAGGTCACAACATGGCAGCTGACTTCCCTCAAAGTGAGCCCAGGAGCGAGCAAGACAGAGAAGCTCAAGGCATAAGCCACACTACTTTGTATAACCTAACCTTGGAATTGACATCCCATGACTTTTGCCATGTTTTATTCATTAGCAAAAAGTCAAGAGGTCCAGCCCACACTCGAAGGGGAGTGATTACAAAAGGGTGCAACTATCAGGAGACTGAAATCATCGGAGCCATTGTAGAGGCTGCCTAACAAATATCACATACCCCAAATTAAAGTTACACCTTCAAGACACCTGAGGCAAAAGAACACTAGAGTTGAGTTTATTATCCTTCTGTTTTTAAGAAAAAACATTTTTTCATTGTAAAGCAAAAGGGATTATTCATCCAAAAATTACAGCTGGCAGCTTGTTTGGTATTTTGAAGCCATTGTGCAAAGTGGACACATATCCCAGAGGGATAGCTCTGTGCTGCTGCCATCCGTCTCTCCCTGTCCTCAGAGCATGCTAATTTCATAGTTTGATTTTTATTTTTTTATTTTTTTTTTGCATCTGAACCAAAAGTCTTGCCTTCCAGACACACAAGTGAATGACACTGCCTGCCTGTCAGAAATTGCTACTGACATTTCAATTTTGCTTAATTTTTTTTCTTTCTTTGATAGTATTATGGAGAAAATTTACATGTGAATAAAAAGCAAATAGTGCATGTCAGAGTAAGCATCAGGGAATGTCAAATTGTTTTTTTCCAATTACAACTCTATTTCAAATAGGGTAATGCAATTAAAGGATAATTACTAGAAGCACAAAGCCAAGGTTACGATCAGAAATGGTTACCCTTTCACTTTAAGTCATGTCTTGCTAAATAAAACATTCCTGAGGGGCCAGTTACTGTTTGAAAATAGAATCCACGCATCCAGGAACAACCAAACACTTGGCAGTGTGGACCAAAACATGTATTTGTGCATAAATACAAGTGTTGAAAAGAGATGAAAAGACACTAAAGGTGAGCCACGTTTTCCTTGGCTTTATCACTCTGTTTAATAATGTGACAAATTAGCTGTAGGATGCAATATTAATTAACAGTATATTAGTTGCATTTTATTGCCAATAACATAACAAGCTCTGAAATAGTAGTCAGACTAAACTGCTGACACGGGCTTTTCTGCAAACTGAGCTGTAGCTTGATTTCTCCTTTGTCCAAGTGAAGCATCAGCAACCGAGTAAAACCAATTACCTCAAAACCCACCAAGCCCTCGGCAGCAACTTAGTGCATCTGAGCTTTGCCCGAATGTTATTACTTTCAAATTAAAGCCTGGCCTGAGATGGGGCACTGAAGAATTTCTACTGCTGAAAATAATTCAATATGGCAGTCGAGTTGTGTAACACTTTGCAGAGCCAAATAGAAAGCAAAGGCTCCCTTCAACATCTAGACATCTTGAATCCATAGCTGTCCACTTCCAGGAGGCAAGCTGGAGGTACAGAAGTCAGATACAAAAAGAGAGGCGTTCTCCTGACTCCCTCAAGTGAAGAGGTTGTAGGAACATTTTCAGATTTTCATTTCTGAAAATGAAATTCAAAAGTGTTCATTTTTGAGGTGAAGTCCTGGTTTTGGGTGGGGGGCACTTGAGGTAAAAATATGCAAAGCATAAGGAGGTAAGGGAGTTATTGTTTAGTTTATTTAGTTACATATTGGGAGTTCCCTCACTATATAGTAAGAAATTCTAGCACAAGCTTCATAGCACAGGGAGATTAGCTCGGTGCTCTGTGACTACTTAGAGGGGTGGGATAGGGAGGGTGGGAGAGAGACGCAAGAGGGAGGAGATACGGGGACGTGTGTATATGGATAGCTGATTCACTTTGTTATAAAGCAGAAGCTAACACACCATTGTAAAGCAAATATACCCAATAAAGATGTTAAAAAAATAAAAATGAATAAAAAAGACAACAAGGATGTGTTCTAATATATTATGTTAATACACAATGCATGCAAAAAAAAAAAAAAAAGAAACTCTAGCACAAAACTTTACCAGGTCAAGAGAGAAGTTACTGAGTTAACACAGGGTCAGAGGAATTAAAACAATCTGGGCGAGGTGCATTAGAGACACCTGAAGAAATCTCTGTCCATTTATTTAGTCACTTGTCTCCCCCAACATCCCTTCGCTGCTCTGTCTGTCTGTCTCTCTCTTTCACACACACTCTCACTCCCATACACGACAGTCATTTTCTATTCCCTTATCTTGCTTAATTTCTTTCATAGCACTATCCTAAATTACATTTCAGATAACTTACTCATTCACTCATTCATTTACTTGTTTACTGCCCATATCCCTAGCAAACTGTAAACTCTATGAGGTCAGGGGGTGTGTCTGTCTGTGCACACATCACATAGTAGACACAGAAATAGTTGAATCACAGAATGAACCCATTCACTGAACTTACATTTACCAAATACCCAATGTCTAAGTGCAAAGGATTCAAAGGTGATGATAATCAAAACGACCATTCATTGACATTTACTATGTGCCCTCAATGAGCCTAAGACTTTACATACAATATCTCATTTAATCTCACAACAACCGTGCAAAGTATGTGTTTCTATTATCCTCTTTTTTTTTTCCAGACAGGAATAGACAGCTCAAAGAGCTTGGCCTACTTAATGCCACTCATGTAGAAAGAGGTAAAGTCATGAATTAAATGGGGTTTGCCCCTCTGACTCCAGGCATTGTCAGATTCAAAGATGAATAAGATACAAACATCCTCTCTGAGAATCTCACAATCTCATGACTGGATGTCATTGATGACCCTTTGTCTTCAAAGGTCATCATTGCCTTGCATGGCCAGAGGAAGAATCTAGTAATGAGTCCTAGAGAACAGGAGATGGGACATTTGCCATCCTGGGAACTTCAGGAATGTCCTCCCTCCTGGCAGGATCTGGTATTCCATGCTGTTTTGCCTTTGGGTGAGGTCAGATTCTACTAGATGTTCATGAGAGCAGCATGTATTCTCAGAGCCCTAGTTCCAGGTTATGTGAGCCCAGCAGCTGTCAGGGATCTTATTTACTTTTAATAAATCTAACAAATGAACAATAAATAAATGATGAGTCTTCTGCCTCAGAGAGGGCAGGACCCAGCCAGGTGCATGAGGAAGCCAAACTGTTTCCCAGCATTCATAACTGAATTCTAAACAGCCAACACCAAACTCTGCAGTCAGTTCAGAACACAGAGTTTCTATGTATTTTACAGGTCACAAAACTATTCCTCTCTCTCGTCCTCTGGAATCAAAGAAAGTTCTTCAGCCTATTCATTCCATGAATTTAAAAAAAAAAAAAAAAGATTAAAAAAGGTCTCCCTCAGTAACAATGCTGTTCATGTCCTTTGACCAGAAAGAGTTAGAGAAAAACTTCAGGATTGATCTGAGGGACCAGGTTCCATTAAAGTGTATTAATGCCAAGGTCTGTGCAATTAGTGAAAAGTCAATTCCCATTACTAGTTAACAGTATTGAATATCTGCTTTCTTTAATAAAAAGCCATGTCCAGTACAAAGAGAATAAATCAATAGGTTGGCTGCATTTAGATCTATTCTGCCTTCGTCTAAAATGCACAGAGAAACTCCCTGTCAAAGCTCCACTGTCTGTCTGCCAAGCTCAGCCTGTGAGCTGGCAGCTGGCCCCAATGTCTTTGCCTGGAATCTTTCATTAGCGCTCTCTCGCCTTAACTCTCATTTCTCTAATCAGAAAATTTGAATTTCACCCCGTGCCTAAAAATCCTCTATTTGAGCTGGATCTTGATCTGTCTCTAAATTGGACCTGTTCAGAAAACAAGCCATGAAGCATCCATGGACATATCTCTAAACACCAGCATTGTCTATAGCATCAGCCTGCCCTCTGGCTAGGAGAGTGTGGGATGGACACAGCCTCTTACAAGGGGCCACAGAATCCCTAGGGCATGAAAGAGTTTGGCCCTTCAGATACCCCCTTTCTGTTATTCTACAGCTGGTTAATCTTTTTGCCACCAATTTTGGAGGCAGCTGGAATGTTTCAGATTCTCAATTGTGAGGAGCAGAAAAGAATACATCTGTCAAAGTTTACAAGCCTTCTTGGTCCCTAGCACCTTCCCAGAGGAAGGACACTTTCACCTCCCTGCCTCTCTGTAGCTGAGCTGGGCTATTCATCTTCTCTCATGTGGCCCACAGAAGGAGAAAGCTGTTTAGACACTACTCTTGTTATAATGCTTGGTTTATTACAGTTGAAAAGACTGCTTTGAAACCCTCTGTCTCTCAGGTACTTGCTGATTATACGTAAGTTACTCTTAAGTTGAAATACCGTACTTCTAGTAAAGTGAATTATTCCCCATATCATTTCATGTTATTCATGAGAATGCTTAGCCTTTGATTGAAAAAGGAGGATTGATATCATCTTGCTTTAGTTCACGTTCACTGTGCAGAATTATCTGATGTTCTTTTTTATCCTTTGGCCTTTATTTTTATCCATTGGTCCTTATTCACGGTTCAGTATTTCTGTACCGTCTCTCCCTTCCCAAGAGTGTACGTTTGGCAGACGGGTAGGTTTGGTAGTGATATTGGTTTGGGTCATGGTGTCAGTGGGAGAAGATATTTGAATTGCACTCTTTTCAGGATTCATCAAATTAGTATAGATTGATCTGGGGTTTTCAGTTAGTTCGAGTCTAATATTCTCCACCCAAGAAGGTAGACATATCTCATGAAGCGGGATCTGGCCAAAGACATATGTGTTTATTCCTGTTGGAGGGGTGCTTTCATGCCACTTGCCATGACCCTCTTCCTGGTGCTAAGGTCTGGTCTGTCATTGCAGATGATTGCAAACCAGGCCCTACACCGTGAAACCCAAGAATGATCCCACTACTCTTGTGGATGCTTCCTGAAGCCACTGAAATCATCCACGGTGGTCGGAGAACTCAGGGAGGAGATTTGCTGTGTCACTTCACAGAGCAGCTTGTGAAGTGATAACAGCTGAAGCAAACAGTGGGAATTTATACCATCCTAACACAAGGGTGGGAAGTGTTAAATGGTGAGGAGGCATTTATGGCTACACAAACAGCCAGTTTTTCTTCACATTCAAGGTTATAGATTTTGAAAAGGCAGGTTCATTAGGTGACAAGAGAAGACTTAAAAGTCATCAGACAGGCTGGCCGAGTGCTCCAAACAGCTCAGATGCCTCCGCGGAAGGGACAGTAAGGAATAAGAGACTTAGTCAAGGGACCACACATCTTCATCACCCCAAGTGGATGAAGGATGCCCACTAGGCCAGAGGCATTGACTGAGTTCCCATTTGGGGATGGAGATCACAAAGTGATGAGCTGGCATTGTCAAGAAATTAATCCAAGATGAAGTATGATAATGAATGTTGGGAAATGAATAAGTGCAGTCCTAAGCAATCTGCCTGTGTGACGTTTATACAGGAAAACTGCCTTTTAAGGAGTTGACAGTTGTCTTGGGTCCTTTAGCAAATCCTGCTAAGTCTGAGATGAATAGCAGGAGGCAGAACTGGATTAAACAGTTTTATTTTTACAAAACAGAGAGAGATGTTTTAAAAGTTTGAAATCCACAGAATTGCCTCAAATGCTGAAAACTTTACGAAACGCCAAGCAGCCAACGTTTCCTGCCTTTGGGGGCAGGGGGTGGCCAGAGATACTCCCCACTCTGTAGGTAATCCTAACAACCAGCTTTTACAGGTGAGTCAAGTTGCCAAGGCAGAGCTGTCAGGACAGTTGCTCCATGAAATGAGAACAGAATGGAATGCACTCTCACCTTTGAGTTCAAGTGCATGTTGAGATTTTTATCTGAAATGAATTCTTATTAACATCAACTTGGACTAAGGGAGAAAAAAAACCCATTCAAGCATGTGTTTATACTTGTTGACATGCTTAAAAGGAACACCTTAAATCTGAGTCACAATACTGGAAGAGAAGACTATTGAAAAATGCATGCCACTGGTACAGTCTTACCAAGAATCCAAGAGACAAGAATTCCAAATCCCCCACGAGACAGGGAAATTTGTTTCAATGATTTGTCCCGTCACTGCAGCCATAAGAACAAGCTACGGTTGAGTGCCTTCAACCCCCCTCACACCACTTTGTTCTTTTAGTTATTGTCTCCTTTTCTCACTCTAGTACTTCATTTTCCAATCATTTCAAGGAGAACGAGGAATGGACATACCTTCCATGAATGCTTTAAAATCCTCATTGCTGGTACGGAGAGAGCAGAGAGAGTTGAGCTCCATGTTCTAAGCAGAGCATTGCATCCATGACAGTGCATGTCACACACACAAACAAGAGGATAAAATGAGCCCATCTCCTTGGAGGATGATGCCAGATTCCTGCAGTCAGCTCTCTTTATTAAGCCTGAACCTCTGCCTTCAGCCAAGTTAGGTCTTTCAGTGGAAATAAGATGGAATTCCCAAATTGGCAAGATTTGGAGCTTGGCTGTATAAGCCCTGTCAACAAGAAGAAGCCAGTTTTTCCCTTTCTCCATCCCCTGGATAGACATGCTTACATTACCTATTCCTTCTTCCATGGTTTCTTTTTTTTGTCTTCCATTGTTTCTTCGCAGAAATTATTTTAAAGAGTACAAAGCAACTATATCTGATGGCTTCCGATCTCCCTAAGAGTAAAAGCAAAATCTCTACAAGGCTCTCATCATCAAGCCACCACCCAACCACTCACCCACTATCTTCATTCCTTCTCCAACCTCCTCCAGGCACACTAGCCTACGTGTTCATCCTTGAACACGCCAGGCATGTTCCTGCTTCACACTTGCTGTTCACTCTGTCCAGATCGCGCTAACTACAGTGTACACGTGGTGAAATCTAGTCTTAACTCAAATGTTGCCTTCTCAATAGAGAATTCCTGAGAAACCTTACCTAAAATTTTAACTTCCCCCACTTCCCAAACAATTCTTATCCCCTTCCTAACATATCATATAAATCACTTGTTCTTTCTTATTTAATACGTCTCCCCACTTGAATGTAAGCTCCAAGAGCACAGTTTTCTATTCACTGTTGAGTCCTCAGTGCCTAGAACAATGCCTGGTAGGTAGTAAGGGCTCAATAAATAGCTGCTGAATGAATAAATGATGAATGAACGCATGAATGAATGTCAACGATTTATCAAGAGAGACAGCCACCTCTTCTACATTCACATATAAAGGCCAGGTCCTTTCATGGGGCACTAGAAGCATTAACACCGTGATCTTCATTGCAAATGGCTACTAGCTCTTACCATGTACAAAGCATTATGTGAAATGCCATACATGCATCAACCAACCCTCGTGCTGAGTGTGATCATCCCAGGTTTACAATGAATAATAGATGACGAGCTAAGGAGATCTGCCCATGTTGGTGTATTAGCGTGAGGTGGAGCTCAAATACAAGCTGAAGTGTGTCTAACACAGTAGGTCTCAACCAGAGGGTGATTTTGCCCCTCTGTCCCAGGGGAAATTTTACAATGTCCGCAAACACTTTTCACTCTCACAACTGGGGGTTGCCACTGGCATCTAGTGGGTAGATATCAGAGATGCTGCTAAACAGCCCGGTGCACAGGATAACAAGCCTCCCCCATAAAGAATTATCCAGCCCAAAAGGTCAATTGTGCTGAGGTTGAGAAACTCTGATCGAACTCCATAAACAGCTTTTAAGTCACTTTGCAGTTTCTCTGGATTAGTTGCTAGCAGCAGTAAAAATACAGCGTCGACACTTTTATAAAACATACATGATGATATTTCTCAAGAGTGCTGAATGTTTTCATACCTTTTGACCCTGCAATCCTATTTCCATAAATCTGGCCTCAGGAAATAATCTGAAATGTGGAAAATGTCCTCAAATATTTATCATGACATTATTTGTAATAGCAAAAAATTGGAAACCATCTAATGTCTGGTAATAAAGGAATCATTAAGTAAACTCTGGAACAGCCACTTGTTGGGACATTAAGTGGCCATGAAAATGATATTTATTAAATATTTATAAAGGGATGGGAAAATGTTTACATAGAAATGATAACTTTTAAAAATTAGGTTTCAAAATTATGTGTATGACTCTTTAAAAACTGACCAAAATTACACATACAAAAGAGGTGAAGCAGGGCTTCCCTGGTGGTGCAGTTGTTGAGAGTCCGCCTGCCGATGCAGGGGACGCGGGTTCGTGCCCCGGTCCGGGAGGATCCCACATGCCGCGGAGCGGCTGGGCCCGAGCCATGGCTGCTGAGCCTGCGCGTCCGGAGCCTGTGCTCCGCAACGGGAGAGGCCACAACAGTGAGAGGCCCGTGTACAGCAAAAAAAAAAAAAAGAAAGAAAAAAAAAGAGGTGAAGCAGAAGTATACTAAAATATTAATAGTGTTGTAGGACTATGGCTGGTTAATTTTATCTTTCAGTACATCCAGAATGTGCTATAATAACAGTGTATTCATTTTATTATAATCAGGAAAAAATATTTAAAAAATAAGGCTTTTTTTCCTCTTGTGAAAAAAAAGAAAGGTAAATAAAGCAACTGTCCCTAAAGTGAACTTCAGACCTGTTGTGGTGGTTTTGTCTCTAATATGGATTTATTAACTGTGTTTAATTAGTGCTTATAATTATTCCTTTTAGGTAACTATCTTCGTTGTAAGAAGAGAGGCTTGGTTAGTTATGTTGTGGTAGCTGGAACTAGCTCCATTTTTGCCAGTTTATATCTACCAAACACATTTTACTCACTCATCTTAAATTTGTTTTCTGATGTTTTAAAAACATTTAGTTCCATTAGATCAAAGAATTCCTACTCTTAGAACCAGAACTACTGTCAAGGGAGTTGCTGTCTGGGGACACATAGTGGGGATGTGCACAGCTGGGGTCAGAGACTAAGAGGGTAAGCTCTGAACTTCAACAGGTCTTGATTCAAATCCCAGCTCCACACTCAACAGTGTGTTCTTGAGTGAGATCTTAACCCCTCTGTGCCCTCTCTGTATCCCAAGCCTGTATTTAAAACCACCACAAAAATTCTGTTAGTGCCTGACAGACTCCATGCTCTTTGAATGCTATGATGTGGGACCACGCACTTGAGAAAATCTGACCCACAACCAGCCTAGTTTTTCATCCTCATCCGTCACACCACTTTCCAGATGTCTTTAATCTCAAGAAAACTTAAAGCTTAGCCTGTAAAAGTTATGACACAACCTCTGAAAGCCTCATCCAAGATGCTGTATCTTTAGACTTTGTCTTAAATTAAACCTGCCTTCATTCTATGGACTGATAGGGGTAAGGCTTGGCTTTCTGGTCAACCTTGGGCTGCAGCCTAGAATGAGTAAGGAGCACAGATAAAGCAGATGCAGAGATAGCATCCTCACTCAGACGGTATTTGGGAAATGAAAGAACAGAGAACTTGGTTATTTAATGAACCCTCAGAGTCTCTGAAATGTAAACATTTTCTTTGTAAAGCCCTGAGACCTCTCTTGTTTCCAACCAGAAGACCTTTATTTCTGCCGCTCCTTCTGTTCTCTCTGCTCTCGACCCCCCTGTTAGATGTTAGATGACTTGTTTGCACAGAGGGACGGATTTTTTTTTTCCAAATTCTTGAGGCTTTAGAAATTTTCTCCCTTATCAATTTTCCACGGACTGGCCCTCTATTCCCCAATGGCACTGGATTGGTACACACTGCAAACACTGGCTCAGAAACAAAAGGAAAAGCAAGAAGATAGAGATACACACAGACAGCCTCCCTGGCTATTCCCTGTGTGTCCCACTGACAATGCTGTGTAGAAGGGAAATTGTTCTATCAGCGACTGTGTTAGATTCATGACCCCAGCACAACCTTGAATTGGCCTTTAGTTGTCGCTGATGGGAACTGAAGAACAGCGCCTGTCGACATGATTGCTACTCTCCAATGAATCAGAACATACAGGGCGCGGAGCAGCATTTTAAACCAGCAACAGAAATATATCACTGTACTTTTATATAGATGTATTGCTTTTGCCCAGGCATAGAAATGATTGGGCCAGCCACTTATTTTTTTTTTAAGGCTATAAATTAAAAATAAGCTAAGGGTTTTTAAATTATGTTCTTTTTTAAAAATCAGGGTAGCTATCTTAAGGCAACAGTCAAATATTTAAGGATCATCTTATATGGATATTTCAACCACTGTCACTGGGAGGGAAATCAGCCCTTGTTAAGTAACTCAGGTTACTTAATACATGGGCACTAATTTATCATGTGTTGTCATTTGCTAATCGACCTCTTTAAAAAGTAAATGTTTCCCATATTTACTTCCCTACCTGCTTTTTAATTTAATTTAATTTAATTTATTTTTTTAAACAGCAGATTCTAATTAGTTATCCATATTAGTGTATACATGTCAATCCCAATCTCCCAATTCATCCTACCACCACCACCACTGCCCCCCGCCAATTTCCCCCCTTGGTGTCCATACATTTGTTCTCTACATCTGTGTCTCAATTTCTGCCCTGCAAACCGGTTCATCTGTACCATTTTTCTAGGTTCCACATATTGAAGAAAGTATATTTCACAAATTTAAGTTGTGATTTAAATAGACAACAAGCATATGCACCAGGGTAGGACAAGGTTCTGTAAGAGTCAAGGTGTTCAGAGAAAACTAAGAGTGGGTATCAATGATTCTTAAATTTGGGGTTATAAAAGTCCCATTGAGAATATGCTGAAGCCAATGGACCTTCTCTTCACACATGCATGAACAGAAGGAGCACACATGTATGCTTGCCCTTACAAGCAAAAATTTTCATTTTGGTTCAAGGACTCACAAACTCTCTGAAGCCCCTCCCTGGAGCCCAGGTTGAGATCTCCTGCCTTTGAGGTTTTCATATAAAGCTATAAAGCTGTGACATACTAGGATGCAGTGATCAATTGTGAAGTGTGTCTCAAGTCAATGGTTATTAATAGGTAAAGTGTAGATGTTTGCAAATGATTTACTTTTTAGAAGTATATATAGTTGAGAAGATGCAATGGTTTTCCTATAAACAGCTTTGCTCTTATTTATCACCATAGCCAATAAGACCTATGTGATCTAGCACCTGTCTACCTCCCTGACATCAACGCTTACCACTTTTCTCCTCACCCCAAAAGCTCCAACCACAGGGCCTCCTTTCTAATTTCCAGCCTTGGGTCACTTCCATGTTCCAGGTATAGTTTGAATGAGGCCACTGCATCTGTCTTTTCTGGATCTTAAATTCTGTGGAGGGAAACAGACAATAGGCACATGAATACATTTATAAGTTTGATCGTTTCAAGTGTTCTGAAGCAATTAAAATAGGATGATGATGATGGGATAGAGACTGACTGATGGGTGGCCAGGTAAGGCCTCTTTGGGGAGATTTTATCTGAGATGCGAGAAATGAGAAACAGCTGCAGGTCAAAGGACACATTTTGTAGTAGCAAGTGCAAATGCCCTGAGGCTGAAAAGAACTTGCTGATTTGGAAGGTCAGAAAGGAGCCTGTGGGGCATCTGCTATGCTATCTCAAGGAGAAACGTAAATGATCTCTGCTGCTGCCCAACTCATTGATAGGCCATAAGCAGTAATTACAAAATAAGTGCTTTATTTCCTGCAATCATTTTGAGTTTTTGTAAAAATCTAGGTATGAAAGTTGAGGCAATTCAAGATCTAATTTGAGATGGAGTAATATGAGGCCCAGAGAGGTTAAGTAATTTGCCCAAGGTCACACTGCTGGTTAATAAGTTAACTTAGTGGAAGAAACCAAAGGAAAGCCCTGGCTTCTGCATTTGCAGGGTGGTGTTCTTGACCCACACCACTCTGCCTCCCAGGGGTCTTCACAGAATTTACCAAAGGTTACTTTTTCTTGAAAATTATTCTGGTGTCTGGTTCTATATGTAATTATGACCCAAAGACACACCATCACTATATGTCTTTTGACTTTTGTTAAAAATCTAGCTCAGGGTTCCTGATTTCTTGGGCTTGTCAGTAGCCAAAGATGAGCTAAAAATCTCTCACCCCTAACAGGAACCAAACACTACTATCTCCTCTGGGCCAGGCATTGAGATCAGTGAGATTATTATAAGTTCTGGCTGGGCTGCAGATGAGACAGAATGGCCTGCCTCCCATTACTGGATATTCATGTCAAGGAGGATAACCATATGCCCCCGCGCCCTCACCTTGTCCCTTTGGGTCCCCAACAGCAAATGAATTGACAGCAGTCTTTTTCATTTTTTCTGTTTTGGCCTTGCTGCACGGCTTGTGGGATCTTAGCTCCCTGACCAGGGATTGAACCTGGGCCCTCGGCAATGAGAGCGTGGAGCCCTACCCACTGGACTGCCAGGAAATTCCTTTGACAGCAGTCTTGATTCTAAATAAGTGTGGGAATTCTCTGATATAATAGAATCAAATGATTTTAAAACAGTAGAATAAAAATGGAGGTGGACAAGTGAAATATTTTCAGTGATTATAAACTGGCAAAGACTAAGCTAATTCCAGCCACTACTACATAACTAATCATCACTATACTAGTATTGAAAAAACTTGGAGTCTAGCCCAGTCCAATAGTGAAATGCCCTTTTAGTAAGAAAGTTTAGAAAAGTAAACCTAGCCCCTTCTCCAGTACCTCTGGTGAAACTCAGGTTCACAATATTCTCCTTCAACATCTAAAATCTGTCTTCTCTTCAGCAAGTCTTTCTCTCCTTTCTCATACTGCTGGCGGGGGTGGGGGGGATGTAAACAAGTCATTTTTTCATGAACTCAATTTGGCTATTAGGTATCAAGAAACTCAAAAAACTATGTAGACTTTGACCCAACAATTGTAATTCTAAGATTTGATCATAGGGAAATCAGGAATACCTGCAAGATTATATGGCAAGATTTATATCACAGGATAGTCACAGCAATGTTATTTATGATAGTGAAATACTGAAAATAATTTAAAGGAGATTGGAATCTCTCAAAATGTTTTTTGTAGAAACTGGTCTCATAATATTCTCCACAAATCCACACATACACATACACACACACACAGGATTCTGTGATTAAATAAGTTTGAGACACACACACTATATCCCTCTTCTAAGGTGTCACAAAGCATATTAGCAAGAATCTTCTCTGAAAAATTCCTGCAGTAAAGAAATCTATTTAACAATGTTTAACTCAGTGTTTCTCAAAATCTTTTGGCCATGGAACCCCTTTACTGCATAACTTTAACATACTCCAGAACTAGGGCACTCCAAAATATACTTCAGGAAATACTAGGTTAAATAAATTTACATAACCATATTATGGAATGCTTTGCTGCTATTTAAAACAATGATAAAGAAGATTGATCCTATGGCATAAGTGCTGATGATACATTGCTGAGTGCAAAAAAAAGCAGGTTACATAAAGAGGAATATTTTGTTATCCTAATTTTGGACAATTGTGTGTACAATTATACCAAAATAATGACAGATTTCATCTTTTGGTGATAGAATTACTGATGGTTTTACTTATTTCTTTGTACTTTTAAATATTTTCCCACTTCTTATTAGTAATAGACATTGATTTTTTTATGAGGAAAAATATTTTAAACTTTTGATTTTTAAATAATTGTAGAGTTACTGCTATAGACTGATTTGTATCTTCCCCAAATGCGTATGTTGAAATCTAATCCTCATGGTGATGGCACTAGGAGGTGGGGCCTTTGGGAGCTGATTGGGTCATGAGAGTGGAACCTCCATGAATGGGGTTAGCGCCTTATAAAAGAGACCCCACAGAGCTTCCTCACCCTTTCTGCCATGTAAGGACACAGCGAAAACACAGCCATCTCTGAACCAGGCCCTTGCCAGACATTGAATTTGCTAGTGCCTTGATCTTGGAGTTGCCATCCTCCAGAATTGTGAGAAATAAATTTCTGTTGTTTATAAGCCATACAGTTTATGGTGTTTTGTTATACAGCCTGAACAGACTAAGACAGTTACAGAAAAGTTGCAAAAATAGTACAGAAAATTGTCATACACCCTTTATTCATGTTCCCCTTGTATTGACATCTCATAAAAAAAAAACACAGTGCAATGATGGAAACCAGGAAACTAACACTGATGCAATATTCATTTGGATTTCACCAGTTTCCCCACTAATATCCTCTTTCTGGTTCAGAATCCATCCCAGAATCCCACACTGAGCTTAATCCATCCCAGAATCCCACACTGACTAAGCTCAGTGTGGGATTCTGTCTCCTATGTTCTGTGACAGTTTCTCAGGCCTCCCTTGTCTTTAATGACCTTGACATTTTCAAAGAGTCCTGGCTAGTTATTTGTAGATTGTTCTTCCACTTGAGTTTGTCTGATGTGTTCTCCAGTTAGATTCATGTACTTTTGATATTTTGGCAAAAATGTTCCAGAAATTGTGTCATGCCCTCCTCAGTGCATCATATCAGGAATTACATGATGTCAGTATATTTTATTACTGGTCTTGTTAACTTTGATCACTTAATAAGTACCTTGAGGAAAGATATTTTGAGACTATGCAAATCCTGTTTCTCATCACACTTTTACTTACTGATTTTAGTATCCGTTGGTGATTATTGTCTATAAAAGTTATCACTGTTGTGTTTTTCCTAATGATTTTCTCTTTCCATCATTCCACATTTATTACTTGGAAATCTACTATAAGAAAGATTTGTCCCTTTGCCTCCATTTATTTATATATCAATTATTTTTATATAAATTTGGACTAATTATTATTTTATTCTTGGATTATCATTACTATAATTTTTATCCTCAAACCATCCCAGAATCGGCCATTCAGACTCTCTTTAAGTTCATTCCTGTGTCCTTTTAACATGTTTCCATCCTTTTTTGAGCACTTCATTACTTTCTGGAACGCGGAGATATTCCAGAATCAACTCGTGCTTTCCTTTCCCCAGCCCTGGAATCAAATATTTCTCCAAGGTTCTTTTTATTGGAGACACCAAGATCTGTCACATGATGAGCTCACTTCTACCAGGGTATTATTGCTTCTAGGCCCTTTTAGTGGACAGAGCTTGGGAATCTACAAAGTGTGCTCATGCATGCATACATCCTCATTATATAGACATCTATTTACCTACCACCATGATCTCATGCTGATACCTCTGATCCCAGTCAAGCTCTGCAAGTTCCTTCTAGTCTTCCTCCTTTTCTCATTTGTAACCCTTTTCTCCAACAGTGGGAAACCCAGCTCTCATGATCCACAATACATTTATTTTTGTTTGTTCAATCCTGGAATATATATAAACAGTTTCAGAACTGTGAAAAAATTTAAATTTACCAACTGGAGTAGAATATTTGTATGGAATTCTTTTTGTCTTTAGGTGAATAATAACTAAGTACTGCTTACTAAGTACTGCTTTCCAAAGCTACTTAGGTTAGTTTTTTTTTTTTAAAGCTAAAAGCTGACACTGGGCTTCCCTGGTGGCGCAGTGGTTGAGAGTCCGCCTGCCGATGCAGGGGACACGGGTTCGTGCCCCGGTCCGCGAAGATCCCACATGCTGCGGAGTGGCTGGACCCGTGAGCCATGGCCACTGAGCCTGCGCCTCCAGAGCCTGTGCTCCGCAACGGGAGAGGGCACAACAGTGAGAGGCCCACGTACCACAGAAAAAAAAAAAAAAGCTGACACTAACTTTAATTTTATTTAGATATAATTGATACATAACATTTTGTAAGTTTAAGGTATACAGCGTGTTGATTTGATATATTTACATATTGCGATATGATTATGACGGTAGCATTAGCTAACGTGTCACATAATTATCACCTCTTGGTGGCGGGAATTAAGATTTAGTCTCTTAGCAGCTTTGAAGTATATGATAATGATACAGTAGTGTTGTATTTAATCTTAGGTTAGTTCTTGTCCTCTCCTCCCCTTTTGGTGCAGTTACAGCTGCCATCCCTCGGTATCTGAGGAAGATTGGTTACAGGACCTGCTGTGGATTCCACAATCCAGCCAAGGCTCGAGTTCCATAGTTGGCCCTCTGTATCCATGGATTCAGAGCCCCACATTCGACCAACCACGGATAGTAAAGGTAGTATGTGATCTATGGTTGGTTGTATCCACAGATGCAGAACCCTTGGATACAGAGGGCCGACTGTATATGTATTGTTAATTTGTCACACAGTTAGGTTCATTTTTTTAATTTGTATTCCATTGGGTATCTCCCGACATCCTGGTTGATTTTACCTTTTTAAGTTTATTTTAATGGTTCACTAAATATACCTGAGTCAGAGCTACATATTTAAAAAGATATACTCAGGGAAGTGTCATTCTGTCTCATCCCTGGTACCCCCTCCCCCTTCCATTCCTCATTCTTTCCATCCTGTTCCCAACCACCACCTCTCAGTAACGAATTCTATTCGTTTCTAGTTTATCTTTTCTGTATTTCTTTTGCACAAATGATCAGATGCCTATATTTTTTCCTCTATCTCCTTTCTTACGTGAAGGATAACATGCTATAAATACACTATATACTTTGCTTTTTTTATTTAACAGCATATCTTAGAAATCACTCCAGCTTTTTAAAAACCAGTTACATAGTACTCTGTTGAGTACTGTATGGTACAGAGTACTCTGCATTGTTTATTCAACCACTCCCCTATGTATCGGTATCTAAGTTCTCACTAATATTTTGCAGTTACAACCAATGCTGAAATGAATAACCTTGTGCATGTGTCTTTATATATTGTTGGACATATATCTTCAGGATAGATTCCAAGTAAAATTGCTGGATCAAAAATAAGTGCATGTGTAGTTTTGTTAGGCATTGCCAAATTACCCTCAAGAATGGGCGTACCAGTTTGCATTTCTGTCAGCAAGTGTATGAGAATGCTTGTTACTCCATAGTCTTGCCAACAGAAGGTGTTGTCTGCTGTTTAATTTTCCCCAATCTAATAGACAGGAAAAAGTATGTAAGTTGAGTGTTGGTTTAATTTTCATTTCTCTAATAAAGGTTGGTGGGTTTGAACATATTTTTTGTAAGTATAAGGTCCATTTTATAGCTGTTTTGTGAATTGTCTGTTTATGTCCTTTTTTCATTTTTCTATCATGCTTTTGGTCCTTTGTCACTTAATTTTTAAGAGTTCTTTATGTAGTAAGTCGATTTGCCCTTTGTGGTATATGTTGCAAATATTTCCTCCCAGTTTGTTAGTTTTTGTTTTGTTTTGGGATTTTTTTTTTGAGCTTTTTAATACGTGTTTCTTGCCCTGCAGAATTTTTATTTAATTTTATAAAACTTATCAAACCTTTCACTTAACCTTTAAATTTTATTATGTATTTTTAAATGCGTTGCCTGTGCTATCCCTGAAAGACTGAGATACTACCTCAGTGCAAAGAAAAGTAAGAACTTACTCTAGCATATTTTAAACCCAAGAGTAAGAAAGTAGAAACCTCAAGGCTCCTGTAGTCAGGGAGATTCTGTTGCTACCTAGGTCACTTTCATCCTTTTAGCTGTGAGACTTTTGGCAAAGTATAAAACCTCTTGGAGCCTAGTTTTTCTCATCTGTAAAATGGGGTGGTAAAACCTACTGTGTGCTGTTGTGAGGATTTGAAATGCTTGTTTCAATGCTTGGAGACATTTTTTATTATTATATACAAAATACATCTTAATTCTAAATGATAATTTAATAAAATCTCAAGAGATGTACCTGACATTTTATTCTCAATGTTATCTCATCAAGACTCCACCACTTCTATAAGAGCAAAGAACCTGAGAGATTTTAAACGATTCACCTGTACATTCATCAAAATTGTTCTTCTCTTGGCTTTCTGAAGTACTTTATCTTCTGAAATACTATCATGTCTCCGTTCTAAATGAATTCAGAGAAACATTATGAGAATGAAGGAGTTAACATCCATAAGGCGCACTGAGCTGGCAGATAAGAGCATCAAAATGAGTTCCAGAAAGGATTCTAATGAACCCAATTTATTATCACCTTATCTCTCCAAAGCCCTTTCCTGCCGCCAGCCCCAAGTTCAAAGTTTTGTGGTCATTCCCGAAGGACACATATTCTATAGAACCAGGAATCTTCAGCTGACACTGGTTATTGTCAGTACCATGAAGGTACTCATTGGAATTCCCCTTGCCAAATGTGCTTTTCCCTCAACAAGCAATTCCTTTTCAGTGTCCCTATGAAATGAAACAGATGCCCATAAAGAAGTCTGATGTCACTCTTGTTTTCAATACCATTCAAAGCAAACACAACCAAGATGAGTCCCCTAATCCTTTGGCAGCTGCACCCAAATTATTTGAACATGATGAAGTTCCCATCTACGAATAAGTTAATTAGGTGGATGCGTGTCTTTATAGAGTGCAGATGTCTAACAGGACAAAAGAAAAAAAATTAAAAAGTCTAAGCGCTCCATGGATGGGAATGGATTTTTATCTAGTTAACTGATGTTTGCTTTTCTCATGACTTTATTCCCAAAAGGGTGATTTGGACATAGTTGTCCTTCCACCCTTTTACAATTCCTCAGTGCCTCAGGGTACATGCAACTGATGGAGGGAAAAAAGAGTGGAAGTGACAAGTGAAAGGCAAATAACTTTGATTGCACCTCTACTATAATCCAGGCACTATCCTAGCTACTTACAGATACATTACTTCAGTGGTTCTTAGTCAAGAGGGTACCACTCCCAAGTGGCATTTGAAAATTTGTGGAGCCACTTTTTGTTGTCATAATAATTGAAGAGTACTACTGATATTTATGGGGTGGTGTGGTATAATAAAAAATAAATATTTGTTCTTTGTTCATGTTTCCTGGCACAGAGCCACTAAAGCCCTTGGAATCTCCTAAGTGATGAGTGTCCTTTGAATTGTAGTCAGATGATTCTTAGGGAGTTTGGGGAAAGGTGTGGGGGACTTAGATAGCTTCAGGATAGGGTGTGCTTGCCAGAAAGATCAGCCGTGATGAGAGGGTTGGAGCTTTCAGCCCCATTCCCACTTCTGTGTAGGGAAGAGGGGGCTGGAGGTTGAGGTCAATCACCAATGGCCAATGATTAAATTAATTGGTGTCTACGTAATAAAACCTCCACAAAACTCCCTAAATAATGAGGTTTGGAGAGCTTCTGAGTTGGTGATCACATATCCATGCTAGAAGGGGGGCATGCGCAGGAAGGGCATGGAAGCTTGGCGGCTCCTGCAACTCCATACCTGGCCATATTTCTTCCATTTGGCTGTTCCTAAGTTGCATCCTTTATAATAAATCTGTAATAGTAAGTAGAGCACTTTCCTGAGTTCCGTGAGTCAGTTATTGAACCTGGAGTAGGGAAATAGCGGTGACTTCCAAGTCTGTAGTCAGTGGGTAAGAACGGTGGGTAGCTTGGACACTCCATTTGTGGCTACCGTCTGAAGTGGGGACAGTCTTGTGGGTCTGAGCCCTTAACCTGTGGGATCTGCACTAACTCTGGATAGCGTCAGAATTGAACTGAAATTTTGGATACCCAGTTGGTGTTGGAGAATTTGTTGTTGGAGATGGAAAAAAACAACTCCGTTGGGGCACAAACATGCATCGTGTTAGGCACCCTGCAGTGCCTGGAATAGTTCTGCAGAAGGAAGAATTGTCCTGCATCTCACATGACATTCAAAGGGCTCACGGGTGAAAACCTGCTTATAACTATCTGAGTCTAGAACCCGGCTTTATCTTATTTAAAAAGTATGTTTTGCCTAGGTTGTTTTAATATACCTATAACTTTTCAGAAATGCAACTGTAAAGTTAAGTAAACTGAGGGAAGACTGCACTTTATTTTGTGCTATGTGCTACTTGAGTTGCTAGTACAACACGCCTGTATTGGTCTGCATTTGACTGTCACATATTATGGTGAAAAATGTAGGTGCAAACATTGGACCATTTTGTTGTATTATCTAGTATAGTTGTACCTGAGCACTTACAAATTATTTTATTATAAATTACTTTCCTTTTATATCTTCTTTATTTCACATATGGGAATTTATTGATTTTTTATGTACGTATATAGGTTACGTTATTTATGAATTTTACTTCAGGATAGTAAAGGAGGCATTACAAAATATTTCCAATAAAATTGCATCATTTGTTCTAAGAGGGTTGAGACTCACTGTATCATTTCATCAGCTCCTCACAATGATTTTGAGAGGATATCCTGTTAGCCACATTTTGTAGATGGAGGCATTGGAGATCAGAGTGGTCAAGTCTTTTGCCCAGACTCACACAGCCAGTAACTGGCAAAGCCAGGATTCAAACGGTTTCTGTCTGATCCTGAAGCCCCAAATTTAATGGAAATAAGAGGACAAAGGACAGAAGGATAGATTAAGGAAAAAGGATAGAGAAGGCAAAAAAAAGAGAAGAAAAAGTATAGAGAATAAAAAAGATGCAAAGTCATTTTCATTTCAATTGTTAAACTCTGCTGAGTAATCTAAATACATGTAAAAGTTTCTCAATGAGAAATATTATCTGATGTCTTCTATATATAACATATGTTAAAAACTGCTGAGGATACAAAAGTAGTTTTTTAAGTATAAGACACAACACTATCCTTGAGAAACTCATAGATGGGAAGATAACATACATTTATTTAAAACAAATGAGCAAAAGAACAAGCAACACAGTCCAGTATACATAAAGTACAAAAGGAGAGGAGCAGTGTCATCTCTTCATCGAAATGCAGGGCCGAGTTTCTAGATAGCCTTTCTCTTCTCACTGCATTCAAGGGAGGCGAAACTAATTGGTTATATGCTCAATGAAAACTTCATATCACAGGCACACACACTTTTCCCTCCTAAGTCAAGCTGCTTCTGAGGTTTATCCTGGCTTTATGAGACACAACTTACTGCCAGTTTTCTCTTTCCAGAGCTGATGGCTTGGGGTCACCTGAATTTTTACTGGAAGAAAATACCACAGCCCCCAAAGCAAGGATCAATCGAGTTGTCAGTAAACGCATCACGCTTTGTGCCATGTCCCAAAGCCACAGCCACCACAGCCTCCACAGCGTGGGTGCGTGGCCCACTTCCTGATTCTGTCTGATGCCACTGTTTTTCTGCCATTCTCACTCCTCACTGGCCCTAGGACCAGTCTTAAGGGGAACTGCTCTCTTTTTATCCCAGGGAAGTTATTTCTTTTTCAGGACTCACAGGCAGAGGCAGGTTTCTGTGTTTGCTAAAGAAGCTTAAGATTCAGAGCCCCTCATTTGTACAGGCTCCTCCTAAGATCCAGGGAGGGGGCCAATCATATGTTCCCATGGTCTCAAGTTTTAATAACATCTGCAAAAGTAAGATATTGTAATTATAATTGGTTAAGGCCACTGTCTTCATGTGGGCTTCCTCTCCGTCCCAGGCCCCTTTGTCAGGAGGGTGTTGGAGTAGTGACCGTAGTTTTAGTTCCAGCTAAGGAGAGCTTGAGATAGGGATACATTTAGTTTGGGTGTAGTGGGATATACGTTTGTGGTTCACACTCATTTCTTCATTGTGTGTTTCTTTTCCTTTATTTATTATTTACATATTTATATAAAATTTTAAAATTGAGATGTAATAAATATATAACATTTCATTAGTTTCAGGTATATAACATAATGATTTTACATATGTATATGTTGTAAAATAATCACTCACTTCTTTTTTGTTTTTTTTTTGTTTTTTTGCGGTACGCGGGCCTCTCACTGCTGTGGCCTCTCCCGTTGCGGAGCACAGGCTCCGGATGCGAAGGCCCAGCAGCCATGGCCCACAGGCCCAGCCGCTCCGCGGCATGTGGGATCTTCCCGGACCGGGGCACGAACCCGTGTCCCCTGCATCGGCAGGCGGACTCCCAACCACTGCGCCACCAGGGAAGCCCCCACTCACTTCTATATGCAGTTAAATATGGCTAGTTGTACTGGGATAACAATGGCTTCTCGGAATCTGCCTTTCACTGATTATACTGCTCACCTATCATCAAATGTGTCATGAAGATACAGACCGGCGGCTGTATGGCATTCTCAAAATATCATACATACGGTGCCCGGCATCAGACATTTATAGGTAAAGTAGAGAAACAAGGTGTGAAAGAGCCAGGAGTTGGTCCATGAAAAATTCTTCCAAATCTTAGAGCTCATATGAAAAAGAAACTTGTAGAGGCTTTCCCAAATTTGACAACAACCCTAAAAATGTACTGATGTCACACATCATAACTGGTATAGCTGAAAGAAACCTTTCCTAGTCTATCAAAAATGAAAGACAAATTTTGATGTGAGAAAAGATTGAATTATTTTTCTTTTCTTTCCCTTAGAAAGTGATATTACAAAATTGTTGTCAAATAAAGAGTTATTCAGAATATTGATCCCCCAAAATGCAAGGAACAAAGAAGTATTAGAGAGGTAAATGTTCTGAGAACCCCAATTCCAGTGTGTCATAGGGTTTTCCCAAGTAATCCTCAGATACCACCAGAGTGTCCTACAAGTCAACTCAATTCTGACACTATCTACCTGGAGATAGCATCAGATCCCACAGGTTAAGGGCTCAGTTCCACAAGACTGCCTCCCACTTCAGATGCCAGTTACAAGTCCAAGTTGTCACCTGGGCTTCTGACCCACTGGCTGTAGATTGGAGATTCCCACAACCTCATTCCTGAGTTTGATTAATCTGCTGGAGCAGCTCACAGAACTCAGAGAAAGATTTTGCTTTCTAGATTCCTGGTCTAGATTCCTGAAAAGATGGAACTCCGAAACAGCCAGATGGAAGAGATACACAGGCAAGGCATGGAGAAGGCACAGAGCTTCCATGCCCTCTCAAGAGTGCACCATTCTCCCCAAATCTCTACACATTCACCAACCTGGAAGGTCTTTGAGCCCTGTCTTTTTGAGTTTTTATGTAGGCTTCATTACACAGGCATTACTGATTAAATCATTGGCCATTGGCAATTGATTCAACTTCCACTCCCTCCCCTCTCCCCTCCTCAGAGGCAGGGGGGTGGGACTGAAAGTTCCAACTCTCTAATAATGTGGTTGGTTCTCCTGCCAACCAGCCCTCATCCTTAGGTGCATTCCAAAAGTCATCTCATAATATAATATAAAACACACCTTTATCTTCCTCATCACTTAGGAGATTCTGAGGCTTTTAGGAGCTCTGTGCCAGGAATGGGGATGTAGACCAAGTATATATTTCTTACTATAAATCACAATGTCATAGAGGTGTGTTGGGCAATTAATTAGTACAATTATTATGCTCTTTTTCTGGCTTTGTGATGTTTGGATTATTATCAGCTTTTTAAAATGTGTAATTTCTTGAGATTTATTTTCTTATTCAAAATAAATATTTACTTTTGTACCTAACTTTGTATTAATAATTTTGTATCACTTTTATGAAAGAGGGCCTCTGAAATTGTATAAGCTTCAGGTCTTACAAGACTTGGATTTATCCCGGCTGGCTTAGTTATTTTCAAAGTGTTGTTATGCAAAGATGATTTGTTTCATAGGGTACCAGAGGGCCAGAAATTTAATCGATGGTGGGAGTCGCAGGAGAACAGATTTCAGGTCAATTTAAGAAGAATATTTTAATATTCAGAGCCTTTCAAAGATGAAGAGGGAAATCATGAAGAGTAGTGATTTCCATTGGAGATATGTCAGTGGAGATATTTAAGTAAAAGCTTCACCATCAGTTGACATGGCTATTGTCGTGTGGGCCCAAGCTTGGAAGGCCATTTGGGCATAATGAATTTTCAGGTATACTTTGATGCCTAGAGTTTCTGCTTCTTCCTTTCTGTTGTACCCACGGCCCCCTTCTTATGCCCTCACACTGCTTTCACAGTAGACTCTTACTTTCTGTCCAAGTAATGACGACAGAAAACAAGGAACCTGACAATCTTTTTATAAAGAGGAACTGAGGGCTCAGAAGTGAGATTAATGGCCTGGCATGTTCAGCCATCAAGAGGGAATCCACTGCAGACAGTTTCTAGAAACACCTTCTACAAGCTTCCCAGTTTCTAGAAACACCTTCTACAAGCTTCCCAAAGACCTAATCACGTCCTAAAGGAAAGACCCAGCTTCTCACTAAGGGTGGAGGCAGTTGCTTTGCCATTAACGTTTTCAAGGGGTCACTTCCACACCATGCACCCAACACGCCACCCAGAAAATGTAACTGAACATCAGTTTTGCTCTTCTTCTTGCTTAACTGTTTTAAATGTCCTTGAACTGCATTTCTCCACCAGGCTTAATGTCATGGATTGTGGATTACATTTACTGCTCAGCACTTCTTACTCAATCCTGGACGATCGCAGACCTACTGAGTTGTTAACTCACATGGTCAGCATTACTGTCTGAGAGTAGTTATACCAAATGACTGTAGCAGAGAACAGTTAACACCTGGCCTCAGTGAGGCCCAGTGAAATCAGCACTTTGGTTCTTCTTTTCCACCTAGCAAAAACCCAGGGGGAATGTACGCATAATGACTTGGGTTAACTGTCCTTATCTTGCAGAGAGTTCAGATTACTGCTCCAGTCTTCCTAGCTGCCTTATCTTGGAAAATTATATTTGAAAGCTGCAGGATGTCCACTTCTCCCATCTTACAGGCAGTTTATAGTATTCCAGAGAAAGATGTGAGTTCTTCCCAGTCACACAGAAAGTCAGGAGGTTGCTCCGTTTTTGTTTTTGTTTTCGTACTAGCACAAGTCACCTGGTTAGGAGATTTCCAAAAAGTTGATGTGGAAGCTACAAAAAGCTTTAGAATCATAGACTCAAAGTTGAAAGGGACCTTAAAACTTATTTAGTATTTGCATCTCTACACCTTGAACATCTTCTCAAATAAAGATGACTAGAACCTGCTGCATGTGTGACGTCCCACTGAAGCTACTTTATCTCCTGATCGGGATGAGAATTCCACTCCTGTCGGATAGATGAGCCCGGGAGAGTGGAGCACAGTGAGTATAACTGGCCTCTGAAGGCACTTGAAATCATTGCTAAAGGGTTCCCAGGTCAGTGTTAATAACTTCGTGAACTTTTCTGGGTCTTTTTCTCATTTGTCAGCCCTATTCAGTGTAGATTGCTCTGTGCAAGTCTGACATGTGTTGGGATGCTCAGGTTCAGAATGTCAGCAGTTCTATTTAAGAGGAGGACAGCCTGCGGCTGCTGAGAGTAGGGAAAAAATTCCGAAATGTCCTCTCCTGATTCACTCAACCGTCCCTCCCACCGCTCCCTCGAAGGGGAGGTTGACAAATTCCCGATATCAAAACCAGCTGTCAGAACAACATAGGGTAAAACTGTCCTCATCCAAGGCACCAATTAATTCAGTGACTGTCAATGCTAGGATAATTGATAGACTCCACAATCTGGCTGAGTAATGAAAGTTGAAGGCACTGCTAAGTCCATGTCACCTCCTAACAGGTCTGGTAGTGGAACTGGGGTTGTCAGAGCTGGACGATATCAATAAGCCTCTGCAAAAATTAAAGCTTGATTTTTAAAAGTCTGTGTGTAGGCAGAGGGAAGGAGGACCCCTAATCAACTTGATCTTTTACTATGGGACAAGATGTTCTCAAGACTCTTACCAGAAAATGCTAACACGGCAGATAGGTAAACACTCTACTGGTTTATTCTGAGGTTTGTTTGCAAGTAGGCAGCTCCCTCCTTGGGGATGCCGTTTCAGACTGCAGTAGTCTGGATCTTTCTGCATTACTTACTCACTTTGTTAAAAGTAGAAAATAGAAGTTTGGATCAACAAAAGTCCAGCCAAGAGATCTGGTAGGAAATATTCTTTATTCTTAAGATGGGATAATCCAGTGACTATTATGCAATGTGAATATTCTCATGACTAGAGATCTTTGCTGAACCTATGATGATGTAATATAGAACACTGTGGAATTCCAGCTGACAGTCACAATTAGATAGTTCTGGCAGGGTGAACCAGGGAAATTAAAGGTCTGAGAGACCCTCTAGGAAAGCAAAGGGTCATTTCCAAGGAGGTCAGCTAAGAAGGGGCAAGTAGGTACAATAGGTCTAAATAGGCAAGATGTCAACTATAAGGGTTATAAGATCTATACCTGTGAGCAAGGTTGACCTCTGATCTGTTCATTCTAACATTGCTGTATGTTTCTTATACTAATTTACACTCTTTGGCGAACATGGACCATACTTAGCCCAAATGTAATAGTAATAACAATAATACAATTTACTGAGCACTTATTATGTTCAAATACTCTGCTTAGATTTTATTTTTTTAACATCTTTATTGGAGTATAATTGCTTTACAATGGTGTGTTAGTTTCTGCTTTATAACAAAGTGAATCAGCTATACATATACATATATCCGCATATCTCCTCTCTCTTGCGTCTCCCTCCCACCCTCCCTATCCCACCCCTCTAGGTGGTCACAAGGCACTGAGCTGATCTCCCTGTGCTACACGGCTGCTTCCCACTAGCTATCTATTTTACATTTGGTAGTGTATATATGTCCATGCCACTCTCTCACTTTGTCCCAGCTTACCCTTCTCCCTCCCCGTGTCCTCAAGTCCATTCTCTACATCTGCGTCTTTATCCCTGTCCTGCCCTTAGGTTCATCAGAACAATTTTTTTTTTTTTAGATTCCATGTATATGTGTTAGTATACGGTATTTGTGTTTCTCTTTCTGACTTACTTCACTCTGTATGACAGACTCTAGGCCCATCCACCTCACTACAAATAACTCAGTTGCGTTTCTTTTTATGGCTGAGTAATATTCCATTGTGTGTATGTGCCATATCTTCTTTATCCATTCATCTGTCGATGGACATTTAGGTTGCTTCCATGTCCTGGCTATTGTAAATAGAGCTGCAATGAACATTGTGGTACATGACTTTTTTTTTTCTTGTGGTACGCGGGCCTCTCACCGCTGTGGCCTCTCCTGTTGCGGAGCACAGGCTCAGCGGCCATGGCTCACGGGGCCAGCTGCTCTGCGGCATGCGGGATCCTCCCGGACCGGGGCATGAACCCGTGTCCCCTGCATCGGCAGGCGGACTCTCAACCACTGCGCCACCAGGGAAGCCCTTTAGGGTTGTTTTTGATGCTCCAGGTAAATGCAAATTGTTGCTCCTAGGATCAGGAGAATCTTAAATCTTGCTCAGAAACACTCTAGGCATCTTTCTCACCTTGGCCTGTTTGCTTTCCAATTGTTTTGATGGCCACACCATTTAAATAATCTGTGTACTCAGAGGAGAGAAAATCGAGCAAAAGAGTGAGCAGTGAATCCCAGGCAGGCTGGGGCGCTAGGGATTAGCTTCCTTGGAGCAGCCTGATTGATAAGCTGGGATTTGTCTAGGCAGGCAGTGTTCAGTTTGGATTTGTCAGGATCACGAAGATTTGTTTTCTTCTGTAGTAATGGAGCCTCGGGATGAGTTCAGTGTAATGTTTGTTCACCTTGACTATGATCTTTAAAATCATGACCATGTTTCTCCAGCCACCCACCTAAAAAAACCCAGAGATAGATTTGTGTTGTGTCTTCCAGTGGACATCGTTTCTCTTGAAATGTAAAACATTTTTCCTCCTTTCTATACTTCATCTTGAGTAAAGTTATTTAATGAAAAAAAAAAAGATACAAAGTAAGAAAGGAAAAGGAAAGAAAGGAAGAAAGTCCTATCCTGATTTTTGCCCTGAGACCAAAGTCCTTGTATCAATGGAAAATAAATATTTGATGCCCATATAACTGATTCACTTTGTTATAAACCAGAAACTAACACACCATTGTAAAGCAATTATACGCCAATAAAGATGTTAAAAAAAAACAAACCTACAAATATTTGGTGCCCAGTAGAATTATCTCTCCTCTTCTCCCCCATCACCCCAATTCAAGAGGCTTTCATTTCATTTCATTTCATTTTTACATTGACCAACTAAAGCTGTCATGCTCGGGAGCTAAATGTGTTATCCTGCGTGGGCATCACATCCATCAATTAATGTTTCTGCCTTCTGTGCTAAAGGAAGTATCTCCAAGTTCATCTTGGTGAATTTTTCTCTCTGCCTCATTACCCAAGCTAGATACAGCACAGACTTTTCATGCTTAATGGTGACCATCTTACACACATTCTGATTCTTTTGAATGCACACGTGCTTATTTATAGGGGCCCGTGAACATCCCATTGACTGTTTTTGCATTAAAAACACTTAAATTACAACAGCCATACAAGTCCCTTGTAAAATAAAATCAAACATCATAGAAGTGTTTTTAAAAAGTGAAAGCCCTCGAAGAGATTTTCTTTCCAATGCACGATCATAAGTCAAATCACACTATTCATACACCACTGCGATTTGATTCTTTTACTTCCTTTTTTCAAATCTGAATACATAGTAATAAGATGGTCATTAATAACTGATAGTTTTCTTTATACCACTTATTACTAATAAAGCTTACATTTTGAGAGTGTGTTTAACTTTTATAGCACATTCACATATAATTTCTTAATTGCTCCTTAGATGGACCTATGAAGTTTTATGAGAGGAGACCCTGAATCACTAAGATTCCTAAGGTAAATTCCTTATGTATTTCTCTGTGTTTACTTGCTTATTTTCTGGCTCTCTCAGTTGAATGCAAATTTCATGAGGGCAAGAGACCCTGTCTGTCTATGTCACGCCTGATTCTCTCTGGTATATTTTAAGTTGTCAATAAATGTATGTGTAAAAACAAATAACAAATAATTTATTCTAAATATATCTTCTGGATAACTGACAGTTTCGATTTTTAAAAATCTAAATGAATTTTTGCTGAAATGTATAAAAGCCTTTCTTGCCTTTATAAAGAGAGCCTTTATAAAGATTGTCCACAATCTAGCTATTTCTTGGGAGTACAAGATCATCATTGTATGGTTGACTATTACTTTGTTGTATATTTTACCACTGTGATTTTAAGGCTCAAGATGTATCAGGCTCTTTGTCTCTACCCTAACTCACCTAGGCATTTATTTAATTCTGTTTGAATTCTTGAGTTTTCTGACCCCCCAAAAAATAGCTACAATTGATAGCATCCATTTTATTTCAGCAAATGTCTATATTCAGTGCCTGGTATATGCAAGATGTAATAATGATTACAAGAAACAGTGACACAGTCCCAGTACACAGTGATCATGGCATCATATGTCCTTGATGACAGTACACAAGAATCCTTCTCATTTTGAATCTACTTCTGCTCTGTAATGCTACGTAGTGAGTTTAGGAATCAGTAACCAAGTGTGTTAGCAATGTGTGTGAAGTATATGAAAGCAGATATAGAAAGGAGTCTCCTATTTGGACTGTCAGGAGATTTTGTACGTAGGTTAAGTGATATCTAGTCCGATGTTTATGGAGGATTTTTAAAATTACATCCGATTCTCAATTATGTTTAGGAGACCTAAATTTTGTTTGTTTGTTTGTTTGGAGAGGAAGTATTAATCTAGACCCATATGACAGAAATGAAACTGAGGCCCGAAAGAACAAATATCTTGTCTAAGTTTGCGTTGCTAGTTAGAAGCAGAGTCAGAACCAAACTTTACCTTTCTTGACTGCTAATTCTATATATTTCCCACCAGACCACAGACTCACAAGAAATTGTAACAGAATGACAAAGCATACAAGTAAACCTTGTATGCATCTCTGTGTAATATTCCCAGAGCTTTCCAAAATGAGGGACAAGGGCCACTTAGCTTCTTCCCTATGAAGCAGCTGTCCTATGTGAGTCTCCTCATATCAAATCATAGGAGAACAAAGAGTTGAGGAAAGTTTTGCAATATGTGTGTAAGGGACAGGGACTTAGGAAAAACACCCACAGACATGGTAGTCAATTCAAAAGATAATCAGATGTTATCGCTTGCTCTTCTCGAAATCTTAAACTTTTACAGTTGCCCTGGGTATTAATTTAAGTGGAGCAAAAGTCCCAGGCGTGTAGGAAATGCGATGTCAATATAGTTTAACTTCATATGAACTTGTCCTCAGTACAGGCTTTTCTTGGGCTTCTTGTTGATGTGCGTTTCTAGATCCGGGTCTCTGGCGGCTCAGACCTCCTCTCGTCCCGGCTTTCTGAATTTTTGTGATAGTCTGTGGCATCTGCGTTGACTGATGCTGTGAGGGCTTTTCATGCAAGTGTGCTGACACTGAACACAGTAGCCAGAAGGACCTCCCCAACATACAAATTAAGTCATGTAATTCGACTACTGAAAAGCTTCCACTGTCTTCCTATGGCAATTAGAATGAAATCCTACATTGAAATTTGGTAAGAGAGTAGAACTTAAATGTTCTCACCTATATGTATATATGTATGTATATATATATAAAATATATTATATATATAGATGTGTTAATTAACGACTTGGGAGGAATCCTTTCATAATGTAAATGTATCTCAAATCACAATATAGACACTTTAAATGTCTTACAATTTAATTTGTCAATTATACTTCAATAAAGCTGAAAAGAAAGAGAAAGAATGAAATCCTAACCCCTGCAGGGCCTCCAAGGACTTTGATCATTTGGCACTTGTCACTTCCCCTCCCCTTTGCTCCCCACCCGCCTGCTCTGGCCACACTGGCCTTTTTTTTTTGCATCTCTCTTACTAGAAGCTCTGCACTTGCTGTTCCCTCTGCCTGAGCACTTTTCTCCCAGATCTTCATGAGGCTGCCTCATTCTCATCACTTAGGTCTTCACTCGACTGTCTTCTCATCAGAGACTTGTCTATGGCCACCCTCCTTCAGGTCGCTCACCCATCTCACCACACCCTGCCAATCAACTTCTAGTCCATTACTTGGTTATTTTCTTCATAGGGCTTATCACAATTTGAAATTCTTTTTCAAACGTACATTTTATTTTCTTTCTTCCCCAAAGAAATATGAGTTCCACAGAGGCGAGGACTTTTAAATTCTCATTTACTGCTGTCTTCCCAAAGCTCAGAACAGTGCCTAACGCATAGTAGGGGCTGAGAATTTGGTTGTCAAATGAATGAATAAATGAATGAACAGGGCACAGATGAGGTAAACTTTAGTAACTCTCACCACTGCTTAAGTACTTAGTCCTGCTCTCAAGCTCATTCACAACAGTCAGGCCCTTCTGACTGAGTGTGCTAGATGAACAGTCAATATTTCTTGCCCACGTCCATACCAGTAGGATCATTATAGAAGCCATGGTAATAAATGTGCTTACAGGTCATACATAACGACAACAAATGCAACAATAATACCACGTCATCATCGTCATCATCACAGTGACACTTATTGAGCACCTGCCAAATGTTGGGCACTACACTCGTCTCACATTTATTTCTAACCCTCACAACAGTCCTGCAAAGAAAATGATAGAATTCGTGTTTTGCAGAATAGGAAAGCCAGGGCACACATTCCTTATGTCTCAAACTTATTCGCAGACTCCCTTATTCCTCTCAGCATGCTCATCAATGCTTATTAATAAACTCCTCCTCTGAGCAGATATTCTGCCAGGGACCCAGGACGAAAGAAGCTCTCAGGGAGGGATAGGGAATGAGAGGAGCCCAGTGCCCCTGACCACAAGGGGCTGAAGAGACACCGTCCCCATGCTTGGCTCCAGCCAGAAAAGGAACTGCGCAGTGGGACAGAGGAGGGTGTGGGGATGATCCACATCACAGCAAAGGGTGAATTAATTTCCTGTTTAGGGGAAAATACTCAGAAGCTTGCTAAGCATGCCAGCTTCTTTGGGATTCCGAGGTGCACAGTCCCATCCGCTTTCCAGCAGAGCCCCGCGTGCAACAGAAATTTTCACGGTAACCCCCTTCTCCACAGCCTTCCACGCCATTGCACTCCACGGTCACTCCGTGACAGTGATGCCCTAATAGCAGGCAAATGCCCAAGCTTGGCCCTTTCAGAGTTCAGAAGTGGGTACCCGCGGGGGAGGGGCGGTCATGTCGTGTCCTTGGCAGATGCCAGACATTGACGTGGGGGGGAGGGCTTTGTGGGAGGAAGGTGGGAGCCTGGGTGTGCCCAGCTGGAAGCCGCCCGTAATTTAACACTCGCAGATGGAGACTGAGGGTGATATGATACCCCCAGCTGTCTGCCACTGCCGCCTTCAAGGGCCCCCCTCGGCTGCCTGGGACTCGGGATGCTTTGGGAAGGGCCCGGCGCGGCTGGGGGTGGCCTAATAAAGCAGCTGGTCTATTAGAAGATAAGCTTTGTGGAGAATCGCACAATCGTTCCGAATCCCCCTAATCCCAAACTTTAGTGCCCTAGATAATAAGCTTTGGTGGCGACGCTCCATTGAAATATGGAATTGTCTGCAGGCTGGAGGCACCTGCTGTGTCACTCAGCTCCCGGCAGGCAACTGCCGAGCACAATTCAGAGGAAGGTGCACAGTGCCGCCTCCGCTCCCGCAGGGAAGGGGGACACCGAGGGGGCCGGCGCTGCTCCCATGGAGGACTCCAAATGCCATGCCCAGAAGGCCCGGCTTAGGCCAGAGAATTTCTCTCTGAGGCTTGTGCATTGAGCTGCTTGGGGGACTTGGGAGAGAAGAAGCAGGAGGGAGCGTTTGTCTGCTGGGGATGCTGAGGCTTAGACGAGGGACTAGCTCCATCTGCAGACCTCGGTGGTCAGTGGCTGCGCAGTCTCTCTCTTCCTCCTGTCGCTCGTTCTTGCAGCTGCCTAAGCCCACCTTGGCACAGGCTGTTTCCTCCTGCCCCCTTACCTGCATGTCCACCAGGTGAGCATCCCTGAGCCCTCCTCTGTGATGCCTTCTGCGCCCCCACCAAGGAGATTTATGTGTCTTCTGTGTGCCTCTGTAGTCCTGGATTCATGTCAGGAGTGTAGCCCAAACATTAACTAATCAAATCATCAATTAATTACTTCTACGCCTGTCTCCTCCACTAGATTGGGAGTCTTCAAGGGCAGGGACGAGATCCCCTGAAGATGCTCGAATCTTGAAGAAGCTCAAAAGATTTAACAAAAAAGAAACGAGAAGACTAGACGCAACCTAAATGCACATAAAATGGAATCTTATGTGGCCACTGAAAACACTGAGGCAGATCTACACATACTCACAAAGAATGAAGTCCATAGCATATTGTTAAGAGAAAAGAATGCAAGGTACCAGTGCCAAGAATGTTATCTTATGTTAAAAATAACAATGGTGGTAAGAGCTGCCTCTGGGCAGAGTACTTGGAAAAGGGTTATGATGGGTGGAAAGGAGACTGATTTTACACTTGAAACTCCTTTGTAAAACTGAAAGCTTTAGCATGCATGAATATTACCTTTTAAAAAGGTAGAAACAAATACACTTGCACATGTAGAAAGGTATTTGTTGAATGCAGGAATAAGCAAGTGGTTCATGCTCAGATTGGTCTTACTTCTCTTATTCATTGCCCAAACATGATCTAGAACGATGGGATGTGTCTGCCCAAAAGTGTTTTTTGCAACAGATAAAGGAAATGTACCATGTGGGTTCCCTCCACAATTGTGGGCTGGAACAGGAATTTGTCAGCTGCCGTCAATGAGCTGAGAAGCCATGGATGAGAAGTTTAGAGGATGCAATACAGGAATTCAATGCCTGCCCCAGAATGTACAACTGTGGGTGAGAAGAAACCAAGGGGGCACTTAATAAACCTCTGTCTGAGGAATAATAAATCTGGCAGGGAACATCTTTAAAGAAAACTGTCAGTTTTTCCTCATTGTCCTGATTAGGACAAAAGTGTTCAAATTCTCCTTGTTAACGTATTCTTTTTTGTTTCTTCCTTCCTCCCGTCCTTTCTTCCTCTCCCTCCCTCAACCACGGTCATAGATGCCCTTTCTACAAGGTCTGCCCTCCCTCAGGTGAACATGACCTAAATTATCTGCCTCCCTCTCTGATGGTGTATTGATTACTTCCCCATTCCCATAAACAACCCCTGGGCACTTCTCCAGGGGACTGGCTGTACTAGATTAAATTAAGAGCAATCTTGGCTTTTAGCAGGGCCTTTCCACCAAGCAGTTGCCTTGCAGGAGTGATTCATGGGTTTAGTTTATTATCCTAATGGCCTCCAGTAAGGCTGACCCCTTCCTCCAACATAGCCTTTAGGCTACATGGACTGGATTTGGAGACCCTTGATTAAGGTTGGGTATATTCCCAAATAGGAGAGAGAGTGTGAGAAAAAACATGGTGTGTGGTCACGTGCAGAACCAAACTGAGAGCGGAGCTCCACTCACGCAGAAGTGGCTAATCCTCATTTTCGAAAATGGCATCTGGGGCATGGCCGATTCTCTGTGGGTTAATGTGGCAGAAAGAGCTCTTTGTGGTCCCCCTGCTGAGCTGCTGTGCCAGTTTTGCTTCTGTGTTTTCATAAAATGTGTGGCTGTGGTTATGATTCTGACAGTCAGAAATTCAGGAGCTCCCTGCTTCCTTTCCTCAGGAGGGATTTAGGCTTCAAATAATTCTCAATTAGCTAATGAAGAATTAAATTGTCCTTACTGGCTTCATCTTTGTACCCCATCATGCGCTGTGTCCCCACAATCCTGCTTCTCTAGAAAACACTCCGTTGCTTTTCTACGGCCTTTCTGCTGAATTTGGGTGCCTTGACCTGCCTTAAGAAGCCTCTGATTGGCTGAGCCAGGTGATTGCCTTTTTGGTAACTAACTTGGGTAGATAGGGCACCCTTAGTTTTAGGAACTCCTCAATTAACCTTCTCCTGGTGGCGCAGTGGTTAAAAATCCGCCTGCCAATGCAGGGGACACGGGTTCGAGCGCTGGCCTGGGAAGATCCCACAGGCCACGGAGCAATTAAGCCCGTGCGCCACAACTACTGAAGCCCATGCGCCTAGAGCCTGTACTCCGCAACAAGAGAAGCCACCACAATGAGAAGTCAGTGTACCACAAGGAAGAGTAGCCCCTGCTCGCCGCAACTAGAGAAAGCCCGCGTGCAGCAAGGAAGACCCAATGCAGCTAAAAAAAAGAAAAAAAAACTTCTCCCCAAGGACAAGATAGTATAACTCAGCCAGAGTTTGGGGCATCAGGGTAGAACTTAAAGACCAAATACAGAGTTCTCAGGTCCATCGGCACACAAAATGCCCAAGATACTCAAGATCGTCAGGGGCCCCAGATCATATAACTTTTGGAAGAAACATCCTGTATCATTGATTCAAGCATAATGGTCCACATTAAGTGTATTTTGGATGTAAGCGTTGAAATGTAGGCAACTACTTGGCAGATTATTACATTTGCATTCAATGAAATATTAATTTTGATTTTTAGCTTTCTTTTAAAATATTGGTACAATATTTTTTCCAGATCTCAAATATTGTCAGTCTAGTAGTCTGGGTGCCCTGCCTGTGCTGCTCAAAGTATAAAAGAGGCCTGAAACCATACAGTGTTCTCTGGAGGAATTTATGGAAGTGGAGGCAGGCTTCTGGAGAGCATCATTTTCATTGATTACACAGTGGCAGCCTCTGAAGTGTTCCAGAGAAGAGTGTTAACCAAGGATACACCCTTACAGTGCTCTGAACTTCAAAGGAGCACTGTTTCAGTCAGTCTTTGCTGTGTAACAAACCACCCCCAAAAGTGGCTTAAAACAATGATTATTTTTTCATGATTCTTTGAATTGGCTCCAAGGTTGCCCTGCCTGTTTTGCCGGGGTTCACTCAAGCAGCTGCCTTCAGCTGGAGGGTCAGCAGGGCTCAAGGTTAAGACGGTGGGCACCCCTGGCCTGTGTGGTCGTGGGTGCTGGCTGTTGGCTGGGGTGCCTCACTTCTCTCCCACTTGGCCTCTCATTATCCAGTCGGCTAGATCAGCTTCGTTGTGTGGTGGCCTCAGGACAGCACTCAAAGAGGGTGGAAGCAGATGGGTTAGAGCAAGCCTTAACACCGCCCAGGTTGAAGGGGGTGGAGAAATAGACTCTCCTCCAGGATGGGGAAGGGTGTGGAATTATAGTGCAAAGGGGCCTGGACACTGGAATGGAAGGAATTTGCAGTCATTAAACAGCATACCACAGTGATGCCACAGAAGGATTGCAGGTCCTAGAAGCGAGGGAGAAGGGAATGTCTAGAGCCTTCAAAGAAGCTGGGGCATTGGGTCTGACCCACAGGCCTTGTGGCTTTTGGGCCCCACTCCCTTTCTAGAGCAACTTCCCCGTGGAGGGTAGCTTAGCAGCATTTTGGCCAAGCAGCACCGCTTTCACATGTGGTCATTTTGCCCTTTCTCTCGCAGGGCTCATACACTCTGCAGTGAGGCTGCCAATCAGCCCCTAGATTCCTCACGAGAAATCTGGGATGGGTGCTTAACTCTATCAGTCAGGGTAGGGGAAAAGGAAAACATATTGCCTGAATGAAACAGTGGGTAGGAGTAGATTCTCAAATCAAAATGCTTGGGTTTGAGACCGGCTCTACCACATACTGGCTGTGCTACATGAACAAGAGATGTAAACTCTCTAAGCCTCAGCGCCCTTCTCTGTAAAGTGGGATGATTATTAAATCTTCTTTTATTTTTAATTATGTGTGTGTGTGTGTGTGTGCTGTGCGTAGATTTAATGAGATCGTGGCATTTGGCTTCAATATCTGGCATATGTTGTCCTAAATATTAGTTCTCATTATTTTCCAAAGATACAGAACTCAAAGGAAAAAGAGTTGTCTGAAATGAGTATCTTCATATATATTTGTAGAATCTAAAAGAACAAAGAAAAATTCAACCTGCCCAGTTACCCTGACATTTAAAGCCCTGTTGCTGTGCTTTAATGTGGGCCAGCAGGTAATGAGAAAGGGTCCAGGTACTTAGTCAAACCAATCTGAGTTCTCATCTTGGCCTCTGCCAGTTACTGTGTAATCTTGAGCAAAATACCTAACTCTCTCAGTTTCCTCATCTGCAAAGTACGTGTAATAATAGCATACAATTACATCATCCACAATTACATCAAAGGAGTAGATGTGAGAATTAAGGTAAACTTATGTGAAGCAATTGGCAATATAGTAGGCGTTCGAAATATTCTCTTCCCTCCACTTTTTGAATTTCTAATTTCTCACTTAAGTTCAAATAACAAATTCAACAATATTTTGGGGGCACTGGTCTGCCGAGGATGGGACTTGACTCTAACCATTTTTTTGTTTATTTGATTTTGGGGTCTTTGCCAGAAGCCACAAAAAGAAGCCTCCCGTCTCTTGAAATGTCAAGTGTGTTTCTGTCCTTGCTGACTATTCTCACTGTTCTGTCCCTTTAAGGAAAAGACCCTGAACAAGCTGCTAAAGGCTTGAGTTAATACTAAAGGCTGTGAGTTTTGCAGTTCTACTGAACTCTGCATGACCCTCGCAGACAATAATTGCTTTAACATAGGGTTAGGCAACAGCAACAAACTTGTCTAAAAATAAACCAGGGCTTAAAATACAACTTAACCTGGGAGATTTAAGTAGGTAAAGAAGATGGCTTCTCTCCGGAATTGCTTCTTGATTAATCACCCCATCTGAGGCCGATGGAAAAATGACAGTTTTCAAACAGGGCTTGAAACGTCTCCCGCTCTACTTTTCCACACTGGCAGGAAGCCAGTCCCTGTAAGCCATTGGTTCTTAAAGGGGACGGGTTCCCTTGGATTTTCCTGAGCTGCAGCCCAGCAAGAGTGTGGGATAATAATGGCTGATGGGAGGGAATCTTCATGCTCCCCACTTAAGGTTTGCTCATCTTCAAAGTGAACTCAAGGAGCAGCCACTGAGCCTTGGAAAAGAGAAGAAGCAATACTAACGGATATTTTCAGCTTTGCTCCGGGCTTAAGGCAAACAGGCTTCAATATGTCCACTAGCTTCTTTCCGGTCACATTATCCACTATCTTGTCATCTATACTGGGTTTCTGGCTTTACTGACTTAGCCATAGTCTGCCCTCTGTCCCTCCTGCTGACCTCTGTCAACCCTAGGGTTCTTCCCAGGCTCCCCTTCTCTGAATACCCATGCCTAGAGTTTGGGACCTTCATCTGCCGTCAATCTGGGAATCACCTCCCATCTACAGTCGTTTCTCTTTCTCAGGTTAATTATGAACCATCTGGGCTGCAGTCCTGACACTCCACCACACCTGCTGAGTACCCACAGCATCGCTGAAAGATACTAGTGGTCAGTCTCCTCTCCTCTGTGTCTTTGATAATGGACAAATGGATTTCTGCTCTCACCACACGCTGGACATAGTCTCTGAGGTCTTTAGGTGACTTTGGCTTTATCAGCTAGGCCTAAAGCATACCTCCAACTGACAGGAGTTCTGTCTTTGGCCTTGGGTAAGAGATTTTTTTTTTTACCCAAGATAGATTTCTTCTTGACCTCAAACCAAATAAGCTATGTACAGGGATGGGTTGGCTTGGTGGTTGTCACATTGCTTTCCTTATCCAAACCCTAGTGTTCTGCAAAGGATTCTCTGGGAACCTCCCACCTGGTTTTAAGGAGAGTGGTTGGTTCTCCCCTGACCAGTCTTGTGTACTGGATTGGAGCTCCATCTAAGGTTGCTCCTTCCGTCTGCAACATTCATCCCAAGATATTTGCATAGCTTGCTCCTTCTCTTCGTGTCTGTGATAGAATTGTTCTCCACAACCACCACATATAAAATGGCAACACTACCGGCCCCAATTTCTTACTTCCCTTATCATAGTATTTATACCATCTGACATACCATATAGTTATTACTTATGGTGATTCAAGCTCCCGTGAGTGTTCGTTATGTTTAGCACTTCATCTCCTGCACTAGAACACTGTAGACACATAGGAAGTGCTCAATAAACACTTTTCCAATAAATAAATAAACTATACTCACAAAAAGAGTCTTAGAGTTCCTGGGTATTATGTCTCATTTATCATAAGTCAGATTGACTTTTTTTTTTTTTTTTTGCTGTACATGGGCCTCTCACTGTTGTGACCTCTCCCATTGGGGAGCACAGACTCCGGACGTGCAGGCTCAGCGGCCCTGGCTCACGGGCCCAGCCGCTCCGCGGCATGTGGGATCCTCCCGGACCGGGGCACAAACCCACATCCTCTGCATCGTCAGGAAGACTCTCAACCACTGCGCCACCAGGGAAACCCAAGGTTGACTTCTTGATGGAATTATTTTTTCTTTTTATTTTATTGCATTTAAAAATACAGTCAATTTGACATCTTTGGCATGTAATTCTGAGTTTTAACACATGTATCCATTTTTGTAACCACCACCATCATAGTCAGGGAACAAAACAATTACATCATCCCCCCAAACTCCCCCATCCTGCCCCTTTGGGGTCGCATAGTCCTCTTGCCCTAATAACCCCTGGCAACCATTGATTACTATAGTTCTGTCTTTCTGAGAATATCACATAAATGGAGTCATACAGAATGTAACCTTTTGAGACTGTCTTCTTTCACTCAGCATCATGCCCTTGAGATTCATCCATGTTGTCGTGTGTTTTAACAGTTTGTTCCTTTCTGTTGCCTGATTTATTGCCAAGTAGTCTTCCGAGTAGTAATACTAAGCGGTATGAATGTACCACAGTTTGTTTACCCATTCACTCACTGAAGGACGTTTGAGTTGTTTCCAAGTTCTGGTGCTTATGAAAAGAGATGCAATCAACATTTGTGTACAGGTTTTTGGGTGAATCTGAGTTGTCATTGCGCTAGGGTAAATACCCAGGAGTGGGATTGTTAGGTCATACGGTAAATGTACGTTTAATTTCATAAGAAACTTACCAAACTGTTTTCCAGATAGCTGTACTATTTTGTAATCCTATCAGTAATGCATGAGAGCTCTAGTTGGTCTGCATCCTCATTAACACTGGTGTTATCAGGTTTTCATTTTTCACATTTTGTTGTCTGTTTGTTTTAATTTATGGTTACCAGCCGGGAGGGGTGGAGAGGAAGGATACTTAGGGAATTTGGGATTGACATGTACACGCTGCTATATTTAAAATGGAGGGGCTTCCCTGGTGGCGCAGTGGTTGGGAGTCCGCCTGCCAATGCAGGGGACATGGGTTCATGTCCCGGTCCGGGAGGATCCCACATGCCCCGGAGCAGCTGGGCCCGTGAGCCATGGACGCTGAGCCTGCACATCCGGAGCCTGTGCTCCGCAAGGGGAGAGGCCACAACAGTGAGAGGACTGCGTACTGAAAAAAAAAATATATATATATACTCCAATATTAAATAAAAAGTAAAAAAAATGAACTGATCATACTTGTATGGGTTTATTTTGGACTTTCTATTCTATTCCTTTGAAGTATATATCTATCCCTTCCACAAATCACCCTGTCTTGATAAATGTATCTTTATAGTAATTGTCAAAATCAAATAGTATGAATCTTTCAACTTCGTTTTGGAATAATTTTCTAACCTCTGTCATCCTGTGCTACAAAAGAAGGAGATAATAAAGAAAAAAAACTTTTACTGAGCACTGCCCATGTCATAGGCGGTGGACCATGGAAATTTAAAGTATTTAATTTTTAAAACAATGTATTCCAGGTAGGTATTTTTTTCCCATTTATGAAGATAAGAGAACTGAACCTCAGAGAATTTTAATAACATGCCCAAGTCTACAGAGTTAATATGAGACAGAGCTAGGACTTGAGCTAGGGCTTAACTCAGGTCAGACCGACCCTCAAGCTCATGCCCCTTCTACTACATAATAGTTCAACTCTTCTCCATCCTGTAGGTATGGAATATGCCTGAGAATACCTTGGATGTTCTGCTGGATTTAATTTTTAAGATATCATTTATGTTAAAAAAAAAACCCTCCATGATTTCCTAAAAGCCATTTTGTTCTCATGGTTGAGATGCAAACATATTCTTATTTATACAGTCTGAACAGAAGGTTTAGTTTGACCTCTTGTAAAACAGTGCCCAGTTAATAATCTAAGAGTAGATTGTCACACTGGCTACAGGAAGATAAATAATCAAGGATTATAAGTCTTTAATTTAATATAACTTATTCTCATTAATTAAACGCCAATTACCTGCTTGTCTTTCTTGGGAACTGGCCTTTGCAATTAATCTTTTCAGAAACGCTGTACACACATGCTCACAGAGGTATTAATATCACTCTCAAGATTTACAGGCACTGGATTCTTTGGCTTAAACCATTCTCAAACACTCTACACTGTAACCGCAGATAATCGTCATAAATTTCCTGATCTTTGACCTAACTGGTTCTTAAATTTCCATTCCCTAATGGGCTTGAGGAGTTCGTATTTATCATACTGAGTCACTTACTTCTAAGGATCAAGGCATTCCAGCAAGGCTGTGGATTTCAGATCTGTGACCCATCCTTCCTACTTTGGGTTTTTGCTAGTCACAACAGATGAGAATCCTTGGGGACTAAGAGAGTACTCTGTCCTCTGACTCCCCTGTACAAAATCATTCACTCATGGACAACATAATCTTGCAAAGTACCTGGAGCTACGTGATCCCGCAGAAGCTTTTTGAGTGCCCCACCTGCACTGATTTAAGCGTTCAGTGGCAGTGCACATCCACTGCTGAAAATACTCCCGTTCCAACCTTTAGCAGCTGGCTGTGTGTATCTGCGATTTTTATTAAACGCCTTATCTTCTAGACTGCTTATTCCTTACGTAGGTACATAAGGATACATTTTATAGGTGCTATAAATTTAAGTCTTGTAAGCGGCTGGTGGTTTGCTGCCCAGAGCTGGCCTGGAATATGTGCCTTCTAATTCCATATTTCATCTCAACAAGACAAGGAGACAGAGGTGGAAACCACCTTTATTGAAGGAAATCCCAGGTTTACCTGCAAGCTCAGAGTCATACCTTCTTAACATCTGATCTGCTTCCACTCTTTCTTTGTTAACATTTTGATTTGAGGGCCCAGAATAGAATTATCTCCATCGCGATCGTTAGTTGAAGGTTCTTTGTTTAATTTTTTGTTGTTGTTGTTGTGGTACGCGGGCCTCTCACTGTTGTGGCCCCTCCCGTTGCGGAGCACAGGCTCCGGACGCGCAGGCTCAGCGGCCATGGCTCACGGGCCCAGCCGGTCCGCGGCACGTGGGATCTTCCCGGACCCGGGCACGAACCCGTGTCCCCTGCATCGGCAGGCGGACTCTCAACCACTGCGCCACCAGGGAAGCCCCTCTTTGTTTACTTTAAAAATTATATTTAGAGAGTATAAAAAACTACAAGGGAGATAAGTCATAAAACAAGAATTAACATGTATGTAAGGTCTACTTAAACGATTTGATAATGGTAGCGCACACGTACCAGGTACCATGCTAAGTTCTTTGCATCCTTCTCAACAATCCTGTGAGATCAGTACTGTTATCACTCTCTTTTTAATGATGAAGGAACTGAGGCTCAAAGAGATTAAGTCATTTGATCAAAATCTCACGGGAAGTGAACGGTGGAATCCTGTCCTGAACCAGACCTGACTTCAAATCCCATGTTCCAAACATGATACCAAAAGTGTGAGCTACTCACCACCATTACCATCTCAGATTCATCTCTTCAACCACACACTTGGTGAGGTTGCTTAACCGTGTAACTAAATCAGTCTATTATGAGTCTTTAATGTGGGCAGGGCCTAACATCTTGCAAGAGATGCTTCATAGCTTATCTTGGTTGGCCAATTCATTTCTCCAATTTGTAGGTAAACATGGTACTACTGATTCCTATCAGTACATCAAGGGCTATGAATTATTGCTGCTTTTTCCCCCCTTCAGTAGCAGAGATAGATTTGCCTCAGTTCACTTACGTACTTTCAAGCAATCTCCATGGTTAGGCTGATGAGTTACTAGTAAAGGTGGTAGGGGTGAAATTGTTTGGGGCCTTGAACAAGAATAATAAATACTTGTCTTCATGAACACACTGCTCTGACCTAAACTTAACCTATTCCACTCATTCTTCAAAGAGGGTAGCTCTAGGTCCTGCATAACCTTGGCTACTGATCAGGACAGATACATGACCTGGAGTAGACACATTGACCAGGAGGAAGCTGATCAGATGATTTTTTACTAAGCATCAGATAGAAGATCCATGAACAACTGCTACTGAGGTGCCTGGAGATTCTTGGTTCATTCCCTCCTTAGGCTTGTTTCTTGCTATTTATCATGTCTGTATCCTATAATAAACCCTTTTTTTGAGTGAATTTGAGTGAGTTTTGGTTCCTTGCAATCAAACATCACCAAGACAAGAGAGATTTTTAAACTTTCTTTAATATCAGAAAGAACTCTTTGGAAGTATAAATGGGTAAAAGTCCATCAGCTAAAGAGCATAAAATGGGCTTTGAAAGAGTTAACTTGCCCACAAAGAATTAAAGGGTTGACTTCCTTCTCTTCAGTGGGGCCCAGATTAATTTTGGTGGGTTGTAAATGGTGTTTTTATTCAGGAGGCATGGGACATATGTGATAAATGTGAGGACTATCATATGTCTTATAAAGAGCTAATTGTTTGTGAAAGATGCTCTCCCAGTGACACTCACAAGTCTGATGTACACTGGCTGCTGGCTCTTCTATAACAGTTTCATTAAACCATCAACCCTTACACCAGAACATAATGTGACAAAGCAAAGATTGTCTTCTTTGACCTTGGCAGGATCTGGAAACATTAAAAAAAGATCAAATACTCTTTTTTTAATAAACAACTTTATGAAGACCTAATCCCCCAGCATACTAAATTCAAGCACAGAACTTATAAGTCGACCATTTTCTCATTAACACTATTGTTAATTTTTCATTCTGTATCCAATTTTCTCCATGTCTTAGACTAACCACTTGCTCTAATTTATTAGCTTAAGAATTTCAAAGGTAAGAAAAATTATATGTTTCGCCTTTCCTCCAGACTGAGACTCCCATCCTGGGGAACTAAAATTCTTCACTCAAGGAATCATTTCTTCCGATCCTTTAAATTGGTATTCTGTCAAATCTCTGACCTCTGGAATGCTGGCAAGCACTACCCAAAGTAGAATGTAATGTACTGTTTCGTGTCTTTGTAAAAGTCATTTTACATTTATCTTCAGAATGATTTTATCGTTTTATGAGCACTTTAACATATTTACTCATGTGTAAAGGACAATGGATGAAGATTAGAGAGGCTTCATTTTCAGTGAAGGCCTCAATGGAATCTCAAACAAAAAACGGTTGAACTACCAGCTAAAGATTATAAATTGTGGATATCAAATTATGGCCATAATCTCTAACCTTTAGATACTGCTTTTAAACAGAAGAGACAAAATTTCTGAAAGAAAAAGAATATATATTAAAAGGTATATATTTTTATTTTTTATTTTTTTTTTTTATTTTTTTTTTTTTTGCGGTGTGTGGGCCTCTCACTGTTGTGGCCTCTCCCGTTGCGGAGCACAGGCTCCGGACACGCAGGCTCAGTGGCCATGGCTCACGGGCCTAGCCACTCCGTGGCATGTGGGATCTTCCTGGACCGGGGCATGAACCCGTGTCCCCTGCATCGGCAGGCAGACTCTCAACAACTGCGCCACCAGGGAAGCCCAAAGGTATATATTTTTAAACAGAGATACAGCTATCTGGTTATATATATAAATACTTTATATACATACCCTATATATATCAGTTGATATATATATATATATATGGTATATATCCACCTCTTTCTATCTATGATATAGCAGCCTGACAAATGAGTCGTGGAACTCAGCACTGTACTGGAGAAATATTTAAAGTCTTGAGTTTGTAGTTAATTCTTTAACTGTAATTAGAGAAACAGTTGTGGAGAGAGTCTTTTGGCTGACTTACTTGGAATAAAAGGGAGACACCCTAAAACTACAGGAACATTCAGGAATCCCCCAAAACTTTCTAGCAGTCAAGGCCCTGGCCCATGGTAGAGATACTCCATTCCTTATTATTTGGGTGTCCATTTCAACATCACTTTGCAGATGTCAATGTTAATATTAGCCAGAGAAGTTCTAAATCCTTGAAGAATAGAGAATGTACTCATTAGCCTGTTTGAAGCTGTATCATCCAAACAATGAAAGTTTAAAAGGCCTAAAACTTTAATTTCCGAGATTTAACATTAGCCAGACCTCTCCAGCTTATACACATGCGCTCTTAACCACATGGTCCAAAGGTCAATTACTTCGTATTCATTTCTTTTTTTCCAATAAAACATGTTTGTCATCAAACATTAATAAATGAATTTACTGGCACCTTTTGCTTTTATATACATCATGGCTACAGAATAAAAGTTATGAAATACAAGTCGTGGTCTGCAAAAATCACTACGGAAACTGGAGACTCTGTGTTATAGGATAGCAGGTAGAGAAAAGGGAGTAGCACCAATGATTTCAATGCAGGTCACTTGGAGGAAAACAGGCTCATTTGCTCTGATGCCGGTTAGACCACTGTGGTTAAGGCTTCAGTTGGAGCCTCTCTTTGGCCTGACTCTGGACTGAATATTATGCTAAGCAGAGTGCCTGATGCAGTGGCCACATGAGAAATATTAGTTACCTGGTACATGGCTAGAGAGGTACAGATATGCATTTCTGCCCTCCATCTAACACCCCCCAGGTCCATGTTACTGGCCACTAACACCTGAAAAGTTATGTACTGGGTGTGCCACTTCCAAACCTCATTCCTAGAATGAGGACTAAAACAAAATCTCTTTGACTTTAGGTGAGTAGTAGAGGCATTTTCTAACAAACTAAAAGAACTGTGCATACATTCAACTAAAGAAAGACAGTTATAATTTTACAAAACTTTCAGATGAAAGGGTACTACATAAGAGAAGAAAATGGCCAACATACACCTCCATCCACAATGCCTCTAGGTCAGCAACAATTACTTGGGGGGCTATGAAAGGAGAATGCTTCTATTGAATTGCTTCTAACATTGGTCGAAAGTGGTGGTGATGAAGGGCTTCTTTAAATAGCTTTAAGAATGCTGAGCTTTAAGAACAGTAGGTGATGTCCTCAGCATCCCAGCCAACATATTCACTGTAAATACTACTAAACAACCACAGCACGACTGGCATGGATATAAATATTCATATCAATAAGTGGGAGACTGCTGAATCCACAAGTAGAGCTGGAAGAGCCGGCATCTTGTCACTTCACTGGAGGTATATAATTTATTTCTTGGGAAAAGTCTTCTTTAAAAGTAATATCCGGGCTTCCCTGGTGGCGCAGTGGTTGAGAGTCTGCCTGCTGATGCAGGGGACACGGGTTCGTGCCCCGGTCCGGGAAGATCCCACGTGCTGCGGAGCGGCTGGGCCCGTGAGCCATGGCCGCTGAGCCTGCGCGTCCGGAGCCTGTGCTCCGCAACGGGAGGGGCCACAGCAGTGAGAGGCCCGCGTACAGCAAAAAAAAAAAAAAAAAAAATTTATATCTGCACAAAGTCTCCCATATGCCATTGTGTTGACTGTGTTGGAAAAACCCATCACATATAGGCTGTGATGAGGGGTCCAGCTCTCCTGGTCCCCTATAAAACCAGCAGACCTCATATGAATGAAACAACCAGGTGTCCGAACATTAGAGAAGATAAATCCATCAATTCATAGTTTAGAGAAAGAAAGTGATCAAAAGACATATACAAGTCACACCTATTGGCCTGGGAAATACAAAGTTCATTTAATTTTGGACTTAGACCTCTTGCTTTCTCTGCTTCTTCTTCTCATTCCCTCAGCCCCACTTTATCTTTATTGAGTACATTTCTCTGTATAATCTCTGAACTCAAGTATATTTTATTGTTATCCCTGAATGCTGCACCCATAGACCTCATCTTTCTTTGGGAAGATGACCTATTCAATACAAATGCAAGAGAAATACAATGCCAATCTAACACAGTTTCTGACATTTCTCAGAACACACAGCTTCCGTTTATAAGATGTGAAAGCAACAGATTTTTCCCACTACTCCCAATGTTCTTATGATTAGCTCCAAATTTTTATTTTGGTTTTTCAGACCTTTAGAAAACAATGTAAGGAAAATTCTTATCCTTCTGTACACCTTGTTTCAATTCCATTTGTACCAGAAATATAGCCAGTCAAGGAACAGGGTTAATTTGTTATATACAGGACATAGTATTGTTGAGGTATTATAGTCTTTCTCTTTCTCCTGTAAGGCAGAAACAAATTGTGACGAGTATCACTATTTTTCTTATTTCCATAAAATTGGTTTCAACAAATTTTCTTGGTGAAAGAAACACTCCAAGTTACATTTTTCAACATTTTGAGGTAAGAACTAAGACGGCAAACATGCTATGTCAAATCTTGCCCCAATTTGTTAATGTTGCAGATAGGAGTACTGTGTTTAACGTTCCAGGATCTCTGTACTATTTGATGCTTCAAACTTTTAGTCTTTACGATCACCATCATTCAATGAGACAGAAACTTTGTGGTGTTTGGGTCAGTACCAGATCTTGTTTAGAGAATGCCATTCTCTGCCTTCTCTCCAGGAAACTTCGGCAGATAAAAACGATCTTTTGTAAAAAACTGATTAATTAATTGAAGTATAGTTGACATACATTATTAGGTTAGTTTCAGGTGTACAACATAGTGATTCCACATTTAAATACATTATGAAATGATCACTGTGATAAGCTTAGTAACCATCTGTCACCATACAAAATTATCATAGTATTATTAACTATATTCCTTACCCTGCATATTATAACCCCGTGACTTATAACTAAAAGTTTGCCATCCTTAATCCCCTTCACTTATTTCACCTAACCCTCCACTCTCCTCCCTTCTAGCAACTGCCAGTTTGCTCTCTGTAAGTCTGTTTCCGTTATGTTTGTTCATTTGCTTTGTTTTTTTTTGTTTTTTTTTTTTTTTTTGCGGTACGCGGGCCTCTCACTGTTGCGGCCTCTCCCGTCGCGGACGCGCAGGCTCCGCGGCCATGGCTCACGGGCCTAGCCACTCCGCGGCATGTGGGATCTTCCCGGACCAGGGCACGAACCCGCGTCCCCTGCATTGGCAGGACTCTCAACCACTGCACCACCAGGGAAGTCCTGCTTTGTTTTTTAGATTCCCCATATAAGTGAAATCTCATAGCATTTGACTTTCTCTGACTTATTTCACTTAATCTAATACCCTCTAGGCCCATTCATATTGTCACAAATGGCAATAGTTTATTCTTTTTTATGGTTGAGTAATATTTTATTATATATATAATGGAATACACACACACACACACACACACACACACACACACACACACACACATATATGACATCTTTTTTATCCATTCATCTATCAGTGGACATTTAGGTTACTTCCATATCTTGGCTATTGTAAATAGTGCTGCTATGAACATGGAGGTGCAGATATATTTTCAGATTAGTAATTTTTTTTCTGGTCAATACCCAGAGGTAGAATTTCTAGCTTGTATGGTACTTCGATTTTTAATTTTTTGAGGAACCTCCCTACTGTTTTATGTCGTGGCCAAACTCATTTACATTCCCACCAACAGTGCACAAGGGTTCCCTTTTCTCCACACCCTCTTAACACTTATTTTTTGTTGTGTTTTTGATGATGGCCATTCTGACAGGGGTGAGGTGATGTCTCATTGCGGTTTTGATTTGCATTTCTCTGATGATTAGTGATGTTGAACATTTTTTCACGTGTCTGTTGGTAATTTGTATGTCTTCTTTGGAGAAATGTCTGTTCAGGTCTGATAAGAATTATCTTGATGTTCCTGTTTATCTTCCATTTCTGCTCCAATGATGTGCAGAACTCTGAAGGTTTAAGGGCCAGATGTCTCCAGCCTGGGGAGCAAAGTTCAAGGAAGTAGGACAAATTAAAAGAAGGAAGGGAAGTGCATTCATGCATGTAATACCTTTTTTCTTCCTGGTGAATATGAGTTCAAGACAGCTCATAGGGGAATCTCATTATTTGTTCAAATGCCTACACACAGCATCAATCGCCAAGCCCTAGTTTCCACCCCCCAGAACCCAACCCTAATGGTCACACCCACAGGAATACAAGCTCTTATATCCGAGAGTTATAAACCGCAGTGGACCCCCGGACCAGCTCTCCAGGAGACACTGGTCAGGAGGTATCAGTGCAGCCCAGGCCAAAATCACCCTTCCATACAAGCTCAGAGCAGCATAAAGAAACACCTGCTAGGGCAGTATTTCTCCAGGGAGCTATTTCAGATTCCACATAAGAGTAACTGGTGGCCTTGGATAAATCATTCCTTTCATTTATGTGCTGAACAGGAGAAAACAAGTCAACAACCGATGCATGCAAAAGCATTTGGAGGTGATGGATGAAGACATTAGGGTGCATTTTGTCAATGGCATGCCATTAGAGAAAACCATTTCACAGAGTAAATTAAGAAAACAAACCAGCTACGTGACCCACTCGGAATTGCCACTGGCCAGACCTTTTATTCTCCTCCAGGAATGAAGCTGCATGGGATTGACATTATCATTATCACTCAGACTCCCTTTCCTAGGGTAGCTGCCTGTGGATGTCTGAGACTTATACCCCCAGTGAGCACTTCCCCATAACGATGGTCACTCACATAACTGGAGAAACCTGTGTATCACAGGCTCTCACTTTCTTTTATTGCTGTCTTGAATTATTAATTAAATCTCTTATTTCTATTTAACTTCATGTGTCAATATCTTGCTTTTTGGACCAAATTATAAGGACTTTTCACGGCAAGAACTGGGTCTTACAAATGAAGCTTTCTAGTACATCACTAGGCTTACAGCGTTCAGTCAATATTTGTTGATTTCATCTGTGATTAATTTCTCCTATCTTTCTCATAGACCTGGCTATTTTCTGCTAAACCCTGATTAATTTATTAAGAAAGCATTTCTTTGGAACTAAATGCTGGGAATGCAGAGACAGAAGACCTGGTCACTGACCGCAGGAAGCTCACAGGCAGACAGGCAGCAATCAGAACGCAGGCGCAGGTAGAAGTATGTGTGTGCGTGGTGGGGGTGGCAGGTGAGGAGCTGTGACGGTATCAAGGGTGGGGCGGTGTTCTGGGTAAGGATAAGGGAGCTCAGTGAAGGCTTCTAGGAAATATGAGTCCCTTTAAGGATTAAGTTGTTACCGAAGCATTATTGCCGCTACGTGCGAGGGCATGTTGGTGAACCCAAGCATGGCGCGTTTGGGTTCCAAGTCATTTGCTATTTCAGGAGCTCCTACTGTAAAGCTCAGCCTATGCCCAAGGTCAGCCGCTAAGGTCGGGGCAGAAACGGGCTACGAAACCACAGGCCCTTTCCCTTGGTAAGCGGGCTCGGAGAGCATTTGGATGCACCTCATGGTAACTGTGGCTTCATAAAAATCAAAGCTGATTGATGGGCGCGGGCTCTCCGCTTCGTGTGTTTAGTCTACCTGTGCTTTTAGTACCACTGTGGCCATGCTTCCTAATGGAAATGCATTTTTCTCTCTCACCATTACCCAGATATAGATGCTCTCAGATATGAAAGGCCTTTTACCTCAACATTTTTGTCTTGTAAGGCATCCCTAATTCAGGAAGGAAAGGAGTCGAGAAGAACCTACCACAAATGTTTTGTCGGGTAGCTCAGAGAGAGAGAGACAGGAATTTAAAGAGCTTGATTTATGTACGGCTTGCGTCTGCAGCTCCTTTACCCTGACTCAGTTCAGTTCAAGGAATTCACTTTCTCTTGGAAAGGCCTCTGACTAACAGAGAAAAATAAGCTAAATGTGTCTTTCTGCTTTTCTTTTTAAGAAAGTATGATGGGCAGCAAAATAAAATCTTCCATTTTTTAATAATAGCTCACCGGGCTCAGGACCCTACTGATGTTATATCAACTCTGACAAATCCATTGTCAGGTAGGAAGTATCCCCATTACACGGGCGTGGAGCACGAGGCTGAGAGAAGTAAAGTAGCACATCCAAGGCTACCCAGATGGTAAATGGCATAGCTGGGATTTGAAAACAAGCATGACTGATGCCAAAGTTGGGGCCTCTTACCAGCTCCCAACGTCTTCCAGACTAGACATGCATGTCAAAATGCATGACAAAGAGCTGTCAAAGTTCAGAGGTAGCAAAGGCAGCAAGCATGTACCCGTCTCTTTTGCAGGAGGAGGAACTAGCTGCCCATCGGAGGAACTGGCTGCCCATCGGAGGAGGTGGACTGCTTGAAGTGAAAGAAAGTGAACCCTCATGGGAACCCTTGGAGGTCAGTGTCTGAGTTTTTTTTTTTTCAACTAATCTGGTTTAATAAGCCCCATATAGGCAGCTTGTTCTCTGCTACAAAATCATATTATGTCTGGCAAACTGATCACCCCATCTTCTATTATTCCTGAATGTCAAGCTGAAAAAGCAGTTCATGTTCAAAATTGGGAGTCCAAATGCCAACGTGGGGCTATCTCTTTGAGTTGCTGTGTAACCATGGTGGTGCCACTGACCCTCTGAACTTCTCATAAGCTGCAGAGACTGACACCATGGGCACCAGGGAGGAGGGAGGCTTCTCAGAGAGGCTTTTGAATCAGTGTGGTTTTCTCTTCCATGGAAAGGCAGGATAGGAGCAGAAAGGTAGAGATGACATTTTGAAAAGGAAAGGAAAGTAGCTTTAAACTTCTGGAAGAGTCATACTAGAGAGTGGACAGACATGCAGCAATCCTGCTTCTTCACTCCAAAGTAGGAGAAAAAACATTTTGTATTAAGAAGCTGACATCCAGAAGCGGACCTAGAGCTTTCTGTGAAACCACCCACTAAGACTGTACCGTTCAGGAACTGTCCCCACATCCCATGACCTCCTGCCTCACGCCCGGCAGTGTTTCCAAATGCCTCAGGTTGCAGCCGAATTCTGAAAATTCACTTACTCTCTTAAGTTGCGTTGGTTTAATAATTAAACAAAAAGTACCTTAAAGCTTTTAGGAAAGTGGGACTAGGGCATGGGAAGACACTGGAAAACCAGAATAATATGTGGATGCTAACTCTGCCGAAGCAGCACATCCTGGATGACGGTTGGGGGAGGGGGACATTATCCAGGGCCCAGCAAGTGTTTCATCTGCAATTGACAAATCCTCAGTCCTCCCGGCTTCTGTTTCTCACTACTTAAGACCTGGGTCACAGTATTTATTTACTTAAGTGATGGAGATGGAGGCAGGCTTAATGCTGGCCACCTGTCAGAATAACAGTGACCTGCCTCTTAAGGGGATTTCAGCAACCCCTCAAAGTCTTTATAAGACAAAAGGGCCTGGGGAGAAAATGTAGAGGAAAAAAAATCACTAATTGAGCTTGAAAAAGATGGTGAGATGAAATGTAAAGACCCAAAGGGCAAGCCAGGCTGAGATCCATGGTTACCGTTTAATGAGACTTGAAAGAGTACAGACCCCTTCCTCTTCTGAGATTAGATGGGATTTTGCAAACTATGATACCCAAACTGAAAAGTCAGTCTCCCTTATCTGCCTCTCGCAAATGCCCTTGGCGTCCTTCATATTCTTATAAAGAGAGATTTGTGAGTCTCCAAGGAATGCAAACAAGCACGCTTTCTCGGAAATAATGCTCTTGAGAGTGAGACTTATAACAACTTCAACAACTGACTTACAACTTCAACTTACAACAACTCCATCATCATCATCACCCCCATTTTACAGGAAGGGTAAGTACCCAGCCAAAGGCATCAGTGCCAGTTCGAGATGGAGCCAGGACCTGGACAGGCACACTGGTCTCTATCTAGGCTCTGTGCTCTTCTGCACCGCGCTGTGCTGTGCTTCAAGCAGAGAGAATGGGCTTCGACTTGATGCAGTCATAAAGCCCCAGGCAGTGTGCTCCAGCAGGCCCCTAGGTGAGGGATGGGAAGTACCTCCAGGCCTGCATCAGTCTTCTATCAGCTCTTGGAGGGCGTCAACTTTTCTGCCCCAGAAGCAGGGTGATGAAAAGAGCATGGGCTATGGAGTCAGACAGACCTTCCATTTTCCTAGGGAATGATTCTGAACCTTCCATTTTCCTAGGGAAAGTTATTTAACTTTTGGAGCCTCGGTTTCTGATCTAAAAAGTGGGGCTTATGTGACCTTTCCCAGGATTTTGTGAGGATTAGAAACAAAATATGAGACCCACTCATTAGAGTCACTGGTGACAGAAGGATAGAGAGCGCCTGGTGTCTAAGAGCTATTTCCGATATTTCCTTGGGACAGTCATCCTGGAAGCAGTTTACACACATGGATTGGCGAACCTGGACCAGCCAAAGGAAGCTCTGTCTGAGCCAGTCCACCCCATAGATTTAGCAGACTGGGTTGCTTCCTGCTCCTACACAATGGAAAGCAATTTTAGTAAGTGCTTAATTAGTTTGGGTCCAGATGTGCTCTCAAGGGCTGTGCACACACACATGTCATCATGATCACCCACCTGTCTCTGGAAAGCCTGTTTTTCCAGAAGTCTGAGCCTAACTCCCTGTACAGTAACCAGATGAAATTTCCATTCAGTCAACTCTCAGTCCAGCTCCCTGCGAATGAGCCTGAAGTTACGACCGTCTTCTGCTGATGTGTCAGGTCAAGGGAGCATGGTTCATCTCCCATGGCATATCTCAGCAACTATGGTCATGGACCACCTCCAGCTCTGGGTGGCCACCCAAGACACTTAATGAGTATTAAAAGTATGAGTCTGAGCTGGAATTCTGTCCTAGAACATTCTCTGTACTCTACTGGTACTGAAATCAAGAATTCTTTGCAGGAATTACACCAAAGGATTCACCATGGGTAGGAAGGAAGGAAGATGTGTCAGAAGGCAATCGAGCAGACACTGGAACGAAGACTTCCGGGGGGAGGAGAGACTGCAGATTCAAGATGATGCTGCTTAGAAATGGCTCTTCCAGAGAAAATAAAAAAGACAGAACAGGGTTTTTTCCACCCCACCCTCTGCCGCCTCCTGGCTGCCACAGCATTCGAGCTGGGGACATCATTAAAAAAAACAGTGACAGGGAGATGGTGACTGCTCCTAGGGATATAAGGGAATGTTGCAGGGGTTACTCCGTGACCCACTGGTTTACCCTCTCACGACCACACACACGTCCACAATAGCATCTTCAGCCTCCAATGCACGGTCCCTCTGTTCCTGTAGAAATTACTATGGCCAAAGATGAAATCTTCAGTCTCCGAAATCTACAGCCAGAGAGATGACAGCGTGATGGAAGGAAAGAGTACACTGAGTGTCTTATCGATCTACCTGCCAGCCCGTGAATGGCGGGTAATAAAAATTTATTGAAAATCAGAAAAAAAATGTCACTTATTCTGATTCCACTGAAAGGGAGTGCTGATGTTGCATATGAATAAATCCCTCCTTCCCCAGCACTAAACCGTCATCCTCCCAACCAGCCAACCCTCCAAACAGCACGGATTTAAAAATCTTGCAATTTTATTTGCATATAAAGGCCGCTAGATATAGAATATCACAATAAATTTAAAGAAACAACTGCTTTCCTAAATTTCATTAACAAGATAACATAAAATAGAATAAAGCTCAACAGCATTTACAATGGGAAAACAGAAATGACTATTAGCGACAATATTTTGTGCTAGCGCAGATTGCATCGACACACAGTGCAAAATGGGGGGTGGGGTAGGGAGAAGGAAGTAAGAAGACAATTCAGGGTATTTAAATATAAAGGACAACTAAGCCTTATTTTAGTCAGCTTCCATTGCATCCATTTAAATCTATACACGCCTGTGACTGTACCTAGAAGTAACTCAAGCTCTTTAAGACCTTGAGTTCTGAGAAAATGTGTCAGCTCCTTCGGACTTCTGATGCCCTGCTTCAAGCACCCCTTTACAGTTGTACTGTCCTTGGCAATATTAAACTCCTAACTTAGTCATAATACACAAAAAATATTTATATATATAAACCCATATTGAAAAGGAGTCTGCACGCTCTTTTTTCTTTTTTTTTTACTGCATGAAATACCTGCTCTTGACAGATTCCATTTCCTTATTTTTAAAGCTAAAATAATTTAAAAGAAACAAACATACAATGAATCCTTGTATAATCACAATGTGGATCTCACTAGCTAAGCCATCCTCGAAAAGAGGGCCGTTTTCTTCCCTCGACACAGCTCTTTCTTTATAGTGACAGTGTTGAAGAGAAGTCTTTTCCACGCCTACTTTTGTTGAAAAGATTGTTCTAAATCCGGGCCACGTCTGCAAAAAAGAAGCATTCCCAAGAAAAACAACAACAACAACAAAACATCAAAAAATAAAATACTTCAGACAATACTCTTAAACAGTTGTGCAAATCTGGGTGGTTTTTAAAACACTGCCTACCTGTTTCTTTTATTTTTTTTTTTGTCTTTTTTTTTTTCCAGCTTAAAGCATATTAAAATAAGACTTTTGTCACCTTTTCAAAAGAAAGCTTGGCTGTCCTTTGGCGAACACTAACAACTTACAATGGCGGGGCCTTTGAGAAAACAGAAGTCATTTTACAAATTCACAACGCTCCTTTGATTCCAAATGGATGCCCCATTTAAAAAAAATAAAAATAAAGAAGAAGCACAACCTCTAGCATCATTTGTGTTCCAGCAATTTACAAAAAGAACTCACATGATCTGGAAATAAACAAGGAAGAGAATGTAAGTTTATAATTAGAAAAATGGCAGTTTTTAGACCTTTCCTCACATTCCAATTGGGCATTTGCAGGTTCAGGAACCCTGTGGGTTTGGAAGGTCAAATATAATTGGAGGGTTGGTCGGTTGAAAGCTGACTGTACACGTTGAGGCATTGATGTACGTTGTGTAACCGTCGGTCATAATGCCGTAACCTGTGGAGATAGAGTGTCACACTTACTGTAAAATATACAAATGACAGCGATTCAATGCAGGGCCATCAGACAAGGAAAACAAAAAGTCCTTGCCAGTGGGCAGTGAGATGAAATTCAGTAGAGCGTCCCCCAGATATTACAGCTTTCAGAAGCTGCCTCCCAATTTTACTTTCTTTAAAGGGAGAATCCTCTACTTCAAAGAAAAGTGATTCTTTTTTCTTTATTTCAACGCTAGATTTGTTGGGGAGAGGCTGTGATTTCTTTACTAGTGAAAATAAAGAAAAAACAGCTTTTCCTCTTTTTAAAATATGATTTTCATTTCAAAGCCCTTGTATTAACTATCGAGTTCCAGGGAAGAGGATGAGTAACATAAGAAACCCCTCAGAGGCAAACACATCCATCATCCAAACCTCAAATGGGCTTCAGGACAGGTGAGAAGGGAAAGAGTATTGCATTGGGAGTTGGGAGAGGTCAATGCTTAGCTTCCTTACCTATAAAATAAGCTCTAAACTGCCTCAATGAAAGTTAACAATAAGTGACCTTATCTTACTTGAATTGTGTGGCTTTAATGCTGAGTTCCATTCCATCCAAAAGAATCAGGTAATCAAATGTCCAAGTGATCTGGACACCATAGGACACTGCTTCCTACGCTTACCTGGACACTGGATCAAGCAAAAACACTTCCCATAGGCAGTATAAACCTCTTGTGACCTATTGGAAAAAAGCTAAGAAAGTTTCTCTGGGTCTTTGGTACGTATATTCCTTTTATAAGTTTTAACATGTTGAAATTTCTAGCAGGTTTGCAAATTTGCACATTTCCCTGGATACCTTATTTTGTCTTACAGCCTCTGCAATGAAGTTTGTAATTCTATGCTGGTATCAGGCTCTTAAGGCACAGAAAAATACGTCTGTGAAAAAAGAAAATTATCAGGACTTATAGAAATAACTGATAAGATTTTTTTCTTCCATTTGCTAAAATTTCTCCAAGTAAGCCTGTGGAGAGCTTAATGAGGGTCAATGGAAAAATTTCTTAAGAAAGGAAAAGAAGCATTTCAAATGTGCACCGTTTAGTTCCGGGGTCATAAAGTCTTGTTATCTCTCTCCATCAAGAGGTTGGTATTTGCCCTCTCTCTGCCCTCTTCAGCTGTCTTAAGCGAATAAAAGCAAGACAAAGTTTATTTGAATATGATCTCCTCTCTTTTAAGCAAGTTTATTATTTTGGGACTTCAGTGGAATTCCCCAATTGTCTGGCTAGTTTAAAGCTAATTAATGATTTAAAAAAAAAAAAAAGATGAAATGAAAACTTACAGGCAGGATGCAGGAATTCAAACCTGATAACTGCTCCCCAGAAATGCTATTTAGACACCATCTCGCATCCTATTCCCTCCCCTCAGCCTTTATCGTGCCTTAGAGAAGTGCGCTCCTTTTCAGGGAGTATGGCTTAAAGTCAGGGCAGGATGACATCCACTCTTGGGGAGCCGCCCCCCGCTGCCACTGCTTTCCATCCACTCAGCTCATGGCTGACTTGGAGCAAGATGGACTTTCTCTGGCCTCTGCAGAATGATTTTCAATATGCTGTTTATTACCTGCCTAGCCAGGAAGCCACTGGATTGAGGGCTTTGAAAAGCAAACTTTACTTTTTGCTGGGTCAGGCCTAAACTCTTCACCTGTTGCAGGTTCATAAATAACTCCAGAGAACAGCTGTAAGCAGGGGCTGGAGTGAATAGGGAGGCTGCCTACATACATGCACCCACTGCACACAAATGTCTGTAACCAGGAGAGGCCGGTACGGCCAGAAAACCTAAGGCCTGCTGAAAGAGGCCTCGGGTCTGTCCCAAGGCCCAGTTACTCCTGGTTTGAAAAAGTCCGGAGAGACAAAACTAGAGTCCTGAAGGTTCCCGTGAGGCCTTCCGGTTCTGTGAACTTGATTCTAGATGACCTGAGAAAGCAGAAAACAGCCACTGGACCCGTTCCCACCTAGGGGAGATTTAATTATGCTGTTTAACCTCAGCCCGAGCTTATAGCACTGATAATTTCTGAGGAGTCTGAAATGGTTTTCTGAGATTAGTAAGGAAATGTCTGCCTGCAAATGTGTGGGTTCTGTCACTTCGCTTCTGTATCTTTCATTGCACATCCAAAGTTATTTTTTAGACAGTCTTGTCTTCCTGAGTCTTTGTGTGTATTCCATATGAAACACAATATTTAGGTAGAAGAAGACATAGAAGTTATTTAGTCTAAATCCAGGGCATTTCTTCTGATGCTCTTAAAGAGAAAATCTGCCCTTTATTCCCTCAGGGCTTCTCTACAAGCGGTGGTTATCAAACATTCTTCACTGGAGCCCTGAGATTCCAGAAATTGTCTGGGGTTAGTGCTGGGTTTTCCAAAAGGTGGTTTCTTACTCTCCACTCTGCTTAAAAGAGAGCAGCTCCACACAAAACACTTCGCAGCTTTATATATGTGTTTCTCCTAAGATTTCATCTCATGAAAGTGTTCTGCTGGGAAAAAGAGTTTGGAAACCACCACACCAATTACTCCTGGTGTAACTAAGGTCTCCACTGTGAATGAGATCACGGATAATGACTCAACATGTTGTGAACTCCTTTCTCCCGGTCTTACCTTCATGGATTCCACCAAACACATGGAGTTTGGGCCGGACTCGCCTCTGGACTGTGTTTAAAAGCTCCACGCAGCCCACTCTCTGAAGTTCCTTTGGAACCCAGTCTCGAAAACCTAAGAGTAAAATGCAATCAATACTCTTAATTTTCTGTCTCCAGGTAAGGTTTCATTTAGACTTTCAGGAAGCCATAACTCACAGAAGGTTTATTACATGATCTGTAATCCTAGCCTCTCCATTAACGCTCACAATGGCTTTTAAGGAACTTTTCACTCATCACTTTGTCTTCTTTAGGTTCTTGAATATTTTTTCTTTCTTTTTGGTTTCTTTTTTTTTTTTCTTCCTGTTAATTAACATTTTTTTTTCTGTGAGGGATTTGATTTATTCAGCCCTGGGTTTCAACTCTTCATGGGCCCAATGACATTTATTCCCTGTAGTCCCATAAGCTCTCTTTTCTCTAAATTCAGTTACGTTCTCTCTCTTTTTTATTGTATCTCTCTTATAGCAGTCTACTTCAAGATGGTTCAAAGAAGAAGGGCTAGCAAGGGCTTCCTGTAAACTGGCCACAAGATACCTTGCTCTCTTTATTTTCTTTTTTAAATTTTTGGCTGAGCCACGTGGCATGCGGGATCTTACGTCCCCGACCAGGACTCGAACCCGCACCCCCTGCAGTGGAAGCGTGGAGTCTTAACCACTGTGCCGCCAGGGAAGTCCCACCTTATTCTCTTTAGACACATCAACTCTTAACCCTTGGTTCCTGATGACCCAAGCTTGGGAATGCCAAGTTCCTCCTCCAGTCTCCTCTTTAACAATAGTGCAACCACGGTGACCCTGTGGTGGATGCAGCAAGCTGGGGCTGATTGACTATCTTTATGCAAAAGCCACTTCGTTCTAAGTCTAATGCAAAAAAATCCATAAAAACTGACATCAATTATAGCAAAAGTCAGCTATCTGAATGATTATGGCCCGGAATGGAATCCAATCACCTCAGTGGGATGGGGTAGAAAGAAAGCAGATAGGACAAAAGGCTAAATCATAATCAGTGGGAACCCATTCCATAGTTCCATTAGTTGATTTCTACTCTTCAGAAATGATCAGGCAGAAAGGGACAGGCCAGCTTATTCCACTTTGTTTGGCAAACGGTAAAAATGAAAGTTTAGAATCTCTGTGAAGACGTGTTGGCTGGTGAGCGGCCAGAAAATATGGGAAAAACACCAGATACAAGTAGGGACCCTATAAAAATCCAATCAGGGATTTTAAAACTTGGTTAATTAGAAGGAAAATTCTCTAATCCACAGTGATTGGCATATTCCCTCATGGATGTGTTTTTCTTGAAGAGGGAAAACATCTCATTTCACGTGCAATCACCTAAGAAAGTGTCTTGCTTGTACCATAATAGTGAAGTCCCATGTGCCATGGCTCCCTTAGCAGGAGAGAATTCAAGGCCAATCCCCACGCCCACCCCCTACCTCCTAGTTCAGAATGTTCACAAGAATCCCAATAACTACACTGATTAAGGCTCAATATTACCTTATGAAAACTTTGCCTGACATTTTATTTTGGAACTCCCTGATGTAGCTCTTACTCTGCTATATGCACAGCCACTCTCTGGGTTACTCCATCTTTACTACAAAGAGAGGGATGGTAGCCTCTCTATTAAGAGTTCCTGGAGGGGGCTTCCCCGGGGCTTCCCTGATGGCGCAATGGTTGAGAGTCCGCCTGCCGATGCAGGGGACTGGGGTTTGTGCCCCGGTCCGGGAAGATCCCACATGCCGCGGAGAGGCTGGGCCCGTGAGCCATGGCTGCTGAGCCTGCGTGTCCGGGCCTGTGCTCCGCAACGGGAGAGGCCACAACAGTGAGAGGCCCGCGTACCGCAAAAAAAAACAAAAAAAAAAGAGGTCCTGGAATGTCTGAATTCTTTGGAGGCCAGAATGCCACTAGCTTTTGTACCAAAATTAATGACTTGATGAAGTCTGTGAATGAACTGTTCAAAGTTATATTCCAAATAATACTTCAGGTATGTAAATATTTCTATGCTGAGGACGCCCAAGTCCCACACAGTACACAGCCTAAGGGGGATTAAGCCTGCACCCAACTAGGCTGCTCAGGGGAAGGATCGGTTTGGCTGGGATGTGGTCTCTGTAGGGCCTCGCTGTGTAACTCATGCTGAGCAGAATATTTAGCCAGCAATTCAGTGATTTGGTTAGTCTCCAATGATTGCAAAATAGGGAAATTAATTAATCATGGCTTGATAAAGGTTATTGATAAGTATAATCTTGTAAAGCATAGAGGGGGCAGGATGGGGTAGGGAAAGAGCATGGAGATGGCGATTCTGAAGCTTTGAAAAAAGTCAGGAAGTGCTGATCTTGTGCAAATCTGTACAATTTCCCTGCCTGCAACAGAACTGCCTTCCCTTCTCTTGCTTCCCTCCCAGCCCCCATCATGAAAATGTGCCACTGTGGCTCATGCCCTGGTCCTCCCTTCCGCTGTTTCTTTGTGAAACACAGAGCACTTCCCTTGTAAGGGCAGGAAGGCAGCACTAAGTGGCGTGAAGGGGAAAATATCTACAAAGATTAAATTCACATTAGGGGATGCGTGTTAGATTTTTTATTTTTCAGGCCGACAGAGGAGGGAAGTGACATGGATAGTAACCCCAAACCACAGGAAAAAAATGATGAACATCATTTATTTTTGTATTGCTTTCCTCCTCTCTCCAAAGCAAGATGATCACGAAAACTTTTCTAGCCCTGTACATTTAACAATTTGTTAAGAGGATAGATTTCATGTTATGTGGTTTTTCATATAATTTTTTAAAAGAGGAAACTCTCCTACTAAAAGGGAAACATCTGGATTGCCTGAGCATACCTTAGTTTGACAAGGAAGGCTGCTGGTGTAATAGACACCCAATAGATGGGAAGATCAAGGTGGTAGTACTGTTTGAAAAATGTTCTGTGGCTAAACCAAACCACTAACAAGCTCATGAATAATTAGAAGATTATTATATAAATCAAACAATCATCTATTATATAAATCAAACAATCATTATTATATAAATCAAATTATTATATAATCTGGGTGACTGAAGGTAGCTTTGAAGCATATTGGCAATCTAAACCTGGATGCAGGTTCACTGTATCTGTAAGATGAGTATCTTTTTTTTTTTGCGGTCCGCGGGCCTCTCACTGTTGCGGCCTCTCCTGTTGTGGAGCACAGGCTCTGGACGTGCAGGCTCAGCGGCCATAGCTCACGGGCCCAGCTGCTCCGCGGCATGTGGGATCTTCCCGGACCGGGGCACGAACTCGTGTCCCCTGCATCGGCAGGAAGACTCTCAATCACTGCGCCACCAGGGAAGCCCATAAGATGAGTATCTTTAAGTAATATTCAACATAAGTCCTTACTAAACACCTTAGCTAAAAAAAGAAAAAAAAAAGGATTCTTTTCTTGTATAATTAGCTTGATGTTATACTTAAAGATCTCCCAGGTTCCACTACTATATGGGAAAGGAAAATGAACTACTTTGAACGAAAGTTTCCATCATTTCATTACCATTCAAAAGCCCTGTGATTGGGAGGTCTGTGTCTTCCTTCCATTCCCCCTCCCACTCCCTCACTCCAAAGTGAATATAGTTCTTAAAATAAATTATCAAGCTCAAAAGACTGTGGTGCTCTATACTCATTTGATTTTCCCTGACCTGACTAAATCAAAAAATTTAATTTCAAGAACACCTGTAAGCCCAGCAGAACTGCTGAGTTCAATTATCATACTGGGTTTCTTTAAAGACACTGACTTTTCTTTTTGTATTCACTTTTTTTTTTTTTTTTTGGAGGAAAATGATTATGTCCCTGAAGCATTATTCATTATGCTTGGGAAAAAAAGGCATCACGTATGACGAAAGTACACCTTTGCTTCACTTACCGAGAGGAGGTCCGTGTGTCATGAGTATGTCGATGCCCTCGGGGATAAGGTTCCACTTGTCCAGCAGAGACTGACCTCTGGGCAGGTTAAAGCCCCAACCATTAAACCACGGGGTCCTTTGGGGGAGATAATGCACATGGTATCAGGCCAGCAGAGCCACGTTTCCGCTCTACACTATTTCTCTCGCGCACATTCCCCCACGGTTTGCATTGCTCTCTTTTCTCTTTTTGATGGTTGGCCCTGGCAGCAGGATGCTTTTTTGTTGACTGCTTCAAAACCAATTCATTTGAAAGCAAGTGTGGAGCCTACAAATTGTTCAACTAGAAAGAGGCACGAGAGCCTTTACAGTGGAGACTTTCCCAGCAGACCCCTATCAAAATCTTAACAATGCTTTGTCTTCCCCCAAATCTCAGTGCTTCCTAAAGATGCCCTGCCCAGATCCGAAGCATCGGGGCTAAGAAATTCCATCAGCCCTCTTTCTTCCTCCCCATCACTGTGGAATGGCTTCACTAGAAAGATTCTTAATGAAATCCTTGGGGAAAAGGACAAGTGCTCCAAAGGCAGAAACCGCCACACACAGAGATGTTCTGAACATCCCGGACTGAGAATGCTGAAAAAATACTGCGGGGGGTGGGGGTGGGGCTCTGAAAGGTGAGGTGGGACACTGAACAAAAAGCCAAAGTGAAACTTTCCTCTGGTCACCAAAGGGAAGATTTCTGGGGACACCCCTGTTCACTCTGAAATCCAGTCTCCTGACAGTGAATGTGAGCATTCCACCCTCTCGGGAACTTCTGCTCCAGGAATAAGTTTCTGAGATTGATGCTCTACGTAGAAACGAATGGCATCTTTATCCATCCAGTGAGCATTTCTAACTGGAGCTGAAAACGTCTCTACCATGTATAATAACGGGAGGATGATCAAGTTTTCTCTACAAATACTACAGGCTACATCACATCAGAACAAAACAGTTCCCAGTGCTGTCCTATTCCCAAACATCTAGATGTAACCATTATTTTTTGAAACTGACTCTCTCTGTCCTGGAGGAAAATTCCAATTTGCTAGGGCGTACGTGTCAAAGACAAGTTGGTCAATATTCTGCTAAGCCCAACTTTTCCCGTCAGCTTAAGCTGCCCCTTCCACGCCTACTGAGAGAGGTAACCCTGTGTACAAGAGCACTTGGTCTGTCACAGCTAGTCAAACAGGGGGCATTACTATTTAAAGCCAATCATGGCCCAGACTAACCAGTGTCTTTCAAGACTCTGCACTCAGAAACACTAACCATCATTCATTTGGTGGTGGGCATGCATAGTCAAGGCTAGAGGTGAAAGGATGGCCCCTGAAAGCCATGTGAAAATTCACCTTACAGGTAAGAACCGCAGTTCCCACTGAGGTGCCTGAGAGAGTAAGTTCCAGAGAGAAGAGACTGTGTGGCCTCAGCTCGTAAAAGAGAAACCAAGGAAGTATCTGACTTGGTCCCTAACCACTTTCCAGGTCCCTAAGCCATCCTCAGGAAGCTTACTTGTAATAACAATAGCTATATAACAACAGTAATCGTTATTAAAGTTATTATTTATTGAGTGTTTGCTCTATGTCAAGGTACTATTCTAAGTACCTTATTTGTATCGACACACTGAAACCTCACAACCAGCTCATGAGGTAGGTGTTATTATTAACCACATTTTACAGATGAGGAAAATGAGGTACAGAGAGCTCAACTCAAGTAAATACAGCCAATAAATTGGACATAAACCCAAGCAGTTTGGTTCCAAAACCCAGACTCTTAACCTGCATGCAATTCCCCTTCTTTTATACTACCTGAATTAACTTACTACTTGCCCTGAGTGAGCCCCCTCTGTACTCTTTCAAGTTTGAGTGTCTTATTGCTTGAAGCCAAATGAGCACTGGACTAGAATAACACAGCCATAAGATGCTGAAGTGCCCACCAATGGTTTCTGCCTAGCCAGCTCTTTCTGCCTTCTTTCGGTAAAAGCATTTTAATTTCTTATGGAGTACCTTTGCCTCCCCCGCTCAGTACATGTGCTCTGGTAAGGCTGACTCATCTCTGCTCAGAATGAAGCACGTATGGCCTCTCCGTGAGCAGTGACTGGTCTAGGGATGTGCATATGACCCCAGTTGGGCCAATAAGCGTCATCCTCAGGATTTTTTTGGTGCTACCTAAAGAGAAGTCATAGTTTCCTCTCTTTCCTATCTTGAGAACTACGTAAGCCTGCTACTGCCTGGGAGCTATCTCAGCCACCATGCAGATAAGCTTGTGCTTGAGAAGCAAATCACCACAAAGAATGCCAAGCCAAGAAGCAGAGTGCCTTGATGACCTTGTTGGACACGGGGAACCAGCTGTGCCTGAAGCCAATCACATTTTTCTTCCAAGTATATCAGCCAGAAAAATCCTTTCCTTCTGATTAGCTTGAGTTAGATCCTGTTTCTTGCAACCGAAAGAGTCCTAATATATACAGTCACTGTATTTCGTGTAGAAACGACCTATGTACCTATTGGCAATGATTACCCACCCCCCAAGATGTCCACGTCCTAATTCCCGGAACCTATAAATATATTACCTTACATGGCAAAGGTGGATTAAAAGTTTGTTTGGGAGCTAATCAGCTGACCTTAAACTAGGGAGATTATCCTGGATTACCTAAGGAGGACCCAGTGAAACCACAAGGTCCCTACAAGTGGAGAAGGGAGGTAGAAGAGGAAATTAAAGAGGTGCAATGTAAGAAGGACTCAACCTGCTGTTGATGGCTTTGAAGAGGAACATAAAGCCAAGGAATGTGGGCAGTGTCAAAAAGCTGGAAAAGGTAAGCAGAGAAAACAAACGCTCCCACAGAGCCTCCAGAAAGGAACACAGACAGCCCTGCCGACACCCGGATTCCAGCCCAGTGAGACCCAGGTCAGGTTTCTGACCAACAGATGGTGAAGCAATAAACATGTCATTTTACATGAATGGATAAAGAAGATGTGGTGTATATACACAATGGAATACTACTCAGCCATAAAAAAGAATCACATTTTGCCATTTGCAGCAACATGGATGGACTTGGAGGGTCTAATGCTAAGTGAAATAAGTCAGACAGAGAAAGGCAAATACTGTATGATATCACTTATACGTGGAATCTAAAAAATGCAACAGGGCTTCCCTGGTGGCACAGTGGTTGAGAGTCCACCTGCCGATGCAGGGGACGTGGGTTCGTGCCCCGGTCCGGGAAGATCCCACGTGCCGTGGAGCAGCTGGACCCGTGAGCCATGGCTGCTGAGCCTGCACGTCCGGAGCCTGTGCTCCGCAACGAGAGAGGCCACAACAGTGAGAGGCTCGCATACCGCAAAAAAAAAAAAAAAAAAAAAAAAAAAAAAAAAAAAAAAAAAAATTAAAAATTAAAAAATGCAACAAACTAGTGAATGTAACAAAAAATGAGCAGACTCACCAGATATAGAGAACAAGCTAGTGGTTACCAGCGGAGAGAGGGGAGGAAGGAAGGGCAATATAGGGGTTGGGGAGTAAGAGGTACAAACTATTAGGTCTAAAATAAGCTACAAGGATATATTGTACAACACGGGGAATATAGCCAATATTTTATAATAACTATAAATGGAATATAACCTTCAAAAATTGTGAACCACTATATTGTATGCCTGTATATATAATATTGTACAGCAACTAAACTTCAATTAAAAAATACATTAAAAAATAAATATATGTTGTTTTATGCCACTAAATTCGTGGTGATTTGTTACAGAAGCAATAGAAAACTAATACGGTATCTAAACTCTCTGAGCTGCTTATAAAATCCACGGACTGTGAGTGGCCTGAGTCTCACCTGGTACACAGCATGTGTTCAATCAACACAGTCCTTCCACAGCCACACTGTCTTGCTTGGCTAGGTGCAGTGCTTTTAGTTTCCTCTGAGGAAAAGGCAGTGCTCACTTTCTTATCCCAGTCTGTCAGGGATGCACCAGGCATCGTGGGTATGGGGGTGAGGCCTCGTAGACCCTTTCAGAGCTTTAATGAGTCAACCCTGCTCTCTCTTGCCTTCTAGGACTCCCAGACTGCAGGATCGTAAACATTTTCATTAGACTCTAAAATAGAGTTTTCCCAGTTTGGGATACCCATCTTTCCCCTTTACTTTACAATAATAACCCTCTTCCAAGATTTGTTTTAAAAGTAAAAAGAAAAAAAAAAAAAGGCAAGTTCAGAACCCAATGAAGACTCAGTGAGCATTCTGGCATGAGAGAGAGAAAAATAAGCAAAAACATCTGTTTTCCTAGATTTTGCAAACAAGCTTCTGGGCCTATGGTTCCTGTCTGAATGGCCAATAAAGAAGGGTTTGAAAGAGTCCCAAGCACACCCAAGTAGTTGGTACAATGAGGGGCTCTGATTTCACTGCCAGAGTCTGTCTGAGGGCAGTCAGCCCCTGAACCCCAAGGATATCCCAGGGGCTTCCAGCGTCAAAGAACGGGACTTATTTTTTTCACTCTTTCCAGTTTTCCCTCATAGAATTTTCTCTTGGAAACCTATAGCCCTATTCCCCCAGGGAATGCTCAGTTTTACAAGTGCTCTGTAAAAGATTAAGGCAGGTCCATGGTCTAGAGGTCCCTTAAATTTTATTTGGTTAATGTTAAGCCTGTGACAAAGCCCAGACATTTCCAAGTTAAGGGTAAACTTTGAAAATGTTGGGCTTTTCTTTTGACTCAAACCTGTATGTACATGAGACAGAGGTTAAGTTATGTGAAAGCGAACATTTATTAAGTCCCTGATACGTTTTTACATAGGGGTTTGGTTTTACATAGGCTATTACATTTAACTCCTCATAACAATACTTGGGCTGGGTATTATCAGCTCTGTTTTTAGATTAAAAACCTGAAGATCAGTGATATCAAGTAATTTGTTCACTTTCCTAGGACTAGTAAGTGGCGGAACCGAGATCTGAACCTAGACCTGCTGGCTGCAAAGCCGATGTTCTTTCTTTGCACAATGCTGAACTAAAACCTTCCAGCCCAGTTTTGGTTTTGGCTCTCACATACATAAAGTAAACAGGGCTGATCCATATGGTCTCTGAGGCTGTGCACTGTGCAACTCCAGAGGGCTCCATGGCATTGTGGGATGGAAGTGGCTTTTAGTGAAAATGCAGTGTGAATTCAGCAATGCTGGTACAGCTTCTCTGGGATGCTTTCTGTTCCTCTAGATCCCCTAGATCAGGCCTTTTCCATAATACAGTGACCAGGAAATGGGAAAAGCAGCCCAGTGATGGGCTCCAGAATTATCCCAGCATGGTGTAATAAATGGGGCATACAGAAATGGGAGACCCATGTGCTAATTTGCATTCTGGTATCAATTCGCTAATGCACAAGACCCTTGGATAAGAGAAGGCCCTCAGTGGGCCAGTTTCCTCATCTGAGCAAAGAATGAATGGGTGGATGCGATTATGGGAGTTCAGGATTGCTTTTAGGCTGCAGAAATCTTATGCAGAAGCCCCAGACCCAAAGCAGGTATGTGCAGGGGTGTTTCTTGCCAGGGGACGGGGACGAAGGGGCTCTGAGCCTGTTCACTCACTCAGCCCCCTCCTCCTTTCTGACCTACGCCTCTGAGCACAGCTGGCAAAACCTGACACTCGATAATCTTTCTGTGATCTAGAAATCCCCAAATTCTGTCATTCTGTGCAGGCTATCAATGTTCTGAGTAACTGCTGTGAATTGCCCTCAATGAATTACCTAAATTGCCTGTAAAGGACCAAGTCCAGTGTGGGAGAAATAGCCGCACAGAGCAGAGACTGACTGTGTCAGCATCAATGAATAATGCTTTATCCAGTTGAGTTTCAACCTGAAACACGAAACCCCAGCAGTGAGCCCCCCAGGAGTTCACTGGGAAACGTGTGCACAGCCGACCTCCTAAGCCCCACAATGAGTTTTGTTCTGTAGCAGTGGGGAGGCGAGGGGGGAAAGGAGGAGGGAGGAATCCAAGGGAACAATGTCTACTGCCTTGGCCAAGGACTTAATAATTAGCTGTGACTAACAAATGCCACATGGGAACCGACTTGTAAGAAAATGTCCCACAAAGCACCCTATTGCCAGTGGGCCAATCCGAGCCCACGACCGCCCCTCCTAGACAGGGATTAGAAAATCCTGGAAGGAAGGGGAGTACTTCAGCTGCCTGAAGCCAGTGGACCGAAGACTCAGACGGATGGAAGCTGGGGATGCTTTCAAGGCGCCCTCCCCCTTATTCTCAGAATTAGAGGCACTTGGCCTCTCGGGGCTGAGAGTCCAGGGGAAGGTGCTGTGGGAGTTCACATAGGCAGAACTTGTTCCAAACAATGTCAATACAAAACAGGTTTGCTCTCTGGAAGCACGTTGAGATTAAATCACTGCAAAGGTCATCTGTGTTTGCCGTACACAATGCTGTGGTGTGGGCGGAAGGGAGCTGCCGGAGCATAAATCCCAGGTTTGGACAGGTGAATGGCCGTTCACTCCCCGACCAACTTCGGTGGGGGCTGGGTGCACACCAGGAAAGCAGGATTTGGAAATGAGCAATTGGTACTTGTTCAGCTCAGATGGGCTACTCAGGTTCACTGCCCTGGAAAAGTGCAAGCTCACGAACACCCAGACTTAATGAAAGGGCTGGCGTGTTGGCTGTGCCACTCAAAACTATAAGAACCTGGGGGTTTTGTGAAAGTTAGCCATTCTTGTTTTGGAGGCAGTGGGTACGAGTATGTATTATGGGGTCAAACAGACCCATGTTCAGTAGGTCTGCTGCTTACTGGCTTCTCTGATCCTGTCTCCTCATCTTTCAAAAAGCAGCAGAATATCCACCCACGTGGATAAAGTGAGATAATGAGATAATTTATGTAAAACTTCTGGCAGAGAACTGCCATCGAGTATTAATGTGTAGCTTCTAATTTATATATGATATACATTGGCAGTGTGTGTGTGTGTGTGTGTATAGACACACACACACACACACAAAATTGCTCATGTTACTTTTTTCTCTCTAGAGTTTCTCAAGCTATGGCTCATCAAATCATAGACCCTGCTGCTCCAGACTCTGGAAAAGTCCCCAGTGCACAGGCAAGCATTACTAGATGGCTAGATAGAGGCTGATTTCCTCCAGCTGATTACTTATTAAAAGGCACTTCCTCGGCTCACTCTTGAGTGGAAGTTTTTCAGAAAGGCACTCCCTCCCTCGCCTGGCAGCCGGCTCAGTCTCGCATAGACAATCCTGTGGAATGTGAGAGCACAAGGTAAAACGGTTAGTCAAGGCTGCTTAGCCGGCAAGTACAGGTGGCTAGATTTTGACAGGATTTTAAATTGGGGAAGTTCAAGGAAGGGGTTCACTTTGGGTCCTTGGAATATTTGTAATAGGGAGCTCAGAGAGGTTCACTGCAGGGATCGACACACTACTAGATAAAGCCACCACCACCGCCTGGCACCTCTGTGCAGCAACATTCAGAAACCGGAGCCACTTTCCACAATCCCTTTCTTTTCTAAATGGTGGTGCTTCAGAATTGCAACCTCTTCCACGCCCGGCACTCCCAGCCACCATCGGCCCCTCTCCGACTACACATCACACCAGGTCCAAGGGAAGCTAATTTAACCACCGCTGGTTAAAATCACACCGCACTTCACAGCGCCTTTCACATGCCATGAAGCTGTCATGATAATTCTTGATCTCTGGCTCACCTGACAGCTCAGCCCTCCCTTGACTGCAAAGCTTCCCGTCAGTTAGAAATAGCAGTTTCCCTGGCACCAGATGTGTCATCCTGCATATCCAGATGAAAGGCAGACACCTGCCCCGCTCCCCTCCTTGCTTCCCTTTCTCTCCATTGCTCTGGAGTTTGTTTAAGAAGCCAGCCTTCTCCCTCCCCAAGTCCCTCCACTTGGCAGCCTGGAAGTTACTCTTCCATGCAATTAAAAGGCTGTCTTGCATTAGCCCACGGAAGAACATCACATCTTGTGCAGCAAAGAGACGCACATGGTAATTGACATCACTAGGAGAGAGATGCAAAGCTTCACTTCAGGGCAAGATTGACACCTCTGGGCAGCTGCCTGGGAAGAGCCTGCCTCACCCAAACCAGGACTCAGCTGCCTCCAAAGGGCAGTGCCCGCTTCTCTCACAGCAGCTGTCCAGTCCCATCACTTCGCTACGGCTTTGTAGCTTGGTCTTTCGTTATAAGGTCCTTGGGATGAAAAGAGATCCTGTTTTGATAAAGGGAAGGCCTGGTTGAATAATATGGTCTGCTGCCATAGACAGGATAGGAACAAATCATACCCAAAGTAGTCACCTGAGGCCCATGAGCTACAAATAGGGTTTTCGTAAACCAAGGTAGCACACACCACTGTCTTGACAAACACGCCGACGGTGTCCCCTTTTTGTAACTAGTAAGGAGCAAGTGCCAGAATTAAGCCTGTTACCCATTTTCCTCTCTCGCTGGAAAGGAGATGGTGTAAGCAGAGTTTGCTTTAGGAGCCAAGAAAAAAACCAACAAACCACCCTGACCTGTGTTTGAACTTGGTGTGCCCTGAATTATTAAAAATAATGTTAACAGCATTTGCCTGGTCCTCCCAAGCATACCTGCCTTTAATCTTATAAACAAGTTCACAGCACCAAGAGAAAGATTTCCAATAGGTTTCCTTCCCATAGAGTTGTGAGGGAGACTATTCCCATCCATCATGAAAGAGCCTGACAGGGGAGAGGAAAGACCATGGCAGGACTTCTGTCTTGGTGGGCAGGTGAAGTGGACTTGGGGTTATGCCCTGGTGCTTCCAGAAATGGCTCTTTGTTTTGTGGCCGAGGAAATTAGAGGACCAGGTACCAGGGTACCCTGACCAGGATGGGCCTTGATCTGAGTAGCCCTCAATGGGACCTGCGTTGATTGATATCTAATCCCCAGCAGGGAGAATTCCTCAAAGAGGGACGTCACGGCCAAGTCTGAAAGGAAAACAAGGCTCAATGGGTGGAGAGGAGTAGAAGAAAGAAAAGCAGTATTCATCTTTTTTTCCACTAACATTTATTGTGGTAAAATATATATAACAAAATTTAATATTCGAACCATTTTAAGTGTATAATTCAGTGGCATTAAGTACATTCCCAATGTTGTACAACCATCACCACTATCCATCTCCTGAACTTTTGTACATCCCTGATAGAAACTCTGTACCCATTGACAATAGCCCCCCATCTCTCCCTCCCCTTAGCCCCTGGCAACCACCGTTCTATTTTCTGTCTCCATAAATATGACCACTCCAGGTACCCCATGTAAGTGGAATCTTACCATATTTGTTCTTCTGGGTCTGGTTTATTTTGCTTAGCATAATATGTTCAAGATTCATCCATGCTGTAGCATGTATCAGAAATTCATTCCTTTGTGTGGCTGAAAAATATTCCACTGCATTCCAGTTGTATGGGTATACAACATTCACTTTTTTTTCATCTAAGGTTTCTGTAAGTCTAGGATGTGCCAGGCACTAAGCTTGGCCATAAGGCGTCATGGATGATGAGTTTGAGTCCCTTCCTTCAGGAGGTACACAGGTACTGGGTTGAAAGCTCAGAGGATCGGATCAGTATGGTCTTTCTGGGGCATTTAATCATTCCACAGACATGACCTGGATGCCTGTTATGAGCCGGGTTCTAGCAAGGTCGTTGCTAGGATTACAAAATTGAATAGTTTCCAGGATAAACCCACAGCTCACTATTTTATAGGTAAAGTTGCCCTGGACAGAAGTCTTTAAATGCTGGCCTTCATTTCAAAATAACCTAATTTCCAAAGAGCTTAGGGAACATCAAAATGGTCTGAGAATGAACCCAGCAATTCCAAGGGCAGACTGGAGAGGAGGTGACCTGGGGCACAGCTGGCAGGACTCTGCGGGGGAGGTCTCCTTCCACGTCCTCCTGCACACTCCTTAAGAAAGCTGTGCAGCCAACACCAGGACCATGAAACACAGAACCACATCCTACTAGAGAATAAGCCTGCGAGGGCAGCGTGCATCACATGCCTGGCTGGCTCTAAAGCATGGGACAAACAGGACAGGGGAGGCAGGAAGATTGCCAGGTACTCAGCAAACTCAGCAGAGAGCACCTGCCCCCACCCCTACCCTGCAGACATGTCACAGAAACCTAGCCAGAAGACAGTATTTTTCTAACTTAGATTTCCCAAAAGAGTAAGAAAAAGAGGAAAGGTGGGTTCAGGATTAGCTGGATTTGATCTTGTTACACAGTGAACTCTTAAGAATTGATGTTAACAGCAGGGATGGACTGATAAAATCTCTGTCCCGAAATAGGGGATAATACAATATTTTATTCTGCTTAGTTTAGTTTAGAATGTGCCTGTGTTGAGCGTGTGTTGTCACACATTTATTTTGCTAATGCTGGTTTCTTTTTATACAATTTCATATTTGGGGGAACCAGGCGGAGGACTGCAATGGTAAGAAAGCCTGCTCCTGAAAAAATAGACCCAAAGAGAATAAGTGATAAGTGGACCATAAAAGACTAGGCAGCCAGTCATTAAACGTAACAAGGAAGACTGGAAGTTCAATGACTTTGGCCTGGTTCACCACCGTGTCCCTAGCACCTGGCACAGAGCAGATGCTTAAGTATTTGTCAGTTGAACTGACTAAGAGTGAGTGTTCATGAAGAGTTTGTAACTTCATGAGAAAGTGTGCATTCCGTGATGGCTAGTGGAAGAGCCAATCTGCAGACCAGTATGAACACAAGGATGTAAAAAATGCTTAGAAAAAAGAAAGCGATGAAGCTGCTGAATGGTTATCTCAGGGGTGGGAGGAGAACCAGGTGTGATTTTTTCCCCTTTTTTCTATTTGTCTATTATTCTTTACTTTTTCTATACTGACCACCTATATTTTGGAAAAAATTTATCCAGTGTAAAAATCTCCATGCAGTCAAATGCAACTTGAGCATGGATGGAGAAATTTGGAGGATTCGTTATCTACTTAGACTGCAAAGCAGTTTCTTCCAGCGGGTGAAGAAACTGGTGGATTTGGGGGACTTGAGCTCAGGAAGCTGACGTACGGCTTGCCTTCTTTCTCTCCCCTCCCCATTACCATTCGTGGGGACAGAAAGTCGTCCTGAGCAGCAGAGTCTTTTATTCATTCAAGTAATTCAATACACATTTACTGAGCATCTGCTACATGCCAGACACCAGTCTGCTGGGGGTGGTTCATCTTACTGAGGGATTTCAGTTTCACTGTAGATAACATTATACAGCTGCATAGTACTTTACTCATTACAAATCATTTTCACATTTATTAGTTCACAATTACCCCCAAGTGGTGGGCAAGGTATTAATTATAGAGAAAACGGTATACAGATATAGGAATTTTAGTAACTTGCACAAGGTCACCTACAGCTGAGGTGGCATGGACATAATTCTGTAGTCCAATGATTTCAAATGAATGGTTAAAAGTTAGACAGGTCTAGGTTCAAATTCTGACTATTTTCCACTCAGCAATGTGACCTTGGGCAAGTTCATCTGTCTGATCTCAGTTTTCACATCTATTCAGTGGAGATAATAGGATCACCCACACAGGTTTGTTGTGAGGACTGACTGTGATCATGTATGTAATGCATTTCCCAGAGTGTTTGCCCTATATTAAGAATTCAATGTGGGACTTCCCTGGTGGCGCAGTAGTTAAGAACCTGCCTGCCAATGCAGGGGACACGGGTTTGATATCTGGTCTGGGAAGATCCCACATGCCATGGAGCAACTAAGCCTGTGACTACTGAGCCTGTGCTCTAGAACCTGCGAGCCACAACTACTGAAGCCCGCGCGCCTCGAGCCCGTGCTCCACAAGAGAAGTCAGGGCAAGGAGAAGCCCGTGCACTGCAACGAAGCGTAGCCCCCGCTCGCCGCAACTAGAGAAAGCCTGCGCGCAGCAATGAAGACCCAACGCAGCCAAAAATAAATAAATAAATAAATTTAAAAAAGAGAAAATAATTCAATGTTAGCTCTTGTTTCATCATTATGAATATTAATATCATTATAAATATTAATATCACCAACCCTTAAGTGTTTGTTCCCTAATTTATCTTCTTCGTACCCTCACAAAGTGTACCTTCTCTCTCCATTTCTCAGATTTAGAATGTAGATACCAAAGAACTGAACGGATCTATCGCAAAGCAATGAGTGACGGCGTCTGGATACAGGTGGACCAGCCTCGGATAAGGAACGGGAAGGCACTGACTTGGCGTTAGAAGACCTGGGTGCTAGTCTAGGCTCTTCCAACTTACTTGCTACAAAACCTTGAGCAAGTAACGTCTCTGATCTCCTGTTTTTTTAACTGTGCAAGGGGGATAACGATTTTGATGAAACTTGCAAGCTTGTCACACAAATGCCTACATAAACGAGTTTGCAACTATACAAAAAGTGCCTTCTGATGAAGTGCCTTCGAATTCCCATATCACTGCTGTCTGTGTTGCCTGCTTGTGCTGTTTGAAAATCTCAGAGGGGCCAGAATAAGTGACAAGTAGGTCAGATGTATGTTAAAGTGCTGGCCTCCATTTATCTACCATTTTGGCTCTAAACGACTAGTTTCAGTCCAGACCGATTTAGTAAAGTGAGGAAACTGTGGCTGCAAACTGGCAGGACACACAATCAGAGGAATGAGTGAGAGTTTAAGCTGCCCCTTCAATTCAGAGGTTAAAGCGAGCAGACAGACCCCGGTGTCTCTGTCACTGTGTGCCAGCCAACCATGTATTATTAATTGGGCTCAGCAAACGTTATCGAGCACCTTCCACTGCAAGGCTCTGGCAAGGCCTCCAGGGATCTAAATACAATGCAAGACCATCCCAACCTGCCATCTGGTAGGGATAATGAGATAGTCACCAGCAAAACTGTTCTCCCCATCTCGGCCCATTAAAATTCTACTGAGCCCTCAAGGCTCGTTATTCTCCCTAAGAAGCTTTCCCTGATCCCCTCAGCACTTTCTTTAATCATCATTTGTGGAATTTCTCATACTATGCGTTATTCCTGGCTTGTGTGTGTACGTGTGTGTGTTGAACTTATTTCCTACCTCATTCCAACAAGCCTGTGAGTCAAAGTTGTGCTATGAATATGCCTATGTTCCCCAATGGATCGTAAGCCATGTCCTATTTATATTGGGGACCCTGAGATCTAGCACCGTGCCTGGTACATGACAGATGTCAAGAAAATATTCATAATAATGAAAAAAGCAAGAAGAGTTTAGAATAAGTACCCAAGGGAGTGATCCAGATAATAAGTGTGTCTGGAGGTGAAAGTAGGGCAAGAAAGATTAAGGTTTGGGTTTTTAAAAAAACAAAGGCCATTTAAAAATACTGGATTGGGATTTTCCTGGTGGTCTAGTGGGTAGGACTCCACACTCCCAAATGCAGGGGGCCCAGGTTCTATTCCTGGTCTGGGAACTAGATCCTGCATGTATTCCGCAACTAAGAGTCTGCAAGCCATAACTAAAGATCCTGCATGCCGTGACGAAGATCTCTCATGCCACAACTAAGACCTGGAGCAGCCTAAATAAATAAATATTAAAAAAAAAAATACTGGGTTATAAATCTCACAGACCTGTGTTGCCAAATACGCCAGCTACCAGGTAGCTACTGAACACTGGAAATATGGCTTGTGTGAATCGACATGTATCATCAGCGGGATATTTCACTGTATTTTGGATACTTCACACAAAAAAGAATGGAGAATTATCATAATTTTTATATTGGTTACATGTTTAAATGATAACATTTGGATATACTGGGCTAAAGAAAATATATTATTAAAATGAATTTTTTTCACTATCTAATGAAGCTACCAGAAAATTTTAAATTACATATATGTATGGTTCATGCTATATTTGTATTGGACAATGCTAGCACAGGCCATACAAATGTTTGTACTATGATTCAGTCATCCCTATTTAGGGATTAGATCCTAATGAAATAATCTAAAAGTATAAATGCTACATACAAAGTTGTTCACCTCACTGTTACTTATAAGAGCAAAATATTGGAAGCAAGTATATCCAAAACTCTGTATAAAAATAAGAATGGTTAAGAAAAACAATCGTATATGGAAATGTATAACAGGTGAGGTGGCCGTCTGAAGCAGGTCATACCTAAGCTTTCCTGGGATGAGCAATGACTGGGAAAAATGTGAAGAAAAACAAGAAAGCTATTCTTTTGGTCAGAATGGTATGGATTTTTCCTCGGGTTCCCAAGCTTTCTTGGACTTTTACTATAAAAAAGCAGAATGGAGATCAGCATCTCTGGCGAGCCTCTGGTCCTGAACAGGTCTATACTGTTGGCTCAAAGAGGAACCGGGCAGTGCTCAACAGCTCTGCTCTGGAGTCAGATCTGTGTCTGAAACGGTGCTAACATCTCCCGCCACACCTCTCTGAGTCTTAGTTTGCCCATCTGTAGAATGGAAATAATTACAGTATCTACCTCATCGATACGTGGCTGAGAAATAAATAAAATAATCCATGTAAAGTTCTTCACAGGGTGTCTTGTACACAATAAGCACTAAATAAATGCCGACTCTATTATTATTGTTGTAAAGATTAGAGGAAGAGCACGACATAGTTGAGCAGGATGGCAAAGCAGAAGGGTGGAACCTGCGCGCTCTTAACACTCCATTCTGGTTGTGCTAGGTCACTTCTTTTTTTTTTTTTTTTTTTTTTTTTTTGCTGTACGCGGGCCTCTCACTGCTGTGGCCTCTCCCGTTGCGGAGCACAGGCTCCGGACGCGCAGGCTCAGCGGCCATGGCTCACGGGCCCAGCCGCTCCGCGGCATGTGGGATCTTCCCAGACCGGGGCACGAACCCGTGTCCCCTACATCGGCAGGCGGACTCTCAACCACTGCGCCACCAGGGAAGCCCCTGGGTCACTTCTTTTCAGTTTCTAGACTCTTTTATAACCATTGAATTTACTCAGCCAAGGTCTCTCCTCCGTTTTTAACGCCTTGAAGGCTGATGAGATTATAAATGTTCTATATAATGTGAAATAATTTAACCAGAGAATTATTTAGATCTGCTCTCTCTCACTCAGCAGCATAACTCTTACCAAAAGCCAGGCTGTACTCTCACGCAAATTGCACTTTTTTCCCTCCAGTATGTTATTCATTCAGTTCCAATCTACTTAGAATATTAAACACAATTTATCAATCTCCAGGTGACCTTCTATTAGTCAAAAACAAAACTAGGTCAATTGTTTTATTGTTTATTAAAGAGTTGCTGATGAAGTCAAGAAATCTAGAAAAAGAAACATTTCATTTTTCTGATACTCCGTCCTGCTCTTTCTCTAATAAGGGACAAAGCAAGTTTGCCTAAAAAACAGACTTTGTTTTATAAATAGAACACTGTTCAAGGTTTTCTAGAGGTGTCTGCTAAAAATAAAGAAGGTTACAGTTTACTTCTTTATAGCTTTCAAAACAAAATAAAACAAAACACAAAAGCCTGAGCTTAACTAAATGTGTTGTATTTCTATTTTGAAAGGCATCTTTATGTGAGCCAGGCCTGATTTCTTGAAACGAAATTCCTCAGAAATTAGATTTCCGATGTTTATACAAGGTGTGCCTATGTAAAGTAATGACACCAAAGCGGTTTTTATTTTCAGACACAATAGTGTTTTGTTTTGTTTTAAACACCTGCCCCAGAATGAATACAACTGAATGTTATACTTCCATCCTATACAGTACTCACACAAGTCCTCTTTGAAAATTGCTCACTTTAAAGAGTACGATAAAGATGTCGATATATAAATTCTAGGTTATCTGCTCACATCTTGACAGCATTACTTTGAAGCTGAACCCACTGGTCCCCAAATTGTGAACGGACTGTGCTCTAGACTGTTTCTAGGTAGCCTGGTTGGAACTTAGGTGTCGGGCTGTGGAAACGACACCACGTTCCCAGGCAAGACCCCGGGAGCCAAGCTAACTCATGACTAACAGACAATGACACAGACTATGCTAAGAGCTCCATCACTGCTTAGAACAGCGTGAACTTGGAAAAGCGCCTGCTTTTCAGCTCTGGATGCTAGGGATTCATTTGTCCTTGCCCTGGTGGGATGGGGGCTCCCCAGTCCCCAGTTCAGTGGTGGCTCTGGGGCCAGGGGCAGAGACTACGAGTTAGACAGAAGTGAACTGAGGTTTCCTGGTGTAACTTTCCAGGGCAGTTATTTCCCATACTATGTCCGATAGAGCTGATTCGCTGGGAGTGTTCTGGATCACAAAGGGTTTAGGGTTAAGTAAGTTTGAGAAATGCTACTGTTTTCCCCCTCCACTTTGGGGCTGTAACGTGAACACTGCCATAGTAGCTCCGAGAAACCGAGCAGGAGAGAAATGTTTATATAACCAAACATGTTCCAAACAAATCAGGCCCCTATGAATCCTGTCCCACTTTTTTCTATGATGCCTATTAATAATAGCTAACATTTATTTAAAGCTTACGATGTGGGAAGAAGGTACTGTTCTAAGCACCTCACATGCATGAACTCACTTAATGCCCACACATCCAACCCTTTGAGGTGGAGGCTAAGATTAACCTTATTTTATGGATGTGGAAGCTGAGGCAAAGAGAGGTGACAGATTCCCAAAGTCACACAGAGACCCATGTTTAATGACCATGCCAAAAAAAAAAAAAAAAAATGACCATGCCAAATCAACCCTGGAAACCAATCTCCTTGAAAGTCCTTTTTCGAAACACTGTCCAAGGGGCAGGACCAGGCTGCCTCAGGCGGCCCGTCACCCCTTTCCTTTCTTATATTAGTCCCTCACTCACATTAGTCCCAGCCCATGAGTCTTTAAAAAGCTGGATTTGGAAATCTTCTAAGGGTTACAAGTTTCCCTCTTTTGCAACAGAGACAGACAAAGTCTAACAATGGGTCTTTATTCACAAAAGAGATCCATGCTTCAGAGAAAATCAGGTTTACTTTATCCTGGTGTATTAGCTTCCTACTGCTGCTATAACAGATGACTGCAAACTTATAACAACACACATTTATTATCTCACAGTTCTGGAAGTCAGAAGTCCAAAATCATTCTCATCTGAATAAAATCAAGGTATTGGCATGGCTGGCTTTTTCTGGACGCTCTAGGGGAGAATCCATTTCTTGGCCTTTTCTCGCTTCTAGAGGCCACCTGCATTCTTTGGTTCCTGGCCCTGTATCACTCCGACCTCTGCTTTTGCGGTCACATCTTCTCCCAGTCTGACCTTCCTGCTTCTCTCTGGTAAAGACCCTTGTGATGATACTGAGCCCACCAAGATAATCCAGGATAATCTCCCCAGCTCACTGTCCTTGATATAATCACATCTACAAAATCTATTTTGCTACTATAAGGTGACATTCACAATTTTTGGGGATTAGGACGTGGACATCTTTGGGGGGCGCTTAGTCTGCCTACCATACTGGCATGCACTGCTGGGGAGCTGAAGAGGAAAATGGGGACCTGGGATTGGCAGGCGGTGGGAGGGAGGAGATGGAGATTCCTTTGGGGCCCCGAGCTCCTGTTACAGGGGAAGGGGGAGGAGACAAGGTCATGGGGCTTCTCCCTCACCTGCCCCTTCAATATCACCAGCTCAGCTATGATGGCCCCTGAATAGCAGAGGAGAGATGAAAAAGGAAGGCAGAGTTGCACTTCCCAAGCAGGTGCGTGTTTATCCCCAGGGGGTGGGGTTCTATGCTGGGAACACCTGAATCCACAGACCATCCTGATTTATCACTCTGGAGGAATAATTTTCCTTAAAGATGTTGAGATTTTCAGGATTGAAATCACTTTTTTCAGAATATGACAAGCACAGGCATATTTTTGGTTCTGCTTAAATACAACACTTTAAAAATCTTGCTGGTTGTCAGAGTGTATGAGATAACACCATCTACCTCAGTGGTACTAGGGATGTTTAAATAAACACAGATTCAGTGCCTGGATCAGTGCGTGACACATAGGAAGCTCTGGTGGAGCAGGGGTTAAGAATCCGCCTGCCAATGCAGGGGACACGGGTTCGATCCCTGGTCCAGGAAGATCCCACATGCCGTGGAGCAACTAAGCCCGTGTGCCACAACTACTGAGCCTGTGCTCTAGAGCCCACGAGCCACAACTACTGAGCCCACGTGCCACAACTACTGAAGCCCGCGCGCCTAGAGCTCGTGCTCTGCAACAAGAGAAGCCACCGCAATGAGAAGACCACGGACCACAACGAAGAGTAGCCCCCACTCACCACAACTAGAGAAAGCCTGCGCACAGCAACAAAGACCCAACGCAGCCAAAAATAAATAAATAAATTTATTAAAAAAAAGAAGTGTTACAATTCGATGTGATTGTTGTTACTCCAGTACCAAAACAATGAGACAGTCATCTGCCAGGTGCTTTCAGTACACTGCCTCTCTGTAGCCTCACAACAACCCTATGAGATACAACTGCTACTTTTTCTGCTTTACAGAGGATAAGATGAGGCGAGGTCTACAGCGTTTAAATCACTCCATAGGGTCACACATCTGACTGGTAAAGTCAGGATCCCGACTCTCCCTCCAGTGCCCACAGTTGCAGCATCTGCATCTCTCCTTCAAATCTGCTGCTCCGGTTCCTCTGGGGCCAGCAGAGCACGTCACAACCACGAGTTAAATCAGAATTAGCAGAGCCTCCGTGTGCGTTCCTAAGGGGTTCTTGTTTGTAGGCTTTCTCAGTTAGTAATTCTGCAAAGAACACACTTTTGTGTACTTCCCTGTTGGTGCCAGTGTCTTAGAGGATGAGGGAACCACAACTGGTATCCCCCCACTCTTCTCAGGTCACCTTTCCTCTCCAGGGACACACCGTCTCCTGTGAGAAATGGCCCCAGCCTCTACCTAGTCAAATCCCTTCTTCTCAAAGCCTTTTAATGAACAGTGTCAAAAGTGGTATCGTCTGACTTTTTCAACAAGTGGAAATTTCCAAGCATTAGAGTTTTGCTCGCTTTCCCTAAAACAAAAAGCTTTGAGCCAGTCGTGGCAGTGACAGTTACTTACAGTGGCTCTACATCTGGAAGAACACCTAGTATACATGCATTTGGGCTGCTTCTGAACCCACCACAACAGTGAAGGACCACAAGTTTGCAAGCCCAGGAGCAGTGACGCCCAGCTGGCCAGCACAGCCTGCCTGCACATCATTCCTTTCTCTTCCCTAGATTGGAGTTTCTCGGGGTTTTGTGAGTTAGAAGTAACTGGGGGTTTGAATTTCCAGCCTTACCAACAACTGTCAAAGTCCCCATGTTAATCCACGTGGGATCAATCTGTAGATGGCAGAGAAGGGATTTGGTCTCAAGTCAGCCTGTCTATAAACTTCATGTTTTTCTCCTGACAAGACAACGGGACAGGGGGGCACGGGAAAGCATGTCCAGCATAGCACTGTAGCAAAACACTCCAGGCAGGGACCAAGAGACCTGGGTTTTAAACCTGCCTCTGAATGAGAAACAGTTGTGTCACCTGAGGTCAGCTGCTAAACCCTTGTATGCAGCCGTTCCTTCATCTGCCCACCAGTGGGTAGAGGGCTGAGGTTCAGCACATCATTTTTTTCACCGTCTGACAACGTAATCTGCCAACCTGAGAGCACAGAGCTTGGTATATCAATTACTTAATTTTCTTTCGTGTCTGTCTCATTCTCTTAAGCTGTCAGCTCTATGAGGGGAGGCATTTCTGTCTCTGCTGTACTTCCAACAGTGCCTGCCCCTTATTAGATACTTGAGAATTATTTATGGAACGCAAGAAAAAAGTCTGGAGAGGGAGCATGGCGTCGTGCAGTGGTTTTCAAACTTTAGGGTGCATCAGAATCGCCTGAAAGGCCCATTTCAAAGTTTAGCAGCGGTCTAGGCTGGGGCCTGAGAATGTGCATTTTCCAACAAGGTCCCAGGGGCTGCTGCTTGTTCTGTGGGTTCTGAGACCTACTGGTGTTGCGGGAAAGAGCTGGCTTCTGTGGCAGGCCTCTTTCATCCAAATCCTGGCTGTCAGCTTCTTTCACCTCTCTGAACATCAGCTTCCCCACTTGTAAATATGCAGATACCAACAAGAACCGACCTCACAAGATTCCTGTAGGTAAAATACTCCAACAGGGCCTGGTATTTCAAAAACCTTGTGTTTGCTAGTATTATCGGGAGATTTTTCTCTCCTGCTTTGATGTTTTAGTCTGTATTTATATTCGTTCTTCCAACAACAAAACGAGGATATATAATTCGGAAATTCTGGTTCTTACCTCAATAGCGATTCTGCACGCTACTAGGGACCAGCTTTTCCCCGTTAAGATCTATATGGATTTGGACCTATGATGAGTAACAGAAAGAGATTTCTGAATTAAGAAGTCAAGTACCCTTAGCCTTTTAAGGTGAGTACCTACATTTCCCAAACCAGGCAACATCTACGTTCCAGCAATAAATAAAGAGGTCACCTTCTGCCTAGAGAGAGTGGCCATGACGGTCATCTCTGGATGGTCAAGGTCAAGGCCATGATGGATATCACCTTTCTGAGACTGCCTGGGCTGGCTGTGGAAGGTGCAGAGAACTTCCTCTATTTAAGCTGGAGGAAATTAAAACAACAATCAGATTTAAGTGGCCTCTATCAGGAAATTAACTTTAATGGATACTGTCATCACCAGGCCTACCTCAGAGTTGCTAGGCTCACAACGTTGGGATGAAATAAAAAACCAGGCCTAAACACTGAGTCACCTACCCGCAACTCATGATGAATCTTGTCTTTACTACTTTATGTTTGCTTTAATATGTTCCTCTCCCTGTTCATTCAAGCTTTTCTATGATTCCGTTAAACTGACCACAAACCTTTGCAAATGATTGCACACCTTACCTGAGACGGAAGCTCCACTGGGAACCAAGAGATGGAATCGTTTTTTGCCACTTTCTCTTAAGTGAGATCTGAAAAATTCTCTCTTCTCCATCACATTCCAACCCTAGAATGGAGCAGTCCTTTCCGAGGGTGCTTGGAGGGGACTGCCCTCTGTTTCTAAGGAAGTCCTTTCCTTGCAGAAGAATGAGAACCTGCCTTGTTATCTGGGCTACGTGATCTGGGGCTCTTCCCGATAACACTCACTTGAATTCTAGACCCAGTCCAGTCTCCAGCCTTCCTCGACCCAGCTGGCCTATGAGAACCTCCCTCTATTCAAAACACCTCCAGATTTTGCACTGAAATTCAGGCCTGCGGTTCAGCTGTCATCTTTACTTGTGACTTCAAGATCAAGAGATCCAAATCAAGTGATCAAGGGCAGTAAGAGGGAGGCAGTTTGAGGGAATCTGACCTCATGGGAGAATCTCTGACTTGTTAACAAAATGGGCCTCTGGGGTCAAGGAACAGGAATGTGGCAGAGCTGACAGGCCTGGCCACCCAGTCCATCTGACAGCAGCACACGATGGGGGGAGAGCACGGACTCTGGAGCCACACAACTGGGTTTGAATCTTTGTTCCACCACTTGTTAGCTGGGTGAACTCTGGCACACCTCCTCATGCCTCAGTTTCTTCATCTGTAAAATCGAAATAATAGTTTTTCTACCTATTATTAGGGATTATTAGGAAGCTTAGTTCAAACACGTAAAACAGAATGGTGCCCGACACACATTAGGTGTTAGGTGTTTGTTAAATGAATGAGATGTATTGAGTCCTGCTATGTGTCACAGACGGCCAACAAATGGCTCTTATTCTTAAGGAATTCATGGTCTGGTAAAGGAGACAGGCTAGGGAAGAAGTAAGTAGTGCAAGTTATGTGTGGAGTGATGAACTCTAGTTGCAGGATAAATATAGCAGCTTCCTTTTATTAAGCATCTATTAGGTGCTTTCTACATTTGTCCTCTCTTTAATCCTTCTAAGAGTTCTGCAAGGTAGGAATTATAGTCTCAAGATATCTATGAAGAAAGTTTAAGTCACTGACCGACTAGTCACAGCCAAGCAGCTGAGCTGGGATTTGGATGCAGACCTGCCCGACTTCAAAGTTCACGCTCTTCCCCCTGACAAGATAAAGGGGTGAGACGCTAGGAAACCATGTGCCATGTGCCCTGCATCTCAGAAGAAACAGGTGCAGCCAGAGGGCAGGAGACTAGTTTTTTGGTTTTTTTTTCCTCAACCCATAGATAACTGTGTGACTTTGGAACAATTACCGTTTTCCCTTGTGCTTCAGCTTCTCCAGGTATAAAACAGTGTTCATCTGTGTCCTACCCGCACTGCCAGTTAAGAGTGAGTGTGAGATCAACAGCAATAACCAGGGCAGCCCTGAGAAGCATCTAGAACGCTAGAGAAAAGTAGGATGCTCCAACTCTAAACCTCAGAGCACAGCAGCCTTGGTGGAATGATTTGTCATCCTGTCTTTCTTGAGCTGTTACCATTCAGTCCTATCTCCTTACCCAGGCTGGAAGCTCCCTGAGGGCAGGGACAGCATCTCCCCCTTCTTGTAATCCTGTAGCATTCTGACCGATGTTAGACACAAAGAAGGAACACACTAACCAGTTGTTAAGGAACAGAACTCCAGCAAGAGAGAAAGATTTCAGTAAAAAATGACAAAATGTGTCCAAGGAATCACAGAAGGATAAGGGGTTTGGTAGAACAAGTCAAGAAGACTAAAACAAATAAATGCAGAAAGGAATATTGTCTGGTTCTGAGATATCCCAGGCACAGATAAACTCAGGTTAGGCGCTTGTACTTCCAGATTCAGAGAAGAACAAACTTTCTAAACCTCTAAAGGTTTGCCAATCACTAATTATATGGCAATTATTCTATTTTGGGCTTTTGCTAATGAGATCTGGGAAGTGTCTTAATTACCCAAAATTATGAAAATAATTTCAAACTTGACCCTGGGGCTAGTTTTACTCCACTTAGGAAGAAAAATATAAATGAATGTACAAGGGGTTATTTTTTATTAAGAAATAGTCTGCATTTGCTGCAACTCTAGGCTCCTATTGTAAATCCAAGTCTACAGCATCCCAATACTTTGATGTTTGACGTTTCGAGCGCATTTGCAGTGTCACTGTTATATTCAATAGACTGCTGGTGGATTTTGGTAACTTCCAAAAAAAGGCGATCTCTTTCAACCGTGGTGCCTTAGAAATCCCAGTCACTGCCAAAGGAGAAGAGGTGAATAGGTGGGGCCCTAGGACATAGTATAGAAGTAGGAGTAGAGAGGATAAGAGGAAATGGTAAGCTTGTTATATAAAATACACGCTTTCCCTCCTGAACTGCTTCCTACAGCCAAGTAAAAGGGAATTTCCTCAGATAGTACTACATCCTATTTGGATATACCTTTGTAATTTAGAACCTGTTTTGGTGATGTCATAAGGAGGGGAGTTTAGTATGGAAGGTAAGAGCATAACTTTTTGTGTGTGTGTGTGTGCGGTATGCGGGCCTTTCACTGTTGCGGCCTCTCCCGTCGCGGAGCACAGGCTCCGGATGCGCAGGCTCAGTGGCCATGGCTCACGGGCCCAGCCGCTCCGCGGCATGTGGGATCTTCCCGGACTGGGGCACGAACCCACGTCCCCTGCATCGGCAGGCGGACTCCCAACCACTGCGCCACCAGGGAAGCTCGGAAATGCCCTTTTAATGACGGCTGAAGCATTTACTGACCAAATAGTTCCCAGGAGTTATTACTAGAAACACATGCTTTCCAATGCTGCTGAGAAAAGATTTAAGTAGCGGTTTATGCTCCTTCTAATCTTCCTAGACTTTCATACTTCTGGGTTGACCATGAGACAATCAAGACCATCTGTTCCATGTGGGAATCAGAAGTGGAACAAGTGAGAGATCGTAGTTTTGTAAAACATCTGCCACCACCCTCTCTATGAAACCAATCACTTTTAGAAACATCTGTAATGTATGAAGTACTTACAGTCGACTCTAATCTTGCGGTAATAGCTTAATTAGGCCTCCAAAAAAAAAATGCCCCCTCCTTCCAGGAGCCTGGCAACACATCTGTGGTTCAGTCTCATGTTGCTCTCCCACTTTGTCTTTTAATTCAATCCCAACTATGAAAGTGGGAAACATTTCTAAAGCTTTGGTCCCCACATGCTTCTCCAGCACCATGGTCTGTATTTTCTTTGTTCCCTTTCTTTTTTTGCATGTTTCCCCATTCCTGAGACTCAATGGGAACATGGCAGTCTTCAGAGACCCTCCCTCGGGCTAGGCTAGGCTGCCCTCCTATTGCCATCTTAGCACTCTGCAACATTGAGAGTGCAATTCAATCACTCTTGAATTGCTCCGTTACTAGAGACGTAAGTCCCATGAGGCAGATCCTGTTTACTACTGTATCTTCACAGCCTAGTCCAGTGCCTGGCGCCTAGTAGACGTTAAACAAGTATTTCCGTTTGTTGATCTCTGGCTCTGTGGAATGAGTTGTTTCAAGATGGCGAGAAGGGAGCAGTTCATACAGGGTCAAGGTAACCTGGTTTCAGTAGAAATATAAGAATTGTTGGGAAGCTGTGGAAGGAAGTGGGAAGAATCTGAAGAATAAGCACAGAGAAGGCCCCTCAAGCACGGCAGCTTAAGAAGCAAACTCTGAGACTCTGGAAGGGGAGAAAATGAGAAGGAGTAGCCTTGAGACAGAAATACTTCAGGGGTGTTTTAGAGAAAAAAGAAACAGAGTCCAACTAATTAAGACGTATGATGTGCGGGAACGTAGTCAAATGAAGTTGTGTTTGGAGAATTGTCTCTGATAGGAAGAGTCTACAAAGCAACAAAGAAACACCGGCTGATTGCATACTATGTCGGGGCAGCAGGGAAAGGGGAAGAGACAGACACTGCTCTGAATATGACCAGCGTCATGGTCTGATAAGGGAAACAGATATGAAAATATTTTAAAACAATGTGAAAAGTGTTGGCATTCATTCATTACTTCACTCATTCAGTCACACAACAAAAGTTACTCTACACTGTGTGTAGAGACTGCGATGACCACCTCCGCTGGGAGAGTCCCAGAACATCACATGCAAGGTGATAATTCAGCAGACTATCCAATGGGGCTCTTCTTTTTTTAAAAAAAAATAGTTATTATTATTAATCTTTGATTCTAATCTGCTTTGGATCCATCACATGAGAAACTCCTCAGATGCCATATTAATACAACCCTTTGCTCACAGACACACAGACTCCTGAAGCCAGTCCTCCACACCTGCTTCCGCACCCACTCTGCTGGGGATCTAGCAGGAAATAATACATTTTAAAAAGTCATAAAACATAAACGGCATTTACGATGAGAAGACAGTAAAAGTAGTTAACACAGGTTAGAGCTTCCTCTGTCTCAGGCACGAGGCAGACTGCTTTACATGCTGGAGCTTATGAGAACGACTTCTCAGTATCTGTACCATCTCTGCTTTCACCTGAGGCATCTGAGATTGAGCAAAGTTGAATAACCTGTCCAAGGTCACGCGGCATGGGTGGTAGTCAAGCTCGGGTCTGCTTGACTTCAGGGTCGGTGTCTTGTCTCAATGAGCTCCTTTCACGTTGTGGGAGGGGAGTGCTGGAGGGAGAAGAGGCAGGAGGTGGGAGGGAAAGAGAGAAGGTGGAGGAGAGACAGAGTGAAAGGAGACAGGCGAGAGACAGAGGCCAAGTGTTTCCCAGAGGTGACAAGGGAGAGTGGAACGGCACGCTTTGCATGCAGTTGGGGTTAATTGATAGTAGACCCCTCCTCAGGGATCTTTTGTCTCAAGAGAATGACCAGTAACTAGTTGGATGGAATTCTGTCTGCTTGAAAACACTACAAATCAGTGGCATTTCTCACCAGAAGGCAGACTGCCTAACTAAATAAAAAACTCATCTTAAGCAGGGATGAGCCCACCTTATGTTTCTCCCTCCCACCCAGGTGCTCGGAACCGTGTACAGCTCTCAGTCGACATTTGATATGTGGATGAATGCAAGTTGCTAAGGGACACAAAATTATCGGGAAGAAGCACTCCTTTCAAAGCCAAATAAACGTGTTTGTGTTCTTGCCATCTTGTGAGAGTTAAAGCAAAAGCAATTACTTGGAATGGAAATTGATTAAAGCTTTTGGTAATGAGTTCAAAAGCAAGTAACAAAACCAAACAAGTCGAAAAGAAACCAAACAGGATGGAATCCTAATGTTAGGTGAAAACTTTGCCCTTAAAGCACAGGAAGGTAGAACACATGAAACTGAGAGAGGCGACTGATGAGAGGCATGATTTGCATTCCACCTGCATTCTAACCTAATGAAAATAAAGCCATGTGCTGGGGCAGGGCTGTCACTTTCAATTGATCCAAATTGTTTTGCTTGTCTCACAAAGTGCTTCAAACATATCAAATGCACTTGCTGTTTTGAAGAAGTAGTCCATAACACGACTGGAAATTAACAGTGGTTTCTGAGTTAGTCTCAAACATACAAAATGTCATCCTTTTCTTTTTTTTTTTTAAGACGGAACACATTTTTCCAAGATGACCTAACTTCCATGATGGCTAAATCTGTTTAAAATAAGCATTCCAAATAAACTCACCTCAGGGCTGACATAAGAAGTAAAATGCACATTTACTGTGATGCCAGGTAATGTTACACGTTAAGATTTAACAAGAATAAACAAATTAACTCACTTTAAAAAAGACATTTATTGTAATCTTGCTCCATTCCACTTTTCCTTTTGGTTTTATTTTGATTTTTCCCACTTGTTTAATTTATTCTGGTCTAAAAATGCTTAAATTATTCAGTAATGCACCAAAACATTAAACAATCTCAGATGCACTCATGACAACATTAAGTTCTTAAATCCCTATAACTGTGTATGACATGGAACCAGCCCCTGTACCGCCTTAATTAAATAAATTTCACCATGTCCTCTGACTGTATTTGTCAGGATTTCTGGGAGTCAGTGACCACCCACATTGGGATGAAAGAACAGGACACACAGCAATTTCTTGACAGCAACTGCATTAATGTTTTTTTTTTTTTTTTCTCTTCGGGAACTGTGAAATTAAGTTTGGGGGAGCTGAACAATCCCTTTAAAGCTTTTGTTTTTTCTTCCACTCTTTTCCCTTGCCAACACCTAGTCTAGGTGTTCAGTCATTGCCTGAATGACCTGTGACAAAGAGAAAATACAGAGGGCAAAAAACCAGGCTGGCCTCATTAAAATATCCACAGGAGAACCAGTAGATGAGTAAGTACCCTGGATGTGTAAGGCTGGCATAATGGGAATACTGTCCAACCCTTGCACATCATAGATAGGAAATAAGTCTCAAAGGGCTGACGTGATCTGTCAGAAGACCTCTGACTAATACATGGACCTAGCATCCACACTTTCTGACCCCTAGGCAAAGATCTTTCCTTTCCACTACTGGACTAGGAATCACGGGACCTGGGACCTGAGTTCCAGTCCAATCTGTCACTAGTTAATGTAACCTTTTTTTTATTATGGTAAAATATACCTAACATAAAAGGTACCGTTTTAACCAGTCGTAAGAGTAGAGTTTGGTGGCATTAAGTACATTCATATTGTTGTACAACCTTCACCACCTGCCATCTTAGAACACTTTTACCTTCCCCAACTGGAAGTCTGTACCCATCGAATAGTAACTCCCCATCCCCCCTCCCCCCCACCCCTGGCAACCACCATTCTACTTTCTGTTTCTATGAATTTGATTACTCTAAGTACTTCATCTAAACAGAATCATAGAATCTTCATCCTTTTGTGTCTGGCTTATTTCACTTAGCGTAATATTTTCAAGTTTTATCTATGTTGTAGCAGGTGTCAGAATGTCCTTCCTTTTTAAGGCTGAATAATATTCCATTTAGGTACATACATTTTGTTTATCCATTCACCTGTTGATGGACACTTGGCTTGCCTCCACCCTTTGGTTATTGTGAATAATGCTGCTCTGAACATGGATGTACAAATATCTGCTTCAATTAATGTAACCTTTATTCCAGCAATTTCTCCCTTCCCTAGCGTCAATGTTATCATCTCTAAAATGATGGTCGAAGGATGTACACCTTCTTGAGTACCCCATTTGCTACTAGTACAATCATTTCTCCAGGGACCACCCAGTATTTCACTAAGCTGGTTGCAAAGAGCTGTTGTTAACCCAGCCCAAATTTGGATTGCCACACAAGGAATAGCTCTGAGGTCAAGGTTAAAGGTGGTTCCTCCCTGGCCCCGGGAATTCCAACTGTGTACAGAAAAGGGAATATGCTAGAGAATACTGGCAAGTTCCCTCTCCTACTCCCTGCTCCTAGCATCTCACCCTCTAGAAATTCATCCTGCGCAAAGATTCAGTTCAGTTCAACCCGACAACCATTTATTGAGCACCTAGCAAGCGCTGAGCTCTGTGCTAGGTATTCACTGGCTGGATCTCAGCATCACTAAACTATTTTTCTCTGGAAGACATTGTAATGGAACAGCATATTTTAAAAAGTGCTAGCTGTTACAAGCTGTGACTTTAAAAAGAATAAATTAACTCACTGCAAAGGAAAGAAAAAAACCAGTGTAAGTATGCAGAAGAAACAGACACCTTTCCATCAGCTGGCACCTTTGTCCCTGTTTGCTTCCCTCCTGCAGCCTCCATACTCTCCCTAGCTGTTCCACTCTTCCTTGAAGGCAGGATTTAAAACATCTACAGAGCCTGCTCAGCAAAGCAGTTAGAGAGCCCCGCTTACATTTCAACCTGATCAGTGGCTTCGCAAGCCATTCCCTGGCTCAGGAAGTGCTTCCCAACACAGGCAGCGAGGAGTATCCCTCGACTCCACCCCTCTCCACCCTCCCGTGATGGAAAACAAGCAGGTCAACTTATTTGCCAAGACTGCTGGAGCACCCCCAAGCTACGTTTCAGTCTAAAACGACTTTTCCTGTCCAAGTTACTGATTTCCCTGAAAACAGCGAGTGATGATGAAACGGTGGACATTTAACTCAAGCGCTCTTTCCTAATGGTCCTGTATTAGCATTCTGTGAGGTAAAGCAGCAACAAACTTAACATATTTGTGTTTTCCAGCGGGGAGGGAGAGACAGAGGTAGAGAAAAGCTGTTGAAAACAAAAGGTCATTTTATTTGATAGCATTTAAAGAACATTAGATTGGTACTCTATGACCTGGGCTGCGTAAACAAAGGGTCGTTCTCGGCAGACAGGGTGCTGTTTGTCAGGTAGGGTTCTCCCTGGCCTGGAGCAAATGGCATCAAGTCCCATCTCTAAGTGACAGAGCCCAGTGGACCAGAAGCCATCCTCCTGAGCTGCTGCTCGCCATGGAATCTCAAACAAGTTCGGAACTTTTGACTGATTTGATAAAAATCCCAAACCCACAGTAGCCCATTATGTGGGCAAACAATTCATTTTATATTCACCTCCTTGTCGTGTTAGTACAGAGGTCACCCAAAGAGGAGGCCTAATTAATCAAACTGTCAGAGGCAATGAGGAGAAGCATGTTAATAGGACTTGTATTTCACCCAGGAAAGCGGAGGCCTGACAGGGACCAGAAAATATGGCCTTGGTGTTGCTGTTTATTCGCAACGCTGAGATCAGTGGTTATAGGAGCCAAGCAGTGTGTGGTTGATAAAGTGCGGGGTGTCAAGCGGCAGCAGCAACTCGAAATTAGACTGACAAGAGCCAGCACTTGGTGGATATTGATAGCTAATAAATAGGAAGCCGGGCTCAGAGGGACATATCAAAGAGGGTGGCACGGCCAGGAGGGGTGTGCAGTTAGGCAGGGGCCAGGGAGAAAAGGCAGAGTGCAGATCCTGTCCTTTGCTGATAGCTGAAAGGGTTTGCTTGAAAATGAGTCTTTTTTTTTAAAATTGAAGTATAGTTGATTGACAATATTATATTAGTTTCAGGTGTACAGCATAGTGATTCAGTATTTTTGCAGATTATACTTTACTATAAATTATTGCAAGATAATGCCTACAATTTCCTGTGCTCTACAATGTATTCTTGTTGCTTATCTATTTTATACATAGTAGCTTGCATCTCTTAATCCCATACACCCAATTTGTCCCTCCCCCCTTCCCTCTCACCTTCGGTAGCCACAAGTTTGTTTCTATACCTGTGAGTCTGTTTCTGTTTTGCATATGTATTCATTTGTATTTTTAGATTCCACATATAAGTGATATCATATAGTATTTGTCTTTGACGAATTTCACTAGTATAATGTTCTCGAGGTCCATCCACATTGCTGCAAATGGCAGAATTTCATTCGTTTTTATGGCTGAGTTATCTTCCATTGTACATATACTTGAAACTTTACTTCATTCAGCCAGTATTTCTCCACAGGCTGGTCTGCGCTAGTCCTGGGCTGGATGCTGTGATGCCAAGACGCACGAGAGGTCATCCCTACTTGCTGGGCTTATTTTGGAGAGCAGCCTCCCTTAAGAATGTGATGAAGGCCACAGACCTTCAAAAGAGAAAATTCACATTTACACCAAAGACACAGAATTAACATACAATTTCAGGGCTTTTTACAGACTTGAAGCCCATTCAGGGGCATTTTCAGAGGGGAGTTCTGGCTTAAGAGTTCCCTGTCTGCTGTCACCACTTACTACAGAGGGGGTATATTTTCAGAGATGAATGAGCATCATTTGAGGGGGAGAAGGAGACACATCACAAGGGCACCACTTTCATAACAGGATTTCCATCAGAAAACTAGATAATATCTTCACATCACTCACATTGAACCCCATCTTATTCTTTCTGCAGCAACATCTCTGTTGCTGAGGAAGCAGCCACAGTGTTCAGAGGCGTCAGCCAGCAAAGGATTCAACAGCTCCCGGAACGAGCAGGGCTCTGAGACTTAAGGGCACAGCAGTTGCACCTGAGGGGTTCCATAAACCTGGCACAGATGCCAGGCCCCCACAGGGCAGCCCCATTCTCGACCTCTGGGAAGGGGACCAGGCTTCTGATGGTTTCCTGGGCTCCACAGAGGATCACGATATGCCCAAAAGGTTTACAGCTTTATCACATTGATTCTTATAACAGCCTTTACGGAGGCTACTGCTATGTGTCCAAGCTGATCTATGACTAGAACATGGACTAAACCATTTTAGACAACTTTCATCAACAAAGGAGAAATGCAAAGGGTTAAGTCTTTTGTTTTTTGAAGGTATTCCCCTGATTTTTTAACTCCCCCCCCTTTCTATGTTTCTTTCTTATCACTTATTCTAATTCAAAACTGGATGTATTTGTTTTACTCACCCGTTTACTTGCTTGTTCTTTCGTCTCCCCTACTAGATTTTAAGGTCACCTCAGCAGGATCTGTGGTCTATTTTATGCCTAATATATATCCATTGCCAAGCACACAGCCTGGCACATAGTAGGTGTTCAATAAGTGTTTGCAGAATGAATGAATGAGTGTACGTCCCTAAGTTCAGCTGAAAATAAAATTAATCAGAATACCATGAATCTGTGTTTGAATATGAATTCATTACTTCACTTCAAAATATGCATTGGGCATCTAATAATATTGCCAGCCCTTGTTAGAACCTAGGGATTCGGTTACCAAAAGAGCCTTGACACTGCCTTTAAGAAGCTCTACAGTCTCACTCCTTGTCTAGAACAGAATAAATAAATATAATGACTGAAACTATATTAGTAATCATAGGTGTTAGATTGTTCTTATAATTCAGGTTACGCAAAGTAATTTGCACATATCTCATGGATGCTCGTAACTATCTTATAAATGAAATGCTGTTATTGGTCCCATTTTACAGATGAAGATCTGAGCTCTGAAGGGGTGAAGTAAGCTGGCAATGGCCAGCAGGGGGCAAATGGGGGAGCTGGGGTTTGACATCAGCTGGGTCTGGCTCTGAAGCCTGGATTCCTAGGATGAGCAACAGGGTCACGCCCAGGTGCTTCTAAAACATCCAGGAAACAGACCCAGGAAAATATAAGCTACATATGTGAACTTCCTTGCGTCCTGTCCTGCACCCAGGTTTTACAGCCAAGAGTTTAATGTCGTATGTCTTAATGGAGTTTTTCAGTTTGCAAAGAACGTCCACATAAAACAACACGTATCACCCTCAGAGAAACTCTGTAGGGAGAGAAAAGAGAATATTAGCCTCTTTTTTCAGAAGAGGTAACCGTCTCAGGGAAGGCCTGGTTTGGGGCCACATAGCTGGTAAGCAGTAGTGAAGAGGCTCTCTGGCTCCCAGTATCATTTTAGTTTTTGCATTTCAAGGATTCAGAAACTATCCTAGTGGATCTTTGGAAAACAATCTGTGGGCGGCACAGGATCAGGAGACAGGAGAGCAGCAGCTTACTGTGGTGCAAGAGCCACCTGGCTTCTGCTTCTTCCCGGCCAAGAGTGGACGGGGACCCTGATGACAATGAACCTATAAGTTACTTTCCAGCACTGACACAATGGGAAGCTATATCTCACCCCTTGTTTCTTTCTCCTTTTTGGCTTCCTTTCTTCATCTTTTAGATTCTTTTATAACATTTGGGAATTGGATGTGACAAAGGCTGTCTCCTCAGGACTAAGGACCTTGGCTGTCAGGTCTCAGAAACACAACCGCCCCTCGCGCAGGGTGAAGTAGCAGTTCACGGGGAGGCGGTGATCCTTCGTCATCAGGCAGCCTTTGTTATGATGGATAATGGGGATTCCTAATACCCCATGTCTCATATTTAAACTGGACTGATTCAGGGACTTTGCTACTGAGGAATCTTTACTTTAGGGCCAGAAATTTAGTCTATTTAGAATCTTATCAGGAACCTCCCCAATACTCCATGGGAGATGTTATTTTAATGTTAAAAGAAGCCTATTACCACAAATGTCCATTTAACTTTTACCATTTTCATGTGTGTTCCTATAATGTTAGAGGAACTTTCAAAAGAATACAATTGCTTTGTGCAGTGGGCCTCATTATCACAGAATTTAAAGGGGTGGGGGAGGGAATTTTTTCTATCATCTCCCTGACTGACAGCCCGCAGGGAGAGAGCCAGTTGGAGATTTGGAGGAGGCCTGTGCCCTAGTTCCCGCTCTCCCTGTAACTCAGTGCAATCACGGGCAAGTCATTTAACCTTGATTTCTTAAATTGAGAATGGAATCACACCAATTAAGCCTGCCTCAAAGGAACGGGAAAGTAGAATGGAGCCATGAGACAGTTCCCGTTTCCTGCCTCTTCTCATTTTGCCCTTTCTGTTCATTTAATGTTGCCTAAAACCACCACACTTGGTCACTACAGAATAAAAGCAGAAATCAGGTTGTTTCACTTCTCTGCTTAAAATTCTTTACAGGCTTTTCATTATCTAAGAATAAACCCCAAATCTGTGAGCTCCCCACACAGAATCCTCACCTGCACCCACTCCTTTGGCCTCTCTGTGCCCTTTACTCTTTCGCCTCAGTCTCCTCGATTCTGCTATTTCCTGTTCCGAAGGCCTTCCCTCTCTAGCACTGCCAAGTGGCCGTGGCTGGGTCATCTTTCAAGATCTGGCTTGAACACGACCCTGTCTTTGGGTTCATAAGCCTGCGCCGGCCCACCTTTCGCACGACCACCATCTTTCTCCTCTGTTCCTACAGCCCTCTGTGAGGACCTTCATTTAGGCAGTTTCTGCAGTATTGTAATTAATGATGTTTCAATGTTCTCACCCCTCACTATATCAGTGTCTCTTCTGTGATCCTTGCATCAGGATCGCCTGTGATGCTCCTTAGAAATGAAGACTCCTGGTCCCACTCAAACTCAATGAATTCACACCTCTGGAGGAGGGTATGTCTTGGGCACGCTGAAGTTTAAGAATCACCTGGCTTGTGCGTGAGCTCTTGAGAGGTGGGCATCATGCCTGATGCCCTGTGTATCTCCAGGGCCTAGCACAGTGTACGTGGCACCTAGCAGGCACTCAATAAACATTTGTGAGTGAATAAATCACTTATGCCCTTAGGACATAGGCAAGTGGAGTTTTTTTTTTAAACATCTTTATTGGAGTATAATTGCTTTACAATGGTGTGTTAGTTTCTGCTTTATAACAAAGTGAATCAGTTATGCATATACATATGTTCCCATATCTCTTCCCTCTTGCATCTCCCTCCCTCCCACCCTCCCTATCCCACCCCTCTACGTGGTCACAAAGCACCGAACTGATCTCCCTGTGCTATGCGGCTGCTTCCCACGAGCTATCTATTTTACGTTTGGTAGCGTATATATGTCCATGCCACTCTCTCACTTTGTCACAGCTTACCCTTCCCCCTCCCCGTATCCTCAAGTCCATTCTCTAGTACGTCTGTGTCTTTATTCCCATCTTGCCCCTAGGTTCTTCATGACCATTTTTTTTTCTTAGATTCCATATATATGTGTTAGCATACGGTATTTGTTTTTCTCTTTCTAAACCATAATTCAAAAAGAGTCATGTACCAAAATGTTCACTGCAGCTCTGTTTACAATAGCCAGGACATGGAAGCAACCTAAGTGTCCATCAGCAGATGAATGGATAAAGAAGATGTGGCAAGTGGAGTTTTTGTCCTGAGGGTTTGGCATGAAGATGTTTTGCCTTAAGATGTCTCTAGAAACACATTTTGTCTAGCAGTGGGGCTATAAAAACGACTGTTGGGACAAAAGAGCTCAGAGAGAATTGCCATGTTTCTTTGCCAACACTGTTCTACATTGCTCCGCAAAAAGGATGGTGGGAACTTACAATAAAAGTGGAATCTGGGGGCTTCCCTGGTGGCGCAGTGGTTGAGAGTCCGCCTACCGATGCAGGGGACACGGGTTCGTGCCCCGGTCTGGGAAGATCCCACATGCCACGGAGCGGCTGGGCCCGTGAGCCATGGCCGCTGGGCCTGTGCGTCTGGAGCCTGTGCTCCGCAACGGGAGAAGCCACAACAGTGAGAGGCCTGCGTACCGCAAAAAAAAAAAAAAAAAAAAAAAAAAAAAAAAGTGGAATCTGGGAAAGAAGGGCTTTGGGCAGGGAAAGCTGCTGCAGATGGAAACCTTGCAGAAGAGACCCTGCTGGCTGAGAAGGCCCGGAACGGACTGCCCCCCTTGTCCACGTGTGACTCCGTGGTGGAGTCAGCAGGCGTTCCCTGCAAGGTTGCACAATCAATCCAGTTCTCTGCTGGGGGCACTGAGAGGAAACACACCTCTGTGAACTTTTTTCTTCTACCCAGAAACAAATAAATATAAAAAAATATAAAATAAATTTAAATATATATTTATGTTTGTATATATGGATATTTCATATAAAATAAAGGCAAAATAAATATAAAAAGCTAAACTATGAGCAGCTAAAATGTAGCCTCTCATGATCACCGAAGTAGAAGCAATGGATTCCCCAGGATGACCTCTTCACTGAAAAGAGAATTGAGGGTCCAAGACTAAAGGGGTGCACTGTCCTGCCCAGCTGCAGGCTCAGTCTGAGAAGCTCCACACCTCGAAGGCACTGCAGGTCCAGAAAGACGTGGGGACCTGCAGAGGTGGAAGAGCCGCCTCTGTTATCCAATGGCCCTCCGGCATCCTTTCATTTAGCCGTCTTGAAAACCCATCTCTTTGAACTGAGGCTTTGCGGGGGCCATGACAAAATGAAGACGGAGACCGCTTTATTTTATTTGAGACAATCAAATTTCTCTTCAATAGGGCAATTTCAAGACTGGCTATTTTTGTAAATAGCGTATTGCAGCCCACCAGTAACACCACACCCTGCACACCTGCTTCTGGCTGTGTGGTGACATTCTCACTGAATTTGTTTCCTCCGATATTAGGAAAATAACTGATTTTCCCTTCCCATGGGGCAAACTGAGTGCACCAAAATTTCTGGTCATTTTCTACAGTGTGCACTGTGATTCTGAAATGGCAGATTTCACTGTGCACTGATAAAACCAAGCAAAGGAGACTGCTTATTCTCTCCTGAGCTGCCCCCACTTGGCTCAAAAAAGGGCAGATGCCCTCCCACTATGTCTAACTTGATTACTCCCTTAAAAGGTTGGCAGGAGTCTCAGAGTTGCTCTCTGTGGGGCTGGCTTTGCCCTCCTTGAGGAGGGACCAGGACAGCATCTGAATGGCATTTGCATGGAACTGGCGTCAACAAGGCAACTTCCGGTGCTCTCCCGGCTGCTGCAGGACACAAAAGAGGTCAGGGAAGAGTCATTCCTTTCCCAAAGAGGTCATCCCAGATCTTGTCTCCGTGCCACACACCTTTGTTTCATGAATTCCTTTGAGCTAGCAACAATTTCTTCAAAAGATTCCTTTAAAAAGGAAGGGGCTTCTTTTTACCTTGACAAGGAGACTATTGTCGTTGCTTGAAAACAAAAGGAATCTGCACCTCCATCCTGATGACGTTGCTATAGGAACCTTATTTACAGCATGACACAAACCTGGTCCATTCTTACAGCCTCATTAAATCTAAGCCTCAGTTAACTAGTAGGACATTTTTTACAATGGGTTTACTGGCACACTGTGATAAATGGCTGTCTAACATCCTTCAACAATAGCCGGGCTCCAGCCATAACCATGATGTGTATAAACACAGCCAGTTTAACAATGCACAGTGCTGAATAGCAGGAAGTGAAGGCAAACGTTTTCCCCAAGCATTTTCTGGTATGTGTTGGGGGGTAAAAAAGAGAAAAAAAATTTACTAGAGTGAAATTTATAATTTTTTTTTTTACAAGTTTAATGTTTCTGCTGAGGAGACTAAAGATGACCTTTGAAATTCATGATAGTTTAAAAAACAGTTTTCCTGAAATTTGATAATTTGATCTCTGAGAGATAAAAAGAGTTGGCAATAGACTGAAAGTAACCCTGTTCTTTTTCAAAAATCCTATATCTGAAAAATGAACAGAATGGCTTGTGAATATACACAGCTCACCCTTCTAGAAGCTGAAGTCTCTCACTTGCTTACTTGAGAATATGGGTTAGGTTGCCGGGCAAGTTAAAACAACCAGTAGCAGGCCAGATTCTAAAGCACTAGTTTTTTAAAAATCAGAAGGTCTATAAACTCTGTATTTTTACTCTGTGGTAGAGCATTTAACCACCGGATTCATATTCAAGACTGCGGAGGCCTCTTCCAGGTACTTGCGGGGGCCAAAGGGTGGAGAAGCATGTGTGGTTTCCTAACTTCGGGGAGAAACTCAAATGCAATCATCACATTTAGATACTACCCGGGTTTTCACTGGCCTCTGATTTAATTTCACACCAAATGCTGTTGCATAACTGGACAGAGCAAAGCCTCTAGTATTTACACTGGAGACTAAGGTCTGACATTCTGTCTAAATGAAATTTCCCAGATGCTCCAAGAAGTTTTTACCTTGTTTCCACTCTAGCAGTTTGAAATGTCACCACATATTGCTGGAATGACAGGTGAGCAAAAGCCAAACCTGGCTTGGCTGGTGCTCAGAGCAAACAGGCCCGGGAACCAGCCTAAGATCCTCCGCCCCGCTCCCCTCGGAGGCGCTGGGAATGTTCTGTCCCACCAAGCAGCTCTGCCAAAGGGGATCCAAAGCTTTGCCAGTGACCCTCTCAAAAGGCTAATTAGGAGAGACTGTGGACAATTATTACTGAAAATAAAGGACATGATCTCTCTCTGTCTCTTTCCCTCTTCATGCTTTAAAAATAAAAGGCTGCCCTTTGGAATGAGTTTTGGCGATAGCTCTAATTTTATTATTAGAATATACATTTAAAACAGAAAACCAGTTTTCCATAAAACTAGTTTTCATGGTGTTAAAAAAAAAAAGCTAAGTGTATATCCTTAGGTTACTCCAGTGTCTTGTTTTTTTCTTCTTTTTAATACCAGTAGGCAGCTTCTGCAACATACACCTTCTTCCCCATATGGGATGGGAGGTGATCAGAAGGTATGGCTGTGTGCTTCATCAACAGTGAAAATCAATTAAGCATCGCTATTCCCCCCAGGAAGCCATCCCTTTGCAGAGCAGCCTGGCTTAACATGATGAGATATGGGAGCTCCCCATTCACAAAGGTAAAGATCTCTCACCTGGACAGTCCTGCCCAGATCAGAACAGCCTTTGGGCATATCCAGAATTCATTAATCTGCCATCCATTCTGCCCTTCGAGACTGACATACTGATGCTCTAACTACGAGGCTCCGTGCCTCAGTTTCCCCAATCTAACATAGACAGGACACTGGCCTGGATAATGTTTCACCCTGAATTCAAAGCCTCTATGTCTTACTTTTGAAATACAGCATAATTTCTAAAAAATTGAAAACTCTCTCCAGGCATGACTTGAGTTGTTCTTAATAAATATTGTTTCTCTATAGAAAACCTGCACTAGGATGAATAACAGAGGAAACCTTGTGGCAGTTCCTTTAGTTTTGCTTGTCATCCCCCCAAATGAGGTGCAAATAAAGAATTTGGGGAAAATCTCTCCTGGAAAAGAGACAACAGCTAAGGAAAACACCCAATTCTCTTTGAATATCTGAGGAGCTGTCTGACATGTGGACTGAGGCATAGATGGATATAGGTTCAATCAAAGGAGAACATACAGCCTTGCCTGATGAATGGCCCTTAGCTGAGAGGAACAAAAGCACTGCAGTGCAAGTGGAAGCAGAACCAGCACCCAGCCAGCAAAATCAATCCTGACCATACATGTGGTAACAGGTGGCCTGGCCACATCCTTTACACTACTCAGATGATTAAGCTGAGAGTGGATGAACTCATTCATTCTCATTCTCTCTCATTCTTAATACCTTTCTCTCTCTCTCTCTTTCTCTCCTGTGTTAAGGACTGTTGTAGAGGCACTGGATGGCTAACTAAACTTTAAGGAATGTTGCAATCCAGAGATTCTGTCATCCTAAAAATCAAATGAAAACAGGAATGAAAAGAAATGGCCTAACCTCCTATTTCTTCAACTCACATTTTTTTCATAGGGACAGTGTATTTATTTGGGGCCTTTCCAATTTCTTAAACAGTGCCATAACAGCCTCATATTTAAGACCTTTTACACCAGCACTGTCTTTCCGGGAAGGTTAGGCTCTTAAAACACTATGTGAGCACTAATTATTCATTCAATCACACAGCTAGCAGTATGAACAAAAACTGTTTAGACCGACAAATACATGGCAGTAGGAATTAATTCACACCTGGAAAAATACTGATCCATATCCCTGTTAAAAATTAATACCTCTGCAAGAGGAATAAGTTGTAGAAAAAAATTCCTGGTGGGGATCAGTCTTCTTAGGCTTTGTTTGATACATTTTACTCTCCATCCTTTAAGACGAGGGAGTTCACTCAGAAGGCTTTAGTCTTCCTGTGAAAAAGGCCCATCAGGACCTATGGAGTAAACCACCATGCTCTGAGAAGGCTCACCCAGCTCTACTCGCTGAACACGTTCTAAAGGGATGCTGAGAACCAGAAAAGGTGGGGACGGAAGGCGAGCGAGGTTTTCTGCCCTGGTCCGGGACAGAGTTCTTTCAGGGGCTGGATGCTTAATGATGACATAAACCCATAATAAGACAGCTCAAAAGAAGTTTCTCACTCATATACTGATATGGCATTTCAACCTTCTAAGTTTTCAAACTGGTCCTTTCTTTTCCAAAGGCTGGAAACTGATATCCTCCTTAAGTCACCTGAGAAGCTTAAAGTGACCCCTTGTCATTTTCAAATTGCTGATATGTGCCCCAAATTTGTAAAGTTTCAGACCCTAATAATACCAAAAAGTAAATAAAAGTCCATGGAAGAAAGCCAGCAGTTACTCAGTGCCCATAAAATTCCAGGAATCTTTACATAGGTGGTTGCATTTAATCTGCAAATCAGCTATTTCACAACCTTTATGCGGGTGAGGCTCAGAGAGGTAAAGTAACTTGCTCAGGGTCTCACAATTAGTAAGTAACTGAACCAGGGTTCAGACACAGTTCTAAGTCCAAAAGCCATGTTCTTTCCAATGCACCAGAGGCTCCAATAAAGTTTGCAGTCTACGCTGTTTTGGCATTCTAGACCTAGTAACAAGCGTCATCCGGGGTTTACTTGTGGACTGCCATATTCCTAATTTGGGTCTTCATTCATATTTGGGTCTCCCCAGAATCTAGGTTCTCAGAGTGAAGATATGGTTTGATGATCCATGCACCCTAATGCTCATAGTTCATAGCAGCATTGTTTACAATTGCTAAGATATGGAAGCAACCTAAGTGTCCATCAACAGATGAATGAATAAAGGAGATGTGATGTACACATGCACTCACACACACACACACACACACACACACACGGTAATACTACTTAGCCATAAAAAGAATGAAATTTTGCCATTTGCAACACCATGGATGGTATTACGCTAAATGAGATAAGTCAGAGAAAGACAAAACTATATGATATCACTTACACGTGGAATCTAAAAAATAAAACAAACTAGTGAACATAAATAAGAAACAGACTCACAGATATAGAGGACAAACAAGTGCTTACCAGTGGGGAGAGAGGTGGGGTGAAGGGCACGATAGGGGTAGGGGATTAAGAGATACAAACTGCTATGTATAGAATAAATAAGCTACAAGGATATATTGTACAACACAGGGAATATAGCCAATATTTTATAATAACTCTAAATAGAGTATAACCTTTAAAAATTGTGAATCAGTATGTTGCACACTTGTAATTTATATAATATTATACATCAACTATACCTCAGTTTAAAAAATGACATTAATGAACCAATCTGCATTCAATTCCTAATATCCAAATGTCCAGGGCAACCTCTGATGCTACAGCACCTAATGCACATGGGGTGTTCCTGGAATGTAAGAAATGGAGCCCTTCCTGTAACACACAATTCACGTCACAGTGGAAGGAGCCCTGGGCTCTCATTCTGGCTCCTCCAAAGCAGCACCTCCCATCTGCTTCTCAGTCTGTTTTCTCTTGTGCTAAATGAGCGATTAAGATTAGATGATCTCAAAGGTCCTTTCCTGTTCCATGCATGAGAAAATGTTATGCAGTTGGGAGAGAAAAAGTGAAAAAATAAAATAAGGAACCATGAAATGTTAGTGATGGAAAGAAACTCGGAGGTCAGTTAGAAATCGATCAATATTTTCATTTTATACATGAAGAGAGTGAGGGCTAAAGGGACAAGGTGACGCCCAAAATTACACGACTACAAAGTGAACCATGTGTATAACTGGGTTCCCTGAGTTGTAGCAGCAACCCTTCTGCTGTAACACAGAGCAGAACGAGCTTGAAATGAAACATATAATTAAGGGGAAAATATTTAAAAAATCAATAAAAGTCACAATTATCCATACCTCAATAAACCCAGAGTCCTGAATTAACTGGATTTTAAATTATTTTGCCCTCCACTTTACAGGAAAGAGGCAAAAATATATCCCAATCAGGAGTCAGTTTACAAGGAGAAATTCGAGGAATAAATACACTGCCAACTCAAACAAGTGTAACTTCAAAGCCAGTTGTTCTCACATTTTAGGGGGCATAAAAATCACCCTGGGTGCTAAAGTGCAGATTTCCATCCCACCGTCAAAGGTTCTGATTCAAGTCTAGGCAAGGCCCAGCCACTGGATTAACAAGAACCGAGGTCAAGGCTGAGACCTGTATTCAGGAACCACGGTTCTGAACCTAGATGAGTGGGACCAATAAAATTCTGTTAATTATGGTCACCTGGAGACCCTAGACGACACTGACTTAAAATCCCTAGGGCAATTTCCAAAAGGTATTGAAATAAAAGAGTTGTTTGTTTAATCGTTAGAAATTTAAATTTACCTAACCACTCCATCTATCAAAGATGCCTGTTTATCAGGGAAGTGTTACTTTCTGTGCCCAATGGCAGTGCATTGATAAATAAACCCAATTTCCTAAAGTGGGGCTTTTATGGGACCATGGAATATCTGGTTTGAAACAAAGTCACTATGACAACTCTAATTTTATAATAAGAAAATCCACAAACATCTCAGCAGAGAAAATAGAACCTAAACTATGACTTTTGAAATGCTGCATCTCTTGAGGCTTTTCTGCAATTGGAAATGTTCAAGTCTTCATAAGAAAGAAGCCATTGTAGCGCCTATAGGTCACTGTTATAAGGCGAGGCCTTGACAAGAAGATCATAAAATATTCAGTAGAGCAGTTTTCAAATCCACAAAGTTTCACATAGAAGCTCTTTCTCTGGGTCATATTATTCCAAGAGGTATTTCAAGCTAACAGAGTCACATGAAACTGGAAGCAATGTTCTCCTGCCCGTCGCCTCAAACCCCGTCCCCAACCCGAAACCTGCCAGACATGCGGTTGCTTAGGTTGGGTTGTATGTACAGGCATCAAACATGTCTTTCTTTCTGGACATCCTGAGCAGAACATGTGTATTGTGACAATTAGTTTTGCCCAAGGGTGGCAACTGTTTTCAGAAAGCCAAACAGATATTCTCTTTTTCCAGAAAGGAGAGGACACAGTTTGAGCTATCTGGAGGCAAATGGCAGCAAGGGAGTCAGACCGGCGTCTGTTCCACTTTGCAGTCCACACGGACACTGGTGTAGAAGAGAAAACACCGCAGGCTCGGTCACACGGAGGCACACAGGGCGTCCTGTACTTTGTACACAAAAGACCAGGTGTGCCCTGAAATGAAAGAGTGCTGGACAGCTGAGAGCTTCACACCCTGTTTACAGCATTTTCTGTCTAAATCTAGAGGATCCTGTATTCTTTGTGAAAGCTCGCTTTGCTTCTCTGCATTTATTATGCCATAGTTTTAACATTTTATTCTTTTCCTCTTCTTTTTATACATTTCTGCTTCCCTTGGCCATAATATAAATGCGGAGTCCAATTCCCACTCTCACCCACCTCCCCCCCAAAGTGGAGAAAACCTTTACTGATGAGAATTACTCATCTCCAAGTACCATATTTTGGGGTGTAGGGTGTTTGGGAATTGGGTGTGCTAAAAAGAACCTGATGAATTGCTGGTAGGAATGTAAAACAGTGCAGCCACCATGGAAATGATTTTTTTTTCCCCTCAAAAAATTAAACATAAAATTACCACAAAGTCCAGAAATTCCACTTCTGGCTGTATACCCCAAAGGAGTGAAAGCAGGGACTCAAACAGAAGTCTGTACACCCATGCTCAGAGCAGCATTATTCACAATAGTCAATAGGTAGAAGCAACCCAAGTGTCCATCAGTGGATGAATAAACAAAATGAAGTATATACATACAATGAAATATTATTCATCCTTAACAAGGAAGGAAATTCTGACACATGCTACAACATGGATGAACCCTGAACACAGTATGCTAAGTGAAATAAGGCAGACACCAAAGGACACATAATGTATGATTCCACTTACATGTGGTACCTACAGTAGTCAAGCTGATGGAGACAGAAAGTAGCATGGTTGCCAGGGGGTGCGGGGGAGGGAGAAATGGGAGTTATTATTTAATGGATATACAGTTTCCGTTTGGAATAATAAAAAAGTTCTGGAGATGGCGATGGTGATAGTTACACAACAATATGAATGTACTTAATTCCACTGAACTGTACATTAAAAACGGTTAAAATGGTAAATTTTATGTTATGTATGTTAACATAATAAAAAATCGTAAAACACTCTGATAGGAAAAAGGAGAGGTTGCACCAGAGATACCACTGAATGGGACTCGGATAGCACTTCATTTGAGCCACAGCAAAGTCCAGCGCCAACCTGTCTACCCCTGCTGGAGGGGAAAGGATGCTCTACCTTCTGCAAGTCACACTCCAACATCGGTATCACATGAAGAAACCCCAAAGGCTGTCAGGGCTGCTACGGGATAAAGAAATGGCTACACACGACCTGACAGCGCAAAGTCTGGCACCATGAGGCAGGCATATGATAAAAAAGACCTTAAAAATGAGACAATATTCCTTGAAAGCTGACTACAATGGCTACACCTTTATGTGGAGCAAACGTTCTTTTGGTCCTCACATATGTAAGTGAAAAATCACCTTGACAACTTAATCTCTAGAATTTTTTTCCCATTCTTATTCCAGATTCTGAAGGTAAGCATGAGACATTTCCTATAACAAATGGAAACTCCGCTATGTTTCAGGAGATGGTCCTGTGTAAACATTCGGGCAGAGTTGCCGGGCACTCACGGTCATGCATAAGCTCATCTGGTGAACTTATCAACTGTAATTCAACAAGTTTGTATGCCCCCTTCAGGTGCTGCCAGACCCAGAGGGCTGGGAAGTGGGGCGTTGGAGGATGATGGGGGAAATACTGCAGGTACCAACAGTGATCCACACTGAAGAACTTGGAAAGCTCCACCCTGGTTCTGGGCACATTTTGAGGACATAAAACTCAAAGTTCACAGGCAACACCTGTTCTTTATTACCCCCCTTTCCAGGGTAAAGATATCCCTGTACCAGGGAATAATCAAAGATATAAACATTCCGTTAACTTAACAAGAAACCAAAGACAGCAAAAAGCAGAATGCAAACAAAACCAACTACAAGTACCAACCACCAGCATGAACTCGCTTATGTTATTCTTTGACCCATCTGGAAAGAGAGAAAAAATCACTCACAGCCTACAGATTCAACTTGGGCATGAAGGCATAACAAAACTTCAGTGTATGCTCTGCGTAAAAATCACTGCATTAATAATCCAAATTATTGAAAATAATATAAAGATACCAAGAATCTTTTAAAAGTATGTTCAGAAACTTTTTTAAAAAGGAAGTGGGGGGGAAGTTAGTCTCTTTTAAGTATTATTTTAAACAATGACTTCCTTCATTTAAGGGGGAAAAAAATCCTATTTCTATTTCTGGCCCTTAATCTATTTTCTTAGACTGGGTCTCCACGAGAAGTTTACTAACGTCCAAGTACTTGCAAACAGGGAATCCAGTAATATCCCATTCCTATCCACTCTAATGTCCATATAACTGATTAAATAAAAAGCCACTGTAGTGTGTTTAATTGATGGAAACTGAAATAAATAGATGTATTTGTTACCCACATGGCAAAAAGTATGGAAAAGGGCACAGTTCCTATCATCTGGTATTTCTTTGATGGATGCAAAGTTTAATGAGAAATCTAAACAGGCATATATGAAGAGATTTTAAATCTGGAAAGAAAAGAATCATACAGAAGGGAACTGGCTGGAGAAAAGAGTTTTAACTGTAGGAGGAAAGAAAGAAGGAATTTCCTCAAGAACCTGTGGTTTAGAAAAAAAAGGAAATGCAGTAGTTAAGAATAGTTGAGTGACTTTGGAATTGAATTTGTCCATTTTTATTCAAATGGTAAACTTTTAAAAGAGAGAGAAGAGGTAAAAAAAAAAAATCCCGAACATCTTTTCTTTGTACAGATTTATGTCACTAAGAAAGGTTTCTTTGCTATCTATTCAGGCCAATTTTGAAATATCAGTTCCAATAAACTACTGGGAACTACTGAAAGAAATAAACACCAAATAATTGTAATTGTGTAAAGGAAAGGAGCTTCAAAGGGGGAGCTGTCCACTTCCCGCCCCCAGTAAACAGCTCAGAGTAGACTTTTGTTGGTTGCTTTCCTATGCTCATTCCTCCATTTCTCTTCCCCACTGCCCCAGAATCCACTGAGCATCCACGGTAAGCTGACTGCACTTCAGGCCCAGCAAGACAGAGCTTGCAGCTTAGGCTAAGGCTGTCAGTTTCCATCACTCTGGCCCTGGCGATTGGGCTTATGACCCAAGTCAGCCAGCAGGATTTTACTGAGTCTGTCTTCCCCCTATATGCTGTCTCTTTTCCCCTCATTCCCCCAAAGCCACAGGCAGCTGTTTTGAAAGCATGAGAGACGGTATGCCTGAGAATAGAGCCAACCTAAGAAACGGAAAGAGAGACAGTGCCACAGTCACATGGCTAAGGCCACGTTAAAACCTCCTCTAAAGCCATATCTACCTTTCAAAATACGTGTGCCAGTACATTTGTTCAAGCCAGTTTGGGTTTTCTGTCACTTGCAGCTTAAAAATCCTCACTGATATGGAGCTATGCCTAAACTGTTACAATATATATTTTAATGTATTAAAACATCAATCATATGGAACCCATATTGGTGAATTTTTAAAAATGTAAGTCAGGGAAAGGCTAAGCTGAAATTTACCCATGTAGTGTCTAAAGAGACAAGATTAAAAGAGAACATTTAAACAAGTAAACTATAAGCTGGTATATAGTAAGCATTCAATAAAAATTTGATTTAGTTATATTGATAATTTTTAGGCTATCTTAACAACTATGCAAATACTCATTACAAGTAAGTGAAAGGAAATAAACACATATAAGCCTCTTTGATTTGATCTTTATCATAAAAAGCCAGAGGTAACCAGACTTTTGGATCTCACAGGCTTGTAAAATTTCAAGGAATGTTTAAGGTACTAATAATAAGTTGTTAATTTTTATTCTAGCACGAAAGGATACTAAAACACAAACATGCACACGTGCACTCACAAACACATCACACTTGACTATCATCTACTACGTTTCATTAAAAAATAAAATTAAAGCCCCAAATGTAGGATGAACATAATTTCAGAATAAAGAATACCCCTTCCCAAGAAAAGTTGTTTCCATACAATGAAACATGACACACATACACACTGTTTGTCTTTCTCACTGTCATAGTAACACCATGAAAGTTTACTTCAGTTCCTCAATATACATAACTATAATAAACCATTTTGAAACTTAGCCTTTTCACTAATTCAGACTGGCTCTTTCTCAACTGTCTGGATACACAGCATTTCATGAGTCTCTTCTGTGCCACTGGGCAGAAACCTGTTAATTTGAGATGGTTTTGCCTATCAGGAGAGTCTCTGATCAAGTTCAGAGAAAAACGCATGAATGTTCAAAGTTGTTTCCTATTGCTCGTCTTCAGTTTACTTTTATGATTTATAATTTTATAAAATTCAATCTTATAATTTATTTTATGTTTGAGTTTCTATCGTGAGGGTGCAAGGATTTAGGGAAGTGCTCAAGGAAGTTATCTGGTTAGGAAGCCAGCAGGAACACCTCTGAGGCATCTGGGTACCTCGCAGGCTCTCTGGGACAATCCCACTCAGCTAAGCACTCAGCTTTGCTATTAAGCAGACTGAGTCTGATTACTATTTCTGCTACTCAGTAGCTCTGTGATTTTAGGCAAGTCACCCGCGAGTCTTGGCTCTGGGGTCGGCATAGGGACGAGTAATATGTCTTTCCCACTAGGTTGTGAAGATGAAATAAAATGTTCAGCACCGTCTCCGACATGTGCTAAGTTCTCAATCAAACAGAAGGACCAATACTAAGCAAATTAAAAGGATCTCAAGTGTTTCGGGCTGGGATTGCGTTTAGAGTTCATGTAGGTATGGTAAGTAGGTGAAGCTAGAATATGAAAGCAATTGGAAAAAGTGATGGGGTCCATGGACCTCAGAAGACCTTAAACTTGTTTATTCGTTTAAACAAAATACCATACATGGAAAACAACACATTTGGGGTCCAAATGTAGCCCTAATTCCTAGTTTAGGGTCTTTGGCAGGTAGAATCCGAAAAGATAGTGAAAAGGAAAATGTTTCAGTGAATGGAATATCTTAGAAAGCTACACCCAAATTTGTAGTAATTATAATGCCTTCCCTAAAGTAGCCACTTGCTAACACATCAGTCTATTTTATTCCTGTGCACCACACTTATCGGTCTCTGACATTCTTCTTTTACATTATTTTTATTTGGGGTCTGCTGATCTCTGGCTAGAATGAAAATTCCACAAGAGCACAGACCTTACTCCTAACCCCGGCAAAATTAGGTGTTCCACAAGTATTTGTTGAATGACTAAAGGAAAGTTATTATGATTTGGTCTTGTGGGTTTCCACACAGTATCATTACTTTCAGATTAGGAATTTCAGTTTCTGAAATTTAACAGATTTATCTTCCGCTTTGAATGAGGACCCAGCTAGGACATCAATGTATGGTAAACAGGTAATTTAATAAAAGGATTCATGTTAATATGAAGAGTTAGTTTCAAAGGTGTTGAAGGGGAACTTGGATTTAGCAACTGTAGGATGCCACTGCCCTCCCGTGGGGCTGGAATGACAAAGACAGAAGATGCTGTTGCTGGAGGCCAGGACCACCCGATAACCGGGGCCATAACAGCCCACCCAGCAGAAGCTGCGACCCCTGAGGACAGGGCTCTCCAGGGGAAGCTGGACTCCAGAGCCCCACTGGAGGCCAGCTGGCAAAGGAGCCTGGAATCCTAGCTGGCAGCAGTCAGTCTGCCCTGTGATGCAGACAGGAGCAGGCAAGGACAGAGAATGGATCTGAACGCAAAGAACAAAGGATCAGCGTGGTCTGTGAGTTTTAAAACATTAATACCAAAGGGGCAATGATGTGTTTGGATCCACTCATATGCCAGGGACTGAGCTGGTTCTCTGTTATCTTCCCCCACTTTAAAGGCTTTTGCAAATTCAAGCCCCCAAAACCTACTGAATTTTTGTATAAAATGCATTTGAAAGAGGCCTATTATTGAACTATTAAGGCCTATGTGACCATGTCTTTCTGACTCTACATTTGAGCCAACTCTATTTAGTAAGAATGGGAAACCATGTTCAATAGGGTACATATTTGAACACACTTCTGAGTCTCTGAGATGAAAGACAGAAAGAGAGTTTGTGTGTGTAATATTATAACAAATACTTTCAACATATACACATATTTCAAATTTTTACCTTCACACATGACAGAATAGTTAACAGAAATATGAATCTCTGTTTGGTTTTCCTCTGTTTTTCTCTCCCTTATTCCAAGAAGGCCTTTGTGTTCCTTTGCCTCAGGGGTGTTTGTAGATCATGGCTTAAGTGGAAGTTGCCAGAAACACTCCCTACCCCCACCCTTCCTGGTTTTTGTTCTCACTGAGGGCATGAAGCTAGGTCAACACCCTAGGAGGTCAGCCAGGTGAGTGCGCTTGGGGACAAGGGTGGGGTGAAGGGGCAGGATAAGGAGGGCTGGGAGCTCCTCCACAGTGAAATGGGAGGTCTGTCTGGGGTAGTGAGGACTCACTGGAGTTCCTGGCAAGGGGGCAGGGTGGGCGGGGGAGTGACAAGCCCTCAGCAGGAACAGCTGTGTCAGGAGGCCAAATCATGCCCTCACCCCCAGCTTGGGCAGAGATTCCCCAGCCTGACTCAGGGAAAACAGAGCCATCACCGGCTTTCAAGGGACTAAAGGGCCTTGAAACGCCACCAAAGAGCCCTTTGGTAGTGGACCAAAGTCCAGAGGGCCCCCTCCAAATGTCCAGGTTCTTCTCTCCAAGGCCCAGGGCTGGGAGCCTCAGTCATGAGTGAGATCTAATTTCTTCCTGCGCTATGGGGTAAGGACTCAGATTCAAATTTATTTCAACTCTAAAAGCAAACAAACAAATAAGTCAATGTGAAATTTCTTGCATCTGTGTATCCTAGTGGAATAACATTCACACCTTAAAAACTGAAGTTGCTGACACAGAGTTATTGCTCATGTCTTGGGCTTTCATCAGTAGATGCAGCTGTGGAGTTGCTGGGAGTGGGAATGGGTTGGTTATATTCAGAATCCTGACCTCAGAGATAGACTTGCTGATGGTAAGACAGAACCACGGTAAGATGGCAGGGGTGTCTCTTAGAGTAACTTAGGGAATGGCCAATCCCACAATCTCTACAGAGAAGGCACCAGAGCTCCCCAGAGGCCCCGAGTACAAGCAAAAGATGACGTATATTACAACAGTGTTTTCCAAGCTTCAGTCCTTGTGTACCACGGTCATGATTCATTTGCCACATCTGTGTACCACCTGTATTAATATTTACTAAATATTTCTCTACATATGGCCTCATTTTTAGTACTTACTGAAATAAATTTATCCTCGCCCTAAGCAATAGTACCCATGAAATCACAAGTTTGGTGTGCTACATGTCCACACACATACACTCTCACTTTTCAATATGCATGCCATAAATACAAACTTACTAAAGGACAAATGTTCATCTGTGCACTGCCTGAGATGATGTCATGCTTCATTAAGTGGCATAACTTAACACTGTTTGGGAAACTGCATCACATGCATTTCTGTAAGAAATACAGTTGTTTTGGATATTCTGATCACATTTTCTCTTCCCTTCGACCCCAGTTTCCAGACTTTGACAACTTTCTGATGATGAATGGTCTGACTATAAAATGGTACAGAGAGAGAGAAAAAGAAAGAAGGAGGAGGAGGAAGAGGAGAGAAGCAGAAAGAAAAAAGGAGAAGAAAGAGAAAGAAAAGATGCCCAGGCAAGAGATCCAAACAAAAATATGAAGAGCCTAGGAACCTCTATACTTGTGTATGTGTGTGTAAACAACGCGATCACACCAGTAAGTCCGTTTATCTAAAACACGTTACCTCATGAAGGGGCAGTGTTCTCCTGAACAATTATACAATGCTGGTCCCAAGCACAAACCTGGAAATAGGATGCATTTATACTCTAATCCTCCAGACTCTTCCCTTGTAGCTCCCGCTGCCGCTTGATCTTGGCCTCTTCCGTCTACAGAGACTCACAGCTAGCTGCTCCGCCAGCCCTCCCTCCACCCTTCCCTGCTTACCTTCCTTATCAGCTCAGGAAGAAATTTCTGCAAAACTCTTCCTCTGGTCACTGATATCTCTGGGAACCAAATCCATTAAGATATTTTTGACCCTTACTCATGCTATTTTGAATGTCTGGTGCACAGGAAGGAACCGATAAAAATAGAATTACAATGCCCTTACTGCCAAAGTAGCAAAGGGGCTGATTAAGATTGATGTCTGAATAAATATACAATAGCAGGCCCTACAATTTTAATAGCCTTTGATGGAAGCAGAAAAGGAGTGCAGTTTTCACTGGCTGTATGTGTGTACATTTCTGTTCCCTTACCATGTACTTTTTTCTTAAAATATGGCCCCTCTTTTTTTAAATATTAAAAGTCATGTAGAATAATAATGATAATAATACAAAATAATGGCTAATATTTATTGAGCACTTACTAGATGACAGGCATGGTTCTAGGAAGTTTACATGTACCAGCTCATCCAATCTGCACAACAAATAACCTAATAGGGATGCATGGTTACTCTTATTCCCTTTTTATAGATGAGGAAACTCTGAATCAGAGATGTAGCAATAGCACAGCAGAGAGATCCAAGTCTAGCCCTGCTTCTCCAAATAAGTACATTAGCATGAGAGTTCCCTAACATCGCTTCTTCCCAGCCTCCTCTGTAGTGAGAGCTATCTAAGATGCAGGTTGCTATGAGGACTGAAGGAGAGGTGTGTAAAGTCCTTCAGAGAGTGCTGGCCACAGAGTAAGCCTCAAAAGCAATGCGTCGTCATCATCATCACCATCATTCCTTCTTCCATATCCTCCAATGATTAGGAAGATTTCTCTCTCTCTCTCTCCGAATCTAATGATATTAAACAAGTAAGTTTCAATGCAAGGAACACGGCCTAACCCCTAGGATCTCTCCAAGGAAATGCGCTCAGGCTGTTGTCATGATGTCCTGGAAGGTACCCAGAGAACTCCACGGGGAGTGCCTTGAGCCCAGCTAGAACCATGTCCCTTAACCAGCAGCATTCAAAGTATGGTTGGCAGTCACTTCAACTCAAAGAGCCTCTCTTGCCTATGAGTGGTTATACTCTGGTGATTGAATTCTTTCAGCTATCCATTTGAATCACTCTATTCACTTTTATTTTAGCATGTTTCTTTATGTAACTTTTTAATTTCATTTCATTTAACGTTTTCCTTTTTGGATGTAAGTAGGATGGTCCATCATGGAGTGGTCAGTGGATAGACAGTTAGTGATGTAAACACAAGAGTTCCTGATTCAAACACAGGAAGTTTTAGAAAACATTCTCCCTTCATTTATCTCCTACCCTATCCATCCAGCATAGACATTCAAGCCAACAACCCCACATGTTCAGCAGCAGGCACCAGTTAAAAGTAGAGTGCCAACATCTTCATATCATTCACAGCCTTATCTAAATCGTCCATGCTCTGAGCTACTTGTATCTAAGTTCCAAAAATCTCCCAGCCCTACCAGCTGAGGACCTGGGAGCTTATTCCTTGCACACCCACCCTGCCACTACTTTAGCCCAACACTTGGCACCCAGTGTCTGGTTTCAGTGGATGCTTCTCTCTTTGCTTCTTCCCCCACCTCACCCACCTCAAGTCATCCTGAGTAGGCTACGGACCTCTGAGACTCTACATGAATATGCCTCCCAGGTCAATGAAAGAAGGAAGCTTGTAGGATGTTTCACATAGGAAGGTGCCCGGCTATGTCCAAGACAAATAATCAAACTTCTCTCAAAATAGGACTCCTTGGAAAAAGACTCCATTAATGTCCATTATCAGGTTACTGGAATTATTTAATTAGTTGGCAAGCCAGAAATCTAAATTTTTCTCTTACCCTCGGCCCATTGGTCCTAAATCTTTCAATTCTATCTTCTCAACATTCCTGGAGTCTTGCTGTCCTTTTCATCCCTCCCGAGAATGTTTTAAGGAGGATTCTCAACATCTTGTTCCTGGACAATTACATTTCTGATTATTGTTCCCAGTCTCATGTCCTTCCTCGCTCCCTTCATTTTTGTCTGCTAGAGTTCTTTCCAAAAGATAAATAGAGCCAAATAATTCTCCCACTTCAGATCTTTCCATGGCCTCACCAGAACCAGAAGATCAAGTCCAAACTCTTTCACCTGGCTCATCAGGCCCTTTATGGCCTTCTTACTCTACCACACCCAGCACTTTAGGAAAACGGAATTACTTGCAGATCCTAGATTCTTAAATGCTTCTATTCATTGTATGTGTGGCTCTTTCTGCCTGAAATATCCTCTTACAGATTCTTCTCAGTCTTCCTGAAGGATTTCCTTACCCACCCAAAGCTGAATTGAGTACTTATCATGTCTGTCTCCAAAGGAATCTTACAAAATTAGCTGTAGCATTTGTGACAATCTGTTAAATGAGTGACTTGTCCTCTCTTTAGTAAGAGACCTATGAGGTCTTCTAGGGTCAATATTTTGTTTTGTTCATTCTCATATTGCCAGCGTCTAGCACTGTGCACTGGGCAGGCAACTCAACAAATGTTCACTAATGAACAAATGAAATCCAAGACAGGATAAAAATAAGTTTTACCACTGAGAAGGGGCTCTAGACGGATCCCCTGAGAATGTCCATCTTCCCTAATTTGCTTTATTTTTCTCATGGACCCAGAATCCAAGGATCTCTGAAGGACAATGACAGTTTAAAACACAGATTCAGAATAATCTCTATAAACCTCATTCAATCAATTAAAAAAAGCACTTTTCAGGGTTGGTAAGGTCAGGTGTGATTCTTATTAATCCTATATACAATGCCCACCATTTGTGGACTGTATCTGGGTACTTGTACAGACTATGTTTACGCTCCCCAGGTGAAGCATGAAAGCCAAGGGAGGGGCTTCCCTGGTGGCGCAGTGGTTGAGAGTCCGCCTGCCGATGCAGGGGACACGGGTTCATGCCCTGGTCCGGGAAGATCCCACATGCCGCGGAGTGGCTGGGCCCGTGAGCCAAGGCCGCTGAGCCTGCACGTCCAGAGCCTGTGCTCCGCAACGGGAGAGGCCACAGCAGTGAGAGGCCCGCGTACCGCAAAAAAAAAAAAAAAAAAAAAAGCCAAGGGAGGAAAGAACCCTGGATACAGTTCAGGATACTGTGAGACAACAGCGATTTTCAACCTGATACTCGTTGGGAGGCTTCAGACACTTGCTCCAAGTACATTCACACAGAGCCTCCGAATCTCCTTCTCTGCACACCAAGGACACTCTTCCCAGTGTCTAACAGCCTATGCAAGTCATATTCAATCTGCTTTGAATGCATCTTTTCTTGTGCCTTGGAATGTAAGCTCCAGAGAGGAAGGGCCACACACTCTTACTCGTTACTACAGTCTCAGAGTCTGATGCACTAAATACTTGTTCGCTGACCCACTGGGGCTCATTTCTTTGGGAATATACATGTTCCTGTACATTCTTCTAAGTTTTCTAATTCTTACAGTCCCTTCACAAAAACCCATCACACATAGGCACAAACAACCTCTTTTTTTTTTTTAAAGAAAATAAACACATTTTCACTTCCAAAGATTTTGGAAGAGCACAAAGAAAATTTGAAAAGCACTGACACCACCACTAGTTGGAGGCACTCTTCACATTCTGCACAAAGCTTTTTGGCCCCACCACTAAATTGGGACCATACTTTGACTTTTTTCATCCAACAATCTCAGAGAAGAATTCTTTTTCCAACTGAGGATTATGTCCCATTAGCAGGTCATGAAAAGATTTTAGGGACCTGCATTTAAAAATGAAATACATAATGAGATACTACTTCACACCCATTTGGATGGCTATCATCAAAAACAACAAGTGTTGGCAAGAATGTGGAGAAACCGGAATCCTTGTGCGTGGCTGATGGGAATGTAAAATGGTGTAGCCACCGTGGAAGTGGTAAGGCAATTCCTCAAAAAATTAAATATAGCGTAATCCAGCAATTCCACTTCTGGCTATATACCCCCAAAGAAATGATAGCAGGGACTTGAATAGGTATTTATACACCCATGTTCATAACAGCATTATTCAAAATAACCAAAAGGTGAAATCAACCCAAATGTCCTTTGACAGATGGATGAATATACGTACAATGGAATATTATTCAGCCTTAAAAAGAAAGAAAATTTTGATACATGCTACAACATAGATAAACTTTGAAGACATTATGCTAACTGAAATAAGCCAGGGCTTCTCTGGTGGAGCAATGGTTAAGAATCCGCCTGCCAATGCAGGGGACACAGGTTCAAGCCCTGGTCCGGGAAGATGCCACGTGCTGCAGAGCAACTAGGCCCGTGAGCCACAGCTACTGAACCTGCGCTCCAGAGCCCGCAGGCCACAGCTACTGAGCCCGCGTGCCACAACTACTGAAGCCTGCGCGCCTAGAGCCCGTGCTCTACAACAAGAGAAGCCACTGCAATGAGAAGCCCGCACACTGCAAAGAAGAGTAGCCCCACTCGCTGCAACTACAGAAAGCCCATGTGCAGCAACGAAGACCCAACGCAGCCATAAATAAATAAATAGAAAGAAGCCAGTCACAAAAGGATAAGTATTGCATGTAAATATATAGGTATATTTCACTTATATTTATTATCCCACTTGAACAAGGTACCTAGAATGGTCAAATTCATAGAGACAGAATGTAGAATGGTGGTTGCCAGAGCTGGCAGGAGGGGAAACAGGAGTTAATGTTTAATAGGTACAGAGTTTCATTTGGGGAAGATGAAAATGTTCCAGAGATGAATAGTGGTGATGACTGTACAACAATGTGAATGCACTTAATGCCGCTGAGCTGTACAATTAAAAATGGTTAAAAGGGTAACTTGTATGTATATTTTACCACAATTTAAAATACGAAATAGAATAAAGAATATAAAAGTACATCTTATATACAAAGGATAAGATGAAATTTTAATTTCAAGTAAAAGTTTGTGTATATATATTTTTGATGTGAAATGAGTTTTTATTGTGAGTTGTGGTCAAAAAAGTTTAAAACCACTGTTCCAAAAATTATTTTTAATCACTACATGACATTCTATCATAAAAATATACTGCAACTTTTAAATCGGTCTCCTGCTTTTAGACATTCAAGTCATTTATTTCCTTCCTTCCTCCCTCCCTCCCTCCTTCCTGCACTCCCTTCTTCTTTTTCTTTTTCTTGCTAATTCTAAGTGTTATTTTGGTTGTTCTAACTTACAAAAGTGATTTTGAATAAGAAATACTTGGTGTTCTTTTTATAACCAGTTTTTGATTGGTAACTGTTTTCTGTATTGTTTAAAGCGGATCAAAAAATGTAAGTCTATTGGTAGAGATTAAGTATTTATTGCTACAACTTAGTTGATAAAGTGCTGTCATTGTAAAGCCATATGCTCTGGTAAAGTCTTGTTTGCTTGAACTGATTATCCCTACAGGTGAAACACTAGAATGTTTGGAGTGTACCTGGCTTGTTGTTTGGGTTTCTTTTGTTTTTGTTTTTTGTTTCGTTTTGGCTGTGCACCTGCCTTTCAACCCATTCACCAAAATTTACCTTCTCGACAAGCAGCACCAATGAAAGTTTCAGAGAAATCTGCATATTTAACATACCTCCATCATATTAGGCAAGTCGGTGGAAAAATCCTCGTGCTGCTAATGGAATTAGAGTGCGTTCATTTTACAGGCTAGTGTTTTTAAACTAGAAATCAAAATCTGGCACTTAAGCATGTTAACTGTTTTACTGTACCTTGTGAGGTTTTCAACTGTAAATTCTAAACCAGTGTATTGTTTTCTTTTTAGAACTGGTCTGTGTACATATATAGTGATTATGGATACTAATTCAATGTAATTTATAATTTTCTATGTCAGTATAAAAATACATCACAGCCTTCTCAAACAGCTGAAGCAATATATTGCCATACTGCCTGGTGAAAGGGTTAAACTACTTCACCTCCTGCACTTTTAGGTGCAAATCGGTTTTTCATTTCTGTAATAGAAAATTATTCACATATTTTTACATCATTTGTTCTTCCTGACCAGTATTTAAAACCAAAAGGATATTCTGAAAAATGGCCAACGATTCTTTTAGAAATAAAGTCCCAAGCAGCGTGCCTAAACATTACATTGCATGTGGAAATTAAAAAAAAAAAAAAGTTTACATTTTTAAACATAACTCTTTGTATGCATCTCTATTTCACCTCCTGTTGTGCAATTATTTTTCAGTTGTTTCTGTAATAGTTTTCTGTACCCCACAATCCGACTTCTAACCATAAACATAAAACCCCCTCTTGCCAAAGCCCTCATCCTACTGTGGGAATTTCTTTAGTCCACTTCATGCACCCAGGCCACCATTTGAAGTTCCCAAAAGAAAACTTTTCAACGGCAAGGGAGATGGGCAAATTCCTTCCTCTACAGCCATTGTCACTGCCACTGTCATGCGCAGCTTCTAAAATGCTCCCAATGTTCCTACTTCCTGCTATTCATGCCCATGTGTAATCCTTGCCACCTCGGCTAAGGTTACGGGCTGGGCCTAGTGACGTACTTCTAATGAAAAGAATATGGTAGGATGATGGGATGTTACTTCTGAGATTAGATTACCAAAAGACCCTGGCTTCCACCTTGCTGGTCCTCTTTTGCTCTCTCTCTCATTCAAACCAATTGCCAAGTTGTGTGCTACCCTACGGCGAGGTCCACATGGCAAAGAACTGAGGAAGGTCGCTGGCCAAAAGTCAACAAGAAACTGAGGCTCTCAGTCCAACAACTTGAAAGGAACTGAATCCTATCAACAACCACTAAAGTGATCTTCGAAGTGAATTCTACCCAGGCCTAGCCTTGAAATGAGACTATAGCTGTGGACAACACGTTGACTATATGGTCTATAAACCCTAGAGCCAGAGGACCCAGCTAAGCTGGGCCTTGATCCTCACCTACAGAAACTGTAAGATAAAAGATGTCTGTTATTTAAGCAACTAAATGCTGTGATTTCTTTTTTTTTTTTTTTTTAACATAGCTATAGGTAACCAGTACAGCTACGTCAGAATCTCAGATTGCTGGGCCCATTATAAATAAAGGCATGTGCCACTCCAGAATTTTCAATTCATCATCGCCACCACCCACTGTCGAGAGTGTTTCTAGCTTCCAGTGCCAGAAGCAAAGATACTGGGATGAAAAAATGACCATGGTTCATGAAAAAATAGGCTGCAAGAAAAGTGGGACCAGAAACTTAAACTTTACCACTGACAAGATACTCCTCTTCTTACCCACATCAGGTATCTTTCGTGTGTGCGTTTGGATGATCAGACTATTTGTCTGTGGAACATTCAGTCCGCCTTCTTCTGGTAACAGCACATCAGTTTTCCTTGGAAAACTCACCTCTATTCCATTGTTAATTCAAGTGGTACAGGTGGGGCCCACCTCACCCCCTGCCTGCCTGAGGAAGGAGCACATGACTAGGCCTAGCCAATCAGAGCGTTCCATCTTTCTCCCCACACTGACTGGTTTTAGAAAGGACATGTATATCAAGCTGAGATGGTTAGACTCTCTTGATTGAATATAAAGCTGAACGTGTCAGCTGCCATCACAAGGGAGAGTCTGTCTGCAGATGAAGTCAACACCTAAAGACCTAGCCAAGAAACAGAGCTGGATTCCTATAATAATGCCTGGGTATCTGGGTCAAGCCATGCCTGATGCCATTAACTCCACAGACTTCTAAGTTACATGAGTCAATAATTTCCCATCTTTGCTTGAGTTATTTTGAATAGATTTGTTACTTGTAACCAAGAGTTTTAATGAATACCCTCATCCTGCTTTGCTGCTCCAACACACACACATACACACACACACACACAAAGCTGTGTAACTTGACAGAGAATGTTGCTGATACAAATTGA